>NC_083837.1:6893850-7493850 GCF_015708825.2 Lethenteron reissneri
AACTTCACCGTTGATCCCCAACATTTTTTTTATGTTCCACGGGGAACATCCGTGCACCAGATTCGTACTACTCAGTAGTACCTACTACTACCAGTAGTAGTAGTGGTACTACTCGTAGTACCTACTACTATTAGTAGTAGTAGTGGTACTACTGTTTAGGAACTGTACCACGTTATGATCCACCATCCTGTCTGTAGTAGTACCACTCGTAGTAATAGGTGGTACTACTATTAGTAGGTGGTACTACGATAAAAGAGACTTCAGAAGTAGATCAGTGGCGTCATCTTCCGCTCCCTTCTCTCACACGGCACGGTGCCAACGCTCACTGGGGAACATCCCTTGTGAAGAAAATGCTGTGGCTCACGACACAGTTGCAGCGTACTTGTTCAAATGTACACCGTATAAACAAATTAACAAGTTAGGAAGAACCACGAAGGTACATTATTTACAAACGCTTTTCAACATACAGGGTGTTTGCAAATAGTGGCATTTGTTCTGGTTTGTGTCAAATGTTGTGTAACCCTCTGTTTGGTTGCTTTTCAATCGGCTAGATCCCCATACCTGTCAACCCCTTGTCAGTACCCTTACCTTACTACAGACCAAATCAGACCTCATTGGTCACCCCGTGCCCTGATAAATCTCAACGTTCATCCTACAAAGTCCCATCACAAGGGAGAAACACAAACAAATAGACACATTTTTGTGCCCATGTTGAAACGGCTGTACGCCATATGGACTTGAAAACTCAATTTCCCTGTACAAGAATATGGGTAAACTGTATGAGTTGACAGCTATGGATCCCTCATAGCAACACACATATGTTCTAAAGTTTGATTCATATTGAATCATCTTAATATCAAAACACATAGGCACGTCCTATAGTTGCATTCATATTGAATCATCTTAACAGGAACACACAGGCACGTCCTATGGTCTGATTCATATCGAATGATCTTCACCAGCGTTAAGGTGCACCCTCGTAATGGGCCCAAGAACAGCGCTAACACTTAAACGCATTCAACCTTGTGTGCAAAAAAAGGGCATAACTCAGAATGCTTACTGCCAAAGCTTGTGTTTGTAAGCATATGGATTTAAAAATATAGAAGCATTTTAGTTTTCCAGATGGAATCATTGGGAGGGGCGAGACAGCATGAGTATTCATCACATTGTGGGGAGTTCCTTTAACGAGCGGAATTCAACAGCGTTGCCTTGTGCAGGTGCTGCCACGCTACCCAGAACTCCTCCCTGCTGCCGCTCCCCAGCTCGGTGCTGTCCCCGCTCGTGACCCCGCACTTGGCGTGGGGGAGTCCATGCCACGGCGCCGTCACCACCGCCGGTGAGTCCGCACCCAGGGGCTTTACAGACGGTCACATTCTTCATTTAGAACGCACGAGGAGGAGGAGGTATGATGAAGAGAGAGGAAGCGGGAGAAGAAGGTAGAGGAAGAAGCAGGTGGAGGAGGAGGTGGAGGGAGGAGGGAGCAGGTGGAGGAGGAGGTGGAGGGGGGAGGGAGGAGGTGGAGGGAGAAGGAAGAGGAGCGACCAGCCGTCTGGAACGCTCTTCCTTCCGATATTAGGAAGCCACTAGAGCTGTACACTTTCAAATCATCATCTATATTGATAAACTCGTTTCTTTAGAACCTCTTGTTGTGTTTAGTTTGTTGTCCTTCCCCCACACCTCCGATGAGCATGTTTGGCTACGTACGGTGCGAAAGAAGTTCCACATACATACATGGTTGGCTACGTACGGTGTGAAAGCAGTTAAACACGTACACACTGGTGGTTTACGCTACGTGCGACACGTGGTCAAGACTCCTAACACGCGCGGTGCGGGCCCGTGCGCGCGCTCGCAGGCTGTGCGTGCGCCCACGTCCTCGTGGCAGCGGCGGCGGCCGCCACCACCGCCGCCAGCTGCTGCTGCCGCTCGCTGCTGCCGAGCGGCACGGCCTGGCCCTGCGACTGCTCCTCCTCCTCCAGGCTTCAGAGGTCGGAGGTCAACAAAGGCAACGCCGGCGGCGGGCGGCCCGTGGCGGCGCGGCAGCTCTACCGCGGCAGCCCCTCCCGCGGCAAGGAGAAACCGCGCCGACGCTCCGGTCCACGGATCGTGCGCCGAGGAGATCCGTGCGCCAGAGGTGGTGAGGGAGTTGTCGTTCAACCAGACTAGCGCGAGCTGGGGACGATCGGGGCGGTAGAGTAGATTTATTCGACAAGATGTTGCGATCGATTCCTTTTTTTTGTGGTCACTCACACGGGGGGCCCGCTTTGAGGATGGCGGCCGCCCCCTTCACCCACTCTGCCTTTCGCACCCAGTGCAACACGGGCGATCGTTCTAACGGCGTCACCTCCGGTCCAGTGGCACACACGGGGGCACGGTGGCGGGATTCTTTTTGACATCATTTTCATGTCATACCATTCGTGGAATAGTCTAAACCAGGGGTGAGCAATATTTAAAAGAAGAGGCATTTTTTTGTCTTTGAACAAAATTGTTTGAGAGCCGCATCACGCGCAAAGCCACTTGTACACAAACACAGCAGCTGGTATACAGCAGATGACAACAACAACTCATTCTGACTTAATAAACAACATAGGCGATGGAATAAACTGCGTCTAATTAGTTTTTTCCCCTCTGACTTATTCTTTAACAATACAGTTTGTACATTTTGTTGTCACCAAAACATTCCATAGTGACCCCATTCACCTGCCATATAAAAAAAAAAGATTTTAACGTTCAATTATGTTTTAGATTAAACCATAGAGCTGCATGTGGCTCCGGAGAGGCAGGTTGCCAATCCCTGGTCTAACTGATGATCGGTAGAGAAATTAATTACTTAAATAACACTGGCCAACAAAAAAAACATTTTTTTCTGACCTGGACTTTTGCAGCTGTTTTAAACTAATTTCAGGGTGCTGATTCCAAATCTGATCTCAGATTTGCTCTATCACATCACTTAAGATTGCAAGTTGTTGCGAGTCAGTGACTGCTTTAGTGTTAAAATATGGTGCTGTATTTTTTGGATAGTGTGTTTATAATATAATTTTATGTAGATATCCACATTTATTTAATATTTTTCTTCTGCAGTTTTTATTGAAAATGCAATATTTGATATCTCAAAAACCTGATGTGATAGACAAAAACAGATTTGGAATCAGCACCCCAAAATTACCTTAAAACCGTTGGAATACCTTATGCCAGAATAAGTGTGTTGACCAGTGTAATTGGACCTCCCAGCTCTGCTTGTGATCCACACTGAGCCCAGAGGGGAGAGTCTCTCTAAAAAAACCCAGACGGGACCCACCTGATCGCACCCTCAACCCCGTTCCCTCCTCGCGTTGAGCCGCAGCAGCAGCAGCAGCGTCCCGCGCCGGGCTGGGCTGCCGGGATGAAGAGCGACCCCCCGCCCTGCGCCCACGGTGCCGCCGCCACCGGCGAGGCCTCGGCGGTGGCGCCTCAGCTGGTGGTGACGCCGCTCAACACCAGGCGGCTGCAGCCGTACCGTCTCGCCACCAGCAGGGCCGAGGTGAGCGTCGACTTGTTGTCCTCTTTGCCTGCGACGGTTCATACCGCCCGGTCTAAGCCTGCTGGTGAATTGTCACGATCCTTCTGATGTATTTAGTTTGTTTTCCCCCATGGCTTCGGCTCTCCGATTTCACATTAACAGGTTGATTTGTCGCGCCAACGTGGCCACCTACGGACGTTGACCTCTACGTGGCTCTGCGATCTCCCATTAACATGCTAATCTCTCACATTAACATGCTAATCTCTCACATTAACATGCTAATCTCTCACATTAACATGCTAGTCTCTCACATTAACATACTAATCTCTCACATTAACATTATAGTCTCTCACATTAACATACTAATCTCTCACATTAACATGCTAGTCTCTCACATTAACATACTAATCTCTCACATTAACATGCTAGTCTCTCACATTAACATGCTAGTCTCTCACATTAACATGCTAGTCTCTCACATTAACATCACTAGCCCCGCCCACTTCGTTCATGACCCTAGGACAACACCCGATGAAACAGTCTGAATTCAGCAGCCTTCCTGCCCTCTTTCCTCCTGATAACGATCGCTTGTGTTGTGATCGAAACCTCCTGGTTTTTTGTTTATTTTACATTTATTATTTTTTATTAATTTGTACCTATCTACGTGACTTTACCAAAAGACCCAAAGAATATGAATTCCTGCATTCACGAAAGCTTTAAGTCAAGATATCTAACTCTTGTTGATTGTGAGTCCCCAGTTCACGTGGACCCGCCTCCCATTGGCCTGCTGAGATATACAGCTCTATGCCTGACTATTTACGTCCTATGAAGCAGAGATTTTGCAATCAAACGTCACTTTATGTACTTTTTCCTTAAATGGTCGGACGTTATTGTTGACAAATGCTTTCCGTTTTTGTTGTTATTTGTGCTCGTGCACCGCTCTGCCAATGTGGCATCGCCACGTAATCTGTTCATGCGTGGAACAGGTGAGCATTACCTGCGCAGGGGAAGTCTGCATGCAGTTTCTGAAGAGGAAGGAACAAAACGTGTGCGTTTACGAAATACACTGGATTTCGCCGGATGGGAGACAGGTGAGAGATGTTCAACTCGAGGTGGCCGGGTGACTCGGGGGGTCTCAGGGCACTGAAGATGGCACCGCTGAATCCTCTGCGGCAGCTGCCACGGTGGCGAGATGTTGGCTACCTCACCCAGTATGCAGGAGGTTGTGGGTTCGATCCCTGACCTGACGACTTTTGGAAATTTGGTTTTTCCCTCTGCATTTAAAAACATTTTTTTTACAGTATTTGGCTGCTAAAAAAATTCCACGTGATAATCCACTGAGTTGAGCTATCATTTGTGGCCAGATCGCTTCCGAAAAAGAGCTAGATAGCCTAAGTGGGCTTACCTGGTGAAATAAAAAAATGGTTTAGTTAAATAGTGATTAAACCGGGTTCTTAATAATAAAGCTTTTTGGGTTAGATCGTGTAAGTAGAAATGTTGTTAACCCATCACCAGCCGACACAGCCAATTAATAAGGTTTGTCACGTGAACAAAACATGCCAATTCGTTACTAGTTCAGCACATTGGTGTGTTGTTAAGCATTCAAATGCTCCATTACAATTCTTTACTCACCAATATACACCAGTATATTGGAGAGTAAACCCACAACATTTACAATTTATATGATGACATTAAACCCCCCTCTGATCTTCGCACCTGATAGGCACACAGTGATGACATCACCTTTACTCTATTTAAGACCGAAAGCCAGAAGACTTCCTCATAATCCTGGCAAATCGCTTGATGAAGCACGTTGTAATCACTAGCAAAGAGGCGTTGTACTAAAATTGTAAATGTTGTGGGTTTACTCTCCAACGAGCGGTGGCACACCGGTTAGCGCGCTGCACTACGAACCCGGCGACTCGAATTCGATTCCCGCTCACGGCCGACATCAGTGATGATTATCTGAACCGGTTTTGGGCCTCCCCTCGGTCGACTCAGCCTCAAATGAGTACCTGGTGCGGTGTGTAAACATCGCCACAACGGAGACAATGGCGGCCGGGCGCGGTGCTGGCCACCCACCCCCTCGTGTGCCATGCTGGCCTTCATAGGTGCTGCTCACTAACAGCAATTGCCCCTACAGTCTGTTATAGGCTATACGGGGGATCTTTGTCTTTGTATTCCTCCCCCCCCCACCTTCGCTCATCTGCACAGATCATCGTGGTGAAGTACGGTCATGTATCCCTCACGACGCGCAAGGCATGGGGGCGAGATATTCACAGCTGGCAGTGGATTGACGAAACGGACTGCGCGCGTCCGTTCATTTGAGTTCGCCTGTTTTAGAGCCCGATTGACTTTGTCTTTAATTGTGAAGCATCGTCGGGGTGATGCTCTGCATGAAGAGCGCTATCAGCAGGCACACGCACGCACGGTGTTTGTGTTGCAGGTGTGGATTTGCCAGCCGCCCGATGGCACGTCACCGGCGGAGGAGCCACTTTGCAGCCGCGACTCGGCCGTCAGCTACAGCCTGGACAAGCTGCCAGGTGAGGCAGGGCTGGGACACTGTGGCCAGCCACGATTGTGGCGAGATGTTAACTAACTCGCCTGGTATGCTGGAGATCGTGGGTTCGATCCCGACCCTGATGATGCCTGCTGTACATTTGGAGTTTGTGTGTTCTCTCTCTCTCTCTCCCCGTGGTCATGTGGATTTTTCTCCGGGTCCTCCAGTTTTTCCCATCTACATTTAGAATCAACATCACGCGTTTAGACTATTTGGCTGCTATACATTTACACGTGATGATAAGACACTTCGTTGGTCTATGTTTTGTGGCCAGGTTGCTTCTGAAAAAGAACTACAGAGCTTAGTGGGTCTTACCTGATAAAATAAAAATTGTTTATAGTTTGATGTCTGATGCATGTTTTTGGGTCGTGCCGTGCGCCAATTTGCACGGTATCCTCTCAAAGTGTGTCCAGGCGTCCTGCTGACCACCCACCCCCTCGTGTGCCGTGTCGGCCTGAATTGGTGCTCGCTAACAGCCTTCGCCCCAACAGTCTGTTCAAGGCTACAGCGGAGGGATCTTTGTCTTCTCTGCGCCGCTAGGACAGGGTGCTACTGGCCTTAATAGGTGCTCGCTTACAGCCTTCGCCCCAACAGTCTGTTCAAGGCTACAGCGGAGGGATCTTTGTCTTCTCTGCGCCGCTAGGACAGGGTGCTACTGGCCTTAATAGGTGCTCGCTTACAGCCGTTGCTCCAACTGTCTGTTGAAGGCTACAGGAGGGATTTTTGTCTCCTCTGTGCCGCTGGGACAGGGCGCTACTGGCGCAAGTACTGCTACGCGTCGCGATTCGTGGCTCTGGTGCGCTCCAAGACGCCCAAGGTGACGCTGAGCTCGGACGACGCACGCTTCTCGCTCATGGACAACGGCCCCCCCGGCGATCTGGAAGCGCGCTTCCACGACGGTGAGCGGACGGCAGCGGTAAACCACGGGCCGGCCGAAAAAACTCGGATTCGAACCCAGGATCCCAGACGGTGCCAGCCCAGCGCTCTGACTGTTGATGCATTAACTAAACTATAAACTATTTTTTATTTTACCAGGTAAGGCCCACTGAGCTGCTATATATCTCTTTTTCAGAAGTGACCTGGCTATCACAAACGATAGCTCAACGAAGTGGCTCATCACGTGGAAATGTATAGCAGGCAAATGCTCTAAACGCATGTTTCTAAATGTGGAGGGAAAGACTGGAGGGCCTGGGGAAAAATCCACACGACCACGGGAAGAGAACACGCACACTTCAAATATAGAGGCGTCAAGGTCGGGATCGAACCCACGACATTATTATTATTTGGCATTTCACAAATCGTTGCAATTTTAATACATTTTTGGTGTGTATTCCCAAATGTGCGGAAGCTTCGCACAGTTGCGTGGTTGACGATGTGACCTGGTTCAAGGAATTACATTTTGGGGCCCCCCACTGTGCAATTTCCACCGCTCTCCATAGCCCCCACGCCTGGGCACCGGTGCAGTTGGACTGCCCGCGCACGTGATGGCCGTGCCGCTGGCTACACGGACGCAAAATACAACGAGGCAGTCATGCTGGAAGACACATCTTCCCTCCCTCCGCCAAATTATATTCTAATCGTGCTCTTGGCATCATGTCGTGAGATCGTAATGTCGTGAGATAAGGATATTTGAATTAGGGACTTTTGCAGGAGGCAGTGTGACATTGCCCCAATTTAGGGAATAGTTTCTTGACGTGGACATGAGAGAACTACTTCTGAGGTCCCTTCATTTTTTGTTTCTTCCACCGATGTACATTCTCACGACTGCCAGTACGCATTTGATGCAAGGCAAACCGAACATATTTCAATGCAAAGTGATGATGATGATGATGAAATCGAATCCCTGGCTCCATTTGGAATTGGCGCTGTTGATCTGAAAGCACAAGGCTATCATCACAAAAAAAAGCCCTGCTGCGTCTCGCAGACACGTCTCGCCACCGTTACGCTCCCAGAGAAGATGTGTCTGTGTGCAAGCTTCTAAACGTATTGAAGACCGCACCTGTGATGTCCAACAAAAGGTTAGAGGGCAATTGAGTTGGGCGGTTGACCATAGACCTTCACTGCAGTTTTGCAGAAGGTAAGCGACGTTTTCTCCGTGTCATCCCAATCAAAGAATTTGTGGTTTAATCATCGGTGTTGCCAGCGCCGCGCCTGGCTGCATGTATCTCCCCAGTGCTGACCTGCGCGTTCTGTCCTCCAGGGGTCAAGGTTCTCATCACGAACGGCTTCGTGAGCGTGACGGACGCATCCGGACTCACCCGCACCTTCCAGTCTCCCTGCGACGCGTCCCAGCCGGACGGTGGAGGTGGCGGCGGCGGCGCTACGGGCGCCTACGTCCGGCGGTCCCTGCAGGTGTGAAGGAAGGCCGCGGCGCGACTTTGTGTTGTCACAAAGACAAAGATCCCCTGTGTAGCCTTGACATACTGTTGGGGCAAGTGCTGTTAGCGAGCAGCACCTATGAAGGCCAGCACTGTGACACACAAGGGGTTTGGTGGACAGAACCAGGCCCTGCTGCCTTTGTCTCCCCAGTGGCGATGTTTACGACACACCGTACCGGGTACTCATTCGAGGTTGAGTCGACCTAGGGGAGGCCCAGGACCAGTCCACCACGACCACTTGCAACGTCGTCTCATGGCCAGGGCGCTCGACCAGTCGAACGAGCGGCTCGCAATCGAAAGGTCACAAGGTCACATCCCCTTTGGGAGTTGACTTGGCCCATCACCCCTCTGTCTGGGGGTCGATTATAATGTGAGTGCCACTTTGTGGGGAAGTTAACTGTGGTTCTATGGAGAAAAAAAAACTTTTCCCCACCATAGGAATGTGGAATTTCCATCACTGGCTCAGGGGCTGTAGATGGGAAAACGAGCATTGTCCCGATGTTCATCATTTGAGCAGCAAATCACTTTGACTTTGATGGAAGTGCATTAGAACCTCTCTAAACGACAACCCTGGTTAATGACTAATCGCTTAATGACGGGCCTCCATGGAGCCCAATATGTAGTGTACTATACACTACTAAGTGTATAGTAGTGTATTGTACAGTAGTGTAGTGTATAGTGTAGTGTATAGTAGTGTATAGTAGTGTAGTGTATAGTGTAGTGTATAGTGTAGTGTATAGTAGTGTATAGTAGTGTAGTGTATAGTAGTGTATAGTGTAGTGTATAGTAGTGTATAGTAGTGTAGTGTATAGTAGTGTAGTATATAGTGTAGTGTATAGTAGTGTAGTGTATAGTGTAGTGTATAGTAGTGTATAGTAGTGTAGTGTATAGTAGTGTATAGTGTAGTGTATAGTAGTGTATAGTAGTGTAGTGTATAGTGTAGTGTATAGTGTAGTGTATAGTAGTGTATAGTAGTGTAGTGTATAGTAGTGTATAGTAGTGTAGTGTATAGTAGTAGTGTAGTGTATAGTAGTGTAGTGTATAGTGTAGTGTATAGTGTAGTGTATAGTAGTGTAGTGTATAGTGTAGTGTATAGTAGTGTAGTGTATAGTAGTGTATAGTAGTGTAGTGTATAGTAGTGTAGTGTATAGTGTAGTGTATAGTAGTGTAGTGTATAGTAGTAGTGTAGTGTATAGTAGTGTAGTGTATAGTAGTGTATAGTGTAGTGTATAGTAGTGTAGTGTATAGTGTAGAGTATAGTAGTGCATAGTGTAGTGTATAGTAGTGTATAGTAGTGTATAGTAGTGTAGTGTATAGTAGTGTAGTGTATAGTGTAGTGTATAGTAGTGTATAGTCGTGTAGTGTATAGTGTAGTGTATAGTGTAGTGTATAGTAGTGTAGTGTATAGTGTAGAGTATAGTAGTGCATAGTGTAGTGTATAGTAGTGTATAGTGTAGTGTATAGTAGTGTATAGTAGTGTAGTGTATAGTAGTGTCGTGTATAGTGTA
This sequence comes from Lethenteron reissneri, assembly GCF_015708825.2. Lineage (NCBI taxonomy): Eukaryota > Metazoa > Chordata > Hyperoartia > Petromyzontiformes > Petromyzontidae > Lethenteron > Lethenteron reissneri. The sequence continues at coordinate 6,903,793 of NC_083837.1, forward strand.
GTGTATAGTAGTGTAGTGTATAGTGTAGTGTATAGTAGTGTATAGTAGTGTATAGTAGTATAGTGTATAGTGTGTGTATAGTAGTGTATAGTAGTGTATAGTAGTGTAGTGTATAGTGTAGTGTATAGTAGTGTAGTGTATAGTGTAGAGTATAGTAGTGCATAGTGTAGTGTATAGTAGTGTATAGTAGTGTATAGTAGTGTAGTGTATAGTAGTGTAGTGTATAGTGTAGTGTATAGTAGTGTATAGTAGTGTAGTGTATAGTGTAGTGTATAGTGTAGTGTATAGTAGTGTAGTGTATAGTGTAGAGTATAGTAGTGCATAGTGTAGTGTATAGTAGTGTATAGTGTAGTGTATAGTAGTGTAGTGTATAGTGTAGTGTATAGTAGTGTAGTGTATAGTGTAGTGTATAGTGTAGTGTATAGTAGTGTATAGTAGTGTAGTGTATAGTAGTGTCGTGTATAGTGTAGTGTATAGTAGTGTAGTGTATAGTGTAGTGTATAGTAGTGTATAGTAGTGTATAGTAGTATAGTGTATAGTGTAGTGTATAGTAGTGTATAGTAGTGTATAGTGTAGTGTATAGTGTAGTGTATAGTAGTGTAGTGTATAGTAGTGTATAGTGTAGTGTATAGTAGTGTAGTGTATAGTAGTATAGTGTATAGCAGTGTATAGTGTAGTGTATAGTAGTGTATAGTGTAGTGTATAGTGTAGTATATAGTAGTGTATAGTAGTGTAGTGTATAGTGTAGTGTATAGTGTAGTGTATAGTAGTGTATAGTGTAGTGTATAGTAGTGTATAGTAGTGTATAGTGTAGTGTATAGTGTAGTGTATAGTAGTGTATAGTAGTGTAGTGTATAGTAGTGTAGTGTATAGTGTAGTGTATAGTAGTGTATAGTAGTGTAGTGTATAGTAGTGTATAGTGTAGTGTATAGTAGTGTATAGTGTAGTGTATAGTGTAGTGTATAGTGTAGTGTATAGTAGTGTATAGTAGTGTAGTGCCTTCATAGCGCCCAATGTGTTAGTTTACCGACCATTCCCCTGTTAACGACGGGCTGTTGTAGGTACAGTAAATATTAATTAATGCATTGATTAGCCATGTTTCCTTTAATGTGTTTATAAAGTTGTTAGTATCTTTATTTATTAATATCCATTGTTTAGCTATTATAAAGTAAGTTTTTTGGGTGAAAAGGGTAACTTTCGACGCTATCGGAACGAATTAAGTCTTTAACATGTGTTTCCTAAACTCGCTTAACCACCAAATCACTTAACAACCGGTTTCATGGAACCAATTACCATCGTTAAGACGCATTCTACTGGTCGAGAAATTCAGTCTTGAGGCTACCATGGACCCACTTGTTGTACTGCCATAACACGACCACACAACACTTGGGTTCTTACATCTCTTGGGAGCTTCGAGTGTGGCTTTATTTCAAGATCCCCCCCCGGTTTACTGCCAAATGCCACACCAACTATTTAAGATTTAGTTATTTTACCAGGTAAGGCCCACTGGGGATACATAGATATTTTTCAGAAGCGACCTGGCGATCACAAATTATAGCTCAACGAAGTGGCTTATCATCATGTGGACATTTATATCTGTCAAATACTCTAAATGCACGTTGATTATAAACATGGAGGGAAAAACCGGAGGACCCGGAGAAAAATACACGCGACCACGGGGAGAGAGAGACACGCAAACTCCAAATATACAGCAGTCGTCAGGGTCGGGATCGAACCCACGACCACCTGCATACCAGGCGAGGGAGTTAACATCTCCTAGCCACCACGGAGCCACACACTCGTGAACAGAATTGGCCAACCATTCCGGAGTGGCGTTGACGCGCAGTGAGGATTATTATTCCTCACAGCTTCGCAGATTTGTGAGTTTCACAAATCTCTAAGTGACCCATCAACTGTTGCATCCAAAGACTTGGTTATAAGCATGCGCTAACACCACCTCATCATCGTCATCACGATCCATGGGCAGATAGCCCCGTAGTAGTAGAAGTAGGTGTCCACTGCACATTTCGTCATTTGTTTCCACTTTCCTCTCTGCCTCATAGTGCCAATATGCTCAAGTCGTGGCAACGTCTTCTGACACCATTCTCTGATGTCGTCATCTGTTAGCTCTCTCTTCGGTTCCTTCCATTTGTTTCTGAACAACACACGATACATTTTCCTGTTGTTGTTGTTGTTGTCCATCCTACGTAAGTGTCCAAATAGTGCCAGTTTCCTTCTCATCACTGCTGGCATCATCATCAGGCTGTCTTCTTCAACGTGCGACCTTTTTCTCACTTCTACGTTGGTCACTCTTGGGGTCCAGCTTAGATGCGGCATCCTTCTGTGGCGATACATTTAGAGTGCCAACATCGTACCCCTGTCGGTCTTTTTCAATGTCCAAGTCTCGCACGCACGTTCTTAAGATGTTCAAATTGGTCTTGTAGCTGATTTTCTTGCTTCTCCACATGCGTGCAAATCAAAGCTATCAAAGGTGCCGTTTTGATTAGGACAAGTCCCACGTTTCATGAAGGCTGCGGCGAATTCCTAAAGTATCTGTCCTGGATTTAGTAATTTGTTCCTGCAGGATTGGCCAATGATATGGGCAAAGGGCAGGGCTAGTGGTTGAGTGGGCGTGGCTTTGTAAAAGTTGGCGGGGTTGACCCATGTATGAATTACCCGTGTAGTTGCGATAGTTAAATTACAATGTGCAATTTTATTGAGTGACTACTGCTGTGTTGTCTTGGTGTGGTCTGAGACTGCTTTTTATGTTGTTTTGCTGCCTTGTCCAAGCTTGAGAATTGGTTTACTTCTGCAATTAAAATGTATATATTTTATTGATTGAACGTGTTTATTTTCAGTGATTTGCTGACCTTTTTTTACTGTACACTCTATCGTGGTTTTTTCGTACTGTTTGTTGCTGTAACTTTCTGAGCCGCCCGCACTGTTCGATTAACTTCGTAGCTCATCGGATTCCTCTCCATTATAAATAAACATTCTGATTTTGAAAAGGGGGTGGCCAGGTTATCAGCTCAACGCGCATGCTCCGGTGGAGCCTACCAGGAACGTGGCGACCCTAAATCCAGAGCGGATACCTCAGCGCACGAGTGTCCGTGCACGTCGCATTGATTAAACGAGCTCGCTCGCTGCTGCTGCTGCTCCCCGCAGGCGTGGCAGCAGTGCCTGCAGCTCGAGGAAATAATCTCCCTGCAGGAGCAGAGCAGCGGCTCGGGCGCCAGCTTCTTCCCAGCGTCCGTCAGCCGGTACGTTCTGCGCACGAATGAACGGTCGGACAGACGGATGTACAGACAGACGGACATATGTACGAACGGACATACGGACGGACATACGTAAGGATGGACGGACATACGTACGTACAGACGGACTTACGGACATACGTACGGACGGATGGCCAGACGTACAGACATACGTACGGATGGACATATGGACATACATACAGACGGACGTACGTATGGACATATGTACGGACGTATGAACATGCGTACCGACGGATGGACATACAGACGTACGTACGGATGGACGGAGCGTCGTCGCTCACTCAGCCTGCCTCCGCGACGCGGCACTCTGGCGCTGAATCTCATTCCAAGTAAGCATTTATTTTTTAAATGTCATTATCAAAAATTGGCTGACAAAAAGGGGAAGGTCGTGGTGCTCCGGCGATGGGGGTTGAAAAGAAACGTATGGGCGCCGCGGTGGCTAGATGTTAACTACCTCGCCTGGTATACAGGAGGTCGTGGGTTCGATCTGGACCCTGACGCCTGCTGTATATTTGGAGTTTGCGTGTCTCTCTCTCTCTCTGTGGTCACGTGGATTTTTCTCCGGTTCCTTCAGTTTTTCCCTCCACATTTAGAATCAACGTCACGCATTTAGAGTTGTTTGGGTGCTGCATATAAATGTCCACGTGATGACAAGCCACTTCGTTGAGCTATCATTTGGATGGCCAGGTCGCTTCTGAAAAAGAGCTCCATAGCCTCTCAGCGGGGCCTTACATCTGGTCAAATTAAATAAAAAATAGTTTCATTGAATTTTTTAAATAGTAGCGCAAAGGCCATTGCGACGAATTACGAAGAATTAAGGTAATAACTTTCCACACACTATTATTGCACTTTAGATTTGATCGGCAGTTGATTCAATCATCCCATTTGTATTCATATCCATAAAAAGTTGCATATCCATACCTGTCAACCCATACGGTTTACCGATATGCTTGTACAGGGAAATTTAGTTTTCAGGTCCATACGGTGTAAAGCTGTTTCAATACGGGAATCTTTTTTTGTCTATTTGTTTGTGTTTCTCCCTTGTGATGGGACTTTGTAGGATGAACGTTGAGATTTATAAGGGCACGGGGTGACCAATAAGGTCGGAATTGGTCTGTAATATGGTAGGCACTGATAAGGGGTTGACAAGTATGCATATCGGACCCTTGGTCAGGAACGTAACCCGCCTGCTATGCCATTGTTTCTCTGGGCAAATCGGTCTCGACTCATGCCGTTTCGACCCATGGCACCTTTCTAGGAACGTAACCCCCACGTAGGTCCCGGGACCGCGTGAAATTGGGAATGTAAAGTATAGTTCTGTACGTACAAGCCGATGATCACGATCGCCTGGAGATTTCCATAGGCCCCGTCATAGACCCTGGAAGCTGAGCAGGGATAGGCCTGGATAGTACCTGGAAGGGCGACAAGAAACAGGTGCAGGAGGCCTAGTGGGCATATCGGCCACATCCATTGTTGGCCTGACCAATGCGGTGAAGTATGGTCGAATCGCCCTTACTGCCGGCACAGCATCGGGAAATCAACTCGTCGAGCAGTGGATTGACAAACATGCTTGGTGTAAGAACAGGTCTTGCTCTTTTTGGCAATACGACCATTCAGACAATGTCGCCTCGACAGACCTGGTTTTCACCTGAGGACGGCTGCTTGCGTTGTGGCCGAAACGTCGTGAGAATTATTTTAGAATGTTTTATTTTTATTATGTTATTACTTCCCTTCTACGTGACTTTACCAAAAGAACCAATAAGACGACAGAGGGTGTTCAGATGCGCAAACACCAAAATCGCTACTTTTGTATGGAACGAAGCCTGCATTAACCACACGTACTTGTGGCAAACAAACGTGCTCTGATAATAATGTCTGCATTGTCTTTGAAACTGATTGGCCTACACCAGAGACAGCAGCCTTATTACACGCTTTTTATTAACTCACTCTGCCTGTTGTTGTATCCTCAAATCTTCTAACTTAATTTTAACCCACTTCCCAATGTGGTATCAACTGCAAACTTGGTATACTTATGTCATACTAATGACAATACTATATTCTATCATTTAAATTTTTAAACATATATTTTAAAACGTTCTTTTTTACATGTTATGTTTCGGCTTGGGTCTAATTGTCCACGGTCAATTGACGTTGGCTGTAAACCACCACGGTCCCTTACGTTATGGCAAGCTTCGGGACCACTTCCTAGAGTCGTGGAGCTATTCCATTGCTAGTACAGTACATTTCCTTAAAGCGTGTTTTTAAAAAAGTGTTTTTAAATCTTACTTATTATGGCCTAGTCTCACCACCAGTGTTAGAACAGAGAACACCAAAAGGCAAACAGTACACAGACAATGCAAGTATCAGAACATGTATATCTGGGGTGGAGCAGTTATATCTATGGGATAATTTTGCCAGTATCCAAAATTATGAAAAATAAAAATCGGTTTTACCCTTTCTGGCAATAAAATAGGTGTTAAGATGTTCAAACACCAAAATAGAAACCTATTGCAAGATATCAAGTCTGTATTCACCACACACATTTGTGGCAAAACATGCAAACAAACGTGCCCTGATAATGGCATGTACACGTATACAAACAAAAATCAGGGTTTCTAAACTGCAGTTGGAGCGCACTGCGACAGGTGTGGGGCGTCTCACTCAAAAGGTGACGGCGACACGTTTTCCATCCAATGGAGGGAAACGATGGAACCAGTGACAGGAACTGGGACTAATGAACATCGGCCCCAGGCATTCGTAAGCACACCGGCACACATTTGGGCTGTGTGCAATACGTTGTTTTTGTATCAATTAGTTTTCTGTGCGGCAAACTGTATACGAGCTAGATTTGCGATGTGACGCACTCGCGTGATTTTGCCGTGCGACACTCATTGGCTGATTTGGGCTGGATCCAAAATACAAATGGGGTGCCGGTGAGGAAGAATCATTGGCGCTGTCGAATATGGAACTTGATACCAACTGAGACTGTAAATAAGCAATGAAACGTACAAATTAGAGGTAAAAGTGTAAGAAAAAAAATACTCTGATCACATTTGCAATTTCCCAACACAGCCCTCAGAATGGACCAAACCTACCGGGCATTTGCCATACGGACCGCTGCCCTAACGACCAGTGGCACGGTGGTTAGCGCACTGAGGCTGTAAACTCAGGCGACTTGATCTCGATTCAAGCGACGTCCGAAAAACTGGTTCTCTCTTAACTGGCGGCATGGGGTGGAGGGTGGGGGGAGTCTTAATCCAGCAGTGGATTGACAAAGGGCTGTCATGTATTTATTATTTAATTTTCCACCAACTCCGACCTCTAGTGGTAATGTTTGCTCGGTCAACGTTACTTTTGTTTGGCTTCCCAAGAACCTGACCGAAACAGAAGGGTTGATGATGGGCGATGAAAGATATCTATGTTACATTTTTGTTGTGCTGGAAATATGGGTTATGATAACAAACGAAACTAAACTATTTTTTGCTTTACCAGGTAAGGCCCCACTGAGCTATGTAGCAGGAGCGACCTGGCCACAAATGATAGCTCAACGAAGTGGCTTATCATGTGGAAATTGATAGCAGCCAAATACTCTAAACGCGTGATGTTGATTCTAAATTTGGAGGGAAGAACCGGAGGGCCTGGAGCAAATCCACGCGACCACGGGGAGAACACGCAAACTTCAAATATACAGGCATCAGGGTCGGGATTGAACCCACGACCTCCTGTATACCGGGCGACGGAGTGAACATCTCCTAGCCACCGCGGTGCCCCCAATGCAATGGCTGATGTAAACCGGTTTCGTTGGTATGTGTGTGTTTTGGTTGGGGGGGGCGGTAGCGTAGTGGTTGGCGTGCTGCACTGTGAACCCGGCGACCCTGTCTCAGCTCAGCATTAAATGAGTACCTGGTGCGGTGTGTAAACATCAGCACTGGGGAATAAAAGCGGCCGGACGTGGTGCTGGCCACCCACTCAACCCCGTGTGCCGTGCCCGGCCGTAGGCGCTCGCGAACAGCACTTGCCCCAACAGTCTGGTCAAGGCTATGTGGGGGAACTTTGTATTTGTGTGTGTCTGTGTTCGTAGGCCATCTGTGGTGAACACCGAGCTGCAGTCCAGACCAGCGTTGGATGGGAATGCCCTGGAATTGGGATTGGCCCAAGCGAATATATAGCATTGCCTGCATTGCGGGCAAGTGGCTCACTTGAGCTAGTCATTTTCCGTTCAATCAATGGTCTGATTTTAACCCTTTCCATTCCGATGACGTACATGCATGTCATTAAAAACTGTTTTCCTTCCGATTTGGAAGGAAATCTAAAATAAGATAACTTTATCGGTACCGAAGCTCCCACAAGGCCATGCGGGAGAGCGTGTGGCACAGTTTGGCGCCAGCTATCGTAGAGTGTGGTCGTGTGGCTACGGTTCTCTGCGGTGAGTACGATGCCTTTAAAAACAACGGCACTACCATTACGCCTCTATGAGCAAAATCAGCGCTGAACGGCTCGCGCATTCCGACACTCGGTGGTGAACGGGACACCACACACCCTGCAACTTACAGACGTCTCGGAACGGGGAAAGGGGTGAACTTACGGTTGCTGTCCAGTAATTTTGAAGGGAGCATTCATTACCAAAAGCACATTAGCAATCACGTGGTAGGCAAATGCACTAAATAGAGCCGGGCGGCCTGGTGGGCCGGCTTAGGCCGTTTCTTTCGCTATTGTCGGATGTAAACGATCTGCGGCAAAGGAAACTGAGTGCGTTGATGAAAATAAATATTCATGTGCACGTCACATAGGGGTCATAGCACATTGAAAGAGTTCATCTAACAATGGAGCCGCCTTGACTATGCATTGCTTGAGTGTACGGGAATACGCCAAAGATATTTTTCGAAATTACAATCATGGGTGATGTGAAGGGCTTTGGTGTTGTCTTGTAAAAGTTAACTCTGTGCATTCTCATTAAAAAAAACATTTTTCCTTAAATGTCTGAAGCCGACGAACCAATTAAGTTAACTGTCGCCTTTTATCGGACATTACGGTTCCATTTTTCAGTCGGATCAGAAGCTTGCACACAGATACATATTTTGCAGGCGTTTAACAAACTTAATAACTAGAAATTGTGTCTCATAGCATAATCAATACTAGCAATTATGTTTTTTTTATAAAATAATCGCTGCTATTAAGTTTGTATGTGTCTTTTATTTTTAAAGCTGTAATAGCGGAATCCTTTGATGATGTCGCCTGGCGGCCGCGTTGCCCCTTTTTAAAAAGCTTCTTAGCTCTACGGGTTTTACTCGGTGGGAAATACACTTCTTCTGATTCTGAAACGAGGTGTAACCAAACAGATGTTAGTAGACAAACGTGAGTGATCATGAAATGAAAAGGCAATATCGCTCGAAATCCCACAAAGTGCCTTAATGATGGGGGGAGAAATTAAACGCTCACGCACGGTGCTTTAATTTAATAAAATATTTGCTGACGCAGCAACAATTATAATTCCCATATGTACACGATGACGTTTGAGTCCTGTACGTACAGCACTACAGCATAGAAGAATGCATAGAGACGTGTATGCAGATTCGGCTATGTACGGTGCAAAAGAAGTTCAACATGCATACATTCATACAGGTGAATAGTTGAAAAGGTTGGATTTGTATGTGTGTATGTATGTGGAACGTCTTTCGCACCGTACATACCCAACCGTGATAATCGGAGGTGTGGGATTTGTGAGGAAAATGAAAGTTGTGCCGTGCGAAAATAGCAAACAGGGACGGGACTTAGAATGAAGCCGATGTCAATTTTCACGATGAAAAACATCGCCCTGTGCGTAAAGAAGTTTGGAGTTTTCTAGAAGTTGACGGTTGTGGGCAGCTACTTATATATCTGTTGCACATGCAATTAAAGTAAACAGCAGCATGTACATTGCACACTGGTGAAAGTGTTGAATCAGCTGCGCAGTACTTATATTTAATTGAATCTTGGCCACACTTCTGGAAAGATCAAAAATAAAAATGTCATGCCAAGAGCAATAATTATGAATTAAATGTGTGCGTGTGATGTGCTGGTTGTGACTTGCATTATTTTTTTACTTTTGCTTTGAATTACATGTACTGTGTGTGTGTATATAGTGTTATATTTGTGTGTATCATGTACCGCAACACAATAAAATACAAGTTATAAAACCGTGGATGTGTATATGTGCTCATTACTAACGTGGCATCAACAGATATTTGTCTAAACTAAAACTAAACTATGTTTTACATTTTACCAGGTAACTACCTCTCCTGGTATACAAAAGTTTGTGAGTTCGTTCCAGACCCTGACGATGCCTGCTTCTGTATATTTGTAGTCTGCGTCTCTCATCATCATCATCACGGTGGCTAGGAGATGTTAACTACCTCGCCTGGTATACAGGAGGTCGTGGGTTCGATCCCGACCCTGATGCCTGCATGTTTGAAGTTTGCATGTTTGAAGTTTGCGTGTTCTCCCCGTGGTCGCGAGGATTTTTCTTCAGGCCATCCGCTTTTCTCTCCACACTTAGAAACATGCGTTTAGAGCATTTGGCTGCAATAAATGTCATCGCTTGCATCAGGGACCACGTGTCTTTTTAAAATCCTTTATATTAAGTTCGCTTGCTTGCTTGCTTGCGTGCTTGCTTATTAAATCCTTTATATTAAGTTCGCTTACTTGCGTGTTTGCGTGCTTGCTTGCTTGCTTATGACCGTGCAAATCTTTCGGTCGTTTTTTAACCCACTTCCCGTGATCCAATCGAGCTGACATTTTCCACACAGACTCGTTGAGCGTGACAATGAATTTGCGTGAAATTTTTTTTCCAAAATTTTACACTGTTTAGGGAAAAATAAATAACTATTTAATTACCAATTGCTTAATGCTGGCAGACAATCATCTGACCGATAGATGGCGGCCATCTCAAGCCAGCGGACGAGAGGACTCTAGCCGCCACGCATATAAAGGATTTAGAGTGAAAAATGTTGTTTTTACGGGTTATTTTTTTACACACTTTCTTTGAATTCACTCTGTTGTCGTTGTATCCTCAAATCTTGTAACTCAATTTTAACCCACTTCCCAATGTGGTATCGACTGCAAACTTGGTATACTTATGGCACACTGATGACAATACTATATTCTATCATTAAAACGTATATATACAGTATATATTTTTTTAACATTATTTTTTATATGTTACGCTTCGGCTTGGGTCTAATTGTCCACGCTCAACTAACGTTGGCTGTAAATCACCACGGTCCATTACGTTGTGGCAAGCTTCGGGGCCACTTCCTGGAGTCGTGGAGTTCTTCCATTACTAGTACGGTACATTTCATTCAAGCGTGTTTAAAAAAAAAGTTTATTAAATATTACTTATTCAAGTGTGACCTGTGTGCAGTGCCGGATTATCCTAGTAGCAAAAGTAGCTACAATATGTAGCTACGGGCCCCGCACTTTCAAGGGCCCCGCTCTAAATACTTTCAAGCGATCCGTTCCGGTTCAGTGATTCTGCACTTGCTCTATTACTATAGTACTATACTGTCTTCAACTTTTACGAACGACTGGGTGTTTAAGGTTAGCGATTTGTCGTATTATCTGGCTGTATAGCAAATGAAAAAATACAATTAGTTTACTATGCAAGTTAAAAATTTGTGTTTTAATTTTGATGTTTTTTTCTACTTAGGGTCCCTTCATAATATATGCTACAGGCCCCGCACGAGCTTGATCCGGCACTGCCTGTGTGTGGCCTCTACTCTGACGAAGGGCCACAAGCAAAATAAACACATCGTCCTTCTAACACACACACGTCTGTTCATAATAAGGGTTTTTTGGTTAAATCGCGTAGGGTATAAATGCGTCTTAACCCTCCACCACCGGTTTGTTGGCGAGTAAATACACAACATTTACAAATTGAGTATGACATTTCGCTGGTAATTACATCCAGCATCATTGGGCGATTTTCCACTATTCTGGCACCGGTAGGCTAAGGGGCCGTCCATAAATGACGTCACACACCTGGGGGGGGGGGGTCAGACATTTGTGACGCCGTGTGACGATGGGGGGGGGGGGGTCAAAAATAGTCCAAAATCGCGTGACGTCATTTATGGACGGTCCCTAAGTAGTAACTAATTGGCAGGTTTTGTTTACGTGACAAACCTTACTGGCTGTGTGGGGTGGTAGAAAGTCACGACACATTTAAACTTACGCGATCTGACCCAAAAACATTCATTATTCATTATCAATGTGATTGGTCGCGAAAGCCTACGCTTAATTACACACGTTTCTGTTTCATAACGTGGTGTTGATGATAATGATGACGATCGAGATCAAGATGTCATGACGGCGATAGCCGTTGATGCCGCATCTCGCCAACACTTTCCAACTTTGTGTCAGCTCGTGCCATCCGCTTCACAGCGCCCTGCGAGAGAAAAAAACATTCCTGCGGGGGGAGCTGGTAGGAACGTTGGGTTGCTCGGTCAATGGCCAGGGTCAACGGCGGCGTGGTGTATTCCGCAAATATGCCCGACTGTGAGGGCGGGCACAAGCCGGCGTGAGTAGGTTAAACGTTGAGTTTTATAAGAGCACCACGGGGTGATCAGCCCCTCCCCACCCAGCCCCACCCCTCCCTCCCACCCCCCACCCAGCCCCACCCTCCCCACCCAACCCCTCCCCACCCAGTCCATCCCCAACCCTCCCCACCCAGCCCCTCCCCACCCTCCCCTCTCCACCCAGCCCGACCCCTCCCATTTTTGGATGCACGACTGACGGACGGACACAATAATCCTCTGTGGGCTGGTGGAACCAGGTGGTTCCTAGCAGTAAAACTAATTTGTCTATGAAAATAACCTGCCTGTGTGCTTTGCCAAGAGCACAGTCAAGCGGAAGATGGTGTGCAATTGCCCCCTAAGCAAACACGCGCCATGTAAGAAAATGGCAATCGTCCCTTGCCACTAAGTGGCAGTGACGACAACCCACAGTGCTTGTGCCAGGCTAGGTGCACTTTTGAGGTCACGTGAAGCGTCGACGGCGCGCTTTTCTGGCAGGTCACGGAACAAACCCGGGTGGAATGGGTTTACTGAGCAAGATGATTAACGGATGCACCACGTGTTCTTCTCACTGCACCAACTCACTGTGTTTTAGCAGCCCGGCGCTCCGCTCGTTGTTGTGAGCATTACTCCTCCGCCCTCCACTATTGCTGGAGGACGACTGCCTCCAAGTGCCCAGTAGCGTCCGTCAATAATCTCAAATAAAATAAAACTCCACCATCACCACCATCATCATCACCACCATCATCAACAACAACCGCCATTCGCCACTAAGTGGCGGTGACGTCACCACGAGGCTTGTGCCAGGCTATGTGCACTTTGAGGCCACGTGAAGTGTCGAACGCCCGCTGGCAGGTGGTCACGGGGCAGACCCAGCAGGTGCCACGGGTCGACTGACTGAGACGACTGAGATGACTGGCTGATGCACCACCTGTGCACCCTACTGTGTCAACTTGCTGTGCTTTAGCCACCCGGCGCTCCGCTCGTTGTTGTGAGCGTCGCTCCTCCGCCCTCCGTTGTTGTTGGAGGGCGACTGCCCCCAACTGCCCTGTAGCGTCCTTCATGAGCCTCCTACACAGAGGCCGATCTTGACACCGCTGGTACCAGTCATCGGCAAGTCCACTCAGCTCCACATCATCCTGTACCACATCACTCCATCTCTTCTCTAGCCCGTCTCGCGCCCGTTTAGCTCCCTAGATCCGGCCTAACAAAAGCTGTTTAGGCATGCGGTGGCTGGGCATGCGGGCTACATGACCGAGCCAATGCAGCCTTGCCTGCCCGGAGGAACTCACCGATGGGATTTTGTCCAGATCTTTCAAGGATTTGTGAGCTCCTCACACAATCCAGCCTAGTTATACCCAGGATGGATCGTAGGCAGGCGAGCCTACATTTTTCTAACCGGCGTAGACGTTCCATTCGGGGGGTCCACGTTTCGCAAGCATAGAGAAAGGAGGAAATGACTGGCCGAGAAGACCTGAAGCTTTGTGTGGAGCGACAGACCAGGTAGCTTCCACACAGCGTTACGCAACCGATGAAAAGATAATGCCGCTTGACTGATTCGGAGTGAGACATCTGCTGTTAAACCGGAGCAGGTCATGAGCACACTGCCCAGGTAGGGGAAACTCCACAACCGCCCTAATCATCACCATCATCACCACCATCAACATCAAAGCCACCCTATACAGCCTTAACAGACAGTTGAGGCAAGTGCTGTTAGTGAGCACCTATGAAGGCCGACAAAGCACACGAGGGGGTGGCCAGCACCACGCCTGGACGCCATTGTCTCCCTAGTGCTGATCTTTACACACCGCACCAGGTACTCATTTGCGGTTGAGTCGACCTAGGGGAGGCCCAGGACCGGTTAAGATAATAGCCACTGATGTTGGCCGTGAGCGGGTATCGAATCCCTATAACACCACCACATACATGATCCCTTTCAATCGAAAAGAGCATTGACCCGCAAACACACAAACAAATTACCAACACTGATGTCTTATCACACAGGTGACAAGGTAATGTTAAACATTGTACACTGGCGTGTCGGTCCAAGGTTCATTGGTCCAACACTCGCGATTGTGACATCGCGAATGGACCACCCCAGAAAATGGCTTCTAATGCCCTCTCTCGTGAAATTAACGAAACATATTAGCGTTGCTGTATCTGCTTACCTAAGTCACCGCGATTACTCCTTGATATCTGCTCAACGGTTGGACTACGTCCCCACATGTGCCGCTGGACGAGAGGTGCAGGGAGGGGTGCAGGGACGTCGGCAGCATAATTGCTGTGGGCGTGGTTTTAAGAATCTGAATATTTATTTATACTGGAGGAGGAATCCGATGAGCTATGAAGCTCTTTTCGCACAGATGTCCAGTCGGGGCACGGGGCCAGGACGTTACAACAACAAATAATACACAAACACGATAGGAGTGCAAAGTATACGAAAGGTAAGGATATCACAATAAAAAAAAAAGTTACATTTTTTTAGTTTACCAGATATAGTCCACTGAACGATTATCTTCATAATACAGGTTTTTGGGTCAGATCGCGTTATTTATAAATGTGTCGTAAAAACCTATATTATGAATAATATTGGTCGCGAAAGCCTACGTGTTAAAATTAACGATTATCTTATTTTTCAGAAGCGACCTGGCCACAAATGATAGCTCAAGGAAGTGGTTTATCATGTGGGAATTTAGAGCGGCCAAATCATCTAAACGCGTGATGTTGATTCTAAATATCGAGGGAAAAACTGGAGGAAGCGGAAGAAAAAAAATCCACACGACCATGGGGAGGTAGACACGCAAACTCTAAATTATACAAGCATCAGGGTCGGGATTGCACCCACGACCTCCTGCATACCAGGCGAGGAAGAAAACATCTCGCCACCGTGGAGTCCTTAAAGTAGATAACTAATTTTTGCATGGGGGTTTCCCACCTTTTGAATCGGCAACAAAAATAGTTTAATATTAAACAAATTATCTGGTGCTGCAACTGCGTTGGCAGTGGTGGTGCACACACACGAATAACAAAGAAACGCAACAAATTCGTAAATACAGAGTGTCCTCGACTTCCAAACACCCGACCTACGAACACCCGCACTTACGAACACCCGCACTTACGAACACCCGCACCTACGAACACCCGCACTTACGAACACCCGCACTTACGAACTCGCTTCCATGAAGTATTAATTTTAGCGTCGACTTAAAACGTGAACTCGCACTTGCAAACGGAACCACGTAACTATTTCGTTCAGCGGAGCGATCCTTTGTGAGATGTAATGAGTCAGCCTCTCGCTGGGAGTGAGTCTTTGTGTGTGCGCACACACACACACATGTGCGCACATGTGTGTGCAGCTTCTGTGTGTGCAGCTTCTGTTTGGCCGCATCTAGGGAGCTAAACGGGCGCGGCACGGGCTGGAGAAGAGATGGAGTGATGTGGTACAGGAGGATGTGGAGCTGAGTGGACTTGCCGATGACTGGTACCAGCGGTGTCAATCTCTGTGGAGGAAGCTCGTGAAGGACGCTACTGGGCAGTTGGAGGCAGTCGCCCTCCAGCAACAACGGAGGGCAGAGGAGCGACGCTCACAACAACGGGCGGAGCGCCGGGTGAATAAAGCACAGCAAATTGGCACAGTAGGGGGCACAGGTGGTGCATCTCAGTCGACCCGTGGCACCTGCTGGGTCTGCCCCGTGACCTCCTGCCAGCGGGCGATCGACACTTCACGTGGCCTCAAGGTGCACATAGCCTGGCACAAGCGTCGTGGTGACATCACCGTCACTTAGTGGAGAATGTCGGGTATTGGTATTGGTGTGAGTGTGGGGGGAGCGGTGGTGCAGCAGTTAGCGCACTGCGCTACGAACCAGGTGACCCGAGTTTGATTCGCGCTCACGGCCAACACCGGTGACAATTATCTGAACCGGTCATTGGCCTCCCCTAGGTCGACTCAGCCGCAAATGAGTACCTGGTGCGGTGTGTGAACATCGCAGCTGGGGGAGACAAAGGCGGCCGGGCGTGGTGCTGGCCTCCCACCCCTTCATAGGTGCTCGCTAACGGCACTTGCCCCTACAGTCTGTTGAGGCTACACGGGGGATCTGCGTGTGTGTGAGTCCCCCTCCCACCGCCCGCGTTTGTGTGCCACAGATTGTGGTGGCTCATTGCACCCTTCCGATAAGCAAGCCAGCATCACGGCTCAAGGGACTTGGGAATAAAATCGATTTTTCTACTTCTATTTCTGTTATTTTTTTTACTTGTATTTTATATATAGTTTTTTTTGACAAATGTACAAAATTTCATCTTATTTATGAGTTCAACAATGCTGACCTGTTTGTTGTTGAACCATTTCATGACACTGACCGTATGGGCATTTACATCGAGTCAATTATTGAGTTCCGACTCACGAACAGGGCCCCAGAAACTAATTATGTTCGTAAGTCGATGTAAATCACCACATCATGGCAAGCTTCGGGGCCACTTCCTGGAGTCTGCCATTACTAGGACATTTCATTAAAGCGAGTTTTTAAAAAGCTTTAAAAAATATAACAAAAGTCTCGCGCTCGCAAACATCACGTGGTCGGGGGGCGGGGTTCGGGGGGTGGGGGGTGTTTATCTCTCCCCTCTGCGATTCCGATTCACAAACATCGATTCTCTTGGCCCCCCCCCTCACGATCCATTAATGCCTCCGCCGAAGCGCACGAGGCGCGCGAGAATCGTATTCAAGAATTAATCGAACCTCGCGATTCCCCCACGGGTTAACGAGCGGCGAGGAATCGATTGGGTGTTGTTGCTGGGAGGAGTTACGAATCGAATGAATCGATGCGAGCGCTCGGTCGGCGTTGTGTTTGTGAGCCGCCGCTTCGCCTTAGCGGAGTAAAAACACTTCGTATTCGTCGTCGTCTTCGTCGTCGTCTTCCTCACTTATCACTCTGTCCGTGGCTGGAGGCGGCCCGCCAAGGTGACGCCCGCGGCTTGGAAGCGCGTTCAAGGTACATCTCGAAGAGGCCGCTCGCCCTTCGTTGTTGATACTTAATAATCATCGGGAGTTGAGCAACGCCGCTCAAGTTCCCTTGATTCATATCCATGATTGTTGTTGTCGCTGCTGTTCCGCTTGCAGTGTCGCGTGGAGTTTGTGTTGTTGTAAATTGCTCGCGTCTTGGATGGACTTGTCCCCGGTCACGGGAATGTGGAGTGGAATTACATTCCCGTGACGCTCCAACAATAGGGGGGGGGGGGGGGGTGGAGCGATGAAATCATCTTTGTGTGGATTATTGCGTCTCCCACGGGATCTCTAGAGATGGGGACCAGTTGCTGGAGGAGGATTGTCATCATCCAGCAGGGGATTGATCCTGCCCGGTTACATTAAATCGCACCGTGTCGTTACTTTTGCTCCCCTTATAGGAATAACAATCGGCGCCTGGGTCTCGTCACACCGAAAGCAGAACTTTTAAATCCTTTATATTAAGTTCACTTGCTTGCTTAGGACCGTGCAAATCTTTCGGTCGTTTTCTAACCCACTTCCCGTGATCCAATCGAGCTGACATTTTGCACACAGACTCGTTGTGCCAGACAATTATTGTTCGTGACATTTTTTTCTCCAAAATTTTACACTGTTTAGGGAAAACAAATTAAATATTTAATTACCAATTGCTTAATACTGGAAGACAATCATCTGACCCATAGGTGGCAGCCATCTCAAGCCAGAGGACGAGAGGACTCTAGCCGCCACGCATATAAAGGATTTATAGTGAAAAACTTTGTTTTTACGGGTTTACTTGTTATAAATCTAGACCATGGCTTTGCAAACCTGTCAACCCCCGAACCCGAACCTGGTTACAGACCAATTCAAACCTTGTCGGTCACCCCGTGCCCCTTATAATCCCAATGTTCATCCTGTAAAGTCTCATCAACAGGGAGAAACACAAACAAATATACAAAAATTGTTGTTGGCCTATGAGGCCGTCCATAAATGACGTCACGCACCTGGGGGGGGGGGGTCAGACATTTGTGACGATGTGTGACGAGGGGGGGGGGGGTGAGAAATGTGACGTCACATCAAAATGCGCAACTTTAAATAAATATAGACAACACGTTCTACTTAATTAAATATACTTTTTAATAAATGTTTCCTCCTACAACATCAGAGTGCAGCGGCACATTAAATACGCACCACAATGACAATAGTTTAACGCGATTTGAAGCATGTTTATTTTTTTGGGGGGGGCAGAGCTTTGTGACGTCATATTTAAGGGGGGGGGGTCTGACTTTTGTGACTCCGTGTGACGAGGGGGGGGGGGGTCAAAAATCGTCCACAATCGCGTGACGTCATTAATGGATGGCCCCTATTGAAACGGCTGTATTCCGTATGGACCCGAAAACTCAATGTACAAGAATAAGGAGCAAACTGTATGGGTTGACAGCTATGGCTTTGTATGGGGTGACTACCACCGTGCATGACAGGGGCTGGGTCCAGTGTACGGAGGGATATCTTCATCCAGCAGTGGCTTTACAGCGTCGTGTTAATGTACCATTGTTAAAATTGTCTTTTTTTCCCTCTCGATTATTTCGTTTTAGACATTGGATATTAATTATGCCGTTTTCTGCATACAGCTACAGTATTTTGGTCCCAAGGGCCTCCTACAATAACATAATTTACAGCTCTTTGCCAATCCACTGCTACGTGAAGATATCTAATAACATTCTGGCAAATCGCCCGATGAAGCTGATGGTTGCTGTTGTTGTGATCACCGGCAAAAACGTCACAGGACTCGAATTGTAAATGTTGTGGCTTGTGGGTTTACTCTCCGAACACACCCAGAGAGTGTTGACGCAGTCACGAATTGGCACGTTTTGTTTACAGAACAACCTTACTAGTTGGCTTTGTGGGGGTGGTGGGTTAACGATACACATCAAATTTACGCTATCTAACCCAACATAAAAACCTTTATTATGGATATTGTTTTAACCAACAGGTCAGTGTTGACGGTGTGGAATGTGGGGAGGAGACCCAGTGGCTGGTTTGCTTAAAGCACCCGAAGTGACTTATCCCCGTGTATTATTTGTCATATAAATGTCATGCAACTGGACAATGTACTACAGGAGAGGCTACGGACGGTCATTCTCTGCGGGTGGTGGTGCACACTCACAGTTTGAAGCCAATGAACCTTGGACCATGAGATGAATGTGGTACAATCTTTTGGCATCACCTTGCCACCTGTGCGATAAGACATCAGTGCTTGTTTGTGTGCCTTTGGGCATGAGCCCTGTTCTATTTCAAGGAATCATGTGAGGTGGTGGTATTGTTTTAATTACCGCACATGTTGTCTTGCATGGCAATCACACGCAGCTGTTGCGTGATGTTGCTCTTGGCAAAGCTGACGAGCAGTATTTTTTCTTAGCCAAATATTGAACTCTTTAAAAGGCATAGGAGTAGATGGTTGTGTGTAACGCTTAAGGCTGAGAAGTGTTTATAATCGTTGAGATTACTTGGCTGCTACAAATTTAGACGTGATAAGCCACTTCATTGAGCTATCGTTTGTGGCCAGGTCACTTCTGAAAAATAAGCTAATTACTCTGGGCTTTACCTGGTGAAATAAAAAAAGTTTAGTTTTATTTGTATTTTTTGTGATCTTCTTACCTTTCCTATACTTTGGGCTCCTATTGTGTTTTTGTACTGGTAGGAACCTCCTGGTTACACCAGCCCATAGGGGATTATTGTGTCCGTCCGTCGTGCAGGGAGGGGCTGGGTGAGGAGGGTGGGGAGCGGCTGGGTGGGGAGGGTGGGGAGGGGCTGGGTGGGGAGGGTGTTGAGGGGCTGGGTGGTGAGCGGCTGGGTGGGGAGGGGCTGGGTGGGGCTGGGTGGGGCTGGGCGGGGAGGGGCTGGGTGGGGAGGGGCTGGGTGGGGAGGGGCTGGTCACCCCGTGGTGCCCTTATAAAACTCAACGTTTAACCTACTCACGCCGGCTTGTGCCCACCCTCAGTCGGGCATATTTGCGGAATACACCACGCCGCCGTTGACCCTGGCCATTGACCGAGCAACCCAACGTTCCTACCAGCTCCCTCCGCAGGAATGTGTTATATGTTGTAATGTTTTGACCCCATGCCCCTCTTACTGGACATGTGAGTAATTCACTAACTGAATAGGGAGCACTCAGCCCTAGCTTTTGTTTGTTTAACTTGGCAACGTTTATGGGACTGAACTGTTGTGCCTCGAACTTGGCAGTGAGGTGTTAACTAACTCGTCTAATATACAGGAGGGCGTGGGTTCGAGCCCAACTCCGAAGCCTGTTGTATACTGCATGTTCTCCCTGTGGTCGTGTGGATTTTTCTCTGGGCCCTCCGGTTTTCCCCTCCACATTTAGAATCAACATCACGTGTTGAATAGTATTTGGCTGCTATAAATTTCCACATGATAACCCACTTTTTGTTGAGCTATTATTTGTGGCCAGGTCGTGTCTGAAAAAGAGCTTGATAGCTCATTGGATCGCTCCTCCAGTCCAAATAAATATTCTGATTCTGATGCACATGGTGAATTTTTTCGTGTTTTGTTTAAGCAATGTGATCTTTGGAGGTGGTCCGGTGGTTCAGAGGTCAGAGCGCTGAGCTGGACTCAAGTCCCAAGCAGCTGCCAGTGTAGCGAGTTTATTATACAGGAGTCGCCTAGATTTACTAAAGGGATGATAGATTCTTTAAAAAAAACACTCAAAATGACATTTCGTAAATCGGAATGGCTTTTCCCGTTTTATAAGTTAATACTAAAATTCAGGGATGTATTTAAGGCGGTCATTCCAACTCGTAAATCAAGGGATACACCGGTACCGTGTTGATGCATCTAGATCAGGGGTCAGCAACCAAAGCAACAAGAAGAGCAATTTTTTTACGAATTTGGTAAACAAATTTCAAGAGAGCCGCAATGAACCATTTTGGTGAATACGAGACGGTGGTCCTTAATAAATAAAGCATGAAGCAGTCCCTTGAAGAGCTGTAGGTTGCCGACCCCTGCCCACGGTAAACTGGACTCCCACGGTAAACTGGACTCCCGTGGTAAACTGGACTCCCGTGGTAAACTGGACTCCCATGGTAAACTGGACTCCCGTGGTAAACTGGACTCCCACGGTAAACTGGACTCCCACGGTAAACTGGACTCCCGTGGTAAACTGGACTCCCATGGTAAACTGGACTCCCGTGGTAAACTGGACTCCCACGGTAAACTGGACTCCCACGGTAAACTGGACTCCCGTGGTAAACTGGACTCCCGTGGTAAACTGGACTCCCGTGGTAAACTGGACTCCCGTGGTAAACTGGACTCCCGTGGTAAACTGGACTCCCGTGGTAAACTGGACTCCCGTGGTAAACTGGACTCCCGTGGTAAACTGGACTCCTGTGGTAAACTGGACTCCCACGGTAAACCGGACTCCCACGGTAAACTGGACTCCCACGGTAAACTGGAATCCCGTGGTAAACTGGACTCCCGTGGTAAACTGGACTCCCGTGGTAAACTGGACTCCCACGGTAAACCGGACTCCCACGGTAAACCGGACTCCCACGGTAAACTGGAATCCCGTGGTCAGGGGTCAGCAACCAATATAACAAGAGGAGCCTTTTATTATTTGAAGAGCCGTACTGCAGTCCTCAAAGAGCCGCATTCGACTCCCGAGCCGCAGGTTTTCCGACCACTGCTATGGATGTGTGTGTATATATTCCACCACCCCCCCCCCCCCCAATATGTTTCAGCAGTTACCCCAGTGGCCTCTAGTATTCGGACAAATTACCATTTCACACCTACGTACTGGAAGCAGTGCTGAAGATTGTTTTGTTATTTAATTAAAAAAAAATTATTCCCCAAAGATGTCCCCGATTGTGCTGCTGTGGCAATGTCACGAGACGGGAAAAATCCATTCCGACTGCTCGCAGAGCAGTGCAGAGCCTTTGTCTTGAGAGAACGGGCCCCATAGATGAGGGTACCAGAGATCCATCTCTCAAATTCCCTGCAAGTGAGCTATGTTCCACACAGTAAAGAGCAGCACTTTTCCCACCCACTCAGTCTATTGAGAATCTTTTTTTAACACGTAGGCTTTCGCAGCCAATATCCATAATAAAGGTTTTTTTGGGTGAGTGCGTAAATGTTGTTGTCTGACAGGCAAACCAATCCAATTTTCAGAGCTGGAATTTAGCCCAATTTAAGTGCAGAATCAAACTTAAATTGGTGAGATTTCTGTCCGATTGTTTCTGACCGACGCTGTCTCTTTAACACTGCATTGTGCTTTCATTGTTCACAGATGAAATCGGAGAATTGTGCTCCTGTGCTGCGCCCAGTGCGGGTGAAACAGGTAGAAGAATCCTTGAGCACAAACACAGCCAACATAACACACACACACTCACCTGTGTACTGTTTGTACACAAGCGAGATGTTAACTACCTCGCCTGGTATACAGGAGGTTGTGGGTTCGATCCCGACCCTGATGCCTGTATATATGGAGTTTGCTTGTTCTACCCCATGGTCACGTGGATTTTTCTCTGAGTCCTCTGGTTTTTCCCTCCGCATTTAGAAACGTGCATTTATAGTATTAGGCTGCGATAGATTTCCACATGATAAGCCACTTGGTTGGGCAATAATTTTTCATAGCGACAAGTTGCTTCTGAAAAAGCTGTATAGTTCAATGGGCCTTACCTAGTAAAAAAAAAAAACACAGTTCAGTTCTAGATTAGTTTGTAAAAAGGGAAACATGTGAATGTGCAGTCCTGCAATTTCTCACTCGCACCACTGCTGGTGCAGAAGGTCTCGTCTAGAGGGAGCTGTGGAGAGTCCCACTGGACAGGGTATTTGTGGCCTACTCTTCCACACTGGCCAGACTTCTTGGGAGAGGTGGGAGCGCTCACCCCTTACCCCACCATAGGCAACCTGCCAGTCGATTAACTGGTGTGTGCACTCATTAATGCTGCTAGGTGGATAGAAGTGGTGGTGTTTATGTACGTTGAACTTCTTTCGCACCGTACGTAGCCAACTGTGCGAGTCGGAGGTACGGGGGAAGGACAACAAACTAAATACAAAAAGCAGTTCTAAAGAAATGAGTTCTCAATTTAGTGTGGTGTAGAGTAGTTTATTGTATAATAGTGTAGTGTACAATAGTGTAGTGCATAGTATAGTATATAGTAGTGTGTATATGTGTATGTTGAACTTCTTTCGCACTGTACGTAGCTAACCGTGCTAATCGGAGGTGCGAGGGAAGGACCACACACTAAACATAAATGCAGTTTTAAAGAAATACGTTTTCAATCTAAAAAAGATAGTTTTCAAGGGGGGGGGGGGGGTATTTAAGACCCTTGTACCATTATTTCAACTGCTGCTTTGGGGCATTAAACAAGCGACCTCTGGATTGTAAGACCAGTGCCATCCCCTCCTGTATATGTAGGTCAGCAAACTGTGACCACCCCCTCCATGCATGGCCAATTGTTCTGTTGTTGCTGAGATGAGATATTACTCCACAGGCAGGCTGGTAGCCACTTAATTGGCCTTTCATTCCTTGGTCATGCAATAACTCGTCTCGGCTTACGGTTGATGCAGCAGCACTTCACATCGTTGAATTAAAAATGATGTGGCCGGGAGGCTCAGAAGTCAGAGCCCCGTGTAGGCACCGCTGAGAATCCTTGGGTGGAATCCAGGCAGCTTTCTGTGACTAAACTGGGTTCTCAAGTGCAGTGAGTTGGTGTTTTCAATTCGGTCGCAGTCCATTATATCTGCCCTGAAATGTGCCACATACATCTGCTGTACAGAGGGCATTGAAAACCGCGTGATGTAATTTTCCAGAGTAAATCATTCCATTCCTGTGGCATACATAGCTCATAAACAAAATGTAAACATTTTCTGCAGCTAAATTACAAATTAATATCCCCTATTTTCACAGTAGTGGCTCCAGCCAAGTTAGATGTATGTATGTTGAACTTCTTTGCCACCATACGTAGCCAACCGTGTTAATCGGAGGTGTGGGTGAAGAACAACAAACTAAACACAAAAAACTGTTCGAAAGAAATTAATTTTCAATTGAGATTTAACAGAAGTGCAGTGACTCCACACATGACTGTGATTATACGCGACGGAACATTTGGCCAAATCTGTCTTGTTGCCACAGATGTTTTCAATATCTGCAGCACCACTATTCTTATGTTTCTGGTCAGATAATTACACTTAACACGCACAAAGCAGTGCTCAATTTCATTTGAGTTAAAGGTTATATGAAAAATGAATTCAAAATTGGAAACGGTATTGCTATTCTCATTGCTGTTGTTGCAAATGCAAACAATAGTAAACAGAGAGGTTGAGCCCATGCATATGGACATTGATCTAGGCCCTGTTGCTGTTCCTGTTGCTGTTCCTGTGCTGTTCCTGTGCCCGCAAAGGCCAGCATTTCCCAGTGTCCGTGAAAATGAGGCTTTGGTTGTGTGTGGTGTTTGTGTGCAGGGTGGACAGGTGTGGGATTCTGTGCAGAAAGCAGCATTCGTATTGGGGACCGGTCTGCTGGTGTTTGCCGCAGCGAGGAACACGATCACATGGTGAGAACCTCGACGTTCAGTCCTCCTCAAACCCCCCCACCCCCCACCCGAGTCCTCGCCAGCACCTCGCACCATGCAGCTTGCCTGCGATCGTCAAGATACGTTTCCATTCTCGCGTAGATCAAGCTGCCGCACGCACTGCACGCGCCTGATGGTTGGTAATCGTGAAATGGTTGCACCATGGTGGAAATTGCGAGCATTGCACTCCTTCCTCAATGGCTTAGAATGTGTGCATGAAATAATTTGCGCAACTATCGGTTATTAATAATGCACTCACGATGTAAGCGTATGCGATTGTAGTGACATTGCGGATGTCACTGTGTAATGCCGACTCTAGAGAGGCACGGCGTGCGATGTAGCGACATCGCGGGCACCACGTGTATGGGTGCGGTACCGGCCCTAGAGGGGCTAGGTGAGCGCTGCCTGACAGTGCTGGATGGCACCACGCTCTGCGTGCAGTGCCGACCCCTACAGGATGGGGTGTCGGGATGCGGCCAAGGGAATGTGGTTACTATAGGCCATAGCATTCTGGTTGACCCCGAAGGACACGTGACCGGTAAAGTCTACACAGGGGCCCCAGGTGGGGGCTAGGGGTGGTGACGTGTCAGGGTCGAGATCCTGCTCGAGGGTTCTAAAAGATGGTCGTGGCTAAGGGCGGAGCTAGCCACGCCACAGAGGATATAAGCCGGGTCCCTGAGAGGGACCGGCTGCTGTTGTTCATCCTGAAGAATCGATGTTCTACGTTCTACGTCCTACAAGAGTCACCAACACGTGGACCGGGACCCAAGCTCGGGTCCGGTCCATCGTAGATAGTTCCAGTGTAATTAGTGCAGTTAGCCTGGTGGTCTACCACCATGGGTTGTTATCTTGTTAAGGGGTAGTACCCCGTGCGTTGGTTTTAATAAATGTGTTGCCTCCAAGAAGTGCGTCTGCGACTCGGTTGAACTCACTACACAATCATTAGATTAGGCTAATGGGGTGAACAAAACTATATTAACCAGATGAGAAGCAAAAATGGAACAAAACAAAACTACGTTACAATTTATGGAAATGCTTTTGGTGGGGCGGTGAATTGCTACAGGCCTATTTGTAAATATATATATTGTATGTGTACTTTGATTAGCAGTGAGTGTCATTGGCTATTGAAAATATATTGTCACTTGCAGCTGGGGTGCTGCTGAGCGAACGCGTTGTGAACTGTGTAGCGCGTGTACCAGTTTCTGATTACAGTATTATAAAAACACAAATGGAAGTGACATCCGGCAAAAAAGACGCAAATTATGTAACAGCAAACTTTTTCATTTTTTAGCTTAACCATTTTTTATTTTACCAGGATCCCCTGAGCTCTGAAGCGACCTGGCCACAAATAATAGCTTGCCGAAAAGTGCGTTATCATTTGTAAATTTACATTAGTCAAATACTATTAAACGCGTGATGTCAATTCTAAATGTGGAGGAAAAAAACGGAGGGTCCGGGGAAAAATCCACACGACCACAGGGAGAACATGCAGACTTCAAGTATACAACAGGCATTGGGGGTCGGGATCGAACCCACGACCTCCTATATACCAAGCGAGGCAGTTAACATCTCGCCACCGTGGTGCCCAACTACTGCCAAGTTAGAGGCACAACAGTTCAGCCCCATAAACATTGCCAAGTTAAACAAACAACAGCTGGGGCTTAGTGCTGCCTATTCACAGTTAGTGAAGTTCTCACATCAACCCGTTGCCTGCTTGCGCCGACCATAGATTTTTTTTTCCCGGCATATTTCAGAAACTAAGCAGGCTTGAGTCTACAGGGCACTTGGATGGGTGATCACCACATGTAAGTCAGATGTAGCAGGCTGTTTTCAAAAATGAGCTTTAGATAGAGGTGCCTCAAGAGGTCAGAGCGCTGATCCTGGAAACCGCTAAAATCTTGTGTTCGAATTGAGGCAGCCTGCTGTGATTAAACCAGGATCTCATATGCAAGGAGTTGCTGGTCTCGGCCTTTTCTCCAATGTCTGAATCAATTTCCATCTCATTAAATATGGCGCTGCTAACTTCCAGCTCTGAAAAAATTTCACTTTTGACTGTCATGCAAATGAACATCATCCATTCTTAGAGGTGGAATGTTTTTGAGTGGCGTTCTTCTGGGTGCCCTGCGATGCCAGCGGAGGGGATGAGGGAGGGGGGCGGTGTGCTGTGAAACTGAGCCTGTGAAAATTCAACAACATTGTTTCTGGCCAAACCATACTCACGGTGGTGTGATGTTATTTTCCTCACCTGTTATGCAGGAGGTCGGGAGTTCGATCCAACCCTGATGCCTGTATATTTGGATTTTGCATGTTTTTCCCATGGTCACGTGGATTTTTGCTCCAGGTTCTCCGGTTTTTCTCTCCACATTTAGGAACATGCTTTTAGACTATTTGGATAATTTTTCTGCTATAAATGTCCACGTGATAAGCCACTTTTCTGAGCTAGTATTTGTGGCCAGCTTGCTTTTGAAAAATAAGTTAATACCTCAGTAGTCTTTGTCTGGTAGGCTGGGGATGGTTTAGTTGTATTTGTATGTTTGGGTGATTGGTTTACTTTTCGATTTAAAGCTTTCGTGACTGCAGGGATTCATCCTCTTGGTTCTTTCGGTAAAGTCACGTAGAAGGGAAGTAATAAAATAATAAA
The DNA here is from genome assembly GCF_015708825.2 of Lethenteron reissneri. Classification (NCBI taxonomy): domain Eukaryota; kingdom Metazoa; phylum Chordata; class Hyperoartia; order Petromyzontiformes; family Petromyzontidae; genus Lethenteron; species Lethenteron reissneri. Next base: position 6,930,819 of record NC_083837.1, read on the forward strand.
AAAATAAAACATAATAAAATAATTCTCACGACGTTTCGGCCACAACGCAAGCAGCCGTCCTCAGGTGAAAACCAGGTCCGTCGAGGCGACAGAGTCTGAATGAAGCAGCACACGAGCTTGGAGCATATATATAAGCTGGGCGCATTGACAAAGGAATTTGCATATCAAGAGGAATTTAGCATATTCATGGGAAATGCAGGAATGTGATTAGTACTGCATATGCATGTGCATTATGCAGGATTAACAGCATCAAAGGGAGCTACAGTTGCTGCTGCTGCTGCAGTTGCTGCTGCAGTTGCTGCTGCTGCTGCAGTTGCTGCTGCTGCAGTTGCTGCTGCTGCTGCAGTTGCTACTGCTGCTGTAGTTGCTGCTGCTGCTGCAGTTGCTGCTGCTGCTGCAGTTGCTGCTGCTGCTGCAGTTGCTGCCTTATCCATTTTTAATATAACACTATGTATTATTCTACCCACCTTAATGTGTATCACACTGCTATATATTTACTATACAATTACGACACCATACATTACTCTGCACACTGCACCATGCCAGTGAGTGGAACGCGGTCTGAAAGTCACCGTAAACGTGAACACAATCAGTTAAGATCCGAAATGGTTTATTACGTCCTTCCAATGATTGCTAAGCCAGAATCCATCTTCTCGGTTAAAATTGTCTCTGTGTTTGTATATGTGGATCGCCTCATGAACGAATCTCTCATGATAGCCAGATGGCTTGCAGAGAACCTCTGTCTTGGAGAAGTCAATGTCATGTGAGCCCACTGAGTTGTAACAGTGATCTGCCACGGCTGAGGTGTTTGTCCTACCGTGTTTCAGGTCTGCTTTATGTTCACGGATGCGGTCCGAGACATGTCGTTTGGTTTTCCCAATGTAACTGCTACCACAGAGGCAACAAACTAAGTTGCCACAGAGGCAACAAACTAAGTTGCCTCTGTGGTAGCAGTTACATTGGGGAAACCAAACGACATGTCTCGGACCGCATCCGTGAACATAAAGCAGACCTGAAACACGGTAGGACAAACACCTCAGCCGTGGCAGATCACTGTTACAACTCAGTGGGCTCACATGACATTGACTTCTCCAAGACAGAGGTTCTCTGCAAGCCATCTGGCTATCATGAGAGATTCGTTCATGAGGCGATCCACATATACAAACACAGAGACAATTTTAACCGAGAAGATGGATTCTGGCTTAGCAATCATTGGAAGGACGTAATAAACCATTTCGGATCTTAACTGATTGTGTTCACGTTTACGGTGACTTTCAGACCGCGTTCCACTCACTGGCATGGTGCAGTGTGCAGAGTAATGTATGGTGTCGTAATTGTATAGTAAATATATAGCAGTGTGATACACATTAAGGTGGGTAGAATAATACATAGTGTTATATTAAAAATGGATAAGGCAGCAACTGCAGCAGCAGCAGCAACTGCAGCAGCAGCAGCAACTGCAGCAGCAGCAGCAACTACAGCAGCAGTAGCAACTGCTGCAGCAGCAGCAACTGCAGCAGCAGCAGCAACTGCAGCAGCAACTGCAGCAGCAGCAGCAACTGTAGCTCCCTTTGATGCTGTTAATCCTGCATAATGCACATGCATATGCAGTACTAATCACATTCCTGCATTTCCCATGAATATGCTAAATTCCTCTTGATATGCAAATTCCTTTGTCAATGCGCCCAGCTTATATATATGCTCCAAGCTCGTGTGCTGCTTCATTCAGACTCTGTCGCCTCGACGGACCTGGTTTTCACCTGAGGACGGCTGCTTGCGTTGTGGCCGAAACGTCGTGAGAATTATTTTATTATGTTTTATTTTTTTATTATTTTATTACTTCCCTTCTACGTGACTTTACCGAAAGAACCAAGAGGATGATTTGTTTACCTTTCTTGTACTTTGCACTCGTATCATATTTTGTATTGTTTGTTGTTGTTGTAGATTCCTCCAGTATAAAATATTCAGATTCTGACGGACGACATGCATTTTTGTGTTTAGTTTGTTGTCCTTCCCCCCTGCACCTCCCATTAGCACAGTTGGCTGCGTACGGTACGAAATACGTTCAACGTACATCACTCATACGGCAGAGTGTGGTGTAAGAACGCTGCGCCTCTACTATGTCGATCAGAGATCACTTGGAGGGATCTCAGAGGTAGCTCTGTGACATTCACTTTGTGGGCAGTTCTCGTAACACGAAGGATTGCACCACTTTGCCTCGGTGAGATCTGAATGGATACTTTGATTACGACAACCCAATCAGGATATAAATTTGATGTTATGATTTTTTGTTAAACAAATACTATAAAAAGGAATGAGCTCCGGGTTGGCTTTATCGACTCGTTGTGTCTGGTCCACAGGCACCTGCAGCAGTTCTGGGGCGCGTCCGGTGATTTCTGGCAGTCGCAATGGGCTCTCTTCTACAACGCCTACGAGGACGAGCCCTTCAAGATCTTCGTCTTCTGTGCGTGCTCGAGTCGAATGCGAGATAAAAGCACACTTTCATTCAACAACAACGACAACAAACAGCAGCCATGAATTGTCACCGTGCGGCTGTGACGTCACGATGGAATAGGTGTCAGATGGGGTGCACGTTGAGGCCACACGGAGAGTGGCACCCCCATATCGATGTAGTTAACCCCTTATCCCGTTTCAGACACATACTGCAAGTCGCAGGTTCGGCGGGTGTCCCATTCGCCCTCTGAATCTCGGAACGCGCAAGCGGCTCGGCATTTATTTGATTTAGAGAGGCGTAGGACTGCTCTCTTTAATTACGACATTGTACTGTCCTCGCCGCAGAGAGCTGTAGCGACAAGTCCGCCGCGCTCCTTGATAACTGGTGCCAAACTGTGCCACGTGGCCTCCCGCGTGGTGATGTAAACGTACGTTATCGGAATGGAATCGGATGAACAGGAAAGGGTTAATAGGAGTTGCTATGAATCTAGACGTTTTATCCATTAGAGGCTTTGTTATCTCAATCCCTTGATCGCAGCAAATACTTGAAGTTCCACCAGCTTATTTGTGATTCTCCTCTCAATTGAATTGAGTACCTGACATACGAGAGACGAGGAAAGTGACCCAAACTAATCTTGTGAGCCGTGCCAGCCTTAAAAGGCAATTGCAAACATGTATTGCCTCAAGTATATCTCCTGGCAATGCTTGTTTTTTTTATGCAAGGTACACGCTGTTTTAACAAACAATAACTGAAGAGATTGTGAAATTGGATATCAGAATGTTATGTATTGGGAACAAGGCCATTGCAAGGCTTAGCTTTTGCATTGTCATTGTTTTGAATGTAATAGACTCGCTTGCTTTGATTGGCTTGGCTCATGCCTGTGTGTGCACGTGGTATTGGTCACCCGCCCCTTCGTGTGCTCGCTAACGGCACTTGTCCCAACAGTCTGTTCAGACTATACAGGGAATATTTTTCTTTGCATATGGAAAATGTGTATGGGAGGGGGGGTAGTGGTGGCATAGTGACTACTACCACTATGCATTACTTACCTGGTGACTCATTGAGTGAGCAGGGTGGGGGGGCGTGGTGGGGCAGGATAGATGGGAAAGTGCTGCCACCTTACTGCATACACCAGAGGTCACTTGTAAGGGAATCGCACAAGGTAGCTGATATCCGCTTCCCTTGGCTTTTCGCTATAACAAGGAAGGATTGTGCTACTTTGCGAAAGACTCAGATTGTATGAATGGAGTAAAAGTTAAAACGAAACTCTTTTTAATTATGCAACAGCAACAACAAAAGTAACATGTGAAAAAAGCACTGACAAGCAGATTGGTCGTTTTTGTGTGGTGGTGGTGGTGGAGCCAGGCTCGATGGTGGTCCCCACCGGAATGTTCTGGCTCTTCAACGCCCTGCTGATGTGCGTGGACGTGACCGGCTGGCCCGCGTTCTTCCTCCGCTACAAGATCCAAGCCGATAAGAACGTGCCGGTGAGCGCTAGCTGGGGTGGTGCCCAGGGGGCACTGCTCCTCCCATTCCAGCCAAAAACAAATAATAACAATCGGATAAACAATTGAGTGCATTCGGTATTTGCGAAATTCCGTTAAGAGCGCGAGGGCTCTTGCGAAGGTGCTACGTTTCACCGACGGGTATATTCTCTCGGTAGGCGGGGGGGGGGGGTTCTATTACCGTCTTGTGTTTATCCAATTAAGTAATTTGTAAGTACATTCAGTTCTGATATAACGCCGCGTGTTTTCATGGCACGAATTGGATATAACGCGATCGAGTGAACGGAACTGCATCGCGCGAGTAGGAATAAGCGGTCGTACGGCTGCCTCGGCGTAGCACCATCACACAAGGCATTGGGATGCTGCTGGATGCTTCTAGATGCTACCCCACACATCTCAGTCTTTGTTTGGCCTGCGTACGCATCTCACCTGTTATCGCGGACTGTGCTTTATTTTATATTATTTGTCTTGCTTTGCATACAACTTTGTTGATTTTTAATTACGAGTGTCTTAGCGACTAACACAGCAATATGCATTTTTCACTCGTGTTCATGTTTTTATTTAATGAAGGAATTATATTCTTAAACTGAAAAGCGGTAATTATAAGAGAACACGTAGAAAAAATCTACGATAATATAACAAATGATTGTGAAATATGTGAAGTCAAGTTGATGTTTTCAAAGCCTACTACCCCCTAAGTGTATAATTCCCATTGAAACAATGGTTATTATAACGCGATTTTTCCCTAACGCAGTGGTCCTCAGGAACACAACTACTATCGCGTTATATGAGACCGGACTGTCGTTCGAAATTTGTCAAAGTTGGATGGTGACGCAGGCAAGGGATCTTTGACGTTCACTGCGGTGGATATTTATTCACCACTGCCAATTCAGTATTGCCAAGTGATATGCTTATAATTGGCTTCATTCCTCACGGTTGGGCATACCCTCCCCCCCCTCTCCCCCTCTCCGCGCAGGTTGACCCGGCGAAGCTGAGGAACGCCATCTTCACGGTGCTGGCCAATCAGCTGTTCATCTCCTTCCCCATGGTGCTGATCGCGTACGTGATCTCGCTGTGGCGCGGTGGCACTTGCGGGCCTGAGCTGCCCACGTTCCACTGGGTGCTGCTCGAGCTGCTGGTGTTTGGCCTCATCGAGGAGGTGATGTTCTACTACTCACACAGGTGAGCGGCCCGGTCGCTCGGTGCGCGGGGGAGCCAACGGAGAACGGGTCTCCGCTTGTGTCATCTTAAGGGGCTCAGTTTTTTCCGTCTTGCCGTACGAAAACTCCCGTCACGGATCAGTCTGTTTATTATTCTGAAGGGTCCGTCTGAGATCCGTGTCACTGTTTAGTCTCTTGTTTACAAGATTTTAACCAAAGGCCAATCTATAAAGATTTTTTGGGGTTGGATCGCGTAAAATATAAATGTCTCGTTAAACCCACCACCACCACCTAACAGCCACTTAGTAAGGTTTGTCACGTAAACATAACGTGGCAATTAGTTACTAGTTCAGCACACCGGTGTATTGGAGAGTAAACCCACAACTCTTTGGTTCTTTCGGTAAAGTCACATAGTTAGAAATAAAATTAAACAAATCACGACGTTTCGATCGCAACACAAGCAGTCATCAGGCCTGACGACCGCTTGTGTTGCGATCGAAACGTCGTGATTTGTTTCATTTTATTGTATTTCTAGCTACGTGACTTTACCGAAAGAACCAAAGAGTATGGATTCCTGCAGTCACGAAAGCTTCAAATATTGGTCGCGAAAGCCTACGTGTTAAAAAGGCCAGTCAACATGTTTAAAGCTGCTATTAGAAATCGGTCTGTTGTATAAATAATTCATCAGAAACTGGTCTGCCCTATACACACTTGCTTATTAGTTTTTGTTACTTGCATTGTCAGGGACATCGGTTAATCACCGTAGCCTGCTAAATTCACAAAGCTTTGGCCACGGGTACTGTGGTGATGTCACCAACCAGTGGCGTCATGCGGTTTGGCATGGCTACTGGTGCATGGATTTAATTGGGGGCGCTATTCCTTTCCAATATCCCCCAACCTTCACACAACTCACCATCCCCAGCCTGCAACACTGTCAACAAGTCACTGCTGCCACAGTCACTAGTACATCATGCACACCAACCACTGCCCCCCCCCACAGACCTTTGGGCCACGGTTCCACCCCCCATATGAAAGATGCCGTTTCACTCTGCTCTCCGGATATCGAACTGCCTCCCTGAACACATTGTCGGTGAAATCACTGATTCAGGCCTTCAAATGCCGAGCACACATGGATATCTCGTAACTTCACCACACGCCTTGTAGAATTTGAGTCTTTGAGCTGTAGTGAACCAATGATCACTATTGTCTGATATGGCTCTTGTTCACAATTGCACCCAATACAAAATAAAACTTCTTGGTAGCACGGCAACTGAGACGTTCCGACCGTTGGGCCCCGGTGCATTTGCACCGCCTGCACCACCACTCGAGGGCTACGTGACTGTCGCCACCTCCACCACTCAGTTTGATCTTCCACGAAGCGCCATGGTCCACCCCAAACCGCATCCACCACACAAAACATGGCTGCAGATGCGGATACCTGATGCACAAATAAGAATATTAAAAACTCTCCAGTAAGAGTGGTACAACTGCGGGCATCCAGAATACACCGTACAACGTTTAACGACTCAACACTGCCCATAGACTCGGCACAGACCATATAGCGTATAATGACTCAACACTGCCTATAGACTCAGAACAGATCATAGAACGTATAACGACACAATGCCCCGATCCACAAATACGAAGTAGGCTGATACACTCCGCTGCCTCCCGACGCGATTATCCGGTTTGTCCACCTGCGACTATGTAACTTTGTTAGTTGTTGCTCTGCGTCTACATCATCATCGGCAGCAGCCATACGAAAGAACAAGAACGTGGTGGCGGTGGTGGTGATGAATACTGACTGTTGCCGGCTGCTGCTGCTGCTGCCTTTGCTTACAAACAGGCTCTTCCACCACCCGGCGCTCTACAAGCGATTCCACAAGCAGCACCACGAGTGGACGGCGCCCATCGGCCTCGTGTCCCTCTACGCACACCCTCTCGAGCACTTTGTGAGTTGCTCCCCACCCCCCCAACCCGAGCAAGCATCAGGATCAGGTGGCTCGTTGTGCGGCAGTCTCTTAGTCCTCTTGTTCAAAAGTTTGCGCCGTTCGTTTCCAGCTCTTTTGTCACTCCACTGCTGGATGAGGGCAACCACGCATTAAAGTTATTATTTTGAACCAGGTAAGGCCCACTGAGCTATACAGCTCTTTTTCAGAAGCAACCCGGCCATCACAAATGATAGCTCAACAAAGTGGCTTATCGCGTGGAAATGTGTAGCGGCCAAATACCCTAAACGCGTGACGTTGATTCTAAATGTGGAGGGAAAAACCGGAGGACCCGGAGAAACATTCACGCGACCACGGGGAGAACATGCAAACTCCAAATCTACAGGCATCAGGGTCGGGATCGAACCCACGAGCTCCTGTTGTTAACAATCTGCCACAATTGTCCAAACTGCCAATTGCGATTTTAAAGGTTATTATTCACGAAGAAAGCTGCAAGTTTGGTGTTGGATAGCCTGTGACACACAGCCCAAGTACAGATCTACAATATAAGATCTGTTGGCTTTTTGGGTTCCATCTACCCCCGCCCCCGATGACCACACGAGTCAACTCAAATGTTTGTCTGTGATTTATGGGGTGGTGGTTGTAAATAGACGCAGGGTTCATTGTACTAACAGTGATACACTTGTACACTGCACTTAAGCCTTGTGTGAAGCACTAAACAAGCCTATAACGCCACACGTTTTTGTAACTTTATAACAGCCAGTGAAAAGCGTTACTGACAGTACATTCACGTACCTTATCATGACTTGTACATGCAAGTTGTGTTTGTGTGTGTTCACGTATGCGTGTGTGAATGCGTGTGCGCACGTCCGTACGTTTGTTTAATTGTGTAACTGTGCATGCTGAAGTGGCGTGCTGTGTCTTGGTGGTTCACACTGCGCTATCAACATAGCGGCTTGCGTTCAATTTCCAGCCATGGCGCTAACAGATGAGAATCAGAATTTGGTCCGGGCCTCCCGTAGGTTGATTCGGCCTTATTTGAGTACCCGGTATGATGTGTTAACATCGGCACTGGGGAGACAAAGGTGGCCTGGCCTGGGACGGGCCACACATCCTCGTGCGTCTTGCTGCCCGTCATAATCGCTCACCACGGATCTTACTCTTACAGTTTGTAAAGTTTTAAAGGGATCTTTGTTTATGGGTGTGGATGTTATCTTGTGTAGATGTGCATACATGTGTGTTTGGCTGCATATGTGTATCGTGAGTGCATGTTTTTTCGTGCACATGATCATTAAGGACCTTCATGATGGTGAGCGGGCCCGGGTAAAACTACGTGGCCGGGAGTCAGAGCCTTTCCCTGTACACCTTGGGGTGCGGATTACCTGGTAATTACAGCTCACTCAGAGGAGGAGTTGGAGGCGCTGCTGCTGAAACTGGAGTGTGCCACTAAGAGGTGGGGCCTTACCTTCAGCCCCACCAAAACTAAGCACCTGCCTGGGTATTTTGTACCATCGGGCACTCCACCCCCACAACTCCAAATCGGTGATGGGGCAGTTGTGGAAAGAGTGGAGAGTTTCCCATACCTGGGCAGTGTGCTCATGACCGGCTCCAGTTTAACAGCAGAGGTCTCACTCCGAATCAGTAGAGCGGCATTATCTTTTCATCGGTTGCGTAACGCTGTGTGGAAGTTACCTGGTCTGTCGCTCCGCACGAAGCTTCGGGTCTTCTCGGCCACAGTCATGCCCTCCCATCTCTATGCTTGTGAAACGTGGACCCCTCTAATGGAACATCTGTGCCGGTTAGAAACATTCATGCTGGCATGCCTCCGATCAATCTTGGGTTTAACGGGGCTGGATTGTGTGAGGATCTCACATCCTTGAAAGATCTGAACACATTCCGATCACTGAACTCCTCTGGCAGGCAAGGCTGCGTTGGCTCGGTCATGTAGCCCGCATGCCCAAGCAGCTTTGTTTGGCCGCATAGAGGGGGCTAAACGGGCACGACATGGGCTGCAGAAGAGATGGACTGATGCGGTACGGGAGGATATGGAGTTGAGTGGACTTGCCGACGACCAGTACTAGCAGTGTCAAGATCGGTCTCTATGGAGGAGGCTCGTGAAGGATGCTACTGGGCAGTTGGAGGCAGTGGCTCTCCAGCAACAACGGAGGGCAGAGGAGCGATGCTCACAACAACGAGCGGAGCGTCAGGTGGCTAAAATGAAGCAAGTTGGCACAGTAGGGGGTACAGCTGGTGCATCTTACCAGTCATGTCAGTCAGCCAACCGATGGCACCTGGGTCTGTCTTGAGACCTGTCAGCGAGCCTTCGACACTTCACGTGGCCTCAAAGTGCACCTGGCCTGGCACAGTGGCGATGTCACCGTCACTTAGTGGCGAATGGCGCGGGTATTGGTAGTGTAGCGGTTAGTGCACTATGTTACGAACCAGGCGACCTGAGTTCGATTCCCGCTCACGGCCAACACCAGTGACGATTATCTGAACCGGTCCTCGACCTCCTCTAGGTCGACTCAGCCTCAAATGAGTACCTGGTGTGATGTTTAAACTCCGCTACTGGGGAGATATAGGTGCTGGCCACCCACCATCTCGTGTGCTGTGCCGGCCTTCATAGGTACTTGCTTTAACAGCACTTGCCCCAACAGTTTGTTACAGGCTATATGAGGGGTCTTTGTCTTTGTGGTCGGGCAGCTGTCCAACATGCTGCCGCCCGTGATGGGCCCGGTGCTCATGGGCTCGCATGCCGCCACCATCATGCTGTGGTTCACCATGGCCCTGCTGTCGACGAGTGTGGCGCACTGCGGCTACCACCTGCCCCTGCTGCCCTCGCCCGAGTTCCACGACTTCCACCACCTCAAGTGAGTCTCTCTCCTTGAGCATCACCCGCCCGCCTGCCTGTCACTCACGGCTAGTTTGGCTCGGGGCCGAGCTACGGAGCCTTCGTCTCTGTCTCGGGTGGGTCACGGGGTACGTGGCGCAGTGGTTCATACTCGTGCCTTCAGGCAAGAAGGGACCGGGTTAGATTCCTGGCTCGGCTGCCTTTTTGTATGTTTCTTTCGCCCCAGATTCTGCTTTGGTTTCCTCTGGGTTCTCCGTTTTCCTGCCATAGTAAAAAAAAGATAAATTGTAACTGTTTTTGGTAGAGCATCTCAATTTAAAAAAATACCTGCAAATTAATAATTTATAATTACACAACAACGTTACCCCCCTCCTGTGAAAACATGGGGCAAGGCACTCCTGAAAAAACAGTCTTCAGGCTAGAGTCAGGCTTTCCTCGGTAAACAAGCGTGATGAAAATAAGAATCTCCCAGGGAGTCCACTTTGGTGGAATGGCTGGATATCGGTCCATCGAGCTGGCTAGAAAGAAAGCGAGCATCCTTGAAAAATCACCACCCCTTTTAGCCAAGCTGACCTCAGCTTCCAGCCGTGAGGTCACGGATTTATCATGGCTAAGAAGTGTGCATCCATTACACTTGTAACAGATTCATCCTTGTACGCGACGTGATGGAATTGTCACGTTTTTAGAATCACAATTGGATTCAATAAGTTCATCGTGTTTGTCTCGTTGGTACTGCCTCATTTGGTATGCCTGCAGGTTACACCAGTGCTGTCGAGTGTGCTTGGTTATTACACCTCTTTCACTGTTTCTGTGTGTCATTGATATGCCCTTGCTCGCAGGTTCAATCCATGCCATTTACATCCACATCCCTATACTTCACTGTCCGTGGGTTATTTTTGTGTGCTCGGCCCGCAGGTTTAACCAGTGCTTCGGCGTGCTGGGTGTGCTCGACCGACTGCACGGCACCGACGCCGCGTTCCGCCGCACCAAGGCATACGAACGGCACATCATGCTGCTGGGCCTCACCCCTCTCAGCGAGAGCATCCCCGAGACTCCCAAGCTCGGCAAGGGGGAGTAACCCCCCCCCCGCCGAACCCCCCCCCCCCCCGCCGATCCCCCCCCCGCCAATCCCCCCACTCTCTCTCGAGCCTCGCAATCTCCTCGAGGTTGGGGGGTGCAAGTGCTGTTAGCGAGCACCTGTTCAGGTCTGCACCACGCACGAGTTTACTGGTAGTGGCAGGGCATTGCTTGGACGTGCATGGCCATATTGCATCTCCCCAGTCGCTGAATTTGGCTGCGTTACAGTAAATGCTCGTTGAAGTCCGGGTTCATCTAGGGAAGGTACGTGCCATTTGTCAATGGTTTGTCGTGGCCAGGAATTGAACCGAGGTACAAAGGTTGAAGTGCAGTGTACAAACCACTACAATACACCAGTTCGGGACCATCCATTTAGTACGTACGCAAAAATTTGTCAACTTGACTCCTCCCCCCCTCCCTGTACACACGTGTACTTTTTACACCCCCCCCCCCCCACCTGCGTACGTACGCTTGACGCACCACCCCCCCCCCCCCCCCCCCCCGAATCCTATAGAACGGCTGATATTTAATCCACGCAGAAATGATCAAGGATTAATAATATTAACGTGTTTAAGCAAACAGATAGTCCACCGCCGGACTATCTAACTCATTTGAAGGCCAATGTAGACAAATTATTATCGAGGCTTCACCGCCCCCCCCCCCCCCGTTTCCTGTGCGTACATTGTCAGTAGACCCCCCATACGCAGGCGTACACATTTGCGTTAACCACCCCCCTTCCCCCTCCATGCGTACGTACTGAATGGATGGCCCCTTACTCTCCAAACAATCGTGTTAAGTGCTCCCCTTAATAGGTGCTTGCTAACATCACTTTGTGTGTCTCGCGTAATAACTTTTAGATTTCGCTTCATTTTAATGTCATCAGAGTCGCACATGCCAGGGTGGCAAATACTGGTCAGCTGCTTGCAAGGCATCGTGGGGCAGAAAAGCTCTACAGTACATCGTAAGCTCAGCTGAAGGACCCAACCACAAGTTGTAGGTACAGCGTCATAAAATATCCAGCAGCTTAAGCAAAACGTTCAGAAATTGACACATTATTGTCTTTCATTTGAATTGCCAATGAAAATGCACTTCTGGACTGTTTCACGATTCGTTTTTGTTGATAAAAGGGACTTCCAGGAAGATCTCCTCTTGGAATGTCTTTTCCAGTTCCTTTTTAAGTCGCCTTTCGCTCTGGAGGAAACTGGAGTTACCCGGCTGAAAACCAAGGCACACAAATGGATACCATGTACAGATTCACAAACCGAATTTCTGTTGTGCCATATTCCTGGCTGCCTTTTGCAGCCTGGCGGGCTTTGGGCAGTTTTACAAATCGACGTGAATTACTAAATATGCCACCGCACCCCGTGTGTGTGCACAATGCATTGAGATACTTTATGCAGAACCATTCTTTGTTGCGCAAGTATTTTTGGTTCATTTCCAATGTTGTGGATTATATTGGCTGGAGAGAGAGAGAGGGTGTGTTGCAGTGTTTTGAGAAAATTAATCTGCCTGGGCATGTTACACACGAGAATCTTCACTGCTTATCGGTGTAATCTCCTCTGGGTTTAACTCCCTTCATGCCGTGGGCAGATGACTTTTCCAGTTTACCCATTTAACACGTTTAATCTTTTTGGAAGGAGTGAAGTGATTTACTTGTCGCTCGTCATTGAGAAAAGTTTTAACGATTGTGAGATCCGTGCCTAATGGCCACCCGGCTCGTGATAGCAATGGCTGCCTACGGGAACAATCGGAAACATTGCTGCGTACGAACATGGAATGCGCAACCCATGCAACTCAAACCAATGGGCTGGTGATGTGTGCTGCCCAAACCATCGCTCTTAACAAGTCCAACGACCAGCTTTTGTTGACGTCTTTCGATACTTTACCCAGGAAAGCTGCTTTCTGATGTTTTTCCCTGGTGATTAATGTCAACAACCATTTGATTGTAAGGTGACTTGCATTTTCATTGGAGGTCGCTTTATGATATATTTTAGTCACCCGTCTGCCAAGCTCTCTTGGGTAAAGATTGATGTTGTTCATTGGTCTCGTCATTTTTATAGTGATTTATAAAATGTCTAAACGTACTTTCTTAAACGGATACATTTTCTTCTGTTTTTAGTCTTATTTTAATTCCGTGGAATTGATTGAATGCTCCCGTTTGAAATGAAGAAATAGTAAAAATGTTTAGTAGCGTATGGATTGTGAGCAGTGCCATATGATCAGATCTTCATGTGTTCCTGGTTGCCAAATGTGTTTTTATGCCTTCAATTATCGTTTGGTGGAGATTATACCATTTATGTTTCATCCAACATTTACACTTAAATTGAAGATTACTTTTTGTGATACCGCTCCGTTCGATTGCATTCAACGTGACCTGTTTTTGTCATCCGTGGAAACATCTGTAATTTGCTCACAAGCCTTCCACGATTTCTTCTACGTGTATTCACATTATGTTTAACAGCTAATTAGTAGAGTAGTAGTGCACTTTATTAAGAGAATTGCAATATTCATGAAGATTCAATAACTCACGAAAAATTACTCTGCGACTCACAAACGACCGTCCAGGTCTGCGAAGTGTGTTCATAAAGGGATCGACCATTCCGCAAATGGATAATTACACAGCAGCTTTTGAGGTAGGTTGATAGACCTACACACGCTTAGGACACATCAAGATTTTTATCGCAACGAGTGTCATCCTCTCTGAACCTACGTGTGTCCACCATGGCAATCGCGACGCACATCGTTACATCTGGGAGGCCCAGCCGCTTGGCTAACGCCTCGCAATTCTTGCGAATGCTCCTCTAATGTGCTTCTTTTGAAAATCGAACGCCGTTTGTATTTGGCATAAACTTTAGATTTTCATGTAATTCGGACATTGGACCGTATAGAGTTCAAACTGGGATGTCTGTGTGGGCACCTTGTGGGTTCATATTTCAATTGGTATCAAACCCAACATTTAAAAACATTCTACTAGGAATGGAAGTTTTACAGGGAACAGCATTTGTAGTGTTTTTTTCCATGGCACTTGAGCAATGCAGTGTGTAAAAACGAAAAACCCCAATAGCACTGGGACCTTACCACTCCAAGACTTGCGTTTTCTTGGGATTTCTTTGCACTCAAAAAACACGTGGCATTTAGTAACAGACGACTTCAATGCACTTTTTGTTGTAACACTCAAACCACGTCAAAAGTCTCTAACCTGTTTCCGAATTGTGCACCAAAACGAAGCATTTCCTTGCCTACTATTTGCCTTAACGCAACAAAGATCAGGTTGAAACTTTACGTGTTGTATTTTGACAAAATACTTATCAGTTAATCGGCAAGCTGTGGTGTTCTGGAAGATGGTCAATTTTCTTGGTGCGCTTTAATTGCTTTTGACGTTTTTTTAGATTCTGCGTAGTTGGACGCAACAAGTTGTACTCCATTAACTTTAACGTTTAACTGCTGATCGTGACTAGTTTCTGCTGTTGTACACGTGTTACACGTATATGTGTGGTTTTAATAAAGGGCCCAATTGTTGCAAAGTATATTTCATTTACATTTGTGTCGTCTTTCCCCCCTCCAAACTTTATCCCAAATGTGGTCAATGGTGGCATCACGTCACGTGACGAAGGCAGCCATTCGGATTTCTCGGGAAGGAGCGGGCCCCCAACCCCCTTTGCTGTTCGTGAACGGGGCAGCGGACATCAGAGCTTCCACCGAGATCGCTTTTAAGCGACCTCTGGTCAACATTGAGGGCAGTACTCATTCGCCCTGCCACCAAGAGTAATAATGTTCATCGCATGACATTGATTTAACATTTTAATAATTTGAAACTTTGCCGAATTGTATGGTCGTTGATGACCGGACGGAGGCCAAATCATAATTGAGAACCCAGTTTAATCACAGGTTGGCTACCTGGATTCAAATTCAGGATATCTTAAAATAAAACTAAACTATTTTACCAAATGAGGCCCACACAGCTCTTTCTCAGAAGAGACCGGACCACATTTAATTATAGCTCAACAAAGTGGCTATGTAGAAATTTATAGCAGCTAAATACTCAAAGTTTGTTTCACAATCCGCTTGTCCTGGTGAGGGTAGCGGGGGGCAGGATGCTGCGTAGGAGGGTCTCAGACCTTTTCCCTGGGACGGACTCTAGCTGTTCTGGAGGAATTGCCAGGTGTTCCCAGGCCAGCCGAGTGACAGTTTCACCAGCGTGTACTGGGTCGGCCCTGGGGTCATCGCTTCAATGTTTCGAAATGTGGAGGGAAAAACCAAAGGACCTGGAGAAAAAATCCATTGCAACCACAGGAAGAAAATACAAACTCCAAATATACAGCAGGCACCAGGGTTGGGATTAAACCTATGACCTGTATACCAGGCGAGGTAGTTAACATCTCGCCACTATGGCACCCCATCTGAAGTTAGCAAGTTTTACTCTGGGGCCAAATAGTGGTTATGGTGCCCTGCAATCTAGAACTTTGGGAGGCAAGATCGTGAAGGAATTAGAAAAAAAATCCTAAATCTGTTGGGTGGTCCCTCGGTTTACCGTATTTGGATTCACAATCCGCCTCCCATAGGGTTCCCCCATTGTTCCTGATACATTTTCGATGTTTATGATATCACGCGGACACACCAATTCTGGCCAATCGGAGTGCTCCTTAAGCAGACTTGGCAGCAAACCTGAGCCAATCATCAACGCCATTTTATGAGCGTTTTGAGAGCAACTGGCTGACAGCTTTTCAGTGTTTGATGGTGCGTTGCTTATGAAAACGATGCCCTTGAAGACTTTTTTTTTTACTTAAAACATAAGATCACTAACAATGGCCCCTAAAATGAATGTGAAGACAAGTGATGAAAACTATTTTCTCCCAACCCAACTTCTCCATCAACCCCTTAAGGCATTGTCTTAGCCTAAGCAATGCAATGCTCTACTTATGCACCTTTGTATGCTCTTCTCATTATTTACCCATGTTTCTATTATGAATACTTTAATGTTCATATGTTAATTTATAATTGCGTGTTTAAATATTATAAACTATGTTTTTAGGGTGGAAAAAAGTCAACTTCCGATCGTCTTGGAACAAATAAAGCCCTTGCACATCTATTTCCTATATTCGATTAACGATCGTCTAAGTTAACGATGGTTTTCGGCGAACTAATTAATATCGTTCGCCGAGAGACCACTGTACAGCAAATGAGTTCGGGGTCCCATCTGTGCGGCGTCATCCCCTCTCGTTCGTGGATTTTCATCAGGATCAGGTTTCCTCCCACGTGAACATAAACTCAGTATAAATGGTCAAACGCCTCCATGCAGGATCCCACCTGAAAAAAGGCATCTTGAGACTCGGTCTGTCTTGCGCAAAGAAGCCACTTTTATTTTAGACAACATTCATACTGCATAGCAACTTCACAGTACCCGTCACTGAGAGGTTGAAAAGCCTATGCAGCCTTCACCTCGGCAAATCAGACAACTTTCACATTCCACTACTCCCAGAACAACACCACCACACGCGTACACACACACGTTCAACGATAGTTAAAATATATCCTCTTGGAAATTATCAACGGGTCTCATTTCGTGCTGCTAAGCACGAGACGAAGCTGCCACCCATTCCAGTGACAGCCACTTGCCGGGTGGGTGCCACGGTGGCGAGATATTTACTACCCCACCGAATATACAGGATGTCGTGAGTTCGACCCTGACCCCGGACGCCTGCTATATATTTGGAGTTTGTGTGTTGTCCCTGTGTATTTTTATCCGGGTCGTCCGGTTTCCACCCTCCACATTTGTGGAAACATGCGTTTGCAGTATTTGGCTGCTCTAGATTTCCACGTGATAAGCCACTCGGCCGGGCTGTCATTTGTGGTCAAGTCACTCGTGAAAAAGAGCTCCTATATAGCTCAGCAGGCCGAGCCTGGTAAAATAAGAGATGTGTTTAGTTTCTCTTTCCCCCTCCTGACTTACTCCATTCTAATCATCTAACCACCTTCCACCTGCTGCCCTGTGCTCTACCCCTACACAATGTGTGCTCCGTTTCCACGACCAATGTGCAACATACCCAAAGCCATGCCGGGCTGTTTCTGCAACAGTCATAGAGTATTGTCCAATGCTTCCATAGCCGGGCAGCGCTCTGTTACCCGGTGCATCCTCTCTGCCTCTTCCTTGCCTCCTTTCTCTCTGTGGCCAGAGGGATACTATTATAACATTGCTTTACAGTTTCATGCACGCTTGCTTTAGAGTACAATGTTCCAAACCAAAAGTATTTTTGTTGTAATTTTCTATTATTTTGTATATAAAATATTGCTATTCGGGAAAAGTCCCCTGAAAAAAAAAGTTAAGTTTTCTTCACGGCTTCTCCCTCTCACGGCACGATGGCAACGACACAGTCTGGAGACTGAACTGGGAAGCCGAGTAAAGCTTTACTTTTTAAAATGAGAGCCAAACGGTGTGGTAGGGGGACTGACTTCGCCTCGGCAAGACTGCCATGGGAATGTGGGCCTAGCAACTTTTCCGGGCCAGCTTCACATCTCAACAGTTGTGGTAATGCGACATCTGCACTCCACTCACTCAACAACCCTCCAACCCCAATGCACCAATCACCCCTCCCCAGCAATTCACCTTCCTACCCTGTTGCAAAATGTATAGCTTAGTGCCAAGTTAAAATTGAGGGGGAGAAAAAAGAAGTAAGCTATAATAATGTTTAGTTTTTCAGTCACCGAGACAATGAAATGCTACAATTTCCAGCCCTGGAACTCGGCGAGTTTATCGGAAACTTTCGGGTTTCTCTATTTTACATATGAGGTAATGAGTGTTGTGCGAGTGACTTGGGGCAAATGGGCTTAAAAGTATGCTTACGATTGATGACGGGCACTTTGGGCTCTTTACAGAATACATTTCAGCTCTTATTTCCCCAACTTAAAAATCAGACCAATGGAAAGTTGCGCTTCAGCAACTAGCACAACACGTGGTCAATTTTCTTTTGTGTCGTTGGCAAGGGTCAATCCGGCCAGGTGGCGCTGTGGTCAGAGCATCTGCCCCAACCAGAAGAACATCCATTCGAACCCCAATGAGGTCGACTTGGCACACCATCCCCAAAAGGTGGAAAAAAACAAGTATCTCGATGTGGCAAAGTCCACAGCAGTTGTCCTATGGAGGGACGGGTCCCCACAATGACAATGCTGAATTTCCTCCATCGGGTCAGGGTCACCAAGCCCCCAATGCTTGCTCGCTTGCTCGCTTAGGGAGACACTTTTTAACTTAACATTGTGGATTCGGGACAATCTAAGAATTGTTACGTCACTGCATCGATTGCCAGTCCCAAACCCCTTTCTCATCACCCCCTTCGCTTCTTCCATTTCACCCCGGTCGCTCTGCCCACCACCCGCTGCCGATGGGCTCCACAAACAGAACCGCCGGCCCCCGTCGGCCGTCCTTTCACTTCTTCCCGCGCTTGTTCCCCGGTGGTGGCTTCTTGAGCTGCAGCGGCTGGGAGACGTTGGCCAGACCCAGGCCAGGCGTGGACGAGACGCCGAAGGTGAGCCCAGCCGACGGGTTGAGTCCCGGGTTGCTGAAGCTGAACCCGGAGGTGGAACTCCCTCCTGCTGTGCCTGCAAAGCCTGCCGCCACAAGGGTGGGGGGGATTCCATTACACGTGCCGCGTGAGGTCCGAGACTGTGGTCCACACCTTTCAGGAGATCCCACCAAAGTATCGCTGGCCACACTTACAATATTCTTTGCATATAACTGCGTGCACTTGCGCTATGGTGTAGCTGCGGTGAGCAACACTTGACTTGCGATGCGATCTACTTGTTGCCCCCCGCAGTTGAAACAAAGGTGCACGTGTATTAAACCCTCCCTCCTCGCCTCTGTCCACACAGCGGTATAAATGGCTTCACAACGCTTAGTCGAATGGCAGGCTGTACAAATAACCCGGGAAAAGTAGCGCACTTCCGCAGTTCCGTCTAGCGGCCATAAGTTTCACCGACAGCCTAATCAGACAAGGAGGTAATTTTGTAAGAGATACCTGCAGTAACTATTAAAGATTTTCAAAACAAGAGATCAGGGTGCAGAAATGTGGTGCCAGAAAGCACAAGATTGTATAACACAGGGATACATTGTGTTGTTTTATTAATGCTGTCCGTATTGTCTATGGAAAATGGTTTAATGTGCTGCTGTATGTCGCGCAGAGAATGAAAGTGGACACCGAGTTGATAGGGTCCTACTTACTGCATCTGGGACAGATGCCCAAGGACACCAGAAATGTGCCTGCAATGCTCCTTTTTGTGTAGAACCTATGCATGCGGCAGCAGGTGCCAGGGATAATGTTGTTCAAGTGCTGGATGATGCGCCTGACACATTTTCATGTGAGGAAATGTTACATTTTAAGTCAGTGCAGTGAAATGCCTAATCTGAAAATAAAGTGCTATCCGATGGCGGTGAAACGACCGAGAGCTCGTACGTTTGTAGCTTGTTGCAGAGGCTTGCGGTTCAAACCCTGCAGCTGCCCTGGTTAAAACCCTGCAGGTGCCCTGGTTAATACCGTTGGTGTATTAACCCTTTCCCAGTCCGATGACGTACATGTACGTCATCAGAAGCACTTAACTAAAATAACTATCGGTACTGATGCTCCCACACGGCCATGCCGGAGGGCGCGTGGCAGTTTTGGCGGCAGCTATCATCGAGTGTGTCGTGTCAATATGTTTCTCTGCCGCGAGTACAATGTCTTTAAAAACAGCGCAGCTACGATGCCTCTCTAAATGAAACTAACGCCAACCGTGTGCGCGTTCCAAGATTCAGCGGTGAATAGGACAACCACCACCTTGCAACTTGCAGAGGTTTCAGGAAGGGGTTTACCAAAAAATGTGGTTTTCTTGACAGTGAACGTTAAATATCCCGTCATGTTGAATGAAAATAAGTAGGCCAAGCGAGTGCTGGTGTCAAGGTGCAAATTTGAATAATCTTGAAATACCTCAAACGGAAAAAGCACGTACCAGCATGGCCCCCTACTGGCACAGTGATATCCACTTGCAGGACGGTGCTGCGTTCACCTTGTGCCGCATAGGGGCAGCTGTCACCAGGGGTCCCCAGGGATAAACCATAGTCGGGCATTCAAATGATTGCGATGAGATGAAATGTAAGGAGCTTGAGTTGCTGAGGAATTTAAGTGGCCTTTAAATGCAAATCCTTATCTGGCAACAATTTTGTTGTGTACAGATCATGCTATGACAAAAACTGACCACATTCATTATATTATTTAAATGCAAATTATTTAGGTTATTATAATGACATCATTTATTTATCCAGAAAAGCCTCAGATCTTCTTTTGAAGATGGTCCTGCATTGGAACGTTTGGCCAATTGCCTTCTTAGGGAGTGTTTGCGTGTGAGAAGAAACTGGAGTAACCGGAGAAAACCCAGACAGAAGAGGGGATGTAAAGGAAGGTCTACACAGATGGGTTATCTAATCTACTTGCTGTGCTACCAACTCCTGGCGAAATTGCAACCTATGGATTTAGGAGTTCCAAATCTGTAATTCGGTGTCCAATTATTCAACCGCCAACGAACCAATAATCTCCCGTGATATGAGGTTGCAATTAATATCAAGAACATCATTTTTTATTTTACTGTCCTAATTGTGCCGTTTCCAGAATTTTGTCTCCTTTAGAAAGTTTTGTTCGCTCCTCTAGCCCGAGTGTAACATTCAAAATGCATTTCATTTTTATACATCATAAATATCCGTTTCAGACACGTGATGTGTGCATCACGAGCACAGGAATCGATTTTAATTTGACGATTCGATGCATAGTTATTTGCCTATCTGTGATCCACCGAAACAACGCTGCTTTCAAAGCACTGGATAACAAGTGTGCGTCCACCACTTACGCCCAGCGTAAAAATATAATCTCCCGTGTCCTGTGAACGAGGCTAGCGCGCTGCCATGGTGGAGTCTCGCAAGCCACATGGAATCCCAATACTGGTTTGGTCACAATAAGCAGGCATCTGGACCAGGTGTAGTAGGCCAGGATTATTTTATATATATTTTTTATCTCCAAACTAGGGGAAAAAAGTGTGGGTCTTTTGAGTTGCGATTCGTGTTGCGGCAGGCGCGGCACTAAGCAACACCTAAGGATTTGCGGTGAATTGCTGCGGGCCAAATAATCCACCGAGCACAGCAAGCCGGTGGTGTAGCGTTGTCGGTATTTAAGTAGAGAACGATTCATCAATTATTACGTGCATGATACGTGCACAGAACGGCACGAGAATCAATTATGTACAATTTATGCCAATAACATTCTATTGTTATCATCCAAATAATGAAACAAAATTGACTATACTTTTGAGAGTGTCTCATTGAGACCAATCAGCCTAAATTTAACATTTAACTACAACTTGCACATAATTAAATAGTTGGTTCTTACACGCATGAATTTATGTATCGTGAGCATAATAATCCATTTTAAAAATGAATCATTACACGCTCGGTAATGATTGCACGTCAGCAGGGGCATCTCTTTCCCAATGATGGAGACTGCAAGGCCTTAGAAGTTCAGCAGGTCAGAGGCCCTAATGAGCTCACTGGGCAAGTCAAGTTTTTGTTTGATCAGGCGAGAACTCACGTGAGACCAGGGGAAGTCTCATTCGCGAAAGGGGCCTGGGTAAAGCCACCAATCAACCTATTTGCGGGGGACATCGCTCGTTACCTCCAATCCATGCTCGTGCGGTCTAGAACTGATTAGAGGGTGCCGGCTCAGTCCTCTGACCGCCCCACTGAGCCCGCCATCTATAAGCATCTTGAAACACCAATTTTATGCTTGTTTTTATGCTGTTCGTGTTTAAAAAAAAATCCATATCTGCTTCATATCACGACACGAAAAAATCCATTCGGGGAGAGCAGTGCAATCATTTGTGTTTAGGGAATGGCACACAGATGCTCCAAAGTGACCTCTGTGCCGCACAGAAGGGGACAATTAATTCCCCACAATGCTCTGCCAGAGCTGGAAATTTAGCCAAATTTAAGTGCACAACCAAATTTAATGAGATGAAATTTTGTGCAGACATTGGTGTGTCCTGCCTAAGACCATCCAACTCACTACTACACTGCAGAACCTGGTGTAATCACAGGCAGCTGCCTGAATGAGAAACCAAGATCTCAGTGTGTTGCCAGCTCACTGCTCTTGACCTCTGTGCCAACCCAGCCTCCTCCAATTTAAACTTGTTAGAAATCCAGATTGTGCTGTATTACAGAAAGTGATGCCGCTTTTTCCACTGGCTCACCCATGCTGAACTAGCGCAAGGCTCTCACAGTATGGGTGGTTTTCCAATGGTCGTTTGCCGCAAAAAGTCAGAACCTCACCGCCGATACGCTGACCTCACAAGACGTCTGTCTGCATCTGGCTCGGAGGCCAAGCAGGGTCAGGGATGGGGCTAACGACGCATTCGTTGCGTGTACCGTCAATCGGCATTCAACTCGAACACGGCTTCAACCGCGTCGCTGACATGCGTCTCAATTCGGTCACAGCGTGGCAACGTTAATGGCATGGCTCGGCGCTTACTGCATTAGAAAATCGACCTGGCTCGGCGTGGCCCGTGCAGTAGAAAAAAGGTAATAAATGTCTAGAGGGTGGCATTCACTATGCTTCCGAAGCACCCAGAATCTCAACGGTCGCTGTACACGAAGAACAAACAACGAAAATGTTTGCCTGCGCTCAGACTGCCGGACGGCTTGTTGGCAGCGCCAAAGCTGAAGCCCGAGTTGAAGGAGGAGCCGGAGGCGAAACCCGAGCCCCCTCCAAACGTAGAGCCTGCCCACCCCACACACGGAGCACAGCAAGCACAGCGATGGCGTGAGACAGAAGGCGCTCTCTCTATGTGTGTGTGCGCGAGTGAGCGCGTGCACGCGTGGGGGCGACCCAGCACCATGCGCCACACGCAGGCTCAGTCTACAAAGGCTAGGCCGTAATGGAATAAAATATTATAGTCCAGAATCTTACAAAAAGTTTGTATTGTGGCCCATGGCAGATACACCCTTCCTCAAACACGCTTGCTCTCGCAGTTGTTTTTCATTATTGTATTCCCAACTTGTAATGATGCTTGTAAAGATTTATAATTAACTACTTTAATGCGCATTTTTCAAACGAGATTTTTTTTTGCTGTTTTGTTTGCACACTTTAATTTGCTGCCGTTTTGCCGACTATGAAGCCTGTATTTTTGGAATTTGCATTTTCTCCCCGTGGTCATGTGGATTTTTTCTCCGGGTCCTCGGAATTTCCCCTCCACATTTAGAAACATGCATTGAGATTATTTACATTATTTTTGTGCAATGTCCAAATCATGGGCCACTTTGTTGAGCTATCTCAATTGTGGCCAGGTTTCTTCTGAAAAATAAGTTAATAACTCAGTGGGCTTTGCCTGGTAGGATGGGGATGCATATTCTTTGGATCTTTCGGTAAAGTCACGTGACTTTACCGAAAGACCCAAAGAATATGAATTCCTGCAGTCACGAAAGCTTTAAGTCAGGATGGGGATGGTTTATTTGTATGTGTTTGGGTCATTTGTTCACCTTTCTTGTACTTGGCACTATCGTGTGAACATGCACATGCACCACAAGTATATGTGTTAATGCAGAATGATTCCTTGCAAAGGTTTCAGATTGGTGTTTTAACATCTTAACACCTGTTTTATTGCCAGAAAGGGGAAAACCCTATTATAATATAATACTGGCAAAGGAGGTCTCATGATGCACACATTTTCTCATTTAATATAGGTACATTTCAAAATATCACTGTCCTGGTCACAAAAGCAAAGTTTGTGGGGAATAATAGCCATTTTCTGTACCTGAGGCATAAGCAATTCGGAAATAACACTTACTACCCAGGAACAAAAAATGAATACATTTGTTACACAGTGTTATTAATGGAGTGGATTAATAACTTTGCTTTTGTGTCGTAACAAAAGCAAAGTTTGTGGGGAATAATAGCCATTTCTGTACTTTTGAGGTATATGCAAATTGAAAATAGCACTTACTACCCAGGAACAAAAAACATATTTTTTGTTACACAGTGTTCTACTGTAAATTACTTTCACGAATCAGCCCCCAAATGTCGTCTCCCATCATGTTCTCGTTATACTGTCCTTGGTAGCGGCGTTCAAAGTCCAGTATTATCCTGGTGGAAGCGCTCGCCTTGCTCCACCGAAGACGCTCCCATGTTCTCCTTGAATGTATCAAGATGAGCATCAAGGATATGGACTTTGAGGGACATCCTACAGCCTATTGTGCCATAATTCTTCACCAGAGTCTCAACCACCTCCACATAGTTTTCGACCTTGTGATTGCTCAGGAAGCCACGAACCACTGCGACAAAGCGGTTCCAAGCCACTTTCTCTCGACTAGTGAGCTTCTTGGGGAATTCATTGCACTCCAGGATCTTCTTCATCTGTGTTCCGACGAAGACACCGGCTTTGACCTTTGCCTCAGACAGCTTAGGGAAGAAATGTTGAAGGTACTTGAAGGCTGCCGACTCCTTATCTACAGCTCTGACAAACTGTTTCATAAGGCCCAATTTGATGTACATCAAATTATAATAGGCAACATTTAGGGCAACGGCCCCAGATATCTATATGATAGGCAACTGTTCAGGCAATAGTTCTTCTAGGGTTGTTGCCCAAAAACGTTGTCTAGATTTTTTTTCTTCCCATTTCAGGCAGTGCTCTTGACAAAATGTGTTGAGTTTAGCGTCGTTTTGTGCTTTGTGCACCATGGCTCACGCAGTATCACCAAATAATCGTAAAATGTTCTGCTCGCAGATCTCACCTCACAGCTAAAGCATCCGGTCTCAGTAGTGGTGTCCCTTCAAAGGTCCTAGCTAACAAGCCCATATTATCCTCATATCCCAAGCATGTCAAATAAATCACCTATTTCATTTATTGGGTTTCCTACTGTTCCTATCCATTCCAATTATGCATGCAAAATGCTCTAAAAAGTAAAAGAAAATTGAATGCACTCGTGTGAGTTTTAATATTCTTTATTTTATAAATAAATTGTAATAGTGCAAAAGAATTGCCGTCCTTGTGATGTAAATTTGGGGAGGGCACATTGTGAGAAGGGACGGCCAAGAAAACCAAAAATAGGGACGGGAGTGGCAGTCCAAGGAACGTCTGCCGAGGAAATTGAAGCAATGAAATCAGCTCGTCGCGAAGGTTCCAGAGTGGATTAATAAACGTCAACGGGGCCGCGAATGTAACTCGAACACTTGAAAGGCTCATAGACCAGAGCATCAGGCGATGGGCACCTTAGACGAGTACGACCCAAAGGGCAGAGTGAGCATTTGGGTACCTCCCAGGGATGAGGCGAGGCCCCCTGAGAGGCCAGTACCGAGCGAGGGAGCTATGCCCAGACCTAGCGAGCCCTGGGACCCTGTGGCAGAAACGGCAGAAACACACCAGCAATCTCATTAACCTTCACACCTTCATATTCTTGGGCCTTTATCTCTCAAACAGTGTCAACCATTTCCCCGTTCCAATGACGTACGTGTGTGAATCATCATCAAAACGACACCGGAGGAAAAACTGAAATAAAAGTATTTTTTCGGTACGGAGGCTCCCACAAGGCTATGCGGGAGGGTGTGTGGCAAAGTTTAAAGCCACCTATCAGAGTGCGGTCATGTTGCAACGGTTCTCTGCGGTGAGTGCAATGTCTTTAAAAACAACGGCGCTGCTACTACGACTCTCTAAATAAAATTAACGCAGAGCCGCTCGCGCGTTCTGAGATTCAGCGGGTGAATGGGACACCCAACCTGCAACTTCCAGACATCTGCCAACGGGGAAAGGGTTAAGGCACAGCCCTTTGGTCAAATCCATAGTTTAACACGGAGGCTTTCACGACCAATGTTATCCGACACCTGATGAGACTGATTGTAATTACCAGTGAAATGTCGTGCTCGAATTATAAATGTTGTGGGTTTACTCTCCAACACATCGGTGTGCTTAACTTGTAACTAAACACCTCCATTATGGATATTTGACCATACTTTACGATTCTCGTCAGTGTGGCCTAAAGGTTGGGAACATTTGTCACATCTGCAAATTGTATGCACAGCTAACAATGTAGCCCCACAGTAGTATACAACACCTGTATTGTTTTAACATGTAGCCTTTCCCACCAATATTATCCACAAGAGGTTTTTTTTGGGTGAGATCGCAGAGATATAAATGTCATTAAAACCGCTACCACCCAACAGCCAATTAGTGAGGTTTGTCACGTAATCAAAACATGCCAATTAGTTATTAGCGCAGCACACCGTGTGTTGGAGAGTAATTCTAATTTACAATAACAATTCAACTAGTAACTAATTGGCATGTTTTGATTATGTGACAAACCTCACTAATTGGCTTTGTCGAGTGGTGGCGGGTTTAACGACATCTATATCTACGCAATCTCACCCAAAAAAACCTCGACCGGTGTTATTGATTGGCGGTCATCCATCCAGGCACTATCCAGCGACAGCGCTGCTTAACTTCTTTGTGAAACTCACTGCCGGCCACTGGCCTGGATTTGTCACTAACTGGTCGCCAGTTCGGCCGTAGGCTCAAGTAGGAAACGCTCTGTGGAGCTTACATGGCATCAACATAGCCCATTTCTGACTGCCTTCATGCTGTAAAAATTACACGAATAACAGTGCTCTACTAATCTCATACATGCATACATACATGATGACACACGCGTAATAAATACAAAGCAAATCGCATCGTAAAACGCTAGTGGAATGCAAACGTAGAAAAAAATCGCACTATAGAAACCTGCTGCTGCCGCCGCTGCTGCTGTCCCCAGGTGCTGGTGCTGCTGCTGCTGTTGCTGCTGCTGCGTGAGCGTGGCTGCCATGGCGACGGCGGCGGCGTTGGGGAGGCTGCCGAAGGGCGCGGGGCCCGTGGTGAGGCCCGGCCCAGGGCCGTCGCGCACGCGCTTGCTGGCCATGCGGTGGGCCTCAAACACGTCCGTGTCGTCCCCGTGGTACGTTTTGCGGAAGCTCAGGTACTGCTCCTTTTGCCTCTGCATTCGCGAGATCGCGACAAGTCATTAGCACTGGGTAAAATGGAAGTGCTCGGTCCCTTTTAACACCATGGCAATAAAAGTAATTTTTTGGTTAGATCAGGGAGAATATGAATGCGTCGTCAACCCATCGCCACCCGACATGGCCAATCAGTAAGGTTTGTGACGTACACACAGCGTACCAATCAGTTACTACTTTAGCACATCGCCTCCATAGCCATGATTAATCCGCTGCTGAATGAAGAACTCGACATCCCCCAAGACTTTTCCGCCTCCCCAGCGTCTTGCGAGATACCACCTGAACGTCTCCACCTCCGTGGTTGACGACCTCTTGGGTGAGTTCCCGGTTACCGCACGTGGCCACCGCTCCAACAAGGTCGAGAAGAACGACCGGGTAGCAGCCACGGGACGGAATACGCCCGAAAGGATATCCACCGTGGAGATGGAGCGATTAAATGAGCTCGTGCGCAGGTGCCAATGGGATTGTTAGATCGCTCGACGATGAATGGCTTGGCGACGCTTTCATTCGGTTGCGGATTGGCTCAGAGCTGATGATATGTTTTGAGAGCATGGAAAGAGATGAAGTTTGCTTTTGGCCAGACAGGGAGTTGAGAGGACATTGTGGTGGAAGTGCAAATGAAGACAGTTCATAGGGAGAGTCATGGGCAAAAGAGAAAAGGCTTCAGCCTGGATGTGAACGGGGGAAGATCTCAGCAGTGCGCAGTCAGAAGGCAGCAAACAACGATCGATTATATTCCTGGGCAAGAGACACTGGTCTCCACCACAGCAATCTTCTTCTTTTCTATGGCTGATGCAGACGCAGAGCAAGAACTAACATTTTACATTCAAGTGGTCAAGCCCAGATAACCGCGTCAGGAGCAGCAGAATGTATCGCCGTAATGTCTCCATATTTGTGGATCGGGCATTGCGTCGTCATACATTGTGTGGTCTGTTCTGGATGACCAGTCACACATTGGAGAGTTTCATTTCCCATTTGTGTATTCGGTATCTGCACCTGGCATGGTTTATGCAGTGGATGCGGTTGAGAAAGGTTAACTACCTCGCCTGTCATACAGGTCGTGGGTTCGATCCCGACCCCGACGCCTGTATATTTGGAGTTTGCATGTTCTCCCCGTGATTGTGTGGATTTTTCTCCGGGTCCTCAGGTTTTTCCCTCCACATTTAGATACATGCGTTGAGAGTATTTGGCTGCTATAAATTTCCATCCAATAAGCCGCTTTGTTGGGCTATCGTTTGAGGTCAGGTCGCTTTCGAAAATGAGCTTTAAATAGCTCAGTGGGCCTTACTTGGTAAAATAAAAATAGTTTAACCTGGAATGTCCACTACCGGCCGAGGACTGAAGCAGTGGAGCACTAAAATGTGGACACCGATGATGTCAACTATACCATTATAGGGTTAGGCGGTGGTGGCCTGGGTTTGGAGGCGGACGCGTCATCGCTCGTTCAGAGGCAGCGGAGATACGTTCTCACCTTGACAGTCTCGTGAACGGTCTGCAAGTGCGCGGCGAGCGCGATGAACGTCTCGTACAACCTCTGCATGGCCAGCGACAGGTCTGCAGGACGTACGATATACAGACAGGCTGGGTAAATGACGAGGCGTACGTTTGACACGAACTTCGAGTCGGCTTCACTTCAATAATGCAAAGGCCCGCGACGTGTAAATACGGCACAAGAGCATTCTGCAGCACGGGCCTCGTATCTGTCGAGCATTCAGCGGGATGAGGGCGTTTGTCATCCTTGCATTTTTTTAAATAGAGACGATAACAAAAGTCTAGCAAATAAAATCACCATTTCACCTTATTTGGGATAACATTTATGAAGCACAGGGTGCCAAAAAGGTATCATCCGATATTAAGGAATTAACGATATGGCAGATTGAAATAAAATTGTGGAACGTTCGATGTTTTGAGAAAGATTCAACGTATGCCAAAAAACATGAAAAGATTGAGTGATCTTCGACGGCACAGAACAAGATAATCTATTCCATGACTTTTCAAATTGAAAAATTTATTCTGTAAACAATGACAAAAATGGATGCATTTACAATCGATTAACAACCCAAGATCAGACCCAGGCCCCTCGGCAGTGCTGGCTCGATGTCTCTACGTAGTCATATCCCTCCAAGCAATCCCTCGCCGGGCCTCTGATACAGATGTATGTATGTATGTTGAACTTCTTTCGCACCGTAAGTAGCCAGCCGTGCTAATCACAGGTGCAGGGGAAGGACAACAAACTAAGCACAAAAAAGTAGTTCTAAAGAAATTGAGTTTTTCAATCTCGATTATTTAAAAGTGCATAGATCCACTCGCCAACAGCCGCTGTGAGCAAAACCGTAGTTTGCATTCCGGTTTATGCTCCTTGACGAGGTCAGAAAAGTATTGTGGTTCATTTGTGCCAAGCAATTTGTGTAGTAATGAGTGCGACCTCATAACGTGTTCACTCGGCAATCGAGGCTAATGCAGCTCGGCGAACACTGGACGGACACGGTCGGATCTTGCCGTACCCGTCACGATACGTGCCAGAGAATTCTGCTGCAGCTCAGTAATGTTTTTTCCAGACATTGCTTAGAGTAGTGAGTTTCAATAATCGAGCCTCGTCGATATAAGACGCAATACGCACCTTGTGGTGTCATGTGCGCGCTGGTGGCCTGGGAGGTGATGTGGTTCTCCATTTCCTCGATCTGCCGCCTGTACAGCTGCATCTGCACCTCGAACTGCTCGGCCAAGCGGCGGAAATACCTGAGCGGCAAGACAGGGAGGAGACCCAACAATACCGCCACAGCCGGTTACTCAACCACAAGGTCATTCTCTTGTCGTTTTTAATGCTAAACAAGCCAAGGTTTGGAGCGAAAATGCATTGCTCTGTCCGTCTGTAATATGATCGATTTAATGTGAAACAATATTTTATCTATATATAAAAGGGAAATTTGTGAATACGTGTGTCTGTTCGAAATGTTCAGCGTACATCCCGACATGCAACAAACTTAAAATTTGGCATGTGGGTAGCTTCCAGACTGTACACAATGCAAAAAATTTTTTGGAGGGGGGGGGCGCAATAATGGATATATTTTGCACGGCAAGTGAGCGGTGACGTCACATATATGATGTCACCTGCATGCGGCAGCGTCACGCAGTGTTCCTGCTGACGTCACGTATCCCTCCCCCAAACCCTCCGCGTCGGCTGTGTATTAATCCAAGACAAGAATTCAAGTGGAAATAAAAACCAGCTAAGAAAAGGATTTTCCTCGCTGGTACTATCGTGTCTCTCAAGTTTTTGGGCAACCCTTTTGATCAATTTGGTCAGGTTTTTACATGGTCTCACATTGAATTTGCTAAAACAGCTGAATGCTCCAAAAAAAACCAGGATAGGCCACATTTGCAAAAGTGGCCTGGGAAAGTCCCCAACTTTCAAACCCAAGTTTCGTTCACAAGAGGATCCTGTTGACGAATATTGTGCCCCACCATCATTACGGACAGGGGGAACTAATGAATAAACGTGAATAAGCACTTGCAAAGCAAAACTGAAGGACACCGATAATGAAGGGCATGGCTCACTCGGTGGGCGCCGTGTTCTCGTGCTGTAAGCCATCTGGCGTCTCTCGCGTGCGCACCGCTATCTCCACGTTCTTCAGCTCCTGCAGTGCGCACGCAAGTTAACGAGCGCGTGTAAATCATCAGCACTGCCGGCAGGAATTATGTAGCTTTGAGAACAATGCACCAACTTGTATCGATTCTTACACTTACAATACAGTAAAAAAAAACTCGAAGTTATACTCATTTTATCTTTAGCCGTGATCAATCCACCGCTGGATGGAGAACACTGCAAGTCGCCGCCATCTCTCGCGGAGCAACAATCCATCTAGCACTTGTACATGAACTGATTTTAATCGCTCCATTTCCACAGTGGATGTTCTAATGGATTGATCACGGCTAAAGATCAAGGGATGTTAACTACCTTCCCTGGTATACAGGAGGTCGTGGGTTTGATCCTGACTATGATGCTTGTATATCTGGTTTTTCCCATACACATTTAGAACCAACATCCGTGATAAGCCACTTAGTTGAGCTATCATTTCTGGCCAAGTTGCTTCTGAAAAAGAGCTATATAGCTCAGTGGGCCTTACCTGGTAAAATAAAAGTGGAGTTTAGGTTGCCATTCCATCGTTAACCTCTACTACCGGCCATCATCCCTTCTCACGACATACCCTACTCAAATCTCCTTACTGTTGGCAGCACTCAATAGGTCTCTAACTTGAGTATGCTCAACTGAGTGAGCATAATCAATCACTGCCCATTCATTCATTCAGCCCTGCTCTACAGGTCAGGTCAAGGGCCCACCCATCCACCCTCCTTGCACGCACTATTTATAAAACTCAGGATTTTAATCTCTCCTAGCTCAAGGGGTTGGGAACATTGCTTCTTTCCTTACCTGGGCAGCCTCTGCTCTCAGCTTGTCGACCGCGAGCGTGCTGCGCTGGAGCCCAGCAGCCACAAGCGACAGCATCTGCCGCAGAGCCTTGGTCTCCTCCTGCACCCGCAGCATCACCTTGGAGGAGCTGCGGCCGATCTCCTCCTGCACCTGCCGCTGATCCTTAACGAACTTCCTGCGAGCCGGAGCAACGGGTACAGGGGGGACATTGGGAAAAGCTGAAGAAGTTGTTGTTCTTGGGGTGTAATGGTTGCTAGGTGGGCAGGATGGAAGGGTTTAACGTTTTCCAACCAAGGCATTAAGCCTGGTTGCGTTGCTGTTAAGGACTTCATCTATAGAAAACTGGCCAATTTTATTAATGAGTTTCCAAAATATTAGAGACACAAACTAGAGCAAAAAATGGTGGATAATTGCAAATATGAAAAAGCATTCTGCCAACAACTACGCGCCGGCTTCTGCACAACGGATGAAAAACTTTCGAAGACAAACACACGTTGCAAAACCTTGCTCAAGCTATGCAGCAATGTTCCCAACTTGTTTTTAAGAGGCGCTGTCAGAAGGTGGCTCGTAGGGGTGGAATGTCGCATCATCGATTCATTGCTTAATATCGATTCGTGAGCTCGCAACACGGGCATCCATTCTCGTGCGTACGAACCGCTGTTTTTATTGAATTTGCATATGCCGTACGTTTGGAGTTCAGGTCACCCCTGTATCGATTAGACGTGCGACCGTAGACTCGCTACACGGATTAACTCCATTTAATCGAATATGGTTGAATCCCAGATATGAACCCAGGATCTCAGCAGTGCCAGCTTCGTCCTCTGACTGTTAAGCCACCTGGTCTCATATTAAACATTTTTATTTGTCCACACACCCATCTCCCCGAAATTAGTAGAAATCCCTGTCAAATGGTGATCGCCCGCTTGTAAACAAGACAAATAACGTACATTTAACATGAGTAAAGCAAAACTCACTGGAAATTTTCAACGTCTTTGCAGATCTCAGGTGGCAGAACCTGGGACTTCAGTGTCTTGCTGTCCCTTAAACAAATAGAAGCAAAAACATCAAGTCAGTCACTTTGTTACCTGGGTGCTGATTCTCCCAGCCATCACCGTGAAGAAGATGCTATTGAGGGCAAACCCACGTGGTTAACAATCACATTCATCATCTGTAGATTCAATTTCTACGAGCGACTATAATTTGTGACATTACTCGTACTTGCACAAGTACGGCAAAACAAATCAAGTCGGTCACTTTGTCACCTGGGTGCTTTTTCTGCCAGCCATCACAGTGGAGAAGATGGTATTGAGAGAAAACCCACGTGGTTCAAAATCACTTTCATTATCCGTAGCTTCAATTTCTACCAGCGCCGATAATTTGTTACATTGCTCGTACTTGCACAAGTACGGCACTTTTGTCCATCCACTGCCACGAGGGGCCTTCCCGCCAGCGCGTTTTGCTGCACTGCCCTCTGCTGCCCACGATGTAGCCCCACACAGGCTCTCTGCATGGCAGTCACCCATCCAAGCATGATCCACTCAGCCCATCTTAGCTTCTGAGGTCTGACACATTGCAGGTAATTTAGTCTATTACGCCCATGTTTAAATCGGCACATTTATTTGGACTGTCAAATCTCATGAAATAAATTGAAGTCTCCCTTAATGGCCTCGCTGGGCAGCTTGTCGTGGTATTCATTGCGCTTGAGAACTTGGCTTAAACGCAAGTGGCTGCCTGGACTAGAATCCAGGATCTCAAGAGTGGTTTTTGGCACAGTGCTTTGACACGGGCACCAAGCCAAAGGATGTTGGGGGTCAGAGATCGCCCCTCATGCATTTAATGCACTCACCCTGGGCCCCCGCCAGCAGACAGTCTGTCGTCTAGAGGACAAAAAGACAATTCACAGATTAGCTGGTTTGCTAATAGTTAAGCAATGTGTTTTGATACGTGAGGGGGAAGACATGGATGTTCACAATAACTTGGGGAAAGATCCGATAGCTGTAGTTGCTAGGAATGTAACACTTCATTCAAAAACATTCAACAAATGATGACCTCCCGAATCCTAAAAAATAGTGCATATTCTCAGCAGCTTCGGTTCATTGACAGGCAAACCGGTCCAAACCCTGGACCGGTTATTATTGTATGAACAAACCAATGCTGCTTGTTAATGGACAAATTCTCCTGAGATTCTACACTCCAGAAGGCCGTTTGGTTGACGAGATGTGTAAAAAAAAGATACCTAAAATTTTAAATGGAGAAACAGATATATGGAGATATATAGTCCACTTATTTACTTTGTTTAAAGCTTAGTTAGTCACTTAATAGCGGTTAGCTGCTCATATGATATGTGAACATTGTATCTGAATGTCCCCTCTCTTTGCTCTTAACAAGGGTCACTACCAAAATATTTAGCATACCAGACATTTTGTTTTAAAGCAGTTCTAATTATGAAGGTAGTGAGTGATGTATTTCAAAATCACACGCAGATATTAAGACACATGCGAAAAACATATAAATATGCAAAAAAGGTATAAACTAATAAATTTAATTTATTTATGCAGAACAACCTTTGCAAACAAGGAGCATGCTGCTTCATGCGGGAAGAAACCAGTGCGCTATGCACACGAGCGTTCAATCATATCAACCACGACTGAACAAAGTTCAGCAAAAAGAGCGATGCAAACTTTACCTTTTTTGTCAGAGGAGCTGGTGAAATCCACGCCTCCGAGCCCCTTGCTGACCGGCACGTTGGTGCCGGCGGCAGCCATTCCACCAAGCGCAGTGCCCATACCCCCGAGTCCCGCGCCGATCCCACCAAGCCCCGAGCCGATTCCACCAAGTCCCGTCCCGGTCACACCTACCAGCCCGGAGCCCGCTCCTCCAAGGCCCGTGCCAATCCCACCAAGCCCCGTGGCTGTTCCTCCGAGCGCTGTGCCGACACCTCCAAGCCCCGTAGCCGTCCCTCCGAGCCCCGTAGCCGTCCCTCCGAGCCCCAAGCCCGTCCCTCCGAGCACCATGGTTGCACCGCCGCCCCCGAGGCCGAGCATTCCCTGGCCAGCGGCTGTGCCTCCCAAGTTCAGGCCCGTGCCTTCAGTTAAAACACAAAGATCCCCCGTATAGCCTTAACATACTGTAGGACAAGTGCTGCTCGCGAGTACCTGTTAAGGCTAAAATGGCACATGGTGGTGTGGCCAGTACTTAAGTAACACAATTAAAACGTCTCCGGAGAGCGTGTCTCACCGAGTTGTGAACAATCCAATAATAATTACCACAGCGAGGTTAAAAGTGCAGCCCGGCAATTGCCCGTTTACGATACTGCAACAGAAGGGCCTCCACTAGAGGGAGCTCTTCAGCACCAAGTGCACGGCTGGCCTTACATCTTAGATGTGGGAGTAAACGTTTTATTTTATTTTACCAGTTAAGGCCCACTGAGCTACACAGCTCTTTTTCAGAAGTGACTTGATCACAAACGAAAGATCAACGAAGCGGCTTATCACGTGGGAATTTATAGTAGGCAAGCACTCTAAAACGCATGTTTCTAAATGTGGAGGGAAAAACCGGATACCCACACTTTACCCCATCACACACAACCTGCCAATCGTCTGTGGGCGTACACATCTGTCCCGCTGGATTTTGAAGAAACTTTCCCGTTGCCTCAACTACCGCGCCAGCAGAAAGAACTGGCGAGCTCCCCGGTATGGTAAACATTACACCACAGCAGCAACCTTAGAAGTACCACTGCAACCGAACCAACACTGACCAGTGTTTGCTGTGCTGGTCCCTGCAAACAGGGAGCCTCCCACCGCTGAAGAGAACATGTTTCCTCCGAGCCTCAGGCCACCAGCGGCCGCTGTGGTGGTGGCTGTGGTTCCTCCAAGGTTTAATGAGAGTCCTCCGCTAGCTCCCAGTAAGCCTTTGGATGGAAAAAAAATCATACAATTGTACATTTACGCGCACCCTAACCACCGCACCGCCACGACGAAGTGTTGTGTGTGCAGTGACGGGTGCATACCAGCGATGTAAGGAAGCATCCTGAATTAATGTGGGTTCTTAAGCTCAACAGACATGCGTGTGGAAGAATCCATGTTTTTCTTCAATGCATGTCATCCATGATTTTACATAATCTCTTTGGCCAATAGAGGCCGCTACAAACACCACAATCTACGAAAGGTTTTTTTGGGTTAGACCGCGTAAATATGAATGTGTCGTTAGAACCGCCACTACCGACACAGCCAATTAGTAAGGTTTGCCAAGTAAACCAAACATGACAATTAGTTACTACTTCAGCACACCGGTTGTGTGTTAGAGTAAACCCACTACAACATTTACAATTCGAGTACCGTGACGTTTCGGCGGTAATTACAACCAGCCTCATCAGGTGACAGCCAAACACAAAAATGTAAAAAAAAACACGTGACGACGAATTGTGACAATTCAACGAATCCGGAGACGAACAATGACTACCCTAAGTGCATACCGCGTCATCGTTACCTGTTGTGGGAGCGCTGGTGGTGGCAGTGAAGGTGCCCTGGGAAAGACCCCCCATGGAGCTATTGCTTGTCATCGGCATGGCAAACAAAGTGGCAGAACCTGCTGGCCTGCCCAGCCCTGCCAAATCAGACCAAAGCAACAGCAACGCATTCAGGTCAGCAAATGAACTTGGTGAAGGTCAAGACGTGACATGCCGTGTACATCATCAATTATTCAAGTCTTAATTTTAACAGGGTCCGAGGCCATTCAGATTAATTGCCTCTTTTCCAACGTAGGCTCTGCATAATTCAATTATTGGGGCCCTTGTGCTTTTCGCATCCACTGAATTTTGCACGGTGGACCCATTCGTAATTCGTTCTCGCCATTACTTGGCGATGCTAAATCACTTTAAATTTCCATCGGAGCCTTCTGGCTGTGCAGGCCCCCGCGTGGTACAGTGTAATAACGAAGTCCACGCCAGAGGCAGTGTTATAGATTGGGTATTACGTCTCATGCATACACTCATGGACATGTACTTTCAGACAAATGTGTATTTTAAGTAAAACGTCCCGTAATCATAATTATATTTTCAGTTATTCAGGAAAGCTTAAGTTTCAAGATCTTTTCAGACAGGCCTTGAATTGTTTAACCAGTTCATGAGTGAACATGGAATTGGAAATCACTTAAATTAACAATGTGTTCTACACAGCATATGTTGGAACCAAAATGAGATTCAGGTTTATAAGGCAAGTGTTCATGAACAACAGAAACATTGACACACATCAGGGGATTATAAAATCGTTAAATTGTTCGAAAAAAAATAATCGGTCCCCACCATTTCAAATCAAACTGAAAAAAGTGCCTTGATATTTGTCAATTACAGCTTCTGTAGTTAAATACGTTATCTTCAAATGCTGTAATCAATTCCTCTTAAACGTTGTACGCAATTATACTCCAACTATGCTATTGGTGCCATGACACTGGACTAAGATATTTGCATTTGAAACTTACAGAACTACTGGTGCACCATCCTGTGTCAGAGAATAGTTCCAGAAGACAAAGTCACAGACATACTGTTTTAATCCACTTTAATATGGATTGTTATCCACACTAGGAGCATGCATTTGTATCGCCTGTAAAGAATGTTTGTCACATGTTAATCAGACCTAAATGTTCCATTCTCAGGAGCCAGAATAAATCATTAAGTGAAACACTACATTATTGTTTGGGTGCAGTCATCAATAACCATGCCGAGGCCATTATAATACTTATATTTTATAGTGTCATTCATGCTCATAGCATTCCATAATGCTGTACATTAATTTTCTATAAGGACCAAATCCCACATACAGCCACTGCAAAGCAAATGAAAACCCTACTTACCAAGCAAATTCAAAAAGAATAAACAAATTAACGTATGGCACAAAAACAAAGAGCACAAACAACAACAAAATTATCATGACAGTGAGAAAATACTTACTTTTTTAATGTTAATCTTTTTTTAGTAATTTCCTCTCACTTTGCTCCTGATTGTGCTATTGGTGTAATATCAAGAGATGAAGCATCTAAAGAGTTAGAAAACGTAACGAGTCGATTGTCCGAGCCCGGGCACCAATGACTACAACAAAACGCCCCATCGCATTAAATTTGGCTGTGTGCTTCATTTGTCTAAATTCCAGCTCTAAGAGCTAAACAAATATAGATTTTACTTTCATGGAACTAACATTACTCTCAATGGCAGGGCAGGTGGAAAAGTGCCGCCCCTAAATTAATCGATCTCAGAGGTAGCTCTGTGATATCCGCTTCCACGGCCCTTCCCTAACACGGGTGGGAGGGAGGGGATATTTTTTTAATGTTTTAATATAGTGTGTTGTATATGAGAATAGTGATAATAAATAACTCACCCAAGGTGCCCGTGGTGCCAAAGAGTGAGGCGGTGGGCGCAACAGAGGTAGTAGCAGCGCCTGTGGTGGCTGGCCCTCCGAAGTTGAAGCCTGCAGGAGCCGTCGTGGTGCCACCCCTGCGACAGCACAACAGAACGGTGAGAGGGGCCGAGTGTGTCATGATCCAATCCACGTCGTGATGTGGGGGTCACAATTTGGGGTCATGAAGAATTTACTTCTTTGCGTCAGCCGGGTGGCTCAGGGGTCAGAGCGTGGAGCCGGCACCCATTTGAAATGCCGGGTTCAAAGCCAGGTTTTCAGACACCTGTGACTGAAGTGGTTGTTTCCGTCCGTTGACAAATTAAATGTGGGTAATAATTTACAGTCCTCTGTCAATTCACTGTTGGATGAAAGACTCCCCATGCTGTGTCAGTTATGGGGGTGTTGTCTGACCATACAAGGCCACATTATTCAGTGCTGGTCAGTAATAGGAGGGATCCAGGACAGGTTCGTTTATCATTTTCCAGTGATGTTAGTCGTGTTTCAAAATCGAACTCGGGTCACACGGTTCATAGCGCAGTGTGCCAACCACTGTACCACCGCTCCACCCCTCTATCACAATATAGCTGAGCTACTGTATGTTGAATGTCGAGTAGGTGAGATACAGGACATACGTGGGGTGGCAGGGAGGGCTTTACAAATGCTCAATAATGATTTCGTTTGAGAAATTAACAGCACACCACCCCCCACCTTCCCAGGAGGTCCATGCCACCCTTACTAACTGACCCAATGGAATGATTGTTCCAGAATATAGCAACTAACCCAAGCTAAACAGACTCTATGCATTACCCAGAATCTATGAATGACACAATGTCTGGGGACTAATGATTCAACTAGGTATGGTGCACATTTTTCCAGACAAGAATATAGGACATTCATGATATTGGTTGACATTGTTTTTCACGTCTGTTACGTAATGTAAGCCACGTTCATTTAAATATGTACTGTACGTTTGTGTGTTTTTGTCTACAAGCGAAGGGAGACATTTGAAAGAAATTCATTTGACCATGGTTTCACATTGATGAACAAGAAACCCATGGATACAAGCAGTTCGTGTTAACTGGGCCAGAATCATATTTAACCTGGTCATACTGCATAAGGTGCACCTACAAATTAGCACGGTTGGCTAGGTATGCTGCCAAAGAAGTTCAACATACATACAGTAGGCTTATAGACAACAACCTGAACAACGTTGGACAAGCCTTAATGTTGATTTAATTTTAGTCATTGCCCAAAGATCTGCAGATCTAGAATTGGGACTCCTCAGCCACCTCCAGAGCCACCACCACTAAACCTTGACGGATGTCACCCTCGAACTCCGAGGGACTGCCGACGACGGCATACACCGTGTATCCAATTACCATCTTTGGGGTTCATCAGCGCACCGCACTCTCTCTCTAATAATGAGACTGAAGCGTATCTTAGGTCTGCCTACTCATCGTGACCTGGTGAATTTCGTCTCGTCACTCCGTCACTCTTCCACGAGGTGCACGAGGTGGGGGAGTCAAGTCGTTTCGTTAGTCTCGACAATGTCTCCACTCAACATCCCCGAGTGTGATATGACAGCAACCATGTTAAGTTATTTCCCACTTACATCACGGATCCATTGAGGGATGTGGATTCTTGCGAAACGTCATGGTATAGAGGCAGGGCCGGATCACGGTCCCGTGAGGCCCCTGGGCACATATCTTTTGGAGGCCCCCCCTCCCCCCGCTTTCCTATATTGGTGTCTTTCTTGCCTTCCCCCTCGCCAAATTATCCACTAGATTGTCAAAATCTAGCTGTCTGACAAAGTCTGACTCCATTGACATAAGTGACAATGAGCTGAGACGTGTTTGGCAAATGCTACTCCGCAGCAATTTTTTTATTTTGCCTAAAAGGGAAAATGTCCGCTCACCCTGGCAGTTTGTTACTGGCAAAGTTAGAAACATCCCAAGTGCCACGAAAACATTGGGGAACACTGACAGCAGATCAAGTGCCTGCAACGTCTCAAGCAATTTAGTTGGGCACTTCTCACCCTCAAGAGCCAGACACGAAATACTTGTCTTCTTGGTTCTTTCGGTAAAGTCACATAGAAGGGAAGTAATAAAATAATAAAAATAAAACATAATAAAATCAAATAATTCTCACGACGTTTCGGCTACAACGCAAGCAGCCGTCTTCAGGTGAAGAATGAGACACTGCCAAGCTAGGAGCTTATATATAAGCTGAGTTGGAGGTGGAAGAAGAAGAGAGCCTTAACAAAAGAATGTGCATATCAAGAGGAATTTAGCATATTCATGGGACATGCGTAGGAGGTGGGCGGGGGGGTTTCAAAGTCATATTATGCCCATGCATTATGCAGGATCAGCAGCACCAAAGGGAGGGGGGGGGGTAGCATTAACAAAGGGAGGGCATGTTAATAGTATGTAGAAGCAATGAAACATGTGAATGGGAAAACGGTGGCAGGAGATCCGCAGCGGAGCAAATAATGCATTCCCTGTGGAGAACACAAGATACACAGTTAATGCCAGTGAGTGGACTGCGGTCTGAAAGTCACCATAAACGTGAACAACAATCAGTTAAGATCCGAAGTGGTTTATTACGTCCTTCCAATGATTGCTGAGCCAGAATCCATCTTCTCGGTTGAAATTGTCTCTTCTCAACCGAGAAGATGGATTCTGGCTCAGCAATCATTGGAAGGACGTAATAAACCACTTCGGATCTTAACTGATTGTTGTTCACGTTTATGGTGACTTTCAGACCGCAGTCCACTCACTGGCATTAACTGTGTATCTTGTGTTCTCCACAGGGAATGCATTATTTGCTCCGCTGCGGATCTCCTGCCACCGTTTTCCCATTCACATGTTTCATTGCTTCTACATACTATTAACATGCCCTCCCTTTGTTAATGCTACCCCCCCTCCCTTTGGTGCTGCTGATCCTGCATAATGCATGGGCATAATATGACTTTGAAACCCCCCCCGCCCACCTCCTACGCATTTTCCATGAATATGCTAAATTCCTCTTGATATGCACATTCTTTTGTTAAGGCTCTCTTCTTCTTCCACCTCCAACTCAGCTTATATATAAGCTCCTAGCTTGGCAGTGTCTCATTCTTCACCTTAAGACGGCTGCTTGCGTTGTAGCCGAAACGTCGTGAGAATTATTTGATTTTATTATGTTTTATTTTTATTATTTTATTACTTCCCTTCTACGTGACTTTACCGAAAGAACCAAGAAGATGAATCCCTGCAGTCACGAAAGCTTTAAATCGAAACGAAATACTTGAATTGGATGAGTTCGTTGGCAAAGTTCATGTCCAGGTCTGATGGATATCTACTACGGCATCACTGGTCAATGTGGCTTGAAGGCGAGGGGCCATATATGTACAGTACAACAATAGATTCAGATGCAATCGTCCTCAAAAGAACACCACATACGTGTAGTCCGTGTGTTCACCAACCACGCACTGACTCGCATACAATCAAAGGCTTAAGCTCCAGAGATCTATCCAGATCGGGCGCATCCTGGATGATGGTCATATGGCACGTCATATGCAATTGTGTTGCTGTTGTTACACTGCTATTGGTGTTAGTACTGCTAGTT
Organism: Lethenteron reissneri; assembly: GCF_015708825.2. Taxonomy (NCBI): domain Eukaryota; kingdom Metazoa; phylum Chordata; class Hyperoartia; order Petromyzontiformes; family Petromyzontidae; genus Lethenteron; species Lethenteron reissneri. Next base: position 6,972,292 of record NC_083837.1, read on the forward strand.
GTTACACTGCTAATCTTAAATTTCGATGTAAAGCTTTCATGACTGCAGGGATTCATATTCTTGGTTATTTCGGTAAAGTCACGAAGAAGGGAAGCTTAGCAGTGTTCATTAGGAGGCTGTTTATCCGACAGCTGTTCTTCAATTTTTCGATTTAAAGCTTTCGTGACTGCAGGGATTCATCTTCTTGTTTCTTTCGGTAAAGTCACGTAGAAGGGAAGTAATAAAATAATAAAAATAAAACATAATAAAACAATTCTCACGACGTTTCGGCTACAACGCAAGCAGCCGTCTTCAGGTGAAGAATGAGACACTACCAAACTAGGAGCTTATATATAAGCTGCATTGGGGGTTGAAGAGCGCCTTAACAAAAAGAATGTGCATGTGAAGAGGGATTTAGCATATTCATGGAAAATGCGTAGGCGTTGGGCGGGGGGGTGTCAAAGTCATATTATGCCCATGCATTATGCAGGATCAGCAGCAACCAAGGGGGGTGCAGGGATTAGCAGTAACAAAGGAAAGGAATGTTAATGATATGTAGCTGCAGTTACTCAACAACACGTAGAAAACTAAAGTATAAACTACATAAAAACTAAAGTATAAACTGCATCGCACCATCAGTATACTTACTATACTCTATAATAAGCTGAGTTACTAACAGCAAGTAATACATTACAATTTTACCTCGTAAAAATTCTATAATATGCTTCCATCTAAACCTTATTCTCTTACATCACACGAGCATATACCGTACTATATACTGCCATAGATAAACCCAACATTAAATTATATACTGTATTGCTGTAAACCAACCTATATCTTATACATTTAATATCACACTATGTATTATTCTACACACCCTAATGTGTATCGAAATGGTTTATTACGTCCTTCCAATGATTGCTGAGCCAGAATCCATCTTCTCGGTTAAAGTTGTCTCTGTGTTTGTATATGTGGATCGCCTCATGAACGAATCTCTCATGATAGCCAGATGGCTTGCAGAGAACCTCTGTCTTGGAGAAGTCAATATCATGTGAGCCCACTGAGTTGTAACAGTGATCTGCCACGGCTGAGGTGTTAGTCCTACCGTGTTTCAGGTCAGCTTTATGTTCACGGATGCGGTCCGATACATGTCGTTTGGTTTCCCCAATGTAACTGCTACCACAGAGGCAACTTAGTTTGTAGACGCCAGGGTACTGTATGTCTGGAACCACATCTTTTACAGACGGTACCAGATCACGGATTTTATGTACTGTGTTGAATCGGACCTGGATCTTGTGTTTAATCAGGATTTTGGAGATCTTTTTTGTGACCCCAGCAATGTAGGGTAAGGTGATGGTCTTGAAAGGCTCCTCAGCAGCCATCACTCCAACCATCAAGAAGGATCCTGCTGAGGAGCCTTTCAAGACCATCACCTTACCCTACATTGCTGGGGTCACAAAAAAGATCTCCAAAATCCTGATTAAACACAAGATCCAGGTCCGATTCAACACAGTACATAAAATCCGTGATCTGGTACCGTCTGTAAAAGATGTGGTTCCAGACATACAGTACCCTGGCGTCTACAAACTAAGTTGCCTCTGTGGTAGCAGTTACATTGGGGAAACCAAACGACATGTATCGGACCGCATCCGTGAACATAAAGCTGACCTGAAACACGGTAGGACTAACACCTCAGCCGTGGCAGATCACTGTTACAACTCAGTGGGCTCACATGATATTGACTTCTCCAAGACAGAGGTTCTCTGCAAGCCATCTGGCTATCATGAGAGATTCGTTCATGAGGCGATCCACATATACAAACACAGAGACAACTTTAACCGAGAAGATGGATTCTGGCTCAGCAATCATTGGAAGGACGTAATAAACCATTTCGATACACATTAGGGTGTGTAGAATAATACATAGTGTGATATTAAATGTATAAGATATAGGTTGGTTTACAGCAATACAGTATATAATTTAATGTTGGGTTTATCTATGGCAGTATATAGTACGGTATATGCTCGTGTGATGTAAGAGAATAAGGTTTAGATGGAAGCATATTATAGAATTTTTACGAGGTAAAATTGTAATGTATTACTTGCTGTTAGTAACTCAGCTTATTATAGAGTATAGTAAGTATACTGATGGTGCGATGCAGTTTATACTTTAGTTTTTATGTAGTTTATACTTTAGTTTTCTACGTGTTGTTGAGTAACTGCAGCTACATATCATTAACATTCCTTTCCTTTGTTACTGCTAATCCCTGCACCCCCCTTGGTTGCTGCTGATCCTGCATAATGCATGGGCATAATATGACTTTGACACCCCCCCGCCCAACGCCTACGCATTTTCCATGAATATGCTAAATCCCTCTTCACATGCACATTCTTTTTGTTAAGGCGCTCTTCAACCCCCAATGCAGCTTATATATAAGCTCCTAGTTTGGTAGTGTCTCATTCTTCACCTGAAGACGGCTGCTTGCGTTGTAGCCGAAACGTCGTGAGAATTGTTTTATTATGTTTTATTTTTATTATTTTATTACTTCCCTTCTACGTGACTTTACCGAAAGAAACAAGAAGCTGTTCTTCACCTGAGGACGGCTGCCTGCGTTGTGGCCGAAACGTCGTGAGAATTTAATGTTTTATTTGTATTATTTCCCTTCTACTTAACTTTACCGAAAGAACCAAGAATACTGCTATTCTTGTTACACTGCTACTGCTGTTCCAGTGCTGTTGGTGTTACACTGTTACACTGTTGGTGTTACACTGTTGGTGTTACACTGTTGGTGTTACACTGTTACTGTTGGTGTTACACTGTTGGTGTTACACTGTTACTGTTGGTGTTACACTGTTGGTGTTACACTGTTGGTGTTACACTGTTACTGTTACACTGTTACTGTTGGTGTTACACTGTTGGTGTTACACTGTTGGTGTTACACTGTTGGTGTTACACTGTTGGTGTTACACTGTTGGTGTTACACTGTTGGTGTTACACTGTTGGTGTTACACTGTTGGTGTTACACTGTTGGTGTTACACTGTTGGTGTTACACTGTTGGTGTTACACTGTTGGTGTTACACTGTTGGTGTTACACTGTTGGTGTTACACTGTTGGTGTTACACTGTTGGTGTTACACTGTTGGTGTTACACTGTTGGTGTTACACTGTTGGTGTTACACTGTTGGTGTTACACTGTTGGTGTTACACTGTTGGTGTTACACTGTTGGTGTTACACTGTTGGTGTTACACTGTTGGTGTTACACTGTTGGTGTTACACTGTTGGTGTTACACTGTTGGTGTTACACTGTTGGTGTTACACTGTTGGTGTTACACTGTTGGTGTTACACTGTTGGTGTTACACTGTTGGTGTTACACTGTTGGTGTTACACTGTTGGTGTTACACTGTTGGTGTTACACTGTTGGTGTTACACTGTTGGTGTTACACTGTTGGTGTTACACTGTTGGTGTTACACTGTTGGTGTTACACTGTTGGTGTTACACTGTTGGTGTTACACTGTTGGTGTTACACTGTTGGTGTTACACTGTTGGTGTTACACTGTTGGTGTTACACTGTTGGTGTTACACTGTTGGTGTTACACTGTTGGTGTTACACTGTTGGTGTTACACTGTTGGTGTTACACTGTTGGTGTTACACTGTTGGTGTTACACTGTTGGTGTTACACTGTTGGTGTTACACTGTTGGTGTTACACTGTTGGTGTTACACTGTTGGTGTTACACTGTTGGTGTTACACTGTTGGTGTTACACTGTTGGTGTTACACTGTTGGTGTTACACTGTTGGTGTTACACTGTTGGTGTTACACTGTTGGTGTTACACTGTTGGTGTTACACTGTTGGTGTTACACTGTTGGTGTTACACTGTTGGTGTTACACTGTTGGTGTTACACTGTTGGTGTTACACTGTTGGTGTTACACTGTTGGTGTTACACTGTTGGTGTTACACTGTTGGTGTTACACTGTTGGTGTTACACTGTTGGTGTTACACTGTTGGTGTTACACTGTTGGTGTTACACTGTTGGTGTTACACTGTTGGTGTTACACTGTTGGTGTTACACTGTTGGTGTTACACTGTTGGTGTTACACTGTTAGTGTTACACTGTTACTGTTGGTGTTACACTGTTACTGTTGTTACTCTTGTTATTCCACTGCTGTTGGTGTTACACTGCTACTGTTGTTACACTGCTGTTGGTGTCACACTGCTGTTGGTGTTACACTGCTATTGAAGGCGGTGCTGCGAGTTCATTGTGTTAAACACAGCACTACCTACAGCACTGCCTACGGGTTCTTTTAACGTTACACCGACACCCACCCCACGAGTTCAAGCCGTTCTGGCGGCGATCGTATGTAATTCCTGCACAGCTCTTTTACAGTTACATCAAATTGCTGTGAAACGTGCGCAATAAATTCGGTGTTGCGATGTACACTCGGCCACTTCGCGATGTTAGACTTTACCCGAACAACAATTCTAAATCGAAGGACCACGCTTGCTTTAACCATAAAGGCAGAAACCCGCGGCGTCCATCTTACGTAGGTAACAATCCGCTACAACGACCCCCCCCCCCCCCCCGCGACGTCATCGAGACGCGCACCGCCACCTCGGCACTTGCATCCAACAAAACGGCGGCGCTACTCTACCAAAATGGCCGCCACCGAACCGCATTGCGATGACGTCTCGCGGCCGGTTACCCCCCTCCCACCCTCCCTCCCAGTTGCGCCTCAACCCGCGGTAGGCCTTTACCCGCCCGTGGCGCCAAAAGCGAAGCCGGTGGTGGAGGCGGCTCCGCCGAACGAGAAGCCGCTGGTGCCCGTCGCCATGGCTCCAAAAAGGTGCCCGCTTCCTCGCTTCGAGACGTCCCGAGATGAAGGCCGCCCCGTCGAGTCAAACAAAATCGGCGCGAAAAAATGAAGCAACTCCCCGTCAACGTTTCCCTCGTGACTCAGAGCGGTTGTCTTCCGGAAGACGGTGGTAGTCTTCCGGAAGACGGTGGTTGTCTTCCGGAAGACGGTGGATGTCTTCCGGAAGACGGTGGATGTCTTCCGGAAGACGGTGGTTGTCTTCCGGAAGACGGTGGATGTCTTCCGGAAGACGGTGGATGTCTTCCGGAAGACGGTGGATGTCTTCCGGAAGACGGTGGTTGTCTTCCGAAAATAAACACGACAACTGTATGTCATCAAAATGTAGGTTCTACCTCGGTGATGGTTGAGGTCTTCTGGAAGACTGTCGATGTCTTCTGGAAGAAGGTTGATGAAATGCCTTCTGGGAATGGTAGAGAGTGCTCCCGAGGGGATGGTAGTGGGGTTTTGGAAGTTTCATTTATTAGGTATAGCCCTGTGAGCCATTCGGCTCTTGAATCGGGTGCAACCGCAACAAACAAAAACATGAACAAGAAAACATCTTAAAGTGACTAGGCGCAAACAGTCTTCCAAAAAAAATCACCGTACACCAACGCTGTGCAAAAATCCCAGTGGGATGCAAGTCAAACAACATCAACAACCACAAGACAACTTAGATTAAAGCCATCATTCTAACTCCGTACTACAACAAACAAACATGGCCAAACCAAAAAAGTTTTCGAAATCACCAAAATAAAGCCGAATTAACACAGCCACTTCTGTGCCCTCGTCGAGGAGGCCGCTCTCCGTTCTTACAGTTACATGCTCATTTCTCACATTAACATCACTAGCCCCACCCACTTCTTTATGACCCTTGGGCTACACACATTTCAAACCTTTAAAAACAGTCTGCCTCAGCAGCAGCAGATCACACTTTCCCACCTGATGACAGACGCTTGTGTTGCGCCCGAAACGTCGTGATTTATTTTATTTGATACCTACGTGACTTTACCGAAAGAACCAAAGGGTATATAATATGGTAGTTGTCTACTGGAAGATGGTGTCTGTTGTGGGTCTCTGTGTTGTCTCTCTGCTTTTGTGTCTGTCTGTGTGTCTCCATGCCCAGCCACCGCATGCCTAAACAGCTTTTGTTCGGCCGGATCGAGGGGGCTAAATGGGCGCGGCACGGGCTAGAGAAGAGATGGAGTGATGTGGTACAGGATGATGTGGAGCTGAGTGTACTTGCCGATGACCGGTACCAGCGGTGTCAAGATCGGCCTCAGTGGAGGAGGCTCGTGAAGGACGCTACTGGGCAGTTGGAGGCAGTCGCCCTCCAACAACAACGGAGGACAGAGGAGCGACGCTCACAACAACGAGCGGAGCTCTGGGTGGCTAAAGCACAGCAAGTTGGCACAGTAGGGGGCACAGGTGGTGCAACAGCCAGTCATCTCGGTCATCTCGGTCAGTCGACCCGTGGCACCTGCTGGGTCTGCCCCGTGACCTCCTGCCAGCTGGCATTCGACAATTCACGTGGCCTCAAGGTGCACTTGGCCTGGCACAAGCATCGTGGTGACGTCACCACCACTTAGTGGCGAATGGCGGTTGTTGTTGTTGTGTCTCCATGTCTGTGTTTTGTCTCTCCCTAAAATTTAGTTTTACCTGATGATGATTGCTTGTGTTGCAATCGAAACGTCGCATTCTATTATTTCATTTATTATCTTTCTACGTGACTTTACCGAAAGAACCAAAGAGTAATTCCTGCAGTCACGAAAGCTTCAAATCAAGTTTGGAAGATGGTAGTTGTCTAATAAAAGACGGTAGATACCTACTGGAAAATGATAGCTAACTTCTGTTCGTTATTTTTAAACCCCTCTTCCGAGTAAAGAGAGCGATAAAAGTAATCGATGTCAGGTTGTTAATCGATTCATCGACTTCACCGTCCATAGACCCATACAGGCTGCAGCCATTGAGGGCTGACAGCTGCAATACCACAGCAATACCTAACCACAGTTGTGGACTGTACCTCTAAATTGACCTTTAAAAAATGTTAAACGAAACATGTTCGGTCAAAGCGAGTTTAACCGTTGTGTAAATGTCCTTGGGGAAGATCATTTTAAGTTTTTAAACATGATCTGTGTTGTGTTGTACCCATTTGGTTGAATTAAGTAGGTGAGAACTCGAGAGACCAGGTTGAGTCTCATTCGCAAGAGTGGCCTGAGGCAAAAATGACAACAAAAAGTGAATCCGGTACAATAAATCAAAACACGGCGGCGAAGATGAAGATACATTTGAGCAGAACAGCCACGTTTTAGGATAAATTAAAATGACCGCATTTAACAAGTTGGCGACAATGCATGAATCACTTCGCCAACGCACATGCAGTCGCAAATTGGCACATTTATTGTTCACGTGACAACTTTATAAGCTGTGTCGGGTGGAGGAGTGTCAAACACGCATTTTTGTACGCAACACGATTACACAAATCTATATATTAATCAGCTGTAGAAGCTGTTTGACCCTTAATTCAAGCTGCTCATTGTGGGTTCGTAAATGACTGGCCCAGGACCCGTTCGGATATTGATTTTGCCAACTGACATTAGCCATGGCCGGGAGTCTGAGGGACAATCCCTTTAGTATGTACGCATGGAGGGGGGAGGGGGGGGTAACCCAAATGTGTACGCTTGCGTATGGGGGGTCTACTGACAATGTACGTACGCATAGGAAACGGGGGTGGGGGGGGGGGGGTGAAGCCTCAATAACACTAACATTTTTTTTTGTTCCTGGGTAGTGTTATTTCCTAATTGTGTATGCCTCAAAAGTACAGAAAATTGCTATTATTCCCCACAAACTTTGCTTTTGTGACCAGGTCAGTGATATTTTGAAATTTACCTATTTCCCAGAACATTCCAGATAGATACAGTGCTGAGTAAACTTGGAGTAACTTCTAGAACATTCTATAACTTTCCAGTAATCTAAATAGTAGTATACAGGGGCGTTAAGCCCACCAGTTCAGTTTAGTTTCAGCTGCCTAAGTGGATACATATCTGCATTTTTCTGTGATGGCATCAAGAGGCTGCAAGCATCCGGCAGACACATTTTGCTATGTTTGCGGCAAATTTATCAAGACAAGAGCGAAAAAGTACTCTGTGGAAGCATCTGCTAAGATGTGTGAGGTCTACAAGGCATATTTCAGCATGCCTGTTGGGGATCAAGACAAACCCTGGGCACCTCATTTCACCTGCGAGCAATGCAAAAAAACTCTGGAAAGTAAGATGGACAATTGTTGCTTCGAATTTTACGTTATAAAATTTGTTAAAATAAAACAAATTGTAAAAGTTTTGTATTTTAAAATGTTTTACAATTTTGAATGTTATTGAAAAAATATATCATTTCTGAAAAATGTTGCGATAATCTCTTACACATTAGTCATGGGTGAAATAAATGTATTTTTATAGGATGGTACAAAGGGGAAAAGAGAGCCATGAAGTTCGCTATCCCAAGAATGTTGTGGGAACCTACTGACCACCTAAGCAACTGCTACTTCTGCATGGTGGACCCTTCCAAACATCGGACTGGCAAAAAGGCACCTGCTATCATGTATCCGGACCTTCCTTCATCCATCGCCCCAGTGCCACACTACCATGAGCTCCCCATACCCACTCCTCCGGAGAGAGAGCAGCCGTCTTTAGAAGAGAGCAGCAAGTCAGAGAGCGAGGAAGATGTTGTAGATCCAGATAACAAATTCAGAGATGGAGCTGAGGAGAGAAACCCATACTACCCCAACCAAAAATACCTCAACGACTTGATCAGAGATCTTGGTCTCACCAAATCCAATGCCAAGCTTTTGACGTCGAGGCTCAAGCAGTGGAACTTGTTGGATGAAAGTGTGCAAGTCGCAGATTAGAGGAAGCGTCACCAACCTTTTTTCAGCTTCTTCATCTTCTTCATCCATCAAGATGGGCTCTCCTTCTGCCACAATGTGACCAGTCTGTTTGAGGCAATCGGAATCGCCTGTAACCAGAATGAGTGGCGCCTATTCATTGACAGCTCATCCAGGAGCCTCAAAGCTGCGCTGCTCCATAATGGTAACAAGTACCCGTCTTTTCTTCTGGCTCACTCGGTGCACCTCAAAGAGGATTACAATAACATCAAGACCTTGCTGGACACCTTGAAGTATGATGAGTACAGCTGAGAGGTCATCAGAGACTTCAAAATAGCAGGAAACCAAGTTCCCCTGCTATCTTTGCATTTGGGATAGCAGGGACACCAAGGCGCACTACCACAGGCGGGACTGGCCAGAGCGGAACAAGTTATCTGTGGGGAGGAACAACGTCAAATTGGAGCCACTGGTGGACCGCTGAAAGGTACTGATCCCACCACAGCACATCAAATTTGGCCTTATGAAACAATTTGTCAGAGCTGTAGATAAGGAGTTGGCAGCCTTCAAGTACCTTCAAGACTTCCCTAAGCTGTCTGAGGCAAAGGTCAAAGCCGGTGTCTTCATCGGACCACAGATAAAGAAGATCCTGGAGTGCAATTAATTCCACAAGAAGCTCACTAGTAAGGAGAAAGCGGCTTGGAACAGCTTTGTCGCAGTGGGTCGTGGCTTGCTGGGCAATCACAAGGTCGAAAAATATGTGGAGCTGGTTGAGACTCTGGTGAAGAGCTACGGCACAATGTGCTGTAGGATGTCCCTCAAAGTCCATATCCTTGATGCTCATCTTGATAAATTCAAGGAGAACATAGGAGCGTACTCGGAGGAGCAAGGCGAGCGCTTCCACCAGGATATACTGGACTTTAAACGCCGCTACAAAGGACAGTATAACGAGAACATGATTGGAGACTACATTTGGGGGCTGATTCGTGAAAGTGATTTACAGTATAATCGTAAATCTCGAAAAACTACTCACTTTTAAATCTTTTGTAGTAATATTTGTATTACTTTAGTATAAATACATGTTAATTTTGGTTGATATGTTTTTTTTCTGACTTTATGTGAACGACAAGACACAATCTTGATTAAAAGTTTTCGTGACTGCAGGGATCCATACTCTTTGTTTTTTTCCGTAAAGTCACATAGGTATAAAATGAAATAAATTAAATCACGACGTTTCGGGCGCAACACAAGCATCTGTCATCAGGTGGGACAACCACAGCAAGAAGCAACTGCTGAAGTGGGCAAAAGAGGTGCTTGTATCACGACGCTATATAAGTAAGAGAGCGGGGGGGCGGAGCCAGGGAGGAGGGATAGGGAGGTTGGGGGTGTGGGATCGGGGGATGGGGTGTTGCTTTCCTGTCTACAGGAAAGCCACCCACACAGATTCTTACCTGAAACCTGATTCCCACCACCATCCGGCACAGAAGAATTCCCTCATCAAAACACTACACCATAGGGCCCACTGCATTTCTGATCAGCACCACCTAGCCAGTGAACTGGAACATGTACACCAGGCCCTTAAGATGAATGGATATTCGGACAGCATTATCCGCAACGCTGTTTCTCCAACCATGCAGAAACAAACCCCTGAGATACCAATCAAAACCATCACGTTACCATACATAGCAGGCGTTACCAAAAATATTTCCAAAATCTTAAACAAACACAAGATCCAGGTCCGTTTCAGTACAGTACACAAAATCCGTGATCTAATCCCATCTGTGAAGGATGCCATTCCTGACATGCAATATCCGGGAGTCTACAAACTAAGTTGTACTATGGCATGTGTCGGACCGTGTTCGCGAGCACAAGGCATATCTGAAACACGGCAGGACTAATACCTCCGCCGTGGCTGACTATTGCTATAACGCTGTGGGCTCTCATGATATTGTTTTTTTCCGAGACCAAGGTACTCTGCAAACCTTCCGGCTACTATCAAAGGTTTGTTCATGAAGCCATCCAGATATATAAACATAGACATAACTTCAACCGAGAAGATTGGTACAAATTGAGCAATAATTGGAAGGATGTTATCAACCAGGTAAAACCTTAACTGCTTTATGGCTTGCCTTCATATCCGCATCTCCAGTTTTCTTCAGCCTGCTGCTCCCAGCCCCGCCTACTTCCCAGCACTGGCATCTTGCCGTGGTTGCTTCGTTGCTTGCAGCACCCCATCCTCCCGACCCCACACCCCCACCCTCCCTATCCCTCTTTCCTGGCTCCGCCCCCCCCTCTCTTACCTATATAGCCTTGTGATACAAGTGTATGGGTGATTGTCACTTGCCATTCTGCAAGCCGGTAGTTCCCCTTATTGTCAATAGGGGGCAGAAGCGTTACCACGCCCAGGCAAATGTCCATGGACCAGAAAGGGGCCAACGACAGATCCCAGTAAACGGGTCCTAGGACACATTCCCCAGGCCCCCGGGTGGGGGGGAACTGGTGGAATGATGTCACCTTCCAAGATGGTCCAGAATGTTCCAGAAGGAAGGCGTGGCTAGGGCGGGGCAAGCCACAAACGAGTATATAAGCCAGAGCCCTCAGTGCTCTGGCTCAGTTATCTACACGCTGAAGACTGAAGACCTAGGCTGGAGAATAGGACCCTGGCGCCCAAGCTCCGCTGTCCTTCTAAGGGCCGGAGCTCAGTGAGGCCAGTGGTCAGGACCCACGGTCAGATAGCCTCCCCTAGGTCCCAGCCGGAGGACAATAGGGAACAGGTTACCCAGTGATAGGTCTCGTATAGTCCGGAGGCCATACCTCCCCAGGTATCGGGTAAAGGGACCGATATATCCTTTGTGTTAGGGACTGTGTAGTAAAGACAATAAAATATCGTGTTGCCTCATTAGAAGTTTATTCGTCAATATATACAACACTACACAAGCATCTCTTTTGCCCACTTCAGCAGTTGTTTCTTGCTGTGGTTGTCCCACCTGATGACGGACGCTTGTGTTGCGCCTGAAACGTCGTGCTTTAATTTATTTTATTTTATACCTACGTGACTTTACCGAAAGAACCAAAGAGTATGAAAAGACACAAATTTACCCGTTTTCTCATTCAAAAAAGGTAAATTTAAAAATATCACTGTCCTGGTCACAAAAGCAAAGTTTGTGGGGAATAATAGCCATTTTGTATACTTGTGTTACATAGTGTAATTTGTCTACATTGGCCTTCAAATGAGTTAGCTAGTCCGGCGGTGGACTGTTTGCTTAAACACGTTAATATTATTAATCCTTGATTGTTTCTGCATGGATTATATATCGGTCGTCCTATAGGATTCGGGGGGGGGGGGTGTAAAAAGTACGTGTGCGTACAGGGAGGGGGGGAGTTTTCAAGTTTTGACAGATTTTTGTGTACGTACTAAATGGATGGCCCCTAACTTGGTATGCCGGGTTGATTGGCGCAGTGATCTGAACACCACCACTCCGATGAAGCACGGTTGGCTACGTACGGTGCGAAAGAAATTCAACATACACACTGCCCATAGACTCAACACTGCACATAGACTGAACATTGCCCATAGACTCAACACTGCCCATAGACTCAACACTGCCCATAGACTCAACACTACTCATAGACTCAACACTGCCCATAGACTCAACACTGCCATAAACTCAACACTACCCATAGACTCAACACTGCCCATAGACTCAACACTGCCCATAAACTCAACACTACCCATAGACTCAACACTACCCATAGACTAACACTACCCATAGACTCAACATTACCCATAGATGTGTAATGGGTAATAAACTGGAGTAAGCTTACTCTGAGGCTACACGTTAATTACAACACCAACAGACTACAACACAAATGGGTAACGGCCCCTTTCACCTGATACTCTATGGAGGGAGTCCCTCCGGGCTAGCTCGCCTCTTACTGTCTATCACTACGCCTATACTGCTGGGGCTTGAGTCTTCTCTTGAGTCTTCACTGGTTATAAGCTGGAGCTCTCACTGGTACGAGCTCGAGCCGACCCTAGCCAGGGGTTCGGCTCTGCCCATTGGGCTCTTCTCTTCAGAGCTCCCGGTGTAGCTCTTCGGTGTTCGGCCGGACGATGACTGCTGGGACCGCTCAGGGCCCTGGCTTATATACAGGGACCCGGCTCACTCTGCCTCTAGCCACGCCTTTCTTCCAGGACCGTCTCCAAAGGCCTGGAGAATAACACGATCCCCCAGCACCCTTCCTGGGGTCTGGGGTCCCGACCGTTGGGCACGATGCTCCCCCCAGGGATTGCCTAGGGCCAATGGCCGTCATCATTATCCAGCAGGTTCAGCCTCCCTTCCGCTCCCTACTGACACAAGCTAGTACTGCCGACTATAGGTAGTGGCGATCATGTTCAACCATGCCACTCCAGATGCAACACTTCCCATAGACTAACACTAGGCAATAGACTCAACACTGCCCATAGACTCAGCACTTCACAAAGACTCAACACTTCCCACAGATTCAACACTGCCCATAGACTCAGCACTTCCCAAAGACTCAACACTTCCCACAGATTCAACACTACCCAATTGACTCAACACTTCCCACAGATTCAACACTGCCCATCGACTCAACACTACCCATAGACTAATACTGCCCATTGACTCAACACTGCCCATAGACTCAACAATTCCCATAAACTCAACACTGCCCATAAACTAAATACTACCCATAGACTCAACACTACCCGTAGACTAATACAACTCATTTACTCAACACTGCACCTCCGATTAGCCCAGTTGACTACGTATGGTGCAAAAGAAGTCCATCATGCATACATACTGCCCAAAGACTTACACCACCCATAGACTCAACATTACCCATAGATGCAACACTTCCCATAGACTAACACTACCCCATATACTAACACTACCCCAACACTTCCCATACATTTAACACTACCGATTGACTCAACACTGCACCTCCGATTAGCATGGTTGGCTACGTACGGTGCGAAAGAAGTCCAACAGCATACATGAAAATGTCAATTGAAGGCTACTGAGACATTGTTTATATTTTATTCGCATATAATACTGTAATACAAAATATAAGACATTTCATTTCATTTGGCGACTATGATAATTATACAATGCTAAACCTACACGTAACAACGGAACTGGGGAACCTTTGTTCAATGTAAAACTGACAATAACTATTTGATGATTACATAAATTCAAAGTCAAAAGTGCCCTATGCTTAAGCAAGTGATACATGAGGCTCATCCCTGTTGGTGGCTCTGAACTAGCGGTGTCAACTCGACATTTCTATTGTGGGAACCAGTCCGCACTGTAGGATCGACCGTTCCAGACCGGCAATTGAACTCACAACCTTTCGTTTGAGAATCGGGCATTTTGCTACGGTAAACAACAAAACCAATTGCAACGATTAATTAGTGGCAACGAACAATCCACCAAGCAATCCAACGTGGCTTAACATCAAGTGTTACCATCAAGTGTTAGGCCAAGTTAGGGTGCTAAACGCCCATGCTTGCCGAACGGCTTTAACTACGGGCAGCTCTTAACCCCAATGCTTGCCGAACGGCCTTTACTACAGGGAGCTCTCAGAGATACCCTCTTGGGCAGTGGTGCGTAACCTTTACTGCAGCCTTGCGCCGCTTTGGTTCTCAATCGTGAAACATTAATGTTAATAAATACGTAGGTTTGATGAAATAAAGTAGTTGTTACTTACGTGCCCGTGTTTAGTTTACGTTGCGATGATTTACCTTCTAAAAAACAAATCTGACCATGTTTCGCTACCCTCATGAAGGGCATCTCTCACCGCCAGGGGGTGCCAGCGTGCACCCCAGGTTAAGAACCACTGCTCTCGAGGGTAATGGGCCTACTCTTCCACCCTGTCCAGGCATTTTAGAAAAGACGTATGGGAAACCCCACGTTTTCACTACACTCATGTAACTGTATACTACTGGGTGCACAGAGGTGGTGGTATCTTAAGTAACTGGCCCCGTTGTTTCTCCGGTCGGGCCACAAAATGGAATCATGCCGGTGGGTCCCTGGATTGCAAGTCCAATCTGCTTAGCCATTGCATTACGGCAGCATCCTAGGCATGTCATGATCCATCAATCAAAAATCAATTCTCACACTCACGATAATTGCATCGAATCGCGCGTGTAAGAATCGTGATTTGAGCAAATGACAGTGTATGCAAATTACTGTACGGTTTCTGCAAATGTTATCCTTTTGGCTTATTGAAGGAACGAGACAAAACGAGACAAAAAAACATTCGACACAATTCAAAGGAGACGAAAAAAAACTATTCACAACAATTGAATTGTGGTCGACATTGTGACGCAGAATCATGTAAATCCATCAAACTGGGAGGTGGATTGTCACGTGCATTCTTGCCATGGAGTTAGAACTGGCGACTATTTGATTATATGGATTCATTGGATGCGAATTGCGATCGACTACTGTTGCGCGGTCGATTACTCGGGCCCATTTGATAGTACTCCTCTCCAAGGCTGGAAACCCCCTTTAAGCCACGCCCAGCGTGACGTTGATGATACTGATGACGTCACGATGCCCAGTCCATCACCTCCCACCCAGCGGCACAAGTGCAACTGAGATCGGACCTCTTCGTGCAATGACAGTTTTTATTTTTGTTTTATCCAATGAGTCGAGCGATCAAATGGATAGCCCAGTTCTACATGGAATGATTTTACTCCTCCTCGGATTCGAGGAATTCTCACGATTTTGGGTCACAAATGATGAAATGCTCTCATTTTCATAACATCGCGTTGAATGCACCTGCAGTGGCTGCACACGGGCTATGCGAGTTAAAAATAATTCTTGCACAAGGAGACGCATTGTATATCGTGAGCTTACATTGTTTTAAGTCAGTGCTGCATGTCCAATACCCATGCTAAAAGCAAACCCTTTAATTCTTATACCATTACAATTATAGTTTACAGCTCCCAAGTTAATCAACTGTTGAATTTAGGCCTCCTCATACCGTGCCAGTATGTGGGGGTTGTACGATCATTCTTCACCATTGTGGTGAGTGAAGGTCGGTAAAGGAAAGTGCCAAGGACCGGTTTGGATGGCACTCGCCACTGATGTTACCTGTGGCCTGGAAACACAACAACCACTAAGCTATCGCTCCACCATGAGAGTTAATTATTTGACTACTTTGATTACAATTAAGAGTCATTCCAAACCAAATTCACTCTCCTCCGGTATTCATGGCATTTTATCGAAGCCTCAGTCGAACTCTGGTCAGTGATTGTCGCTTTTTCTCCTCTGTTGTCCCCGTAATCTGGAACGTCCCTCCGCCATCCATCAGCGCTGTCGACTCCCTGCCCCTGTACAAGTCCAGGCCAGAGACGTTCCTCTTTTCCTCATCACATTCGAGGTAATGAACTGAATTAATTGGGTCAGAAAGTAAACACCAAATGTTTAATGGAGGGGCCAGGGAACCTCTTCCATGTCCACCTATTCCAAGTCACTTGTCACTGCAAGATACCCTCGCCAATGGCAGAAGTGACTTTGTGCGTGCGAAAATTAGTAAACGCGTTGTTGCTGGGTCAAAAATATTCCCTTACGGTACCCTGATTCGTGCGACTAAAGAGGCATCTAGTGACTTAAACATTTAATTTTGGCTCTAACCGCATCATAATAATTCAGGCAATTATGCACATTAACAATTTTAATGACGACACGTTAGAAATTGTACATATTTTTAACGATGCGTAGTCTACATTCAGGGGGAATGCAAAGGTAAGCGCGATCTGTTTTAACATACCCCTTTGATTTAATATCTATCTTGCTGATCTCGTCAAGGTCATCATCGCGGCAGCTTCTGGCTGGGCATCGAACAAAGATGGTCACTGCATCGCGCGTTTTCAGATGCGCTTCTGCGGTCGTCTGGAACGCTCTTCATTCCGATATGAGGAAGCCACTGGAGCTACGCACGTTTAAATAATCTAGATTGAAACAATTTCTTTAGAACTACTTTTCGTGTTTAGTTTGTTGTCCTTCCCCCACACCTCCGATAAGCACGGTTGGCTATGTACGGTGCGAAAGAAATTCAACATACGTACACACATTGATTTTAAACGCCCCTTTCTTCTCAATTGGCGATTAAATACTGTGCGAGTGATGGCTCCGTGTCTTACAAAACAGACAGAGGTGGTCGTATGGATGGAGACTCACGGATCTGTGCTCACATGCACACACAGCGTGCAAATTCTGGGAGAAGTCACAGCACATGCCACCGCAAAGGAAAACGACACTCCACCCCAGCACGCACGGCCTGCCTGCTGATCAACTGTGGGTTGTACTTGTTTGTGCTGCTGGGCGGACAGAGGTTGCGTTGATACGAGAAACTTGTCATGCCAGGAGATCGAACCGGCGGACTCTGAGATTGCAAGTCCTCACGCATCAACCTTGTGAATTGGCTCCAAAGTTGATGGTAGCTTGTGTGTGCATGTGGGCCAGAAGCTGGGATTTGAGGGGGGAGGGGGGAACAACCCCTTATTGTTTGAGGAAATGCTGTCATCAGCTAGGTTTCCATCAATCATTATGAATGCCCACTTATTTTGATGAGTTATCCGTTTAACACGAACCCCAAAGATCTTTGAGGGGGCCCAGAGACAAAATACAGTGTAAACACCAACTTAAATAATGTGTTGAATGGTGGAATAACAAAACAACAACCCCATTGAATTGCTTAGAACGTTTGTCTTTTTTTGGCATAAAAATACTGTCGTATATATACACACATCTTACTTTCAACTAACGCGTACTCATTTAATAGAAAACCATTTAAATACATCGTTTGATCGTTTGATTTTGTGCCAATAACCTCTAAGAGAAGAACACGACCAGTGTGCTTCCCTAGAGTTACACTACGACTACTCTGTGATGGTGGACACAAACTAAAATAAGTAATAATGGGCGAATGTCAATAATATAATCTGGATGTGACTGACCAAAGAGATTCACAATATATATTTTGCAAAAGATGTCTAATTTTCATATTTACATAGGCACAGTAAATGTATAGTTTTTTTCGTACGACATCCGTTGTTTGGGAATTTTATAATTTGTTTGGATTCTCCGCCGTTTAAGTTATCCAACGCTGGCACACACTCTTGCAGATAATGTTTTGTTGGGTCTTTAATGTCCACCTTTCAGCAGACCGTGTACTTTGGTAATTCCCTGCAGAAGTAACTTAGAAGTAGGGATATGCTTCCAATTTAGTTTAATCCTCAAAATACCAATCTGGAAATCAGACCGAGATGCAAAATTTAGGGTGGTCCATTTTTCTTTCGGATTCATCTGAAAGTATGATGCCACAGGAAATGACGTCTTAACAGTATGTCACTTCCCCTTTTGTCCCCGCTAAAAGTGGCAACAATGCCACGTGATGCCGCTTTCGTTTCGCTCAAGCACGGTTTCCACTATTACAAAATGGAAATGATCAGAAAATATTGAATTTTTATATCCAAAACCCATCCCTACTCTGCTAAGGTTGACGAGAATGGGCATATTAACAACTCTTACTCAGAGCCACTAGTCTTAGAATCAATTGTGAAAATGAGTTGGCCCGTCATTTCTAAATGGAGAGAGGGGGTCTCCACCATGGTTACAAATACAACCTCGGAAACCAGAAGCTCTTATTTTAATAGGAGCACACAGGATGTATGCGCCGGGCTGTCTGTTTTGAGTTTTATAAGCTTCATTCACAGGGGGGGGGGGGGGGAGGAATTGAAAGTGGCATTCACGTGACTCACACTGCTTTTAAATTTGTCCAAGATAACAGCGCGCAAGTGCATTATGGAAGCCAACATGACAGGATAGCATTCATGTCAACCCATACGGTTTACCCGTATTCTTGTACAAGGAAATTGAATGAAAGTATGTTTTTGTCTATTTATTTGTGTTTCTCCCTTGTGGTGGGACTTTGTAGGATGAACGTCGACAATCATAAGGGCACGGGGTGACCAATAAGGTCTGAATTGGTCTGTAATAAGATATGGGACAGCCAGATCAAAACGAGAGGTGCACTGGGAGGTCGGTATGAAATTGCACGTGCACCCATCGGGTTTCAAATAATCTACCGTATACTAATCTGGGTCCAAATTCAACGTGGTCAAAATAATATCTCACGCTAGCACGACTGCTATATTCAGGAGTGGGGCACTGTGGGAGCCGGGACGCATGAAGCCAATGCAGGTCTGCTGGCACAAACGCATCTTAAATATGGGACAAAGAAACTGCTCCAATGTTAAATGGAACCAATTGGTACTTTCATCTGGTGACAGCCCATTGCAAGAGGGAACTTAGCAATTTTAATAATGCTGCAGAAATATATATACACAGTAGTCCCTTGGTTAACGTTTTTAATCCGTTCCACAGAAACTACTGTTCACCGAAATGACTGTTAATCTAATTCAATTATAAGTGTTTCCACTGCCAAAATAGTGTTTCCACTGCTAAAAACAGAAAACATGTTAAGCATAAAGCCATTCGAGGTCTAAACGCTTGC
This sequence comes from Lethenteron reissneri, assembly GCF_015708825.2. NCBI lineage: Eukaryota > Metazoa > Chordata > Hyperoartia > Petromyzontiformes > Petromyzontidae > Lethenteron > Lethenteron reissneri. Next base: position 6,991,552 of record NC_083837.1, read on the forward strand.
AAATGAGAGTTGCTAATTGGCTGAGGGCATGGCTCAGCCCTAACTTAGGAGCGCTGGAATTGGCAAAAATTGGCGTGCACAACATAAACACGTTACCGTTACATGAAAGTGTTAACGTCAGTTCAAACCACGGGGATTCTCTGTGGGAAGCGAAACGTTCACCGCAAAAAACGTTAACCGATGTCACTGTTAACTGAGGGACTACTGTATATAATTTAATTTCTTATAACTTTCACATTTGGGATTTGGGCTTAATGCATGAGCACACAAATAGCCCGTCCTTATGAACGATCACCCCTGTCTTTTTGTTGTTGTTTAACGTCCACATTACAGCAGACGGCCTGCTTTGGTAATTTCACGCAGAAAAATGGCCAACCGGATGTGGTAATCAGGCTACGACGTATATGTTCTCTTTGTTTCGTTTACACCGGGGAACACGATGGGGGGGGGGGGGGGGGGGGGGGGGCGGGAGGGGCGTCGTTTTCGAATGGAAAACGCAAACGTTTTGCACGCGCAAGCAGCGTTGTCCTCGTCCCGTTTTACTTTTAGGCTCCTTACGACTGCTCAGTGTGGCCCGCTTCACACAAGCAAGTCGTCCTCTTGTTACTCAGCAAAGAGACCAACGATAAGGTCGCCGCTGACCCCCCCCCCACCCGCGTCCTCTGTCGTTGTACGTCAATCACACGCACACCGCCCTAAGTGAGAGACTTTCGCCACCTCCTCCCCCACGAACCCACAGCTCCAAGGGCTATAACCTGACGTCTTTCTCCTCCAAGTCCATCTCGTCGTTGTCGGACGGCTGTGGGATCTCCAGGTTGAACTTTTCACTGAGCTGCTGGATAATGGCGGCGAGGTCCTCGGCATTCTGGGACTTTTCCTCCAGGAGCTCATAGCGCAGGCTAGAGATGTCCTGCTTGATGTCCTTGAGCTCTCCTGCAAGTGACACGCGGGCACATACATAAAGATTTCCCGTGTGGCCTGAACATATGATTGGTGCAAGTGCTGTTAGCGAGTAGCACCTATAAAGGCCAGCAATGCACATGAGGGGGCGAGTGGGTGGTAAGCATCACGCCCGGTCGCCTTTGTCTCCCCAGTGGCGATGTTTTACACACCGCTCTAGGTACTAATTTGAGGCTGAGTCGACCTAGGGGAGGCCCAGGAACGGTTCAGATAATCGTCACAGATGTTGGCCGTGAGCAGGAATCCAATTCGGGTGGCCGAGTTTGTAGCGCAGCGCGCTAACCACTTCACTACCGCTCCCCATGTGTGATGTGTCGCACAATGACCTCACACGCAATGCCAGGGCGAATCCTTTTTGGCGCAAATTTTACGTCTCTCAAGTGTTGGGAAACCCTCTTTAATCAATGGGGAAAATCCCTGATAGCAACACAACTTTGCACTCAAGTTGAACTCCCCATTGGTTTACATTTACATAACTTATTGTGCCCCCCACCCGCATTTTGGATGGACAGACCAGACGGAGATTGCTAATCAGTGCTTTCATCCTCGGTTCGAAAGCGCCACAGTTGGTTCATACTATTTAAATTTACGTTGATTAAAAACGTCATCATCGTCGTCGTCATTGTGAGCAATAATCGTCATCACCATCAGCAACATCAGTAATTTCAAAAAAGTGTTTTTAATTGAATGTGGCCGTTACCTTCGTTGACCTCGTCGTTCTCCTTGTCGAACTGGGCTTTCAAGACGTACCTCTTGATGAGCCGTTTCATGATTTGCTGCGGAACAGCGTGACAGAAACGGTGACCGCGAGCAAGCATTGCGCGGTGCCTGATACTGCAATGCCATTGTAATTGTGCTGTCGTGCTGAGATAATATATGAGCATATCAGAATCAGCAGATTTATTTATACTGGAGGAATCTGATTAACTATAAAGCTATTTTTCACAGATGTCCAGTAGGGGTGGGTAAGAACGTTACAACAACAAACAGCTCAATAACACTAGAGTAGTGCAAAGTACAAGAAAGGTAAGCAAATCACCAAAAAATATACAAATACAACTAAACCATCCCCATCCTACCAGGCAACGCCCAGTCAGGTATTAACTTATTTTTCAGAAGCTACCTGTTCACAAATGATAACTCAACAAAGTGGCCCATCATTTGGACATTTATAGCAGCCAAAATAAACGAAATAAGCCACATGCATGTTTATAAATGTGGAGGGGAAAAAACCGGAGGACTTTTCATTAAAAAAAAAATCAGGATGAACAAGTCACCCCCGAATGGATCCGATCTATTGCAAGAGACACCTGTGTGGGGGCATCGCTCTGCCAGTGGAGGGACAATGATCGCCAGCTATGGGTGGAGAATATTCCCGGTTGAGTAATCAGCGGCGACATTAAGTTTAGACCTTGACACACCGCCGGCGCACAATGGCCTACTCTTGCCAATGACATCATGGGACCTTTGACATCCAATTTGTAGCAGACAGTCGGGCGTGGTATCCTGTGCCCGCACCCGCAGTATTAACCAGGGCGGTCCTTGGACTCACACCGTGAACCTCTGCGACGAGCCACCGCTCAACCACGCCGCTGCCCCGATATCTCGTAAAGCTCAGCGGGCTTGAGCCTGGTTAGTACCTGAACGGGAGCAGTGGCTAGGAGATGTTAACTCCCTTGCCTGGTATGCAGGATAATCCTGGGTTCTCTCCTGACTCTGATTCCTGGTGTATATTTGGAGTTTCCGTGTCTCTGTCTCTCCCCGAGGTCCCATGGATTTTTCTCCAGAGCTTCCGGTTTTTCGCTCCACAATTTAGAATCATGCATTTAGAGTATTTGGCTGCTATAAATATCCACGTGATAGTCCCTCTTTGTTGAGCTATCACCTGTGGCCAGGTCGCTTCTGAAAAAGAGCTATACAGCTCAGTGGACCTTACCTGGTAAAAGTAAAATTAGTTTAGTTTAGGGAGACTAACTGATAAATAACCAGTGGGCTGCTGAGTGGCCAGGAGATGGCCGTATCGGGATGGATGCTTGACTACCTGTGGGACGAAGCTCTCAGTCTCACCCTCCTTTGTGTACATGGGGTGTCTCTTGCGTTTTATATCAAAAACGTTTAAGCGTTTAAAAAAAGAGAAGAAAAACACCATCCGTACCAAACCATGGCATCATGGTTTACCAGGTAAGGCCCCACCGAGCTATGTAGCTCTTTTGCAGGAGCGACCTGGCCACAAATGATAGCTCAACGAAGTGGTTTATCATGTGGAAATTGATAGCAGCCAAATACTCTAAACGTGTGATGTTGATTCTAAATTTGGAGGGAAAAACCGGAGGACCTGGAGGAAAATCCACGCAACCACGGGAAGAACATGCAAACTCCAAATACACAGGCGTCAGGGTCGGGATCGAACCCACGACCTCCTGTATACCAGGCGAGGGAATTAACATCTTGCCACCGTAGCGTTTCGTGTGGAGCAAGTGTGTGTTTACCTGGTAGCGGGTGGGATGCTGACCTATGCTGTTCATGCTTCGGTTCATGTTGCTCCTCAGGCTATACAGGTCCTGAGGAATGACATTTCGCACACACTCATGATAGCACAACCATTGACGCACAACCTGTCGACAGTAGCCGTAGACAATTTGATTGAAGCTGGACAGACCCAACGACGAGCTATGGAGCCCTTTAAAACACAGGGTGTCTGGCTCAAAAGACGGGTTTGCAATGGCGGAATACAACAGAGGAAGTTAGATCACTCATTAAATTAAATGATGAGAGATTAACTCAAAACAACGGAATGATGCATGCTTTGTATGTATGTCAAGATTATAACTGTATAGCCGTAGACCATTGTTGGAAATTTCTTTCCTTGCTTAGGACCAAGTCGGACTTTCAGACACCTTTGGCGGGCAACCAAAGACACAGATCCCCCGTGTAGCCTTTAGCAGACTGTTGGGGCAAGTGCTGTTAGCGAGCACCTATGAAGGCTGGAACGGTACACGGGGGGCGTGGGTGGCCAGCACCACGTCCGGCCGCCTTTGTCTCCCTAGTGGCGATGTTTACACACCACACCAGATACTCATTTTGAGGCTGAGTCGAGCTAGAGGAGGACCGGTTCAGATAATCGTCACTGGTGTTGGACGTGCGCGAGAATCGAACCCGGGTCGCCGAGTTCGTAGCACACTCCACTCACTTTTCTCACTTCAAGGGTGTTGCAAGGTCAAACATATTTCCCTCTGGTACCCGATTTTTGTGGCTAAGATGCTCGCAGTCACAGATGAGTTATATTTATTAGGAGAAGCAACTGGAGTTACTCTTTGGTTATTTCGGTAAAGTCACGTAGAAGAAAATAAATTAAATAATAGAATGCAACGTTTTGATTGCAACACAAGCAGTCGTAATCAGGTAAAACTAAATTTGAGAGAGAGACAAAACACAGACACGGAGACACACAAGCAGAGAGAGACAACACAGATACACACAGAGAGAGACACACAACATAGACACACAGAGACCCAATGCCTCTGTGTCGTGGCCTTAAATAGAGAGAGAGGGGGGGCAGAGAGAGAGGTGGGTCTACTAAAGCAGAGAAATTACCATGTCAATGAGAGAGCTGTGTGGAAATCCACCCCGCGGCGGCAGGGGGAGAGAAAGACCCAGCAAGACTGGTAAATTTTAGAGAGAGTTGTGTGGAAATCCTCCTCAAAGCGGGTGGATTTCCACACAGTTAACGCATAGCCGGCTCTTTGAGTTGCATTGCATTACATTTCCAAAAATTAGCTAAGGTTGTTTTCTCAAACTGCCTATTTCTCTCTCTAAAATTTACCAGGCTCTCATAGGTCCATTCACTCTTTCTCTCCCCCGGCCGTTTCGGGGTGGATTTCCACACAACTCTCTCATTGACATGGTAATTTCTCTGCTCCAGCCGACCCACCTCTCTCTCTGCCCCCCCACCCTATCTCTCTATTTAAGGCCACGACACAGAGGCATTGGGTCTCTCTGTGTCCATGTTGTGTCTCTCTCTGTGTGTATCTGTGTTGTCTCTCTCTGCTTGTGTGTCTGTCTGTGTGTCTCCGTGTCTGCGTTTTGTCTCTCTCTCAAATTTAGTTCTACCTGATGACGACTGCTTGTGTTGCAATCGAAACGTCGTATTCTATTATTCAATCTATTTTCTTTCTATGTGACCTTACGGAAAGAACCAAAGAGTAGTTCCTGCAGTCAAGAAAGCTTTAAATCAAGCAACTGGAGCTATGCACTTTTAAATTAAGATTGAAAACAAAATTTCTTTATAAATGTGTTTGTGTGTGTTGTTGTCCTTCCCCCACACCTCCGATTTACACGGTCGGCTGTGTACAGTGTGAAATACGTTCAACATATAAGACCGAAACAGGAGGAATTCTCCACAATTCTGGCTGTCGCCTGATGATGCTGGTGGTCATTGTAATCACGGGCGAAACGTGACGGTACAGTAATCCCTCGCCACTTCGCGGTTCAAGTTTCGCGGCCTCAGTGCATCGCGGATTTTTCAAAAATATTCATCGAAAAATAAAAATTCAAAAATACCGCCATATCGGCAGCCGTATTGCGGAAAGCAGCGTTGTTTCATCGTGATGCGCGAGAGAAACGGTTTCCCAGGATGCCAGACAAAGAGAGAAACTCTCTCAGAGGCTTTGTACATACTGTACCCACGGGCACTCAGACAAGGCACGTGATTGGTTCCCGGAGCGAGATCGACGAATGAGAGCACGAGTGGATGTACAGCATCCCGTGAGCTGATTGGCTGCGCATCATCGCATCCTCTCCCATACGTATCGTATGAGAAAGAGAGAGTGAATGTATAATATTAAGGTTTTATAATTAAATAGATTTAAGTAAAATATGAGTGAGTGAATGTATAATATTAAGGTTTTATAATTAAATAGATTTAAGTAAAATATATATATATGAAGTATAAATATACATATTTTAAACATTCTGGTACCCACACACACATATACGGAAATTCCTAGGGGGGCCAATCCTACTTCGCGGATTTTCACCTATCGCGAGGGGTTCCGGTCCCCATTAACCACGATAAACGAGGGATCACTGTACTCCAACTGTAAACGTCGAGGTGGGTTTACTCTCCAACACACAACCGGTGTGTGGCTGTATTCGTAACAAAATGGCCACGTGTTGTTCACGTGACACAACCTTGCTAATTGGCTCTGGCGGGTGGTGGGGGCGGGCTTTGCAGCAGCACATCCGCACAGACGTGCAGTATTTGTCTGCTGCTGCTATAAGTGTCCAGAATGATGGCTTTAATCTAAGTTGTCTTGTGGTTGTTGTTGTTGTTTGTCTTACATCCCACTGGGATTTTTGCACAGCGTTGGTGTACGGTGCTTTTTTTTCTGGAAGACCTTGCAGTTTTTTCATGGATTTTTCTGTTTGTGCATAGTCACTTTAAGATGTTTTCTTGTTCATGTTTTTGTTTTTTGTTTGTTGTGGTTGCACCCGATTCAAAAGCCGAATGGCTCACAGGGCTATACCAAATACATTAAACTGAAAAAAAAACTGAAAACGTGACGATGATGAGCCTCTTTGTTGAGCTCTCATTTGTGATGGCCAGGGTCACTTCTGAAAAAAGAATTACAAAGTTGAGCGGGGCCTTACCTGGTAAAATAAAATAAAAATTTCAAATAGTTCAGTTCAAACGACACATGTTTATTTACGCGATCTAACCCCCTAAAAACTTCTATTTTGAATACAGGGACTCCTCTACTTACGAACATTAGACTTAAGAACTTTCAGAGATACGAACAAACCTGTTCCGTATGTCCAGTTGCAGCTGTTCGGACCGAGAATCGTAAGTTCAACCACCGCGCAATAGATGGCAATGGTTGCATCTACATCTGCAGAACCTGAAGAACCAACGGCATCTACAGGAGATTCGACAATTTTTGAAGCCATTCCCCGTGTATAGTGCACATGCCGTACAACACGTTAGGAATCGACAGGAGTAAAGTTGACTTGCAAAAAATCGACTTACAAACAGACCTTTGGAACCGAACTTGTTTGTTAGTAGAGGAGTGCCTGTACATAAATACATATGCGGGCTGTTCTGCAGTGTTGGGCTTCATGAGGCCGTGGGCCGGTTTGGAATGGAACCGCGTCCCTGCCCACAGGTTCACCCTTTATACCCCTCGTCAAATGAAATCACCAGTAATTGAGCAGCTCGAGAGAGAGCGAGAGATAATAACTCTCATTCGGATCAGAATTTACTCACGTACACTTCGAGTACATTTATACCGGACACCATCACAACCCTGGTGAAGTCGTACTTTCAGGATCTGCAGTTTTGCTTCACCACCTCAGAGTTCACCACCTCATGGCAATGCCTGAATGTAGGTATAATGGCGGGATGTACCATTTCTCCATTGGCATTCATAATGGCAATGGAGGTTATCATCAGATCCTCAAAATGGGTTGCTGGTGGACAGTGAGTCGACTCTGGTTTTCGCCTCTCTCCACTCAGAGCCTACATGGACGACATTACAACATTGACCACCACTGTCCCATGCACCAGGAGACTGCTCAGAAAACTCGAGGAGAACATCAGCTGGGCCCGTATGAAGATTAAACCATCCAAGTCACGCAGCATCTCGATTGTGAAGGGAGTACTCTGTGACCTGAAATTCTTCATCGGAGATGACCAAATACCAACAGTGTCTGAGCAGCCGGTAAAAAGCCTTGGAAGGTGGTATAATGCAAGCCTGAAGGACAAAGACCAGGTGCAACAGCTGCGCAAAGACATCAGTAGTAGCCTACAGTCCATCGACAACACCCAGTTACCTGGAAAGTTAAAGGCCTGGTGTCTGCAGTTTGGTCTCCTACCCCGGGTGTTGTGGCCCCTAGCAGTGTATGAGGTTCCAATCTCAATAGTGGAGAAGATGGAAAGAGGAGTCACGAGCTACTTAAAGAAGTGGCTCGGAGTTCCACGATGCCTTACCACCATAGGCCTCTATGGAGATGGTGTCCTCAAGCTGCCCCTCACCAGTCTAACCGAGGAATTCAAGTGTGCAAAAACCAGGCTCCAGATGACACTGAATGAATCTCGAGACCCAGTGGTGAGCAACAACGCGCTGACCTTGGGCGCAAATGGAGGCCAGGAAAAGCAGTCCAGGAGGCAACAGCAACAGCAGCCCTCAGACAGTGTGGGTCATGTTCAGCAAGGGAGAGGAGGCCTTGGGCTAACTAGCCGTGCTACTTGGAGTAAGGCCACTGCACCAGAGCGGCGGAAGATGGTAGTGCAGGAAGTATGCCATCAGGAGGAGGCTGCAAGGTGGGCCAAGGCAGTCTCTCTTGCCAAACAGGGACAGTGGACTCGATGGGACAGTGTGGAGAAGAGGAAGATCAGCTGGACGGATCTGTGGGCCATGGAAGCGAGGCGGTTGAGCTTTTCCATCAGAGCAACATATGACGTCCTTCCAACACCAGTTAATCTTCACCAATGGTATGGTGAAGATCCGGACTGTGCCCTCTGTTCCATGCCAGCCAACCTCAGGCACATTCTCACAGGGTGTAAAACAAGCCTCACCCAAGGACGCTACACTTGGCGTCACAACCAAGTCCTTAAAAACCTTGCGTCCGCCCTGGAGGACAAGCGAGCTGCCACCAACTCCCTACCACCCCCAGCAGCATCACACCCCTTACGGACGACCTTTGTCCGCGAAGGGGCTAAACCACCGAAGAGCGGCTCTACACCAATAGAGCGAGACCAGCTGCACTTGGCCCGCGACTGGAAAATGCTAGCTGACATTGGCCGGCAACTTGTGTTTCCTCCGGAGATCACAACCACCACCCTAAGACCTGACATGGTGCTCTGGTCCCGTTCGCTCAAGAAGGTCTTCATCATTGAGCTCACAGTACCCTGGGAGGACTCAGTAGATGAGGCTTATGAGCGAAAACATCTGCGCTATGCCGATCTAGCTGCCGAAGCACGGCATCATGGCTGGAACACAGAAGTCCGACCAGTGGAGGTGGGCTGCAGAGGTTTTGTGGCAACATCTACAACCAGACTGCTTAGAGACCTGGGAATTAAGGGCCAGAGCCAGCGTTCAGCAATCAGAGCTGTATCGGAGGTGGCAGAAGGCAGCAGTCAGTGGCTCTGGATGAAGAGGAAAGACCCCAGCTGGGCCCCAAAGTGAGAGGGCCAGGAGGTATGCAGTCAACAATGCTTGACTCAGGGAGGAGGACGCCCCTGCCATGCATAGTCCCATGGGATGTTGGCTATCAACAACAAGGCAACTCCTATGACTAATTGGGAATGGGACGCAAGCGTAGGATTGATCACCCTGTCGCTGGCCGCCTTTGGGGAGGGTGTATAGTATGAAAGGCCGAAACACCCTAGGAACCAAAGGTTCACTACTGACGATGCGCTCCCCAAATTTCACCAGGCTCACTGTTCATGAACTCTTGGAAGTGCTTGCACAAAGGATAGTAACATCTCATCCTGTGTTCTTTGGAATCTGAAACTCACGCGCGTTGAGTAAGCGTATTTAGAGAAAAAAACATCTGTTCATGTTGCTCAGATTATTTTGCTGCTATACGTGATGGGCCACTTTGTTGAGTTATCGTTTGTGATGGCCAGGTGGTTTCTGAAAAAATAAGCCAATATCTCAGTTGGCTTTACCTTTTAAGATTAAACAAGATATATCTGAAGTGATTTGTTTATCTTTCCTATACTTTGCACTCCTATCGTGTTTTTGTATTGTATTTGTTGTTGTAATGTTCTGATCCGCCCCTACTGGACATCTGTGGAAAAAAAAGCATTATAACTCGTCGGATTTTTCCAATATCAATAAATATTCTGATTCTGAAGTATTTTGAACTTCTTTCACACCGTACATATCCAACCATGCTAATCGGTGGTGCGGGCGAAAGACAACAAACTACACACAAAATGCAGTTCGAAAGAAATAAGTTAATGTGTTGTGAGCGATCATCTCTTAAGGCCAACTCTATGCACATATACACACACACCTGTGCACGAAAAATCATGCACACATGATACACAGCTGTAGCCAAACAAACATGCGTGCACATCTGCACAAAATAACATCCAAATAACTATTAACTTGGGGTTCACAGCGGTGTTGTGAGGGTGGGAGATTCAGGGCACCACTGATGCTATTAAAAATGCTGCGTCTCCAATTGCCAAATTAGCGGTCGGATGTATCGTAGAGCAAGCGGTCCCTGCTGTTTACGACGTCGCAATGCGATCCTGGAAACCCCTTCATTGTGTAATAAAAGGACTCGAACACTTCTTTCTGTCTTCGTGTCTTTATTCAGGTTCACGTCTTTACCCACACGGCACTCTGTTATAACTCCTGTATTTGTAGCCCCCGGCTATTCACTGCTATTATAGCTTCCTCTCCCCTCTGACTCTCTGCTTCATCTACTGTAACCTCCTCCCTGCAGACTCGCTGCTACCCCTATGCAGACTCCCGCTTCTACCCCTATGTGCAGACCCTCTGGCTGTCACTGTATGCAGACCCGCTGCCCACCCTCTCTGTGCAGCCCCGCTGCTGACTGCAGCCTCCTCGCTGCTTCGGGTCGGTCACCGCTGGCCAACGGTGCCGATCCTCGCTCCCCCCGTGTTCGTGGCGATCTCACCACACCCCGCTTCGCCCTTCGTGGCCTTCCTCTGTTCCTGGTTCCCCGTCACTCCTCTTGCTCTTCCGGTTCCCCTCCTTCTATACTCAACCCCTCTGCCCCCCACGTGACCTAACTCCTCCCCCCCTGACGGCACCTCAGAAGGGCCGTTTACAACCGCATTACATCACCCTCCCCCCTAAAGAAAATCCAGCCGACCTCGGCTGAATTGCAACCTGAAAAGCAATGCGGGTGTAAAGGGCCAACACGCAAAAAGACACGAAGCATTGAAGAACATTATAACAATAACACAACACAACACAATCTAACGAAACGTGAGGGATTTCGAGCGAGTACGGGTAGCCGGGCCGTCCCGGACGGTCGGCGACCCACCCGCCGAGCGGGAACGTGGAAGGGTTTTAGGGGCGACGGGCGCAAGTTCTTCCGTCGCCATTGGAGGCCCGCCACTGTCCCGCTCGCGTCCAGAAACATCCCGTACTCGCGTCCGCGGAGGGATAGGAAGAGCTGCAGGTCCCGTGGGTTCTGCGGCTCCGGTCGGCGTCCCACAAGCGGAAGGTCCTCCTCCCTGCGGTGTCACGGCCGGCTTGTCTGTGCCGGAGGGTCTTTCTTTGGGGCGTCCGCGATCGAGGCCTCCTGCTGGGGCGGCCCCGGAACCCGGGCCCAGCAGTCCCTGGCATAGTGGCCCCGACGGCCGCAGCGGAAACAGTCGACGTCGGGTCGGCGCGCAGCAGGCCCCCCGTCCCGACGTGGCCGCGCCGGCGGCGGAGCCCGCGGCCCCGGCCCGCTTCGAGCCGGCCACGGAGTGGAGGCGGCCGACAGCTCCTTTGGGCCGGTCGCATCCGGCACGTACACGGCCTTTGTAGGGTCCCACCCTACGGCCCCCCCATCGACGACAGGACCGCCCGTCCACGCCGTGACTTGTTTCCAGCGGCGGAGATTGAACTGAGCGTCCAAACACTTGGCCACGGTCCGGGACGTGAGTTTCTCGTGACCGCACGCCGGCATAGGAATGCCCAGATCCCGGGATAACTCCAACATCTTCCCCAAGATGAGAGGTTCCAGCAGGTCAGGCTCCGTCTCCGGGTAAGCGGCCATCGCGAGTTCCAGCACGGCGCCCCTGTACGCTACAGGCGACTCCTCCGGTGCGCGTTGCCGCTGCACGAAGCGGCGATGGGCGTCATCCGGTGGCTCGTACGCGTCCGCCATTTCGTCGAACACTCCACGCAATGTTTTCTTCTTCGCAGCTTTTATAGAGCGAAAAAAACGAACAGACTCATCGTCAAGGAGAGTCGGAAGCACCTCCAGCGCCTCGGCGTCCGTCCACCTTGCCGTTCGTACCGCCGCCAAAAATCGACAAGCGAACGCACTCCAATCGCCCCCGATGGAGAACTCCTTAACAGTTGTAAGGTGACGACTGCGGCTCCTTGGCTTGCTTCCGTCCGTCACCGACTCTTCCGGCGGCAAGTTCAGCAAGGCGTCGCAACGCGGTGTCGCCAAGATGGCGGACGATCCTCGTGGCGGCCCCAAAATGGCGGCTTCCCGCCTTCCGTGGTGCGCCACGCCCAAGATGGCGTCTTCACGCCGCGTGGCCGATGGCGGCGCCATCGAAGACGACCCGGGCTCCTGCCGATCACCACCATCACCTTCCAACGCCGCCCTTGGCGTGACAAGGTCACACAACTCCGTGATGACGGTTTTTAGGGTCGCCAGTTGCTCCGCCATCCGGGTCCATCTTAAATCTTCGTCCTTCAACGCAGATGGGTCGGACGCAGCGGCAACCTCCTCCACACCCGGGCCCTCACGGATCTCTCCCTCCGCCGAAGTGAAGCCGACCTCAGGAGGAAGATCGTCGTCGTCCGATGATGAAGCCGACGCCGGAGATGGGATATTCTTCTTCCTCAGTTGTTTCGCCATGCCGTTTCACTTCTGACTCCAGTGTAATAAAAGGACTCGAACACTTCTTTCTGTCTTCGTGTCTTTATTCAGGTTCACGTCTTTACCCACACGGCACTCTGTTATAACTCCTGTATTTGTAGCCCCCGGCTATTCACTGCTATTATAGCTTCCTCTCCCCTCTGACTCTCTGCTTCATCTACTGTAACCTCCTCCCTGCAGACTCGCTGCTACCCCTATGCAGACTCCCGCTTCTACCCCTATGTGCAGACCCTCTGGCTGTCACTGTATGCAGACCCGCTGCCCACCCTCTCTGTGCAGCCCCGCTGCTGACTGCAGCCTCCTCGCTGCTTCGGGTCGGTCACCGCTGGCCAACGGTGCCGATCCTCGCTCCCCCCGTGTTCGTGGCGATCTCACCACACCCCGCTTCGCCCTTCGTGGCCTTCCTCTGTTCCTGGTTCCCCGTCACTCCTCTTGCTCTTCCGGTTCCCCTCCTTCTATACTCAACCCCTCTGCCCCCCACGTGACCTAACTCCTCCCCCCCTGACGGCACCTCAGAAGGGCCGTTTACAACCGCATTACAATTGTCGTAAATCAGGACCTCTGTTTTCTGATAGACCAGCGGTTCTTAACCGTTACTGCAGCCTTGCATCCCTTTGGTTCTCAATCGTAAAAAAAAAGTATAATATTAAGAAATACACAGGGTTTGATGAAACAAAGTAGTTGTACTTACGTGCCCATGCTTAATTTGTGTTTTCGATGATTTACCTTCGAGAAAAAAATCTGGCTGCGTCTCGCACCCCCAGAACGGGCATCTCGCACTCCCAGGGGGTGCGTGCACCCCAGGTTAAGAATAACGACATTGCCATAGACGGTCGAAACAGGAGAGACGTCACTTGCCGGTGTGTCTTTTTTCTCTTCTTTTTCGTATTTATCAGCCGTTTTTATTTAGCGGGGTTTATGAAGAGGTAAAAGTCGTCCACACAAAACAACTCGAGAATAACTAAAGGCTCGGAAACGCCGGGAGACGTCGGAAAACCGGAATGCGGAATGAATTTACGTTTGGGAATCATGTCGGATAGTTTAGTAGTATAAACGTAATACTGTATGTGGATTGTCGCAAATCTGACCATCGTAAACCGGAGACCACTCTGTGCTCCAGTATTACATTTCAATGATTATTAATGTTTTAATATTTCTGTATACATTTGGTAGCTCCCTCAGAATCCATGACCATGGCCTACAGCCCTGAAAGCTCCTACATTATTCCAGCCCTCAATATTTCCCTGTCACCAGGGATTAATTTGGCTCTGAACATTTTCTGTAACGCTCCAAGGATTAATTTTTTTTCCTCTCTCAGTATATTCTGAAATGCTCCGAGGCTTGCTCGCTTGCAGTAAGGGATTATTACCTAAGGGCACTACCGCTGAGCACAGATTATGCCTTTCCAAAATTTAAGCCTTTGTTATTTGTACCCTCCATTGCTGTAATCTTCATTTCTATAAGCCTGCCAGGTGGATGCGGCGTGCCAAAATAATTCCCGGCACAGTCTTCCGGACCTTTTCCAGCTGAAATTAAGGACTTCATTTTGAGCGATTGCATGCCAATTTTGCAGCGGTTTCCCGATCTCTCTGGACACGCGCAACCTTGGCAACCCTCAAAACATCCTCACGTCATAAATGATTAATGAGCATTTGGAAAACTCTCCGCTGCCACCCCACATATTGCAATTCACTACTCTACGGGACAGCTGGAAAAAACCTTAGCAAGCTGCAGCGTGTAGAACAATCTTTGCCACTTGTCGTGATGGATACTGCAAGATACGACCGTGTCCGTCCAGTGCTTGCCGAGCTGCATTGGCTTCCGGTTGCCGAACAAACACATTGTAAGGTCGCAATCATCACACACAAAGTGCTTGCCACAAACGAGCAGCAATACATTTGCTGATCTCGTCAAGGAGCATAAATTACCATCACGTGGGCTCCAGTCATCCTCGCAGTGGGGGCTTTTGGCCGGCGGTTGAACAAAGACAGTAACCGAATCGCTGCGCTTTCAGATACGCTTCTGCGGCCGTCTGGAACGCTCTTCCTTCTGACATTAGGAAGCCACTGGGAGCTATGCACTTTTAAATAATCGAGATTGACAAATTAATTTCTTTAGAACTGTTTTTTGTTGTTTTGTTTCGTATGTTGTCCTTCCCTCTGCACTACCAATAGGCACCGTTGGAAAGGATTTCAACGTGCACGCGTACAAAACAAAACCGATGTATCTGCTCCAGTTCCACTGAGCACTCCTCATGGCCTCACGGCCACCGGCACGTGTCCACGATCCACAACCCGGGAAGAGCTGGCGTGCGCACGCGGTATGTTCGCGCGGCGCGAGCGAACGCACCTTGGCCTTGACGTCCAGCATGTCCATCTCCACGTCCAGCTTGCCCTTGTGCTCGCGCCAGCGGCACAGGCGGCCGAGGGCGCGCACCGCTGCCAACAGAAGCTGCACGGCCGACTTGGGGCTGGGCACGAGGTTGAAGGGCACGGGCAACGTGCGGCCCTGCTCGAAGTACGAGATCCAGAGCTTGGCGCGAGCGAACTTCCACTCCACGTCCGAATCGTCCTGCCGGTGAAGTATTTTTTTCGGCATGAGAACGACTGTCAAATACATATTTTTTTAGACGCACACAGACAAATATCCCCGGCGCAGCCTGTGACAGACTGTTGGGGCAAGTGCTGTTAGCGAGTCGCAGCACCTATGAAGGCCGGCACTGTGGCACACGAGGGGGTGGGTTGGCCAGCACCAAGCCCGGCCGCCTTTGTCTCCCCAGTGGTGATGTTTTTACACTCCGCACCAGGTACTCATTTGAGGCGAGTCAATGAGTCTCTCTGTGATAGCCAGGTCGCTTCTGAAAAATATCTACGTAGCTCAGTGGGCCTTACCTCCAGATAGCATGGTTGGCTAAGTACGGTGCGAAAGAAGTTCAACATCCGTACAGACATACATTCGTCGCACCGTTTAGGAAGGCATCCGCGACATAAACCGGAATGATTACCGTGCAGTGCAACAATGGGCTCTTGCTGCATTGCCCTCTGGCTGACGATTGTGTTATATACAGGAGATCATCGATTATCTGGTGGCTTTCTGCACGTTCTTAAAAGGCGTTATGTTTTAGGTGCTGTTTGTATGTGTTTTCAATTTGTTTACAATATAAAAATGTCAATAAATAAACAGACAAATAAATATCCTATTGTGAAGAGTGACTATTTACTGTACCATACTTACCACTCCGATCTCGAAGACTCCGCATCATGGGGTGTGATGTATGTAGTGCCGCTAGGCTCTTGTTTCAACACAACCACTCGAGTTTGATGATCGCCGGACTGATGCAGCCTTGAGAGCGGTGCTCCGGCGAACGCCGAATAACACAACGCACTTTTTTGCCAGATCTCACCGTCTGTATTGTTTTTATCACCGTCGTTATAAGTCATGAAAGATGTAGACACGTGTAGTATTGTCATTGTTCAAGGTGTATGTAGTGTATAATGTACCGTATATACTATCTGACGCTGAAATCAAGCGCAGCTCCTTTTTTTTTGTCACACACACGGTGCCGATTGCCGGACTAGGTTACAGCCTTTGGAGCGGTTTGTTGTCGGTTTCACCGGATCGGCCCGGGACCGCCGGATAAAGTTGGAAGCCGGATAATCGCTCCACCGGATAATCGGTGATCGATTTTACATCTTAATTTAACAACTACAAGCTCTCTTTATATATATTTTGTTGACGTGAAGGCAACATTTAACACGTAGGCTTTCGCGACCAATATCGCCCATAATAGAGGAGTTGTTTTTGGGTTAGATCGCGTAAATATCTAAATGTGTCGTTACAACCCACCACCACCCGACACAGCCAACTAGTAAGGTTGTAAATGTTGAGGCTTGGCTCTCCAACACACCGGTGTGCTGTACTAGTGACGAATTGGCACGTTCTGTGTCGGGTGGTGGCGGGTTTTAACGACACATTAATATATTTACGCGATCTAACCCAAAAAAAAATCCTCTATTATGGGAAGCAACATTGTCCGCCCCCCA
The DNA here is from genome assembly GCF_015708825.2 of Lethenteron reissneri. Classification (NCBI taxonomy): domain Eukaryota; kingdom Metazoa; phylum Chordata; class Hyperoartia; order Petromyzontiformes; family Petromyzontidae; genus Lethenteron; species Lethenteron reissneri. The sequence goes on from NC_083837.1 coordinate 7,008,141, forward strand.
CATTCCTCACCTCGATCTCCTGGTAGGAGCTGTTGATCATGGCGATGAGCATGTTGAGCAGCACCACCACCATGGTGACGTTGTAGACCCCGTAGAGGATGTAGCCGATGTTCTCGATGAACTTGTGGTTGTAGTTGATGACGACCGAAGCCACCTCGGAGAGGCCGAAGATCGACCAGAAGAGGGTCTTGAAGCTTTCCTCAACTCTGCGCGTGTTGGTGCGGCGCAAATGATCGGTGGTGGGGGGAGGGGTAAAAGGGGGGGGGGGGGATAAACGTCAACAATTCCCGGGGGGCCAAGGGAATTGCAGCAGCATGGGGCACGGAGTCTGATACGATACGGTCAATACACGGCTGGACGAGAGACCTCCTGCCACTTAACCACATGGGATGCATAGATAAAATAAAACTACCACACGCATGGCCCGCTGAGCTATATACAGCTCGTTTTCATAAGCGACCTGGCCGTCACAAATTATGGCTAAGCGAAGCGGCTTAAAACGTGGACATTTATAGCAGCCAAATACTCTTAAACGCGTGATGTCGATTCTAAATGTGGAGGGAAAACCCGGAGGACCCGGAGAAAAAAATCCACGCGACCAAGGGGGAGAGGAAGACACCGCAGGATCGAATCCACGACCTCCTGTATATCAGTGGCGCGGGTGTAATAATGAGAAAATAATAAACCATGGGTTTCATTGCAATGCCCACTGATGGTCACTACGTAGACCCACAGCCGTGGTCGCGTGGTGCTGATGCATGGTGGTCACGTGGTCTTCAGAATCATTCAGATTTTTTTATTTCGCCTGGAAGAATCCGTTGAAATACAAAGCTCTTTTCTACCGATGTCCAGTAAGGGGCGGGTCAGTAAGTTACAACAAACAATATAAAAACACCATAGGGGTACAAAGTAAAGGAAAGATAAGCAAGTCACGAGATAAAACCAAATAAAGTATATAAGTACATGGTTGTCAGTTTATCAACATAAATATGCCTCGGTTAAATGTCCTTGATTGAGCACGGTTCTCCTCACAGCACGGTTGGCTATGTACGGTGCAAACGAAGTTCAAGATTACATACATACATTTAGCCAATAAACCAGCCTAGAGGGCCTTGATTTAACCGGCCTGAGGTCTGGTCAATTGCATTGCCTTCCACAGAGCCCAGCAGCCTATAATGCATCGTGGTTGTTCATCCAAGCACCCGCCAGGCTCAACTCTCCTTCGCTTCTGATATTTGGATGAGGTGGGCTGCATTGCGGGTAATTTGTGTGTATATATACCTTGAACTTCCTTCACACCGTACGTAGCCAACCCCGCTCATCGGAGGTGCAGTGTTAGTCTATGGGTAGTATTGAGTCTATGGGTAGTGTTGAGTCTATGGGTAGTGTTGAGTCTATGGGCAGTGTTGAGCCTATGGGTAGTGTTGAGCCTATGGGTAGTGTTGAGTCTATGGGCAGTGTTGAGTCTATGGGCAGTGCTGAGTCTATGGGTATCGTTAGTCGATGGGCAGTGTTGAGTCTATGGGTAGTGTTGAGACTATGGGTAGTGTGAGTCTAGGAGTAGTGTTAGTCTATGGGCTGTGTTGAGTCTATGGGTAGTGTTGAGTCTATGGGCAGTGTTGAGTCTATGGGCAGTGTTGAGTCTATGGGGAGTGTTGAGTCTATGGGCAGTGTTGAGTCTATGTGCAGTGTTGAGACTATGGGTAGTGTGAGTCTACGAGTAGTGTTAGTCTATGGGCTGTGTTGAGTCTATGGGTAGTGTTGAGTCTATGGGCAGTGTTGAGTCTATGTGCAGTGTTGAGACTATGGGTAGTGTGAGTCTACGAGTAGTGTTAGTCTATGGGCTGTGTTGAGTCTATGGGTAGTGTTGAGTCTATGGGCAGTGTTGAGTCTATGTGCAGTGTTGAGACTATGGGTAGTGTGAGTCTACGAGTAGTGTTAGTCTATGGGCTGTGTTGAGTCTATGGGTAGTGTTGAGTCTATGGGCAGTGTTGAGTCTATGTGCAGTGTTGAGTCTATGGGTAGTGTGAGTCTACGAGTAGTGTTAGTCTATGGGCAGTGTTGAGTCTATGGGTAGTGTTGAGTCTATGGGCAGTGTTGAGTCTATGTGCAGTGTTGAGACTATGGGTAGTGTGAGTCTACGAGTAGTGTTAGTCTATGGGCTGTGTTGAGTCTATGGGTAGTGTTGAGTCTATGGGCAGTGTTGAGTCTATGTGCAGTGTTGAGACTATGGGTAGTGTGAGTCTACGAGTAGTGTTAGTCTATGGGCAGTGTTGAGTCTGTGGGTAGTGTTGAGTCTATGGGCAGTGTTGAGTCTATGTGCAGTGTTGAGACTATGGGTAGTGTGAGTCTACGAGTAGTGTTAGTCTATGGGCTGTGTTGAGTCTATGGGTAGTGTTGAGTCTATGGGCAGTGTTGAGTCTATGGGCAGTGTTGAGTCTATGGGCAGTGTTGAGTCTATGGGTAGTGTTGAGTCTATGGGCTGTGTTGAGTCTATGGGTAGTGTTGAGTCTATGGGCAGTGTTGAGTCTATGGGTAGTGTTGAGTCTATGGGCAGTGTTGAGTCTATGGGCAGTGTTGAGTCTATGGGCAGTGTTGAGTCTATGGGTAGTGTTGAGACTACGAGTAGTGTTAGTCTATGGGCAGTGTTGAGTCTATGGGCAGTGTTGAGTCTATGGGCAGTGTTGAGTCTATGGGCAGTGTTGAGTCTATGGGCAGTGTTGAGTCTATGGGTAGTGTTGAGACTACGAGTAGTGTTAGTCTACGAGTAGTGTTAGTCTATGGGCTGTGTTGAGTCTATGGGTAGTGTTGAGTCTATGGGCAGTGTTGAGTCTATGTGCAGTGTTGAGTCTATGGGTAGTGTTGAGACTACGAGTAGTGTTAGTCTACGAGTAGTGTTAGTCTATGGGCTGTGTTGAGTCTATGGGTAGTGTTGAGTCTATGGGCAGTGTTGAGTCTATGTGCAGTGTTGAGTCTATGGGTAGTGTTGAGTCTATGGGTAGTGTTGAGTCTATGGGCAGTGTTAGTCTATGGGCAGTGTTGAGTCTATGTGCAGTGTTGAGTCTATGTGCAGTGTTGAGTCTATGGGTAGTGTTGAGTCTATGGGCAGTGTTAGTCTATGGGCAGTGTTGAGTCTATGTGCAGTGTTGAGTCTATGTGCAGTGTTGAGTCTATGGGTAGTGTTGAGTCTATGGGTAGTGTTGAGTCTATGGGCAGTGTTAGTCTATGGGTAGTGTTGAGTCTATGGGTAGTGTTGAGTCTATGGGCAGTGTTGAGTCTATGTGCAGTGTTGAGTCTATGGGTAGTGTTGAGTCTATGGGTAGTGTTGAGTCTATGTGCAGTGTTGAGTCTATGTGCAGTGTTGAGTCTATGGGTAGTGTTGAGTCTATGGGTAGTGTTGAGTCTATGGGCAGTGTTAGTCTATGGGCAGTGTTAGTCTATGGGTAGTGTTGAGTCTATGGGTACTGTTGAGTCTATGGGTAGTGTTGAGTCTATGGGCAGTGTTGAGTCTATGGGTAGTGTGTATGTTGAACTTCGTTCGCACTGTACTTAGCCAACCGTGCTAATGGGAGTTGCGGGGAAAGGACAACAACACAATAAATGTGGCCGTTGGAGAAACACAAAAGGATTATTAAAAATGTGATGAAGACTTTAAAGGTTGAATAAAGTTACCTATTTTTAAATTGTGGTACAGCGGTTGCTGTGGCGCTACGAATCCGGTAATCCGAGTTCAACAACCTTCGCTGAGCCGCACTGACCAGCGTGGTGAAGCATGGCCCCAAAAAAAGCCATGAAAGACATGGCTTGGTGTAGCCTCCACCCATTGGTGGATTAATATTCATATTAAAAGAAAGTGAATTTTAATTATGCAATGAAAATATGTCGACCAATTTTGCAAAATTTGATTTATTACGTAATCCATAGAAAAAAAATCTTATTTAACCGTTTATACTTTTGAGAACTCTCCACGATATGATGCATTGGGGGAATTGTAATGTAGCCACTTTGAGATCGTTTGTGCCACCATTTTGGCGAGAAAATGGGTCACAGACGGAGCTTAATGTTAGATTTTTTTAAACCATGCAAAACATTGTGAGGAAATTACAAAGCGGTACTGAGAAATACAAAATTGCCGCAACCCTCCGCGGACTTGATGGCAGACTTTATCAAAGCTTCCTGCAAGCAAAACAAATTGGTCGCAATGCCATCCAGTTACTGTGGAAGTTTAGTGCAGTCATTGCCGTAGGCCCTGAGTTGCAAATAATGAATGTGCCCTCGGAGGGAACCGCACTCATTGCAGAAATTAGTTTTTTTGTTCACACATCCACATCTTAAATCTCACAAAGGCAAGGCAAAGATCACCCATATAGTTTCAACAGACTGTAGGGGCAAGTGCCGTTAGCGAGCAGCACTTATGAGGGCCGGAACGGAACAGGAGAGGGTGGTTGGCCAGGACCCCAGAGGCGATATTTACACACCCCACCAGTTACTCATTTGAGGCTAAGTCGACCTAGGGGAGGCCCAGGACCAGTTGACATAATCGTCACTGGTGTTGGCCGTGAGCGGGAATCGAACTCGGGGTGCCGGATTCATTGCGCAGCGTAGCGTTAACCACTACACTGCCGCTCCCCACCTTAAATCTCACACGCACGGGACGAGCATTTCATAATCACGGAGAGGCCACGCTGATGCTTGTCTCTCGATTAGCCCAATGATGGTTCATCACGCGAACTCCTGTGGTCATCCTCGCAGCAGCGGCTTGTTTTGGCTTTCGGATGTGCTTCTGCGGCTGCCTGGAATGCTCTTTCTTCCAATATTAGGAAGCCGCTGGAGCTATGCACTTTAAATCATGTAGATTGAAAAATCATTTCTGTAGAGCTGCTTTTTGTGTTTGTTGTCCTTCCCCCGCGACTCCGATTTACGCAGTTGGCAACATACGGTGCGAAATAAGTTGAACATACATACGACACTATACACTACACTATCATACACCACACTATCCACGACACTGCACTGTACACTACACTATGCACTTCACTATACAATACTATACACTATACCAGTATACTAAATTGAAAACTCATTTCTTTAGAACTGCTTTTTCTGTGTTCATTTGTTGTCCTTCCCCCGCACCGCCCATGAGCACGGTTGGCAATGTATGGTGCGAAAGAAGTTCAACATACGTACTATACTATACACTGCACTATAGACTACACACACTATGCTATACACTACACTATACACTACAATACACTATACTATACACTACTATCCACTACACTACTATACACTGCACTATAGACTACACACACTATGCTATACACTACACTATACACTACAATACACTATACTATACACTACTATCCACTACACTACTATACACTGCACTATAGACTACACACACTATGCTATACACTACACTATACACTACAATACACTATACTATACACTACTATCCACTACACTACTATACACTACACTATACTCGCTTGAAAACATATTTCGTTACAACTGCTGTTTGTGTTTAGTTTGTTGTCCTGCCGCCGCACATCCGTTTAGTGCAGTTGGCTGCGTATGGTGCGAAAGAAGTTCAACGTATGTACGCACGGACATTCAGGAATTCTCATCACGATACGTGAGACGTGGCCGTGGAGCAACAGTCGGCACAGCAGACTTGCAATCTGGAGGTCGCCAGTTCGACCTCCCAATTTGAACCTCGTCCAATTTGAGCAACGTCGACTCTTTATTGACGACACCTTTTGCGACTGCTGTTCGTCGCTGCTGGCCGCTCGGCGTTTTGACCTTTCGGGGTGCCCCGTGGGTCAAAATGAGGCTAACTGCTGGACGCCTGTGAAATAGATCTTCTAAGTCTTCTTGGTTCTTTCGATAAAGGAACGAAGAAGGGAAATAATAAAATAATAAAAATAAAACTGAATTAAATACAATTATTATGTTTATTTTATTTTATTATTTCCCTTCTACGTGACTTTACTGAAAGAACCAAGAAGATAAATCCCTGCAGTCACGAAAGCTTTAAATCGAGAGCTTCTAAGCTCATTGGATTTCTCATCAGGATACAAAAGAAAGATTCTGATATCGAGGCCCACTCTGACCAGAACCTCCCTCCCATCCCAACCCTCCCCAAATCCTCAAAGAGACTCACGTGACAAAGGCGCGGTTGACCTTGGCGCCCCGGTAGTATGAGTATAGGTTGAACATGCCGATCATGAAGGCCAGGAAGACCATGATGAAGATGACCATGAACTTGAAGATGTCCTTCACCGTCTGGCCCAGGGAGATCTGAAGGGGCCCAAAGCTCTCGTTGGCCGGCAGGATGTAGGCGATGCGCGAGAAGCTCAGCACAATGGCGATGGAGTAGAGGCCCTCGGAGATGATCTGAGGGTCCGAGGGGAGCCAGTGGCTCCGAGCTGGTGGGGTAGACAGACGCGCACGCGCGCACACTTGTCAAATTGTTGGACAAGTAGCTTCCGCATTTTTTTCCCCCACCACGCAAGCGAGCCAGAGCCGCCGCCATCGCCGCCGAGGGGCAGGCCATGCCAAATCGGCCCTCAGCATAGCTCCGCAGGTGCCGGCATTGATTTTTTATTCCACTGCAGAAAGCCAAGCCGTGCCATGACGTGCCGTGACAGTTTAAAAGACAATGCAGATACTATCAGAGAATTTATTTTTCATGTTCACCACAAGTATATGTGGTTAATGCAGTGTTTTAACATCTTAACACCTGTTTTAGTGACAGAAATGGTAAAACCTATTCTTATACTTTGATACTGGCAAGGGAGGTCCCGTGATGTAGCTGCTCGCCCCGAGTTCGCAATGTTCTGATAGTACGTTGTCTTTGTGCTGTTCACCTTTTGGCGTCGTCTGGTCTAACACCATTTGAGACTAGGCTCTAAAAAAAGCTGTCTCTGGTGTGGACCAATCCATTTGAAAGACGATGCTTATACTATCAGAGCATGTTTTTTTTGCATGTTCACCACAAGTATGTGTGGTTAATGCAGACATGATTCCTTGCAAAAGGTTTAAGTTTGGTGTTTTAACATCCTAACACCTGTTTCATTGCCAGAAGGGGTAAAACCTATTTTTACACGCCAATCTAGCCCGAAATAAACTTAATTTTGAAACGCATATTATCTGCACCCACTTATAGAAATAAACTAATTATGAATCGCATCTTATTTGCAGCCACGCAAGCTGTTTTTTTGGTATATTTCCATGATTTTGAAGCTCAAAATGACAATGGTTATTAATGTTTACGTTGTTTACGCTTGAGATGTTGAGCCCTGATAGCAGCAGCACTTGTGCCTGTGTGCGACGATTGCCAAGCGGGGCTTTAGTGTCCCCTTTTAGGCAGCACAGATCCTGACCAGTAGTCACTTTCACTTAAATTTGAAAGTGCGAATGAATCTGGCTCCATCCGCGATGCAGAGGTCACGGCGACTCTCGTGAAAGGGGGGCTCCGACGTCGCGCTTCACGCTGAGAGGGGCTTTTCGATGCACATTAAACACCGGCCAAATTGATCAAAGGGGTTGCCGTTTCGTCAACTCGGCCGCCGTACAACTGACAAGGTCACGTCGTAATCGCCCGTCAAATACCTCCAGAGACCAACGCGCGTTGGATGGCGTTGCACGGATTCGATGCGCGCATGCAATTCCTCACTCATCGTTTTAGAACAATAGCAGTACGCTCCACGGTGCCACGTCACCTCTGTGTACACACAGCGGTTCAGCCGTTATTGCACTGACCACGAGCCTGCCCCATCGATTCATAAATAATTTATACATCATCACGACCACGCATATATGCACACGGCGCATGAATATTGCACAAATTGCATGAAATTGAAGTGTCGGTCACCGCCACCATCATCGTCATCGTCGTCGCAGCAACAAACTTTCCCCCCTGGAGGCAGAAATTTAGCGGGCGGTTATCACATTAATCTTTCATCATCTTACATCAAAATCGCGATGGGCGAGGAAGGTGCGATATTGGCATTTGCAATTGCCCGGCTTGCATTCATTGTGAGGACAATAAAAAAAAATTGTAATGACTCTGAGACTCGTTCTTGCTTTACTAAGAGTCTTTATTGTGGACACCAACAACTATTCCTAGACTCGGGCTTGGTTCTCGATTCTCGAATGTCATCTCTCCAAGCTGCCCCTTCCCTTCGTGCTATCCCCCTTTAATATCCCTCGAGCCCCCTTTCTGGAAGGTTCGCTCAGCCCCAATTCCTTCAGCCAATCGTCGTCCTCCTTCTCTTAACAGTTGTAAATCGTCACACCGATAGTCAACCCTCGTTTTCCGCCTGTTACGTTTGAATTGCTCTACTTATTAGTTTTAATTATCTGGTCGTAGCCAATCCCCTTTGAGGCCTCTCTGCACCAATCAGAGGGTTTGACGCACGCATATGTAAGTGGTCCCTTGTTTTCAATCTTTACATAATTATTAATTATTTTCCTGCATAAATGCGGAGCAGTGCAGGAACCTCGTAAGTAAGTACGAAAAAAACAACAACACACCCGGTCATAAATTCGGCACTTAGAGCCACTTTAAAACTGAGGACACCACTTTAGGATGTGATTGAAAATGCATTCGGTGAGAAAGCGGCAAAACGCCGCTCCAATCGTCTTGACAATCACCACTCCAATCGTCTTGACAATCGCCACTCCGATCGTCTTGACAATCACCGCTCCAATCGTCTTGACAATCGCCGCTCCAATCGTCTTGACAATCGCCACTCCGATCGTCTTGACAATCACCACTCCAATCGTCTTGACAATCGCCACTCCGATCGTCTTGACAATCACCGCTCCAATCGTCTTGACAATCGCCGCTCCAATCGTCTTGACAATCACCACTCCAATCGTCTTGACAATCACCGCTCCAATCGTCTTGACAATCGCCGCTCCAATCGTCTTGACAATCACCACTCCAATCGTCTTGACAATCACCGCTCCAATCGTCTTGACAATCGCCGCTCCAATCGTCTTGACAATCGCCACTCCGATCGTCTTGACAATCACCGCTCCAATCGTCTTGACAATCGCCGCTCCAATCGTCTTGACAATCGCCGCTCCAATCGTCTTGACAATCGCCGCTCCAATCGTCTTGACAATCACCACTCCGATCGTCTTGACAATCACCACTCCGATCGTCTTGACAATCGCCGCTCCAATCGTCTTGACAATCGCCGCTCCAATCGTCTTGACAATCACCACTCCGATCGTCTTGACAATCACCGCTCCAATCGTCTTGACAATCACCACTCCGATCGTCTTGACAATCACCGCTCCAATCGTCTTGACAATCACCGCTCCAATCGTCTTGACAATCACCGCTCCGATCAGCTTGACAATCACCGCTCCGATCGTCTTGACAATCGCCGCTCCAATCGTCTTGACAATCGCCGCTCCAATCGTCTTGACAATCGCCGCTCCAATCGTCTTAACAATCACCGCTCCAATCGTCTTGACAATCACCACTCCGATCGTCTTGACAATCACCGCTCCAATCGTCTTGACAATCACCGCTCCAATCGTCTTGACAATCACCGCTCCGATCAGCTTGACAATCACCGCTCCGATCGTCTTGACAATCGCCGCTCCGATCGTCTTGACAATCGCCGCTCCGATCGGAGCGGGCACATTGGAGAGGGGGGGGGAGGGCGGGGTGACCCGATTGACCCCGCCGCCGCCACTGCCGCCCCGCGGGTCTCTCGCGTTCTAATTCGCGGCAGACGGCTTGGCGGCAGTCAGCGGACAGCCGTGAGGATGACAACGGTTTTACTCTCTGTGTGCGCGAAATGAGTCGGTGGTGGGCGGTGAGCGGTGACCACTCAATTGGCCGGCCGGGCTAAAAGCTGCCGAACGTTTCCAAAGTAATGTCCCTTTAATTGCAAACGTGCTTTTCATCATTATTATTATTATTCTGGATGAAGGCCTACCAAAGTAGTCACCATCTCACACGATTCTGAAATGTAATGATACAAACAACTCATTCACACACAAGCTTCAAATGTACGTGGAATTTAATGGTCAGCTTCTCTAATTGCCGTCATTCCCATTAGCCATGGGGTAGGGTTCCTCGTCAGCTTTCCTCCTTCCTCTTGTGATCCTAATTCGTTGATTCAACCTCTCAATCTCACCCCCAATTCCATCTCGTCCTCCCCAAGGCAGCCCAGCCACCTTGTTTGCTGTCTCTCCCCTGAATCATCCCCTCTTTAATTTTTTTCATCAAAGACATTCTTCAAAACCTGATCTAAGCTCTTCCTCACCGTGGTGGCAAGATGTTAACTATCTCGCCTGGTATACAAGAGGTCATGGGTTCCATCCCGACCCTAACGCCTGCTGTATATTTGGCGATTTTTTACGGGACCCTACGGGTTTTCCCTCCACATTTAGAATCAACGTCGCGTGTTTAAAGTATATGGCTGCTATAAAATTCCACGAGATGATAAGCCACTTCGTTAAGCTGTCATTTGTGGCCAGGTCGCTTGTGCAAAAGAGATGTAAACATAAGTTGGGCCTTATCTGGTAAAATACTAAAATTGTTTAGTTTAACAATTGAGTATATTTTGATTTAAAGCTTTCGTGACTGCAGGGATTCATATTCTTGGTTCTTTCGGTAAAGTCACATAGAAGGGAAATAATAAAATAATACAAATATTAAAACAATACAAATTCTCATCATCAGGTGATGATGATTGCTTGTGTTGCAGTCGAAACGTCGTGAGAATTTTTATTGTTTTATATTTGTATTATTTTATTATTTCCCTTCTACGTGACTTTACCGAAAGAACCAAGAATATGAATCCCTGCAGTCACGAAAGCTTTAAATCAAAATATACTCAATTGTTAAACTAAACAATTTTTGAACCAAGAATATAATTGAGTATATGTATACACCACCTTAGTATTGCGCCTGTCACCTTACTCAGCACGGGGCTGGCCCGTGCCTCATCCCTCTTCTCCTCAAGCGTGAGATGTTCTTGAGGACCAGGTGGCGTTACAACCTTCATGAATTTAATTTTGAAATCTTTCTGCAACGCTTCGCTTTTATTGTCTGGCTTTCTGCACCCCCACCACCGCCGGCGGAACAATGAGACGTGAGATGGGGGGGGGGTTGTGGGGCCTCAATCCAGCAGCGGATTGTTCTTAGCCGATTACGACGATGGATTTGATGCATGGCTCTTGCACACATTGCCATGGTGGTGCCATACAACTCTCCGACGCGTTGCGGGTTGGACCGCGAGTTGTTCATCGTTCGACGTCCAATATTCCGCTCCACACGCCCGGAGCTTCTTAGTCAAAAACCGAATTAAAAATCACGAAAAGACTTCCGGCTCGCTGATGGAAACGTTGGACTTCGAAGGATGCCCGGTACAAACCCAGAGAGCGTCGGGCGGCACCCACAGGGTCGGGAACGCCGTGAGGAAAGCAATTCGGGAACGCCGTCCGGGACGACGCTGGGAACGGTACACCAGGAACGCCATCGGGAATGCGGGTTGAGAACGCATGTGGGGAATGCCATCAGGAACACGCATCGGGAACGCCATCAGGAACGCGAATTGGGAACACGCGTTTGGAACGCCGTCGGGAACGTGCATTGGGAACAAGTGTCGGGAACGCCGTTGGGAACGCTGGCGGGAACACGCATCTGGAACGTTGTCGGGAAGGCTGTTGGTAACGCCGCTGGGAATGCGCATCGGGAACGCCATCGGGAACGTGCGTTGGGAACAAGCATCGGGAATGCCGTTGGGAACGCCGGTGGGAACGCCGTTGGGAAAACCGTTGGGAGCATGATCGTGAACTCGGTCGAGAATGCGCGTTGGGAACGCCATTGAGAACACCATTAGGAACGCTGTCAGAAATGCCGTCGGGAATGCACGTTGGGAACGTCAGCAGCGGAGGAGGGAGCAGCCCATCCAAGAAATACGCTGAAACAGCATGCCTACACAGGTACTGTACGTCGATGGTGATTAACTGTGAGCAGCCAGTAATGGACACTCTGTATCTTCTGCAATACAATTTACATAATTAATTATATTAACATAATAATTAACTGTGCATAACCCTACTAATAATAGATATCCATAGTAATGGATATGGCTACATTAACCCCCACTCTGATCTTCGCAGCTGACATCGCATTTATCCCCCCTATTTAAGACCGATGAGGAGGAGGATTTCTCCACAATTCTGGCTGTAGCCTGATGAGGCTGGTTGTTGTATTTATAGGTAAAACGTCACGGTACTCGAATTGTAAATGTTGTGGTTTACTCCTCAACACACCGGTGTGCTGAACTAGTAATTCATTTCCATGTTTTCTTTACGTGACAATCCTTGCTGATTGGCTGTGCCAGGTGGTGGCTGGTTTAAGGGCGCCATGGTGGCGAGATGTTAACTCCTTCGCCTAGTATACAGGAGGTCGTGGGTTGGATCCCTACCCTGACGTCTGTATATTTGGAGTTTGCACATCTCTCTCCCTGTGATCGCGTGGATTTTTCTCCACGACATTAGATTTTTTTTCCTTTGACACAATGAAAATCAACGTCATGCATCTAGAGCGACTTGACGACTACTATAAATGTCCACGTGACGACGATGATAAGCCACTTTGTTGAGTTATCATCACGTGCGATGAGTTGACGGTCTCAGCCTGGTATACAGGAGGTCGTGGGTTCAATCCTGACCCTGACAATGCCTGCTGTATATTAGAAGTCTGCATGTCTTTCTCTCATCATCATTATCACGGTGGCTAGGAGATGTTAACTACCTCGCCTGGTGTGCAGGAGATCGTGGTTTCAATTCCGTCCCTGACGCCTGCTGCTGTAAATTTGGAGTCGGCGTGTCTCTCTCTCTCCTCTCGTGGTCGCGTGGATTTTTTCTCTGGGGTCTTCCGGTTTTCCCCTCCACATTTAGAATCAACATTGCACGTTTTAAGAGTATTTGCTGCTATGAATGTCCACGTGATGATGATAAGCCACTTCGTTGAGCCATCATTCGTGGTGGCCAGGGTCACTTCTGAAAACAGAGCTACGTAAAAGAAAAGAGCTACCCGGTAAAATACAAAAACATAGTTTAGTTTGAACGACATATTTATATTTTAACGATGTAAACTAAAAAAAAAAACAGCCTCATATATAAATAACATCGGTTCTGGCGGAATCCTACTACCCACACGGCGACGACAAAACCCACCCAGGTTGAAGTAGCGGATGTGCTCGGGCAGCGTCGCGTTGGAGACGTTGGGGAAGCCCTCCGAGTCGACGAAGCGCTGCGCCTCGGAGGCCTTGAGGAAGGCGAAGAGGCGCGCCGTGAACGACGCCACGAAGATGGAGAGCATACCGAAGTCGAGGACGTTCCACAGCTGGAAGAGGTACTCCTTGAGCCCCTCGGCCCACAGCTCCTTGCACTCGGCCCAGATCATTCCTGCGGCGAGGTGGTGACGAGAAGCCGGGGGGGGGGGGGGGGGGCAGTGGAAACACGAGCATCATGTTTTTAATGAATTTTTTTTAAATAACCATATGCGGTGGAAAAACTATAAAACTACAACTACAAACTATTTTTTTGTATTTTACCAGGTAAGGCGCCACTGAGCTGCTATATAGCTCTTTTTCAGAAGCGACCTGGCCATCGCCCACGATAGCTCAAACGAAGTGGCTTGTCGCCACGTCGCAATTGATAGCAACGGCTGAATACTCTGACCGCGTGACGTCGATTGGAAATGTGGAGAGGAAAAAACCGCAGGACCCCAGAGTAAAATCCATGTGACCATGGAGAAAAGATAGATAGACACGCAGACTCCAACTATACAGGCATTGTCAGAGTCGAGATCAAACCCACGACCTCCTGTAAACCAGGCAAGAAAGTTAACATATTGCCACTGGCACCAGAATTATGTCACACTTCCCAGCATGGAATTGTCTCTGGAAGTATTTAATGAATGGTATGGTAGCATATTAGAAATGTGCAAATATGCAAACATTTTCCAATTTTGATAAATTGTGTTGGTTTTATTTAGCCTAAGTCCCCAACAGCAACGCAATCTATATTATATTGGATTGACTTTACATGCGGACACATTTAATGTGTAGACGTGATATTACAGCATCGAGTTGAGCTGAAATAAATTGGTCCCCAATTTCCTGCACGCAAGTGCTTGTGCGTGCGTTTGTGCGTGCACACGATTGTGCGTGCACGCGGTGGCGCGACGGTCATAGCGCACTGCGCTACGAACATGGCTACACGGGGTTCGATTCCCATTTACGGCCAACATCAGTCGCCAATATCTGGTCCTGGACCTCCCCCTAGGTCTTCTCAGCCTCAAATGAGTAATCTTCATTAAAAGAGCCGCAATCGCAAATCCGCGATATGCCGACAGACACAAAGGCAAATATCCCCCATATAGCTTTAACAGACTGTTGGGGCAAGTGCTGTTAGTGAGCACATATTAAGGCCGGTACGGCTCACGAGGGAGTGGGTGGCCAACACCACGTGCGGCCGCCTTTGTCTCCCGAGTGGCGATGTTTTACACACCTCACCCAGGTACTCGTTGAGTACCTGGGTGAGGCCTAGGGCCGATTCAGATAATTGTGACTCGTGTTGGCCGTGAGCGGGAATCAAACTCAGGTCGCCGGGTATTTAGCGCAGAGCGCTAACCGCGACACTGCCGCTCCCCACAACATACATACACGATACACGTGTCCACACGTACGTTTGTACGTTGAGCTTCATTCGCAACGTACATAGCCTTACCGTGTTAATCAGATGTGCGGGTGAAGGACAACAAACTAAACACACGCACAACGCAGTTGTTTGGCGTTTCGCCTGCTGTCCGAGCGAGCACGTGCCCACCCACCGATGATCCACGCGATGATGAGCAGCTCCGTCCAGGTGAAGGACGTCGTCTTGATGCGGAAGAGCTGCTGCGGGTGGTCGGTCTCCGTCTCGTTGGGCAGCAGCTTGACGCCCTCGAAGCGGTCGGAGGCGTTGAGCACCAGCAGCGCCAGGAAGATGGTGAAGGAGGCGGCGTGCGCCACGAACTTCATGAACGGGCTCCGCAGCACCTTCCCGATCTGCGTCGCGTGACGAACCCGGGGGTGGGGGTAGGTAGGGGCGTAGGGGGGGGGGCAGCGGCGGCGGTGATCGTTTAGACCCCCCCCCCGGTTCCGTCGTCTTTCCGTGGAGGTGCCCGCGTGAGCGATCACGAAGCGTCGCGGAGGGCATGGGTTGACCGAGGTCAACGGATGGCCACCCACTGGGGGTCATGCACAGCCACGCTCGCGTGCATGGTTCCCGGTGGTTATTCGGAATGATAAAATCGACGAAACTATCAACTATTTTTTATTTTACCAGGTGAGCTATGTAGGTCTTTGTCCGCAGCGACCCTGGCTGGTACAAACGATAGCCCAACGAAGTGGCGGCTTATCACGGGAGGAGACCGGAGCACCCGGTGAAGCGACCCACACACGTGCGAGGGGGCAACGCTGTATCCTCTATGGATGGGACAGATGGGGATTCGTTTGAGCTCTACTACACCGCCCGCCTTTGCTGCCTCGAGAGAGCCAGGGGCTAGCACCTCTCCGACGCCTCCACGGGGAAGGGAGTTCCGCAACCCGTGGCGATCCACCAACCCTCGCAGCGCTGAATTGCAGGCATCCACGTGGGTAGCCACCACAGCCGCCCGTACTGAACGTCCGTGAAAAAGAGCTTCACAGCTCATCGGATTCCTAGATTAGGATTCTGAGCTCGGCCTTATAGACCACCCCCCCCCCCCCCCGTAAGCATTCACAATTCCTTTTTGAAGCCTGTTTGGATTTCCCCCCGGGCTCTATCCCGATTACTCGGTCCATCACGTCACGAGAGAGAGAGGGGGGGTGGGGTGGGAGGGGATCCAACGGATGCCTCGCAGGGCAGCGCAAACTGCCCCGTGTGTTGGACGACGTCCCCACGGAAGCGGACGCTACAGAGCTGCCACTGATATTCCTTCGAGTGACCACCTCTGGCCCACCCTGTCGCTGAACGTAAAATTCGTCGCGTGACAATTCAAGCCCCTTTTTCCCGTTTCCGAGGCGTACTGCAAGTCGCAGGGCGTGGGTGGGTGGTGGGGTCTCGTCCTGTTCACCGGAGATTTTCGCAAACGTGTGTGGTGGTAGCGCAGTTGTGTGTTTTTATATAATATTTTTATTCCGCATCCTCCCTCAAGTCGTACATTGCAACATCCTGACGTTCTGGACGGCGCTAGCAGGGTATCGACGATATCAAGTAAACCCGGACTCATCAGAGCAGGCGGAGAGGAGGGGAATTTACTTTGGGGAAGGGGGGGGGGGGCTTGGCCAGGTCATTGCCGTTCTGGGCTCAGGTATTTAAGAACGTTCTAAGGCTGAGGAATGGACCCCACCTACGTGTTGTATTATTTTTCCTAGTCTCTTGAGCTTATAGCTCAGATGCTCAAGTGCTGAGATCGGGCCTTAATGAATTCAGCCATTGAGTACTGGAATGGAGGTTCGTGGTTCTTCCACAAACTCAATATGGTTTTCCTGGCCAGCGCCGTTGTTTTTAGAGATGTTGTTACTCACCGTGGAGAACTGTAAGCGACACGACCGCCGCACTCTACGATGGCTGGCACCGAACTTAATCGGTACCGAGGCTCCCGCGTGACCTTGTGGGAACCTCGGTACCGATTAAGTTTTTTAATTTTTCCTTCGGTTACGTTCCGATGACGTACACACGTACGTCACACGGAATGGAACCGGAAAAAAAACTGATGACGCACACATGTATGTCCAGCGGAACGGTGAAAGGCTGCATGCTGATGCGTTTGAATCTCAAGAGCTGAAACGTACCCAAACCGAGTGCAGGAACAAGGTACCAAGCTCGCCGGATCGCCTTGAGGTCAGACTTCTAACGCGCTGGCTCTGTAGATTGTGCAGCACTTTTCCCGCAGCTTCGCACGGTCGACGCCGCGTCATGGCACTCGGTTCGAGCGACATCAACATCCACCCGCGATGATGGCAAATGCGGGAAAAAATCTAACATTTACGGAAAGGGCCCGTGGCACCACCCGTCAACCCCTGGCGCGGGCAGCGGTGATGCCAACGCGTACCACTTCTTACGCACCATACGTAGCCAACCGCGCTCATTGGAGGTGCGGGGGAAGGACGATGAACTAAAAACACAAAAAGTAATTCTAAATTTATGAATTCTCAATTTAGTCTAGTGGTGTAGTGTATAGGAGCAGAGTGTATAATAGTGTAGTGTATAGTGTAGTATATAGTGGTGTAGTGTATATGTGTGTATGTTGAACTTCTTTCACGCCGTACTTAGCCAATCGCGCTAATCGGAGATGCGGGTGGTGAGGGGGGGGGGTACCTGGCTACAAGGTGAGATCCAGTAGGCGAGCGCGAGGATGGGCAGTGACATGGCCACGGAGAGCACCACGAGGAATTTGATGCCGTTGGACTGCTGCCTCAGGCCCGAGATGTTCTCGTACCAGATGGACAGCAGCTGCTGCTGGCAGTTGGGGTGAGCCACAAACTGCAAGGCCCAGGAAAGCACGGCAGCCATCGTCAGCAAGCAGCAGCAGCCAACAGCAAGCAGCAGCAGCCAGCAGCAACCAGTAGTGGCAGCCAGCAGCAGCAGACAGCAGTCAGCGGCAAAAACAGCAGGAGCAGTAGCATACAGTGCGATAGCAGTGGTGCGCCAGATAACGAAACCTCAATGTGTTCGTCAGTAACTCTGCCCCACATGTAATATACACGCGCTCTTGGCCTTTCTTCACTGCTATGGTGACATTTCAAGGCTCTCCTCCAAAGCCCTGCGGTAGAGGGCAAAATGACGAGGCAATGATCGCGAAGGGCAGTGGTGCGCGAAAATAAACCCAAACCCAATTCGTCAAATGCGTCGGGGTTTTTTTGTAAGTTGAGGGCGCGCCAACTTTATCCCGGCTGCCCGACCACAGGTAGAGTAATGGCGTTCGAGTGACAGTCTAACCGATGTATATTTTAAATTCTCAAGAGCTGGAATTCAGCCACGGACGTATAACGCGATGTTTTTTGTTTACGTGTGTTAGTCTGTAGTCTAACGATTACTTTTTAAAATTTTACTCAGGAAAGGCCCACTGAGCTGCTATATAAGCTCTTTTTCAGGAGCGACCTGACAAGCACATATGATAGCCCAACGAAGTGGCTCATCATCATGTGAAGATTTATAGCAACAGTCAAATACTCTGAAACGCGTGATGTTGCTTCTAAATGTGGAGGGAAACACTGGAAAAAATCCACGTGACCCCGGAGAGAGAGACACGCAAACTCTAAATATCCAGCAGGCCTCAAGGGTCGGGATCGAACACACGACCTCCTGTACATCAGGCGAGGCGGTTAACATCTTGTCACTGTGGTGCCCCAGTCATCGGCGACTGAGCTTAGACCGTCAACCAGTTTAGCCACAGGCCTGGATTCCAACCCAGGATTCTCAACGGTACCGACTCGGTGCCCTGACCTCTGAGCCCGCCCGGCTACATCATTTTTAATTTAACGATGCCAAGTGCTGCTGCATCAACCGTACGCCGAGACGAGTTATTGCATGACCAAGGAAGGTACACAAATTAAGTGGCTGCCAGCCTGCCTGTGGGAGTAGCCATAATAGGCCAGGCTGCTATATCACATCTCGGTAACAACAGACAACAATTGCCCAGAACAACTGCCCAAGGGGCATAAACCATCATCACGCAAACTCCGGTCGCCCTCGCAGCAGTGGCGGCTTTTGGTTCAGCCATCGAACAAAGACGGTGATCGCTACATCATGCGCTTTCAGATGCGCTTTTGCGGCCGTCTGGAACGCTCTTCCTTCCGATATTAATAAGAAGCGACTGGGAGCACTATTAAATCTAAGTAAAAAACTAATCTCTTTCAGAACTGCTTTTTGTGTTTATCTTGTTGTCCTTCCCCCACACCTCCGATTACTGCACCTCAGATGAGCACAGTTGGTTACGTACAGTGCGAAAGAAGTTCAACAGAGATCAGAATCAGAATATGTATTTACACTGGATAAATCGGATTATCAATGAAGCTCTTTTTCACAGATGTCCAATAGGGGTGGGTCAGAACGTTCCAACAACAAATAATACAAAACATCTGATTGGAGTGCAAAGTATAGGAAAGGAAAACAAATCACTTTAAAAATTTCCAAATAAAATTAAACATTTTTTTTGGTATCTTCCAGGTAAGGCTCACTGAGCTATT
This sequence comes from Lethenteron reissneri, assembly GCF_015708825.2. Taxonomy (NCBI): domain Eukaryota; kingdom Metazoa; phylum Chordata; class Hyperoartia; order Petromyzontiformes; family Petromyzontidae; genus Lethenteron; species Lethenteron reissneri. The sequence continues at coordinate 7,027,403 of NC_083837.1, forward strand.
AGCTGCTTTTCAGATGTGAGCTGGCCACAAATTATAGCTCAACAAGGTGGCTTATCATCACGCGGAGATTTATAGCAGCCAAATCATCTAGACGCATGTTTGGAAATAATCAAGACGCATGTTTGTAAATACACTTAAATGCCCATGCTGCCCTGGCCACCGATCCCAGCGGTTCTCAACATTTTTGTGGCCACTCTGCCCCACCTTGTTGAATTTAGTTTCAACCGAGTATCCCCCTTGCCTGACCCAACATGGTTCTGAGAAATACATGTATGAATAATGAACATCATATTTTTATCAATTGTCCATTTTGTGAGATATCCTAACCAGCTAGTGACTGCAAGCCAATAAAACTAAAATTCAACGGGCGCTCTGGGCGTGTGACGCTGGTTACTCTTGGAAACCGACATTGTTTACGATCAATGAGTTTAGAAAGGTCTTTTATATCTTTATAGGTTACCATTTGTATTTAAACCTTACCGTAGTTATTTTACATCGACAGATTCATACGGCACGATTATAACACCGATGACTCTCAGGAATTATACAATTTCACACATTTATAAATCACCTCACGTACCCCCTCTCGGGACATTATCACGCGTTACCCCCCCCTCCTCCCAGGAGTTTCCGCATATTGAGAACCCACTGCGGTCTAGCCCAAGGCGTCATCTGTTCCAAAGCATGTCCAGCCCTGGCGTGCGGGCTTGAGCCCCCCCCGCGCTCCTGGCCCCTTACCTTCTTGACCTCGTACTTGATGGCGAGCTTGAGGCGGATGAGGGCTGCTCGCTGGCGGTCGCAGGCTGGCGGGTTGAGCTCCGCGTCGCCGTTGAGGATCGCCTCCACCTCCTCCGTGTCGCGGCACAGGTCGAGCAGCCCCACCACGAAGTCTTTGCACTGCACCGACAGCTTCTTGTAGTCGTTCTGGGACGAGTGCAGTGGCGGAGGAGGGGGGGTGGTAGGAAGAGAGGAGGAAAGGAGGAGGAAGGGAGGAGGAGGAAGGAGGGGGAGGAGGGGGGGGAGGAAAAGGAAGGGAGGAGGGGGGAGGGAGGAGTAGAAAGAGAGGAAGAGAGTAGGAGGATGAAGGGAGAAGGAGGTAGGAGGAGGGATGGAGGAGGAGGAAAAGAGGAGGAGGGAGGAGGAGGGAGCAGGAGGGAGGAGGGGTAGGAGGAGGGAGGAGGGGGGAGCAGGGGGGAGGAGGGGGGAGGGAGGAGGTGGAAAGGAGTAGGAAAGGAGGAGGGGGAAGGGAGGAGGGAGGAAGGAGGAGGGAGGGAGGAGGAGGGAGAGAGGAGGAGGGATGGACGGAGGAGTAGGAAAGGAGGAGGAGGGAGCAGGGACAGAGGGAGGGAGGAGGAGGGAGAGAGGAGGAAGGAGGGGGGAGGGAGGAGGAGGAGGGAGAGAGGAGGAAGGAGGGGGGAGGGAGGAGGAGGAGGGAGAGAGGAGGAGGAGGGGAGGAGGAAGGAGGAGGGAGGAGGAGGGAGGGAGGAGGGGGGAGGGAGGAGGAGGGGGTAGGAGGAAAAGAGGAGGCGGAGGAAGAGGGCAGGAGCGGTCATCCTCTCAACAGCGATAGCGGCGGATTTTGGCTAGCGATCGAACAGAGACGGTCGGGTCGCTTTCAGATGCGCTTCTGCGGCCGTCTGGAGCGCTCTTCCCTTCCGATATTATGGCGCCACTGGAGCTGTGCATCATCCAGATTGACTAACTATCTTTTGTGTTTTTAGTTTGTTGTCCTTCCCCCCCGCACCTCCCATTTGCATGGTTGGCTACGTACGGTGCGAAAGAAGTTCAGCATACACACATACAAGAGGCCGGTTTGAAGGGAGTGGGATGGATGGGAACGATTGGGGTTGACGGATGGCACGCGATGAAGGCGACGGTTCTGGCACAGAGCTGACAGAAAAGTGCGAAACAGCAAACCTGGGAGTCGCTGCTGTGCAAGTGGGTTTTAGATTGGGAACTTGCTTCATTTGCTTCCAAGATGTCGTTTGTCGCGCGGTGAAAACACAGAACGTGTAGCCCGGCTCGAGAATTGAATTCGGGTCATCAGCGGCGCGCTAACCACTGCGCCACCCCTCCCCCACACATGAACTAACAAAGACAAAGACCCCCCCGTATAGCCTTCAACAGATTGTTGGGGCAAGTGCCATTTGCGAGCACCTATGAAGGCTGGCACGGCACACGAGGGGGGGGGGGTGGTCAGCACCACGCCCGGCGGCCTTTGTCTCCCCAGTGGCGATGTATACACATCGCACCAGGTACTCATTTGAGTTCACCTAGGGGGGGCCCAGGACCGGTACAGATGATCGTCACCGGTGTTGGCCGTGAGCAGGAATCTAACTCAGGTGACCGGGTTCGTATACCAACAGCCGCCATTCGCCACAAAGTGACGGTGACATGGACCACGGCGCCTGTTGCAGGCCAGGTGAACTTTGAGGCCACGTGAAGTGTCGAAGGCTCGCTGACAAGAGGTCTCGGGATAGACCCAGGTGCCGTGGGTTGGCTGACTGAGATGACCGGTAGATGCACCAGCTGTGCCAACTTGCTACGTTTTATCCGCCCGGTGCTCCGCTCGTTGTTGTGAGCGTTGCTCCTTTGCACTCCGTTGTTGCTGGAGGGTGACTGCCTCCAACTCGCCAGTAGCTTCCTTCACGAGCCTCCTCCATTTATGCCGTTCGTGACACCGCTGGTACCAATCGTCGGCAAGTCCACTCAGCTCTACATCCTCCTGTACCGCATCAGCCCATCTCTTCTCCAGCTTGTGCCGCGCCCATTTACCCCCCTCTATCCAACCGAACAAAATCTGTTTAGGTATGCAGTGGTTAGGCATGTGGGCTACATGACCCAGCCAATGTAGATTTGCCTGCCAGAGCTCACCGATGGGACTTTGCCCAGATCTTTCAAGGATTTGTGAGTTCCTCACATAATTTAGCCTGGTTAAACCCATGATTGATCATAGTCAGGGCAGCCTAAATATTGCTAACTGACGCAGATGTTCCATTAGAGGGGTCCACGTTTCGCAATCATAGAAAAGGGAGGGCATGACCGTGGCTGAGAAGACCCGAAGCTTCGTGTGTAGCGAAAGACCACGCAGCTTCCACACAGCGTTACACAGCCAAAGCAATTATAATGCTGCCCGACTGATTCGGAGTGAGACCTCTGTGAGACCTCTGCTGTCGAATCGGAGCCGGTCATCAGCACACTGCCCAGGTATGGAAAACTCTCCCCTCTCTCCAGAATTGCCCCATCACCAATTGGGAGTTGTGGGGGTGGAATGTTCGATGGCAGAAAATACCCAGGCGGGTGCTTAGCTTTGGTGGGGCTGATGTAAGGCCCCACCTCTTAGTGGCATGCTCCAGGTTCAGCAGGTTCAGCAGCAGTGCCTCCAAGATAATGACACACACGGACACAAAGACACAGACACACACGCACGCACCTTGAACTCCTTCTCGATGTTGGCCAGCATGGCGAGCTCATTGCTGAGTTCGAGGGCAGTGAGCACGGGGTCCTCGCTGGACAGCGACAGGTACGCGGGGCTGGCGAGGCCGCGGTACGCGTTGATGCGCGAGCGCGAGTGGCAAAAGGCATCGTGCCGCTGCTTCTCGGTACACTCGCCGCACTTGCAGAAGTAGTCGTGCGGCCGCTCGATGCGCGCCCCCCTGCGCAGCAAGATGTGCACGATCTCGTACTCCTGGCAGTGCGCTGGAAGCACGCGGTGGGGGTCGGGGGGGGGGAAAAGGGGGGGGGCGACACGCGCAGTGGACGACGCAGTCAAGGCGAGTGCCGGTTTGGTGTGACACGAGAGGGTGCCGCTAACGGCGAGATGTCAACTACCTCGCCTGGTATGCAAGAGGTCGTGGGTTCAGATCCCGACCCTTAAGATGCCTGCCGTATATTTTTAGTTTGCGTATTCTCTCTCCCTCTCCCTGTGGATGTTTCTCCGGGTCCTCTGGTTTTTTCCCTCCACATTTAGAATCAACGTGCGTCTAAGAGTATTTGGCTGCTATAAATGCCCACGTGATGATGAGCCACTTGGTTGAGCTACAATCAGCAGACAATTTCACTTGAGTCTTGCCTTTATGGTGGCGAGATGTTAACTCCCTCGCCTGGTATGCAGGCATTGGTTCGACCCCAACCCTGATGCTTGCATATTTGGAGTTTGCATGTTCTCCCTGTGATCACGTGGATTTTACTCCAGGTCTTCCAGTTTCCCCCAGATTTAGAATCAAAGTCACGCGTTTAAGAGTTATTGTCCACCATACATTCCAAGTGATAATGATAATCCACTTCGTTGAGCTCTCATTTGTGGCCCAGGTCGCTTCTGCAAAAAGAGACACATTGCTCAGTGGCCATTACCTGCCACAATAAAAAAAAATTGGATTATAGTTTAGTTTAGAGAGAGAGGCAGGCAGGGACCTACAATATATCTCATTAGCAAAGGGTGACCCCCGCTGGGAGGTCATCACCACCACGGAATTGCAATTGGAGCAAAACAAAAATAGGCGGCGTGAACGAGCAAAATAGCGATGATCGTGATGATCACGATGATGTGTGTATTGATGTTGACCTTCTTTTGCGCTGTACAGGCGAACTTGGGCGGTCGCCTTGGGCACCAAGTCAAGTGAGGCGCCAAATTCGAGGATACAATTTTAATTATTTCAATTTCTGTGCGCGCACAGAGGGAATATGAATTATAATTCATTTCTCAACATTCCTGAGAATGTATTGGTTGGACAAATGGACGGGCAAACTGAATAGTTATGCCTCTGTTTAAAGAAGAATACGCTTAAAAAAACATTAAACGAAAAATAGGGGCAAAGTGTTTCCCATTTCTCTAAGACGAAGGTACTTTGCAAGCCCACTGGCTATCAACAAAGATTATTTCATGAAGCCATCCATATATACAGACACAATTTTCACCGAGAGGATGGGTACAAACTCAGCAATCACTAGAAGGACGTCATCAATCAGTTTAAGTCATAACTGGCTGTGATGTTTCCATCTTGTCACCTTCCGATGTTGGTTTTATTTTACCAAAGATGTGACAAGCAATTTCAGTTCCTGCGGTGTCGCCCATGCATCGGGAGTAGCACAAGTTGTTAAATTCTCCACGTCTCATGCGGCTCCCCCTCTCTTAATTCCGAATCCACATTAACATCACCATCTACGCTTGCACAGGCCCCAGGCCACTTGTGCCCCGCCCACTTCGTTCTGATACCAGGACGCCTGGGCTACGCCCATTTTAAACCTGTAAAAACAGCTTGCCTTTCGTGGTGTTCCCCCCTTTTTTCCACTGATCACAGTCGCTTGTGTTGCGATCGAAACGTCGCAATTGATTTTTATTTATTTATTTTTAACCTATCTACTTGACTTTACCGAAAGACCCCAAAAATATGAATTCCTGCAGTCACGAAAGCTTTAAGTCAAGATGTAAAGTGTTTCCCAGTTTACCAAAAACCTCAGGCTTAGATCTGCCCTTGGGGTCTGGGGATAGTGGTGCTGACTTCATGGTTCGCCTAGGGTGCTGCCAGTTGCTGGCAGCTGGTCTAGGGACGCCCCTGTACATAGCCAACTGTGCTAATCGGAGGTGCGGGGAAAGGACAACAAACTAAACACATACAAGCAGTTCTAAAGAAGCTAAAGTGTTGTTTAGGGCCTGGGATCGCCTTTCCAGTTGCTCACTCAGCGACTGCAACATTTCCCGGTGTAGAAGTCAGTAGTGACCCCCCCACCCCCCGATGATCACAATGATCATTATGATCATCATCATCATCATGAACATCATCATCATTGTGATTATCATAATCAGCGTGACCATCGTGATCGTCATTATCATCATGATCATCGTGACCATCATTATCATCGCGATCATCATTATCATCATGATTATCATGATCATCATGATTATCATGATCATCGTGATCATTATGATCATCGTGACCATCATTATCATCATGATTATCATGATCATGATGATCATCGCGATCATCGTGATAATCATGATCATCATGATTATCATGATCATCGTGATCATCATGATCATCGTGACCATCATTATCATCATGATTATCATGATGATCATCGCGATCATCGTGATCATCACGATCATCGTGATCATCGTTTACCATTGTGATCATCATCATCATTATCTTGAACATCATCACACCCCGCCCCCCCCCGCCCCCGAGGTATCCACAGCCGACCTGCAAGGATGATGGGGGTGATGTCGGGAGAGAAGCGTGTGCCATCTTCGTCGTAGGCGTAGAAGTCGTCGTCCTGCGTCTCCTGCTCCCGGGGGCTCAGGATGAGGCGCTTCTCACCGGCGAAGGCCGGGTGGGCGAGGATGGTCTCCACAATCCGCACGTAGCCTGAAACGCACACCGCGCGGCGTCATTGTTGTCGTCATGGTGATCATCATGATCATCATTAGGGTGATCATCGTGATCATTGTTCTTCCACTCGTTCACCCAGGAAAGCCTCGCCTGCCAGGAGGGTCCTGGCAGGTTTTTTTTCAGAGCAGGGGGTGATGCTGTTGCTGTGTGCAATCCCAATTGAGTGATTTGCAGGAAATCTCTCCGCATTGCGCTGTTTTTGGCCAAGAGCAGTTACGCTGTGTTTTTTTTATTTGCTATGGGAGAACTAGGAGCAAACCCACGTGGAAAAGAAGAGGAGATAATGCAGAACATCACACAGGATGGAGTGCGAATCGGAAATCAAACCCAGGCCCTTCTTACTGTGAGGCGGCACGAGCATCAGTCCAGTAATCCAATAAGCATGTTGAAATGAATCAGTCGCAACACACGATGACTCCAGGTCGCGACCCTTTGTGATTTTCCGCTTGCTGGAACGGGACGTTACCAACAGCCGAAGAGCTATTCCCAGTCCCCAATAAAAGCACACAAATACCACTCAAGCAGTTCCATTGCTGGTACGTTATGTCCCTTCCCGAGCCGGCTTACCACGCGTCAACACACTCATCATATTTATCACGGTACCTTTTCTTTTGCCGGTATCGACGTATGAAAAGTAAGAATAGGGTTTACCATTTCTAGCAATAACACAGGAGGCGTTAAGCTGTTCAAACACCAAATATATGCCTTTTGCAAGTAATCGAGTCTGCATTATTAGCCACACGTACATGCAAACAAACATGCTCTGATAATGTGCGCACTGTCTTTGAAATTGATAAGAAGGCCGCTTCCTCTGGTGTAGGTCAATCAGTTTCAAAGACAATACGTACATTCTAGATTTGAAGCTTTCGTGACTGCAAGGATTCATATTCTTAGGTTTTTTCGGTAAAGTCACGTAGGTACCTACGTGACTTTACCGAAAAAACCTAAGAATAACAATACGTACATTATAAGAGCATGTTTGTTTGCATGCTCACCACAAGTACGTGTGTGCAAAAGGCATCTATTTGGCGTTTGAACATGTTAACACACCTCCTGTTATATTGCCAGGAATGGGTAAACACCTATTCATGCTTTTCACACTAATCATATGTGATGCCCTGTCACGAGCTCACCTCCTCGCAAAGTAGAACGCAGCGCGCGTAAACCATTTACAAAACCCGAGCCGCTTAATTCGATCTTCCGCGGGGAATGGAACGATTCGTCTGCCGCCCACCGCTGGTTTGGTGATTCGCTGCGAGGTTCGATGGGGGTACGGGGTGTTGGGCGACTTTGAGGCGAGAAACGAGATTGTGGCCTTCTACCCTGCTCGAAGAACTGTTGCAGCGATTCGGTGCTCGATGTGATGACGTCAACAATAGAAAACAGCTAATTGGGTACTTGCGAGGCGCCTCGAGTGAATTTACCCCCCCCCCCCACCGAAAAATGTAGTCAACAACACTGTCTTCTAACACGGCAGTAACGCAATGACACTGGCATGACCACATTGGGATGACCACGATGATATAACTACGATTATAGGACCACGATGAGATGACTACGATATGACCACGATGGCATGATCACGATGACATGACCACGATGACATGACCACGATGACATGACCACGATGACACGACCACAATGATATGACTTGAATGACAGGACCGCAATGACACGACCGCGATGACATGACCACGACGACACGACCGCGACGACAGGACTGTGATGACAAGACCACGACGACACGACTGCGGTCGACGGCACACCGCGACTCGGACAGGGGCCTCCGCGCACCCTTGCTGATGGCGAGCATGAGTGCGTCGCCGACCCGCGACAGCTTGTCGCGCTTGAGCAGCAGCTCGGCCACCTCGAGGTGCTCGTTGCCCACGGCGAGCTGCATGGCGTTCTGGCCCATGTAGTCCACGCAGTTGACGTTGAGCGAGCGGCCAGCGCCGCAATCCTCCAGCATACGGCGCACCACGGGGATGTTGCCGTACTCGGCCGCGTCGAGGAAGCGCTCCTCCTCGGCCGTGAGGTTCGTGGCCCGCTCGCTGAACATGTACGCGGGGCCCCGCACCGCCTGACGCCGGCCCGCCTTCTCCCGCATCATCGTGGGCCGCCGCCGTATCGTCTGCCGGTTGACGGACGCTCTCCTGCGGGTTGGCGGGGAGAAAGAGAAGAGGAGAAGAAGCAAATGTTTGATTTTGTTGGGGAGCCAAAGGTTCGAGGAGGTCGCTGGGTGGCTCCGAAGTCGGAGCGCCGAGGTCTTGGGCTGGGAGCTGCCCACGATCGACACCGGCTTCTCGAACAGAGCGAGCCGCTGGTCACAAGCTCGGCGACCTGATGGATAATTGGCTGTGTCGGGTGGCGGCGGTTTTGACGACACATTTATATCTTGATTTGAAGCTTTCGTGACTGCAGGAATCCATACTCTTTGGTTCTTTCGGTAAAGTCACGTAGGTATAAAATAAATCACGACGTTTCGGGCGCAACACCTGATTACGGATGCTGATTACGGACGCTTGTGTTGCGCCCGAAACGTCGTGATTTATTTTATTTTATACCGACGTGGCTTTAAAGAAAGAACCAAAGAGTATTGACACATTTATATTTACAACAAAAAAACTTCATTATGGATGATATTGGTCGCGAAAGCCTCCTACTATGTGCTATGACGTTAACTATCTTGATCCCCCCCACCCCACTTTTGAAATTATAACAAATTGCATAAAGACAAAGATCTCCCATGTAGCCTTCACAGACTGTTGGGGCAAGTGCTGTTAACGAGTAGTACCCGATGAAGGCTGCCATGGCACACGAGGTAGGTGGCCAGCACCACACCCGACCGCCTTTGTCTCCCCAGTGGCGATGTTTACACACCGCACCAGGCACTAATTTGAGGCTGAGTTGACCTAGGGGAGGCCCAGGACCGGTTCAGATAATCGTCACTGACAGTGTTGGCCGTGAGCAGGAATTGAACCTGGGTCGCTGGGTTTGTAGCGCAGCGCGCTAACCGCTACACTACCACACATACAAGTAAACGCGCAGACACACACACACACAGACACACACGTATATATGTATGAAGCAATCACGAACACATCAGCAGGCAAGTCCCGGGGTCAATTGGCGAGCCATCCCAAAGCAAATCTTGAAAGCCCAGCCATGCGACGCGGGCCTGGAACCAAGGCCGTAGCCATGGAGTCAACATTGGGGGGGTTCAAATCCCCCCCCCCAGAAAAAAAATCTTAATTTGAAAACTCATTTCCTGCCATTTCCTGCCTAAAATATTAAAAAAATTCACTAACACATAGGATGGATTTTTTTTACCAAAATGTCAAATTGTGTTTTTTTTCTTATTTTTTACCTTTTCTTGTTTCATTGTATCTAATGGCAGAGATTAGGGATTAATAAAGTACAACCATAACCAAAATCATATAAACAGAAATCTATGCATTGTTATATGAAGACATGTCCAGATATTGTGGCCAAGCTTGAGCAAATTGTTGTTTTTATTTACATATTTACAAGTAAACTTGGGTGGGCAGCAGCGGGGGCGTTTGCTCTGCTCTGCTCTCCTATCTTCTCCTCCCCAGCCCTCTCGTCTCCTCTTCTCTGGTCTTATATTCTCCTCTCTTCTCCAGTCATCTCTTTGCCTCTCCCCTGCTCTGCAGTCATTTCTGCTCCTTTCTTCTGCTCTCCTCTCCTATCCTCTCATCTCCTCTCCAGGCAATGACAAGTGTTTTGACTTGTCATTCTTCAAGCAAAGGATCCAAAGGCCTATTTGCGCTTATCGTTGACACCGATAAATGACCGGAATATTCCTTCAAGGTCAAATCTGTCCAGTTTCTCCTGGTGCACGTGACACATGGCCACATTATTCAGCCTTGTTTGACTCATCAAAGATATAAGCCATGTCTTAAGGCAGGGATGACCAGCAGAAGCCTTACTAAAGCTTCTACCTGACTGAAGAGACCTCTCACCTCTGGCACAATTTCCCTAATAATGCTAGCAACATCTGAGCCCGTTTGATTTGTGTAATTAGCCCCAAACATGGCCAGCTACACCTGCAGTAATCTTGAATTCAACTCAGGATACTCGTCTACCACCTTGTCCACGTCTCTGCGTAGCAGCACATTTTCAAGCTGCTGCAGATTGTGGTATCCAGCTTGATCAAACATCTCTATGAATTGAGTATTCACTGTGTCCAAGGCGTTGTACAATTGGGCTCTGTAAAAAGACTGCGCATCCGGATGGATATGTCTACAGCCTGACCGGTGCAACGCTTTGTAGGTTTGCGGATATGAGGCATCTGAATAGGTTGTTGGTCCAACTTTGTTGCCATAGTAGTTGCTTTTGCGAACAAGAAAATAATGTGATCCTCCATTCGCTTGTCCTGCATGCTTGTTTTGACATGGTCCACATCCTCCAACATGCCTGAAACAGTTTCCTAAGCTGCAGGGAGGTGTTCAGTCACTCCAAATCCCCCATAGGTCTTCAGCCATTACAAGGCCGAGGACAGTGTTCCCTTTTAGAAATGTTCCATGAAGACCATTGGACTTAGTTGAAGTGTCAGATGAGCTGCATGATGCCATTTATTCAAGGGCTGTCAGCACTGACTCATACTGGCTGAGAACTGAGCGTAAGGCAGGGGTGCGAACAGTCGACTTGGTGGGACAGAGGGGTTTCAACGAGGTGAAACCATGCTCTGATTTTGCGATTTCCTGGAAAATCACCTTGAACTTGCCAGATTGATTAAAGAAGCTCCCCAATTCATGCACCAGACCCATTGATTATCTTACTGGGGGAGAGGCTGCACAGGCAGCCTGCGTTACTAAGTTCACGCAGTGTGGACCACAGTGACAATACATACCCAGCGGTTGTTCTTTCCTTAAAATGGCTTGCACCCCCTGCAATCGTCCAGTCATATTTGCAGCACCATCGAAGTTGGGACAGAGGAAGGCCTAGATGCATCATCACATCACATGCCATCTTGGGTATATTTTGCCCTGTCGTTGATGACACTTCATAGAGTCCCAGGAATTCTTCCTTTGGTTGTAGATCTGCATCTACAAAGCACAAACATATTGACTACTGCTCAACTCCTGATATATCCTGGGTGCCATCAAAGATTAATGCGAGCTGGACCACTGGTATTGATGTTTTTTTCCGACACAATTTCTTTGACGATTGTATTGCCCACCAGCTTAAAAATTTCGTTTTGCATTTGGGAACTGGTGAAATCAAAGTGACCTTTCAGCCAGGTGGTCAGCTCTACATCACTCTCTGCCTTGTACTTTAGAAGCCGGCTGAAATTCCCACTCTCCTTATCAACGCCTCGAAAAGCCAGACCTTGCCGTGGCAAATTCTTCACACCCCCAACAATCTTCATAAGATTTCTCCTCGCTTGTTGCTGCTGTCTTTCAAGTTCACGTGAAAGTTGCACATTAACAGGTTTGGCTCCTGAATCTGAGTCATCACAGCTAATTTGTGACACTGGCTGTCTTCATGTGCACTACATTTCTCCAGTGCCTTCTTCGAATTTTGAAAGCCAGTCTTGACAAAAGCTGAATCTGCTTTTGACGCAAGCTTAGACTTTTGTGTTGCACAATAGAAACAGAGTACCCCCTTTAAGTAGGGGCTGTAATGGAACCAAGTATAATCTTTCAACCATTTCTCCTGAAAGTAGAGTGTCCTATTTGATAGGATTTGACTAGGTATGACATTCTTGATTTGAAGCTTTCGTGACTGCAGAAGTCCCGAGTGCACCGCCCATGGTACTGGTGCTGTTGATACACTTGGGCTACGCCCATCCCCAAACCCTTATAAACAGTTTGCCTTTAGAGGCTGACTCCTTTGTCTGATGACGACCGCTTGAGTTGCGATCGAAACGTCGTGATTTTTTATTTTATTTCTAACTACGTGACTTTACCGAAAGAACCAAACAGTAGGTATGACATTAACATTTGGCTGATTTGGGCGAGGTCCAAGCTCCTCCCCACCCTCTCCTGCACCTTCATCGTCACTTGCCTGTCTGCTCTCTCTCTGTCTCTCTGTAATTGTCTCAAACTCACTCTCCCTGCTTGATTGTATTTTCTGAAATACACCTGAGAAGCCATACCGTACTTAGAGGAATATATCAGCTTAATTAACATTAGGATTAGACTGTTGTGGTGTCATTATTCGGTCTTCACCTACTCACACTGCCCTGTCGGCATCCTCATGCTCTCTCTCCCTCTCTCTCTCTCTTTACTCTGAATGCACCAAAGCGAACATGGAAGAAATCTTATCAGTAAACAAGTGGTGTTTCTTGCCATGATGTTCAGGAATGGATTAATAACCATTTCTGATCTGAAGGGCAATTAATATTATATTGAGAAACCTTGACTCATCTCTTGTACTACTGTAAACTTATATCATCTGACTGGTACCCATTTTCTCACCGCTCTCAACTTACTTTTCTTCTTTTCTGAAGCAGCCCAAAAAACTGATGTCACTGCCACCCTTCCTTTTGCTTATGATGACACTCACTGTGAATGAAAGCTGACTGTAATACAACTGCTTGCACTTGAATCAAAGAAACACTAATAATGCTCTTTATCATAAGTACAGCTATACACTATACTACAATAATATGCAATAAATGAAAGCTACTGCTGTCGACAAATATGACACATGCAGCGCAACATAAATTATTGACACTTTAGTCAGACTTCACGTGAGCTTTCTGACAAATATAACGTAATAAAGACATTAATGTTAGTTGAATACCCCGTGAGCGCCATTGTTAGTGGTTGGGTAAATGTGCGGCTAATTAACTTTCCAAGTCACTTACTTCTCTATGATAGCTAACGTTAGTGATGGTTAATTGATTAGCAATCGCAAATCGGCCCGTTTTCACCTAAAAACGTTTGTTTCCACTCGACAGTGATATAGGCAATGTAACACTCATATTACATTCTAGTTTTTTACTTTTTTAACACATTTGAAAGTAATGAAATGGATATACAGTGCAGTGTTTGACATTGATTGTACCTACCCACAGCAGTCGAACAACGGCTTCTGCTGGGGTACAGCAAAACCACTTGGACAAACCAGCCGGGTGCTGCTGCAGGGTCCACTTTCTGCCCCGCCTCCTTCCTCCCCCCTTCTCTCTCCCCTCTACTGCCGAGGCCTACTATACACTACACTATACACTACACTATACACTACTTACACTACACTATACACTACTATATAACCTCGTGCCACGGCAGATCTCTCGCCTAATCCAGCAGTTGTTTCTTGCTGTGGTTGTCCCACCTGATGACGATTGCTTGTGTTGCGATCGAAACGTCGTGATCCATTGTTTTAATACTACGTGACTTTACCGAAAGAACCAAAGAGTATGGATTCTTGCAGTCACGAAAGCTTCAAATCAAGATAGCATACACCAATCACACGCACGGGAATACACTAGACGCGAGATACAAGAGATGTGGATTCGGAAGGGGGGCAGAGATAGAGGGTTCAAATGGGGCTGTGAAACGCGTGTTCGAGGTTGCTTTGAGGAACGAGAGTGGCTGTACTTGGAAGAATAAAGGAGGTGCTTACCAGTCTCCGGACTCCTCTTCACATACAACCATAGCAAGGGGGACGGAGGGGCATGGGGAGAGCGAGTACTACCGTTGGTGCCGGCGCGTCGCGAGTTGCAATTTTTTTAATGTTTCAAATCTATTTAACGAATTGCAGAGCCGTGCCTATTGCGGTTGCGGAGGTTACGAGGGAAAACGTGCGCGCGGGGCAAATTATGATAAAAGTTACACGCCGCACCCCCATTAACTCTGCTCGTGGGACGAATCTCCCAAGAGTGTGCCCCCAACTCGTCATCACGTCCGGGGGGCTAAGCAGGGTTTGAGCCCGGACAGTGCTTGGATGGGCGACCACCTTACACAACAGCTTGTATGTACGTTGAACTTCTTTCGCACCGTACATAGCCAAGCGAGCTAATCCGAGGTGTTTTTAAATGTGAAGGGGAAAAACTCAGAGGACCCCGGAAAATTAAACACGACCACGGGGAGAGAGACACACAAACTCCAAATATACAACGCGTGTCAGGGTCGGGATCAAACCCACGACATCCTGTATACCATGCGAGGAAGTTAACATCTTACCACCAAGGTACCCCAAAAGGAAGTGACTGGCTGGATTGATTCAGCGAGTGCTGGATCATCTACAATGGTGAGTGAGGGACCCGGAGGAAAATCCACGCGACCACGGCGAGAGAGAGCAGAGGCGTAGCTAAAGGGGGGGGGGGGGGCAGGGAGGTGCACATGTCCCCGGGCGCCAAGGTAAAGGGGCGCCAAAATGAGGCTTACAACGTCACATTATAACTTATTGCGGCGGGCGCGGCAGCCTGAAACTACTGCACAAATCTACACCTCAACCTAAAAGTTTATATATCCCGCCACACACAGCCTACATGTCATGTAATTACATTTTGGTACGCGGAAAATTTGAATGCGGATGAGGATAAAAATGTTGGAAACTTTTTCGCGCTGATCAAACTCGTTGCTCAGTATGACCCATTGTTAGCAAAACACGTGCAGCACGCAGGAGAAAATCCGGGATCAGTTTCTTATTTGTCACCGGAAATCCAGAATGAATGTATCCACATATTTGCGTCGACTGTAAAGAACCAATTGTTGAGTGATATCAGGAAAAACAAGTACTACGGTATCTTACTTGACTCAACTCCTGATCTAGGACATCGGGAACAGCTTCCTCACGTCATAAGATTTGTGGATGTGGATTTTCAAACTAAAAAGTAACTATCAAAGAATCATTTTAGGTTATATCGAGATACATGCAAAAGATGCAGCAAGCCTAGAAAGAGTCATCGTCGAGAGACTGAAATCTGACAACATACCTCTATCCGACTGTCGGGCACAATGTTATGACAATGCTGCTGTGATGACTGGGCATATATTCGGCCTTCAACAACGAACATGTGACAAAAATCACAGAGCATTGTTTGTCAACTGTGACAACCACAGCTTAAACTTAGCAGGAGTACACTCAGCTAAACAGGATCCACTTGTCGTCACATTTTTGGAACAGTTGAAAGTATATATTTGTTTTTCTCTCGTTCAACAATTCGTTGGGAAGAGTTAAAAAAAGCTGTGCCCATCACAGTAAAGCGGAAGTCTGAAACACACTGGAGTGGACGATCAGAAGCTGTTAAAGCTATCTATGAACGACTGGATGAACTAGTAGGGCTGCTAGACAAATTATCGGAGGACGTAACTATGACGCCTGAAACCAGAAGTGATGCAGAACAGTTACAGGCATGCGTATTAAATTTTAACTTCATAGTTTTATTACATTTCTGGAATGTCATTCTTGGAAAAATTGATCGTGTTCAGAAGCGCTTACAGGATCCTACTATGAATTTTAAGTAAGCAGCAACTGATCTTGAATCTTTGGAGCATTGATTTGTCAAGCTTCGTGATGATTTGAGCCAAGTTGCTGTAGAAAACGCCAAAACAAGATGCACAGCCTGGGGGATCGATGTGGACAGAAGAATTAGGCGACGTCGGAAGATGCCAGGAGAGCTGGCAAGAGATGCAGGACTTTCAGCAGAAGAAGAAATTGTGCGCGTTATGAAGAGCTTATTTTATCGACTTCAACAGGAGATGTCAACACGGTTTTTACGACTAAAAGACCTGAACACAAAATTTGGATTTCTGCTGGACGTCAAAACTCTTCTATCCGACACAGATGTCGATGCAATTCGTCGAAATTGCACAGATTTTGAAAATTTCTATGACACCGACATCAATGGCCACGAACTTTTCACAGAAATTGGAGATTGCAAAATGCTGCTCAGTAACCGGAATGAAGTTCTACCAGAAACTCCTTTGGATCTTCTTGGTTTTGTTGTGTTTTATGGAGACGACATATTTCTGAATTTGCGAATTTCACGGCAAATGTTATTAACAATAGCAGTTTCAATTGCAAGCTGTGAGCGGTCGTTTTGCAAATTGAAACTTATTTTGTCGTATTTGCGTGCTTCAATGGGACAAGATCGTCTCAGCGATCTTGCTCTTCTTAGCGTTGCAAGAGAAACATTGGAAAAACAGATTTTGATTACGTGATTGACCAGTTTGCGACAGGGCAATCAAGAAAAATTAATCTTTTGTAGACTATGTCAACCAGTCTACGACAGTGACTGAGTGAGCCATGTAATATAATTTCTATAAATTTGTTTCTTTAAATACAATGTTTCATTAAAATTGAAATTGTTATTCCTTATTCGATATAATAGGAAAATGTGATAAAACGGGGGGGGGGGGGGGGCGCCAATTTTTATAGTTCGTCCCCGGGCGCAAAATATCCTAGCTACGCCTTTGAGAGTGAGAGACATGCAAACTCCAAATCTATATAAGGTTGATGTTGATTCGTGGAGAAAAATCCACGCGACCACGGGGAGAGAGACACGCAAACTCCAAATCTATATACGGTAGCTGTTGAATCATGGCTATCACTCTGTCTCGCCTTGACACCCTTGTCTGCCAACCGCTTGACCGATCGACGGGTTCTGTGGGAGGTGGGGGTTTGGTTTAACTTTGTTTTTATTTCTTTGCCATCATCAATATTTTATTATCGGTCACATTTAGTGGCGCTTGCCTTTCGATCCAGAGCACGGGAGGATCTCAGAGCCCTAGGTGAGCAGCTATGATTTGCGTACAAGGTGTCATCATCATCAGCAGCATAGGCCGTGGTTAATCCACCGCTGGATGATGACCGACCTTTCGCCGTGTTCGTCGTGGGCGGTATTTAACCATAATTCACCGCACTGGTCAGTGTGGGTTGATAATTCAAAGGGGAGACCACCCAGGACCAGTTCAGGCGTCACTCGTCACTGGCGTGGGGCCGTGGCCGGAGATTGAACGCTGAGCTCACAGTGCAGTGCGCTAACCACTCTTTCCACCGCTCCGCCAAAATATAAAAAAAAACTACGAGGAAACCTTATGCATTGCGATCACGAGAATATAGCACAGCTGATTAATTTCGTGCATTTCAACATTTAGTAGGCTTTCGCGACCAATGTTATCCATAATAGGGGGGGGGGGGGTTTGGGTTCGAATGCGTAAAGTTTAAGTGCGTCGTTAAACCCGTCACCACACGACGAATCCAACAAAAAAACACCGGTTGTGCGTTGGAGAGTAAACCCGCAACATTTACAGTTCGAGCACCGTGACGTCTCGCCGGGTGGCGGCGGGTTCAACGACACATTTACATTTTCACGCGATCTCACCCAAAAACCTCGATTATGGGTAATTTGTGGATCGTTACGTCATTCTCCGCGCCGTCTGGTTCACAGTCGACGTTAAAGACCCCGTGACGTCGTTCGCAAGAGGAGTCCATCGCGTGCTGAAGTCAGGCTCTACATTTGCCAAATTAAAACATTGCACCGCGAATTTGGTCTAGATTGAAAACTCACTTCTTTAGAACTGCTGACTGTGTTTAGTTTGCTGTCGCCTCTGATTAGCAGAGTTGACTACGTACGATGCGATAGAAGTTCAAAATACATAGACAGCCACAGACAACCAGACCCACAGACACCCATAGAGTCCCCATCAAGTTCATTTCAAGTTCAAGCTCATTTATTTGGTATAGCCCTGTGAGCCATTCGGTTCTTGAATCGGGTGCAACCGCAACAAACAAAAAACAAAAACATGAACAAGAATCTTATAGTGACTATGTGCAAACAGAAAATCCAAGAAAAGACAGGGAAATATTGCAGTAAAAGCACCGTACACCAACACTGTGTGAAAAAAATCCCAGTGGCATGCAAGTCAAACAACAACAACCACAAGACAACTTAGGTTAAGGCGAGATACACAGAGAACCACGGACACCCATAGATTGGCACGGTTGGCTACGTAGGGTGCGAAAAAAGTACAACATACGCCCTGTACTCATATCAGCAATCATTGTTCCCTCCCGGCAGACTGATGCCGCAGGGGCACTCTTGCGCATGAGACCCACCCTGGTCTCGTTGAGTTCTCAAGCGGTTACACAAAATACAATTAAACGTGCCTATTATTCAGTCAGCCTGCCAAAGCGGTGCCAGTGGGTCCATGCTTCTGGCGATAGGATATCGTGTGATCAGTGCTGTTCTGGGCTTCTAGCTAACTTGGCATTCTCCCAGTAATCCGGTATAGAAGCTGGTTCATCGTGTATTCCGCCCCACTTCAATCACAACTCCAATCAGCAGACAATTTAACTTGAGCCTGGCCTTTTTGGTGGCGAGATGTTAACTCCCTCGACTGGTTTTCAGGAGGACGTGGGTTCCGATCCAGACCCTGACGCTGCATATATAAAGTTTGCGTGTCTCTCTCTCCCCGTGGTCACGTGGGATTTTCTCTGGGTTCTACGGATTTTCCCCTCCACATTTAAAATAAACGTGTGTTTAGGAGTATTTGGCTGCGATAAATGCCCACGTGATGATAAGCCACTTCGTTGAACTGATATATTTAATACGGTACAGCAGCTGGGTCAGCGTGTACTCCACCCAACTTCAATCTCAACTCCATTCAGCAAACAATTTCACTTGCGCCTGGCCTTTTTGGTGGCGAGATGTTAACTCCCTCTCCTAGTATACAGGAGGTTGTGGGTTTCCGATCTCGACCCTGATAATGCCTGCTGTATATTTGGAGTTTGCGTGTCTCTCTCTCTCCCCGTGGTTGCGTGGATTTGTCTCTGGTTCCTCCGTTCTTTCCCCCTCCACATTTAGAAATCGACATCACCGCACGCTCAGAGTATTTGGCGACTGCTGTGCACTTCCACGCGATGTTAAAGCTCACTCCGTTGAGCTATCGCGTGTGATCGCCAGGTCGCTTCTGAAATAAGAGCTGCGGAGAGCTCAGTAGTGGGGCCTTACACCTGGTATATAAAAAAAAATTGTGTAGTGACACAAATAAGGGTCACTGTACTGTAGCGCCAGCCACTGATTCTGGAGTGCCGCTGAGCGCCGGGAGCTTCCATAAAAGAGTTGGGGACACGTGACAGGGAGCCGGGAGCCCCGGTCTTGATACAGCAGGGGTGTGGCCGAGGGCGGAGCGAGGCCGCGGCGGCCAGGGAAATAAAGGGGGAGCGCCGAGGAGATTCGGGGCTCATTTGTGGGGATCGTCCTGGAACTCTTCGATCTTCGCTCTTCGTTCGTCGGTTGGACTTTAGCAGAGAATCGTGGGTCAGACAGCGTGAGTGCTGGCTGGCCTGTTCGCTAGGGTTAACTCGCACGCACATCGCGACAGCATAGCTGACACCCGAGTGGTTAGTGTTGTGTTAAAAAAAACGTGTTGCCTCCGAGTTAGTGTGTGCGCCTCAGTGTATCACACACTACAATTGTACCGATGCTCTTGCTGCCAGCTGTGCCGAATCACCGAAGTAGGACGGGTGACCGGGGAGGGGATGCAGAGAATGGGCTGTTAACAAGAGGCAAGCAGTCCCGACGGTCACGGTAACGAGGACTGGGAGAAAATGCGGGGCCCTCCGCAATTGCAACCCCCCCCCCCCCCAAATTCTATCCCGCACGGTGGTGTCATTTCAGCCGCCCCCCCCCAACTTCACCGACTCGCTGGCTAGCGGCTCTCTCTCGCCACGCTGGTCGCACGGTTAATCAGTTGGCCTCATAAACGGAGCACACCAACTCCATCTTCTTCATCATGAGCAGCCGGGATGGTTCTGCAGAATGCACTGCTATTTGTCTTTCTTGCTGCCACGTGATCGGCGGACACCCCTTGCCACGATGCACGCGAGGGGGGCGCGTCGCAGGCTCAGAGTGCCTTGCCTGGCCCAAGGAGTCCCGTCGCAGTCTGTTCACACCTACGGGAGATTTCAGAAGGCCGTGCCGTGCCAATCCAAGGCCGGCTCCGCACGGCTCCGTTTCTTTAAATTTACTTCCAGAGGCTCACCACGACTCCACTGCTGCGGAACCGTCTCTTTACTCCCTCTCCCGTCCCTCCCCAGATGGTGACAAGTGCTCGCAACATGTCAGCCTTTTTTCTATTCATTTTGAGCCTTTCATTTCTTTCCTCTCTTCTCGCCTTCTCAAGGTAACTGATAGGATGTGCGTTCAAAGGGCGTTACAATATTGCGATTGGAAAACCTCCGGTAAGCTGATGTACTTCTCTGCGTGCAGCTTAGTGAATTGCAACATAACGATCCGCACCTACGATTATGTATGGTGGTGAAAGAAATTAAACGTGATAATACTAATTTACATTTGTAAGGCCCATTTCATCCAAGGATCCCAATGTGCCACCATGTAAGACAGAGACAGCAGCATAAACGACCCAAAAACTATGGGGGAAATGTCATTTTAAAGAGGTGAGTTTTTCATGACGAGGTTGAAATAGCTCAAAAGATTCAGATTTTCTTATAATTATCTGAGGGCAACGCGTTCCATAGTCTTGGAGCTGCACTGGCAAAACCCCCGATCACCCCCAGGAATGGAGCCTTGACCCTTGGAATAATAATGAGATCAGAAGGTCTCAAGGACCTCATTAGTTGTGTATAGAAGTGGATCAGCTCCTGTAAGTAATGTGGGGCTAACCCATTGTGACAACCTTGTAGGTCAATAGCAGGAACCTTACAATGAGTTTCGATATTTGATTGGTAGCCAATACAAGGACAAGAGAACAACAGTCGTGTGCTCACGTTATCCGCGAATTCGAAAGCCACGCGACAGCTGCTTGAGGTGGGGATGAATGAATTGTCACTGATGCCACAACTGCTGCTGCTTCCGTTGAATTTGCGGTGATTCCCAGCGGGCCCTGCAGTTTACCAGCGTACAGTTGCAGCGAGTAGTCACTTTGTGGGCACCGTTTGGTGTTCGACCAATGAAGGCAGTGACGGGATCCGGCCTGGTAGGTCGTTGCAGATTCGATTGATTGATGTTTGTGTTGAATAAACTGCGGTTGAATGAATTGAGAGTAATTTTTATTTGTACGAGATGCACAGAAAGGCACAATACATTATAGAGGCAGTCCCCGGACTTACGAGCGACCGACTTAGGAACATCCGCACTTACAAAGGAGCTTCCATAAGTTTTCTTGGTTCTTTCGGTAAAGTCACGTGACTTTACCGAAAGAACCAAGAAGATGAATCCCTGCAGTCACGAAAGCTTTAAATCGAAATTTATTCCATAAGTTATTTATTGTTAATTATAACACATTGGCATACATCTACGCAAAAGCCTGCGTGTTAAACTGAGATTGTATAACACTGACCATATTTGCATTTAAATACGGCACATTGGTGTGTTTACGACTTATGAACGGGTATCAGGAACGTTTTTATATCGCGATATCACCATATTGGAAAGTTCAAGATCATATCGTGGAAAAGCATTATCGCGGAAACACCACTTCTAAGTGATCGTGGCACAAGATTTAAAGTAGGAAATGTTATTGACTACTATGAACTATATATTTTTAGTTTACTAGCTATAAGGCCCACTGAGCTATACAGCTCAACAAAGTGGCTTATCATCGCGTGTACATTTCTAACAGCCAAATACGCGTAAACGCACGTGGATTCTAAATGTGGAGGGAAAAACCGGAGGTCCCGAAGAAAAATCCACGCGACCACGGACAAAACATGCACACTCCAAATATACAGGTGTCAGGGTCCGGGATTAAACCCGCGACCTCCTGTAAACTTGCCGAAACGTGGCCTATTATATGGATATATTTCTAACTGGACAAATGTGGTGAGTTTTTGTTTACTTTCGCCGGTGCGCCGTTGCCAAGGCAGCAGTTAGCTGTGTCACATGACCTTTTTTTTCCATAAAAGAGGGTTTTGGGTGAGATAGCGTAAATATAAATGTGTCGTTAAACCCGCCACCACCCGACACAGCCAATGAATTAGTCAGGTTTGCTAGTACAGCCACACACCGGTTGTGTGTTGGAGAGTGAACCCACACAACATTTGCAATTGAACTCTCTGAGCTGGGCCTTGGGGTTTCTGTCTTCGGGCGAATGAATATTGCGCGCGGTACAAATCGGCATTGTTCATTTATTCATATTTACGTGAACTAACTCCAAAACACACCTCTCTCGTCGATAATGTTGGTCGCGGAAGCCTTACGTGTTAAGCTATCTTTCTTTTTTTTATCATTATTACCAGAGGTGTGGACTCGAGTCATGTGACTTGGACTCGAGTCAGACTCGAGTCATGAATTTGATGACTTCAGACTCGACTTGGACTTGCATAACAATGACTTTGTCCCACCTCTGATTATTACACGCTTTTTATTAACTCACTCTGTCTGTTGCTGTTGTTGTATCCTCAAATCTTGTAGCTAAATTTTAACCCACTTCCCAATGTGGTATCGACTGTAAACTTGGTATACTTATGTCATACTGATGACAATACTATATTATATCGTTAAAATATATAAATTATATATATTATTTGAAACATTCTTATCCACGGTCAACTGACGTTGGCTGTAAATGGACACGGCCCCTTACGTTATGGCAAGCTTTGGGGCCACTTCCTGGAGTCGTGGAGTTTTTCCATTGCTAGTACGGTACATTTCACGAAAGCGTTTTTTTAAAAATATTATTTCGTTTCACGTTGGAAACGCCCATCCGCCGCTTTGCTTTTCGTGTTGTTGTTTCGCCGGGCACCAGTTCCAACCGTGGCCAAGTGATTATAATCAATCATTATTAGCGACGGTTTCTCCGCGAATGGGGCTTGACGATCCTTGTCAAAGCGCAGCTAGCGAGTGGTGGGTGGGGGCGAACTGTCGCAATAACAACGTCGCATCGATTGGGTTTGACAAGGGACAATCGATTCCGCTCCAGAGTCTATTTGCCGTGCCGTGCGTGCCCAGCTGCGACTGAAAGCAGCAGCAGGAGGAGCAGGAGGGGGCGAGAGAGAGGAGGGAGACGAGGAAGCGCAGGGAGTAGGTTGCGAGTTCAACGTTTCGGGAAAATCGGCTCCGTTACAGCTCGGACAGAAGCTGTGTCAGCATTTCGCCACAAACGTATTGCTCTTCATATTGCTATTATATTGCTCTTCTTATTGATATTCATATTTCACTTCGTATTGCTCTTCATGTTGCTATTCATATTGCACTGTATTGCTATTCATATTGCTCTTCAGATTTCTATTAATATTGCACTGTATTGCTATTCATATTGCTCTTCAGATTTCTATTAATATTGCACTTTGTATTGCTATTTATGTTGATCTTCATATTGCTCTTCATATCGCCCCTTCGTATTGCTCCCCTTCCAAGTGCTCTCTCAGCTCCAGCAATCAAAGCCTTCCGTCAAAACTCCTCAGCCTTCCTCTGTGGCACCATGTTGGCTAGGAGATGTTAACTACCTCGCCTGGTAGACAGGAGGTCGTGGGTTCTATTCCGACCATGACGCCTGCTGCTGTATATTTGGAGTTTGCATGTCTCTCTCCCCCCGCGGTCGCGTGAATTCTTCTCCAGGTCGTCCAGTTTTTCTCTTCACGTTTATAATCAACATGAGCTGCCGAGGCAGGATATAATAATTTCTCCTATCTCAGCAGCTCTCTCGCTATATTTTTTCGCCTGTTGACGATTGCTTGTGTTGCAATCGAAACATCGTGATAATTTTGTTATTTTTATATCTACGTAGCTTTACCGAAAGACCCAGAGAATATGCATTCCTGCAGTCACGAAAGCTTTAAGTCAAGATCAGAATGTTTATTTAGACTGCAGGAGGAGGAATCCGATGAGCTGTGAAGCACTTTTTCACAGATGTCCAGTATGGGGCACGGGGGGGGGGGGGTCAGGGAATTTCAATAGCAAACTATACAAAAAAAAACGACAGGAGTGCAAAATAAAGAAAGTGGTAAGGCACTAAATGTAAATAAAACAAATAGTTATTTATTTATATAAGCCTGATTAATTAAGCTCGGGCAAGGCAGAAAAATCAACAATACAGTCCCAGACCATGCCAAGATAACACAATAGAATGGAAGATTAACATTGAACTATCGGATATCCGTAGAGAGTCGGCCGCCTGCTTGAGTAACAATTGGCTTTGAATGAGCGTTAAACTGGAGGTCTTGTAAACGGGAAATCAACGGACCAGCTGGGAAAACAGGTCCATTGATTTCATCATACGCTGTCTTTCCGACAGACCTATTCTTCACATGAGGATGGCTGCTTGCGTTGTGGCCGAAACGTCGTGAGAATTATTTTATTATGTAAAATTTGTATTATTTTATTATTTCCCTTCTACGTGACTTTACCGAAAGAACCAAGAAGATGAATCCCTGCAGTCACGAAAGCTTTAAATCGAAATTTTGGTACTTGCATTGTCTCTGTAGTGTTCGCCTTTTGACGTCCTGTGGTCTAGCACTGGTGAGACAAGGCCATAAAGAAGGCTGTCTCTGGTGTAGGCCAATCAGTTTAAAGGACAATAGATACAATTATTATCAGAGCACGTTTGTTTGCATGTTTTGCCACAAATGTGTGTGTGTGGTTAATGCAGACGTGATGCCTTGCAAAAAGTATCTTCAGTAGTCCCTCTGTTAACGTTTTTTATCCATTCCACGGAAAACTACTGTTCACCGAAATAACTTTTTATCGAATATAAGGATTACATGAGCCTGCAAGGGAGCTACAGTGTTTTTCCACTGCCAAAACAGAAAACGTAAAATGTTCAACAAAGCCAGTCGACGTCGAAACGGCTCCCAAATGGGCGTCGCTGATTGGCTGAGGGCATGGCTCAGCCCCCATCTTTAGAGCGCTCGGATTGGCCGAAATGGGCGCCCCCGCGTGCACTACAACGTAAACACGGTACCGTTACGTCAAAATGTTAACGCGAGTCGAAACCACGGGGGGGTCCTCGACGGGAGACGAAACGTTAACAGCAAAACACCGGGGACCGACGTCACTGCTAAGTTTCGATGTCAAGCTTCTTTCGTGACTGCAGGGATTCATCTTCTTGGTTCTTTCGGTAAAGTCACGTAGAAGGGAAATAATAAAATAATGAAAATAAAACACAATAAAATTTCGATTTAATGCTTTCGTGACTGCAGGGATTCATCTTTTTGGTTCTTTCGGTAAAGTCACGTAGAAGGGAAATAATAAAATAATAAAAATTTTACATAATAAAATAATTAAATTTCAATTTAAAGCTTCTTTCGTGACTGCAGGGATTCATCTTCTTGGTTCTTTCGGTAAAGTCACGTAGAAGGGAAATAATAAAATAATAAAAATTTTACATAATAAAATAATTAAATTTCGATTTAAAGCTTCTTTCGTGACTGCAGGGATTCATCTTCTTGGTTCTTTCGGTAAAGTCACGTAAAAGGGAAATAATAAAATAATAAAAATAATACATAATAAAATAATTAAATTTCGATTTAAAGCTTTCGTGACTGCAGGGATTCATCTTCTTGGTTCTTTCGGTAAAGTCACGTAAAAGGGAAATAATAAAATAATAAAAATAATACATAATAAAATAATTAAATTTCGATGTAAAGCTTCTTTCGTGACTGCAGGGATTCATCTTCTTGGTTCTTTCGGTAAAGTCACGTAAAAGGGAAATAATAAAATAAAAAAAATAATACATAATAAAATAATTAAATTTCGATTTAAAGCTTTCGTGACTGCAGGGATTCATCTTCTTGGTTCTTTCGGTAAAGTCACGTAGAAGGAAAAAAAAATAAAACATAATTAAATAATTCTCACGACGTTTCGGCCACAACGCAAGCTGCCGTCTTCAGGTGGAGAACAGGTCTGGGGCGTGCCATTCAGACTGTCTCCTCGACAGACCTGTTCTCCACCTGAAGACGGCTGCTTGCGTTGTGGCCGAAACGTCGTGAGAATTATTTTGTTATGTTTTATTTTTATTATTTTATTATTTCCCTTCAACGTGACTTTACCGAAAGAACCAAGAAGACGTCACTGCTGTTTGGTGTTTGAACATCTTAACACAACTCCCGTTTTCTGCTGCCAGCAAAGGGCTCAATCATATCCTTTTGTTCTCTTCTTCCCATCATGCTCCCAACCAACTTTGACATCCTGTGGCATCGAGCCCCCCCCCCCCCCCCTGGCCCAGGGCCTTGTGGCATTGCCCCTGACCTGAGCGTCTCTGGTGAACAATGGCACGAGAGGGAGAGGGGAGGGGGAGGTGGGAAATTTCATATCTCGCGGAAAAGGTCGCAATGAATCTTTTGTTTAGCAGTGCCGCCTGACGGCTTGTCATATCTATCACGGCGTGCGTGCTGCTAAATAAACAACAACAACAACGAGCTGTGATGGATGCGGTTTAAGGGGAAAACAAAAAAACACCAGGAGCTCTTATAGCCGGGAGGGGGGGGGGGGGGGGCTGGACCAGCTGAGAGGGAAAAAAAGAAAGGTCCCCATTGATTTAATCTGTGAGTTAAAAAGAATAGAGAATAAATGTTGTTCCATACACATGTGCCGGAAATGAAAAAAGGGGAAAGGAAAATGCGAGTTTAAAATTGTATTGCTTCGGTCGTAATGTCACAGTGTCGAGGAGCAGCA
This sequence comes from Lethenteron reissneri, assembly GCF_015708825.2. Classification (NCBI taxonomy): domain Eukaryota; kingdom Metazoa; phylum Chordata; class Hyperoartia; order Petromyzontiformes; family Petromyzontidae; genus Lethenteron; species Lethenteron reissneri. The sequence goes on from NC_083837.1 coordinate 7,054,343, forward strand.
GCAGCAGCAGCTCTTTAACACCAACCTGGCTCTGTTGATGAGCTCCTGAACGTTGAGACTCGTCTAGCACCTTCGATTAGCACGGTTGGCTACGTACGGTGAAGAAAGAGGTTCAACATACATGCGTAGTGTTTATATAACTGCTGCTGGGGTAATATTGATCTGGAAAGCCCTCAGGTAGATGGAATAAAAACAATATATATTGGCTTTTGCGACCAATATTATCCATAAGAGGTTTTGGGGGATTTTATGGGATTTGGGGATTTCTCCACAACTCTGGCTGTCGCCTCATGAGGCTGGTTGCTGTAATTACTGGCGAAACGCCGTACTCGAATTTTGATTGCTGTAGTGGGTTTACTCTCCAACACGCCGGTGTGCTGTGCCTGTAACGGATTAGCTGTGTAGCGGGTTAAACGGCACATTTGTATTTACACAATCTAACACCCCCCCCCCACCCAATTGTGAATATATTTTATATGGAGAGATGAGTGGAAGTCTCGTGCACTCATGTATTAGGTTATTTATTTAATTGTCATCGATGCTCCAGCAGCAATGCACAATGCATTTTACACGGCGATAAGTACAAAGACGAAGATCCCTCGTATAGCCTGTAACAGACTGTTGGGGCAAGTGCTGTTAGCGAGCACCTGTGAAGGCCAGCACGGCACACGAGGGGGTGGGTGGCCAACACCACGCCCGGCCGCCTTTGTCTTCCTCGTGGCGATGTTTACACACCGCACCAGGTACTCATTCGAGGCCGAGTCGACCTCGGGGAGGCCCAGGACCGGTTCAGATAATCGTCAACGGTGTTGGCCGTGAGCGGGAATCGATCCCGGGTCGCCTGGTTCGTAGAGCAGCGCGCTAATTGCTCCAGCAGCAACGCGCAATGATGTTTTGCACAGCGATATGTACAACACAGACACACCACGCGCAGACTCTCACGATGTGTCATGCACAGCTGAGCAAGAGGGTTTGTCATTAACTTAAAAGGCAGTGCCCTCGTCGCCAACGCAATGATCCTTATTTAGTTTTGCTTCGGACCACGTGCTTGGTCGTTTCGTGAGCCTTCAATCACCCGACAAAGATTGTTTTTAAGCTGCTCATTGTGGATGTAGTGGCAACTCGTGGCTGTAACGAGTCACATCAGCCCATTGCATACACCGTATACAATCACTGATGCCATTGTGTAACCATTTTTTTTGTTCCTGGGTAGTAAGTATTATTTCCTAATTGCTTATGCCTCAAAAGTAGAGAAAATTGCTATTATTCTCCACAAACTTGGCTTTTTTGACCGGGACATTGATATTTTGAAATTTACCTATTTTCCAGAACATTCCAGATAGATTCCGTGCTGAGTAAACTTAGAGTAACTTCGAGAACATTTTAGAACTTTCCAGCAATATAAATAGTAGTATAAATACAGGGACCTTAAGCCCACCAGTTTAGTTTAGTTCCAGCTGCCTAAGTGGATACATATCTGCATTTTTCTGAGATGGCATCAAGAGGCTGCAGGCATCCGGCAGACACATTTAGCTATGTCTGTGGCCAATTTATCAAGACAAGTGCGAAAAAGTACTCTTGTGGAAGCATCTGCTAAGATGTGTGAGGCCTACAAGGAATATATTTCAGCATGCCTGTCTGGGATTAAGACAAACCCTGGGCACCTCATTTCACCTGCGAGCAATGAAAAAAAACTTTGGAAGGTACGATGGACAATTGTTGCTCGGAATTTTACGTTTATAATATTTGTATTTTTTTTTTGAAAAGCCAGTATCTTCGTCGGACCACAGATAAAGAAGATCCTGGAGTCCAATGAATTCCCCAAGAAGCTCACTAGTAAGGAGAACGCGGCTTGGAACAGCTTTGTCCCAGTGGTTCGTGGCTTCCTGGGCAATCACAAGGTCGAAAACTACGTGGAGCTGGTTGAGGCTGGTGAAGAACTATGGCACAATGGGCTGTAGGATATCCCTCAAAATGCATATCCTTGATGCTCATCTTGATAGATTCAAGAACATGGGAGCGTACTCGGAGGAGCAAGGTGAACGCTTCCACCAGGATATACTGGACTTTGAACGCCGCTACCAAGGACAGTATAACGAGAACATGATGGGAGACTACATTTGGGGGCTGATTCATGAAAGTGATTTACAGTAGAATCGTAAATCTCGAAAAACTATTCACTTCTAAATCTTTTGCAGTCATTTTTTTATTACTTCATATAGATACATGTAAATTTTGATTCATATGTTGTTTTTCTGATTTTATGTGAACGAAAAGACACAAATTCTTCTGTTTTCTCATTGAAAATAGGTAAATTTCTAAATATCACTGTCCTGGTCACAAAAGCAAAGTTTGTGGGGAATAATAGCCATTTTCTACACTTTTTAGGCATAAGCAATTACGAAATAACACTTACTACCCAGGAACAAAAATTGTGTTACATAGTGTTCCCACACACGCGCGTGTGTGTGCGTACATGTAAGTTGGCACAGTTGGGGACACAGGTGGCGCATCGGCGAGTCATCCCAGTCAGTCGACCCGTGGCACCTGCGTCTGCCCCGTGACCTCCTGCCAGCAGGCGTTCAACACTTCACGTGACCTTAACGTGCACATAGCCTGGCACAAGCGCCATGGAGACGTAACCACCACTTAGTGGCGAATGGATGTTGTTGTTGTGCATGTATTTCATTTGGGAGCAGTGGCGCTGTGCTCAGAGCATTGCACTATGAACCCAGCGACACAAGTTCGATTCCTGCTCACGACCAATAAACAGTGGCAGCGAATGTTTAAACCGGTCCTGTTTTGCCTGGAGTTGACTCGGCGTCAAATGAGTGCCTGGTGAGGTGTGCAAACGTCACCACGTGGTGTTGGCCACAAACCCCCTCGTGTGCCCGTGCTGCCTTTCACAGGTGCTCGTGAACAGCACTTACCCCAACATTCTGTTAAAGGCTACACAGGGGATCTTCGCTTTAGACAGTTAACACAGGGATATCCGTAGTGTGTAGTTATTATAGTGTAGAGTATGTACGTTGAACTTCCTTCGCACCGTACGTAGCCAACCATGCTAATCGGAGGTGCGGGAGAAGGACAATAAACTAAACACAACAACAAGATTTTTGTAACGAAATTTGTTTTCAATTTAGTATAGTGGTGTAGTGTATAATGTAGTGTGTAGTAGTGTAGTGTATAGTAGTGTCTGTACATTTGTCGTGACATCGCGGGATGTCACTGTTCTGTGCAGGCCCTGGAGAGGCACGGCGTGCATGTAACGACATCGCGGACACCGCTATGACGTGGGTGTAGTTCCGGCCCTAGAGGGGCTCGGTGAGCGCTGATTGATAGCGCTGGATGGCACCACGCTTGGCGTGCAGTGCCGGCCCCTACAGGATAGGGTGTGGGAATGCCGGCCATAGAAATGGAGTTACTGAAGGCCGTGGCACTCTGGTTGATCCGAGAGGACACGTGACCAGTTAAGCCTAGAAAGGGGCCACAAGTGGGGGCTAGGGGTGGTCACATGGTCGGGGTCCAGATCCTGCTCGAGGATTCTGGAAGGTGGTCGTGGCCAAGGGTGGAGCCGGCCACGCCGCAGATGATATAAGCCGGGTCCCCCAGAGGGACCGGCGTTGTTGTTCATCTTGAAGAAACCTTCGTCTACGTTCTACGTTCTACAGAGTCTCCAACGCGTGGGCCTGGACCCAAGCTGTGGTCCGGTCCGTAGTAGCTATTTATGTTGTAATTAGTGCGGTTAGCCTGATGGTCACCACCATAGGTTGTTATTCTGTTAAGGGGCAGTTACCCTGTGTGTTGGTGTTAAATAAATGTGTTGCCTCCGAGAGTACGTCTGTGACTCAATTTAACTCACTAGCACCGCACATAGCCAACCATGCTAATCGGAGGTGCCGGGGAAGGACAATATACTAAACACAACAGCAACAAGCATTTCTAACGAAATTCGTTTTAAATTTAGTATAGTGGTGTAGTGTATAGTAGTGTATCGTAGTGCATGTACTTTGAACTTCTTTCGCACCGTATGTAGCCAACAGTGATAATCGGAGGTGCGGGTGAAGGACCGCAAACTAAACACAAAAGGCTTATCGAAAGAAGAAAGACAGAAAGAAGAAACGACGACTTTAAGAAGCAATCAAAGCCGATGGCACAAATTCGGCATATTCACCCCCCCTCCCACTCGCACACATTCCGCACGAGGCCCAAAGGCCAACAACGCCAAGCAGCCAGCAGCAAACAGCACTAATAATGATATGTATTTTATATATATAGCGTCGTTCACGGAAAACTGCATCTCACAACACTGCAAAAGACAACAGCGATGAATAAATAAAATAAAAGTAGCTCCTCGCAAGATAACGTCGGACACCCCTAACCAAGGTCAACTCGGTCGAAGGCCGAAATAAACAACGACAACAAAAGTTTTATTTTAAGTGGGACTTAAACAGTGGAAGGGACTTCATTTGGCGAATGTGGAGCGGGAGCAGGAGTGTCCGTTCCCACTCCGTGGGAGCTGCCGATTGCCACGCACCTCTTGAATTGAGACAGGGTCGCTACGAGGACTGGGGGGAAAGAAACGATGGCAGAAGGAACTTCAAAGTTGCTTGGTGCGAGGGGGGGGGGAAATGCTGGTTTCATCGGTAGCACGGTGGGTGAGTGAGTGAGTGGGGGAGTGAGTCGGTGAGTGGGTGGTTGTGTGCGTGAGCGGGTGAGTGGATGGTTGAGTGGATGGGCTAGTAGTTGGTTGAGTGAGTGAGTGGATCAGGGTGTGAGTGAGTGGGGGAGTGAGTGGGTGAGTGAGTGAGTGAGTGAATGAGTGGGGGAGTGAGTGAGTGGGTGGGTGAGTGAGTGGAGGAGTGAGTGGAGGAGTGAGTGGAGGAGTGAGTGGAGGAGTGAGTGGAGGAGTGAGTGGAGGAGTGAGTGGAGGAGTGAGTGGAGGAGTGAGTGGAGGAGTGAGTGGAGGAGTGAGTGGAGGAGTGAGTGGAGGAGTGGAGGAGTGAGTGGAGGAGTGAGTGGAGTGGAGGAGTGAGTGGAGGAGTGAGTGGAGGAGTGAGTGGAGGAGTGAGTGGAGAAGTGAGTGGAGGAGTGAGTGGAGGAGTGAGTGGAGGAGTGAGTGGGTGAGTGGATGGTTGAGTGAGTGGGTGAGTGCGTGAGTAGTTGGTTGAGTGAGTGAGTGGGTGGATAAGTGAGTGCGTGAGTAAGTGGGTGAGTGGATAGTTGCTTGAGTGGGTGACTGAGAGAATGGGTGGTTGGTTGATTTAGTGGCTGAGTGAGTGGGTGGGTGAGTCGGTGGTTGGTTTAGCGGGTGGTTGGTTGATTGATTGAGTGGGTGAGTAGGTGAGGGAATGTATCTCGAGAGAGGAAGCCACTCTATGTGCACATTGCTTTTAATTATTTAGTTATAATCATACTAATTATTATAAAATTTCATTTTAAAACTGCACCACTGTGGGAGGGGGGGGGGGGGTTGTGGTTGAGTGGGCGTGGTTATGTAAAAGTGGGTGAGGCTAACGGAGGGAGCAGCCTTCTGCAAATTAACATAATTGGCGGTCCACCGGTGGTGCGTGGTGACAGGAAAAAATATCAACATTTTCGCGATAATAATTTATTTTCCCGCCATTCGCAACTCCAGTCATAAAATCGTGTGGGGTGGATGGTTGGTTGGTGGTGGTGGTGCGAGTCAAACTCTGTAATGCGGAACGTTGACACGAGCGGCTGAACACGAAGCTTGGCGCGGCCTGTTGCCGTACAGCAGCACCCGGCCCTAGGGGATGGCGGTGGGCTGGCTCCGTGTCCCCGAGGCAAGATTTGACTCCCCGTGCCCTCCACTTGGTCGGCAGTTCCTCGAGTCAACAAACCCAAATCCAGGGTCAAAGTTGACCTTTTGTTTAGAAAGCCACCGTCGACTGAATACACCTTCGAATCGCGTCATACTTGGTAACAGGGTCAACTAAAGACTGATGAAGAAAATTTGCTGATTACATATTTTAAAATTTTAGACGGTTTTATGAGGGCCGGTGTGTTATGCTGCACCGGTTTAACCACCAATACGTACACATGTTGTATCTTTAATCATCTTCGGCATGAAGCCAAATCCATTGCGTTGCTTTGTTAACACTCGGGGAGTTAAATCGATGGTCCTACATATGACGGAGAGAGTTATATTTTCACACCGAGCCTGGCATTTAATCCATTGCCTCCACTTGTTTAATTTAGTCGCATCGAATTCCGGTTATCGCGCTATATTTCCTGGACATTCAAAATGTTACCGTCAAGTTCAAATTGTCTTCTCACTTGCATTCGAATTTGTAACGAGTAGTTTAGCTCCGCGAGATGTAAGACCCAATGAACAAAAATGTTCTGCACCATTAGCTACGACTTGATGTGACCCAGGTGGCAATGCACCATGGGTCTCTTGCGTCTCAACAGGCCCGATATTTTATCTCGTGGTTAAATTAAAAACAGAATGAAGGATTCTACTCCTATAAACCGGATTTAACCGCTCGACTTCCTTAAACTCACTCGAAGTTTGATCGAGTCGCAGAAGCCATTTGTCCATTGAAATCGGACAGCGCAGGCTTGTGATAAAGTGCAGGTGCGTTGGCACATAAGCCCTGGCAGTCTGGTGACATTACTGGAAATTTAACTTGGGCTGCGATAGAGAGTCTGAGAGAATGCTATTTGAAGCCATTAATCACATCAAGGCAGCTGTCCAGGCTACCTTGGAACAATTCTCGCCAATGCTTATTGCATTCTTAATAGGCTTAGAGCGCCATATATCTGTGTTCTGATTTATGAGAATGAAAAAAAATAAAAATAAAAATATTCCGTGCATATTTTTCAAATAAAAACAACCAAATATCTTTTTGCAACAAAAAACCACAGCAACAGTAAATCATTGACCAATCACACGGCATGCGCCCGACCTCGTGAGATCTCGGAAGCTCAGCAGAGGCTTAGCCACCGTGAATAAAACCGGTCCTGTAGGCTACAGTGTCAATAGCCGGCAGTGCAGCAATATCCATTGTTTTACTGTACCGCGGCTCCAACATCTATGCTCCCTGCCTTCACGAATCCGCACCGACCAGGCGTGACATATGCACATAATCAGGAACAGTAACAGAAATAATGGAACTGTATATTTGTATTATTATTCGCTAATATCACACGAGACATCAAGAGACGACGACTCAGATGGCTCGGACACGTGCTCAGAATGACGCTAAGATGGACACCACTGGGCAAAAGGAAAACCTGGGAGACCCAAGACCCGGGCCGGATTAAGGTTCTTGTATGCCCTAGGCCAGGCATGTCCAAAGTCCGGCCCGCGGGCCAATCACGGCCCGCGGTCAGATTTCATATGGCCCGCAGCTTCGGTCTTATAACGTGTTATTTATGGCTCGCTAGCTCTATCAGAATAAACAAATCATAAAACTTTAAAGCTGTAATTCCTCATTTCACCACACGGTGGCAGCACCATTCTAATGCTATCTGGCTCTGCATCCGTGCCGCGAACCCCTCTCGAATCATTTATACGGTGACGTAATATATCACAATGATGTGAGGTGGCTGTTCCTTGATCAATCTGAAATTTAGTGTTTTGAACGGTAACATTTGTCACTATTAACAGTGAAAAGCCTAAAGCACACTAATGCACTTGGACTTATGGCACTTGTTTTATTAAACTCTTGAATAAGATTTGGTTATAACTGTTGATGTTATGTACCTGTAGATGTGACACAAACTATTGCTTTCTGAAAGATCTTGTAAAAGACAAGGGCAAAATTCACTTGTTTTAAAGTTTAATGATAACAGACCACTTTGCATTACTTATAACTCCTGTTTAAAATGTTCATGAGGCAAAGATATTTAACTAATGGAAATTTAAGGTATTCTATACAGTTTGTTCAATGTTATCTGACTGAATGAAAGGCAGAAATGCGTTTTTAGAGTTGTTCACGTCTGCCTGAGTGGCTTATATTTGGTTACATTGTCATTTGAAAAATGAAGGTAATTGTGACAATGAAATTTTTTTATAACAGTGTGTATTTTCATGTAACTTTTGTGGTTAAAAAAATGTCAGAAGGAACTATTGGCCCTCGGGCATCTTCACTTTATGAAATTTGGCCCTCTTTGCAAAAAGTTTGGACACCCCTGCCCTAGGCACAGTGCCTACTGTGGTCTATTGGATAATACGGACCTGGTGGGTGGGTGAGTGAGTGGGTGGCTGGGTGAGTGAGTAGGCCCTAGGCACAGTGCCTAATGTGGCCTATTGGATAATACGGCCCTGCGCAATACCACCTGAAGGATGAGCTAGTAGCAGCGATCAACCTCTTGGGGCAAGGCTCAACATGTTGCCGAGGACAGGGAAAAATTTGAGAAAACTCATTGCGGCCTTTTGCTCCACAGGGGATGAAGAGGATTCACTGACTAACTAATACGTGCATAACAACATATAATATCCCTGTGCCATGCCATCATACACTGTCGATCAGTCTGCATGCTTCACCCGTCTGGCATTGTGTTCACACACGCAGAATGCCGATTATTTGTTTTTGTATTTCAAACGCTGAAAGTTTAATTAAAAGCAAACGATCCTCTCCAGCGATTTCTTTTTCGCCGCTGTTCCAACCTCGAAATAATTTCCCGTTCAAACTTCGCTTTTGTGGCGGAAGCTGCCGCGGTCACAATAAGAGAGTCGCGGATATAAATGTGTTTGTATTGGTGGTCAGCAGCGCGCCGGACTTGCGAAGGGCAGAGGTCGCCGTTCCGATTCAATCGCGGAGTGTTGAACACGATGGGGCGAGTTTCCTAAATCCGCCTCGGCAAGGCAGCGGTAAAACAAGCAACAAAATGGTTCACCAAAGTTGGGTCGATCGGCGGCAGGCCGCGTGTGGTGGGACAAAGTGGAGGTACTCCGACCTCTTTAAATATTTTGGCCAGAGCGGAAGATTAGGCTGACATACTCGAAAAATGGCCTCCATTAAAAATCAAACCATTTCAACAATTTTTTTAATGTGAACAGGTAAGGCCCACTGGGCTAAATAGCTCTTTTTCAGAAGCGACCTGGCCACACATGACAGCTCAACCAACTGGCTTATAGCCTGGAAATGTATAGTCGCCAAATATCCTAAACGCACATTGCTTCTACATTTGTAGGGAAAAACAGGAGGAGCTGGAGAAAAATATACACGACTACGGGGAGAGAGACATGCAGACTCCAAATATATAGCAGGGAACATCAGGGTCTGGATCGAACCCACGACCTCCTCCAAACCAGGCAATAAACTAAACACAAAAAGCAGCCTATGGGCAGTATTGGGTCTCTGGGCAGTGATGGGTCTGTGGGCAGTGTTGAGTCTATGGGCAGTGTTGTGTGTATGTTGAACTTCGTTCACGCCGTATGTAGCCAGCCGTACTAATCGGAGGTGCTGGGGAAGGACAACACACTAAACACAACAAGCAGCTTTAAAGACATGTATTTTCAATCTAGATTTCAAAATGCATAGCTCCAGTGGCTTCATATTATCGGGAGGAAGAGCGTTGCAGACGGCCGCAGAAGCACATCTGAAAGCGTGCGATGCGGTGACCACCGTTTTTGTTCGATGGTTTGAGAAAAGCTGCTGAGAGGATAACCGGAGTTTGCGTGATGATGGTGTACGTTTCTTGACGAGATCGATTGGATGGACACCGGACGGAGACACGTATAATGCACACCACCGTGTCCCTGGCTCTCCAAAGCAGGGTCGCTATCTTTCCCACAATCGAGCAAACCCAGATATATCTCCCAGCAGAGCCATCCCTAGGGGTAACGGCGAATCGGGGGGGCACCGCCCCGGACCCCTTACTTTGGGCGGGGTGGGGGGGGGGTCCGCGCTTCGATCCGGATCGAACCCACAACCTCCTGCATATCAGGCGAGGGAGTTAACATCTCGCCACTGCGGCGCCCTCATCAGGTCGCATCGTAGGTAGGCCACCCTGAAAATGTCAAGCCAGTGCAGGTGTGCCTGTGAAGGCATTCGCATTTCTTAAGCACTGCATTGCATGGAGCGACAGTCCAGGGCAGATTCCGCACCGCATTCCACAGCCAATGAAAAGATAATGCCGCTGATTAAAAGTAAAATCTCTGCTGCCAAACAGGAGCAGTGCCACGAGCATCACTGCCCCACGTAGAGACACCCCCCAGGCCTCCACACAGCCACCTCGTTACCCTTGGTGAGTTGAAGGGGTCGAGTTGTTGACGAAATAAAGTATCGAGGCAGGCGTTGGTGACGCGTGTGGCTGACAGGAAAGTACGTAGGTACGGTGAACTTCTTTCGCACATCCATAATAGAGGTTTTTAGGTTAGACCGCGTGGATATAAATGCGTCGCTAAACCCGCCACCGCTCGACACAGCCAATCAGTAAGGTTGTGCCGCGTAGACAAAATGTGGCAATTCGTTACCAGTACAGCAGTGTTAGTCTATGGGCAGTGTTAGTCTATGGGCAGTGATAGTCTATGGGCAGTGATAGTCTATGGGCAGTGATAGTCTATGGGCAGTGTTAGTCTATGGGTAGTGTTAGTCTATGGGCAGTGTTAGTCTATGGGCAGTGTTAGTCTATGGGCAGTGTTAGTCTATGGGCAGTGTTAGTCTATGGGCAGTGTTAGTCTATGGGCAGTGTTAGTCTATGGGCAGTGTTAGTCTATGGGCAGTGTTAGTCTATGGGCAGTGTTAGTCTATGGGTAGTGTTAGTCTATGGGTAGTGTTAGTCTATGGGCAGTGTTAGTCTATGGGCAGTGTTAGTCTATGGGCAGTGTTAGTCTATGGGCAGTGTTAGTCTATGGGTAGTGTTAGTCTATGGGTAGTGTTAGTCTATGGGCAGTGTTAGTCTATGGGCAGTGTTAGTCTATGGGCAGTGTTAGTCTATGGGCAGTGTTAGTCTATGGGCAGTGTTAGTCTATGGGTAGTGTTAGTCTATGGGTAGTGTTAGTCTATGGGCAATGTTAGTACATGGGCAGTGTTAGTCTATGGGTAGTGTTAGTCTATGGGCAGTGTTAGTCTATGGGCAGTGTTAGTACATGGGCAGTGTTAGTCTATGGGTAGTGTTAGTCTATGGGCAGTGTTAGTCTATGGGCAGTGTTAGTACATGGGTAGTGTTAGTCTATGAGCAGTGTTGAGTCTATGGGCAGTGTTGAGTCTATGGGTAGTGTTAGTCTATGGGCAGTGTTAGTCTATGGGTAGTGTGTGTATGTATGTTGATCTCCTTTCGCACCGTACGTAGCACAACCGTGCTGGTCGGGGGTTAAACCAGACGCGCGTTTGCGGTATATGACAGTCAGGCGTTAAAGCATTCGCTAAATAAAAACAACAGCATTTGGGTGCTAGAAATGTCCACATGTATTTCCACTTCATTGGGCTCATCGTTCACGGCCAGATCGTTTTGTGAAAGATAGCAGCAGTATAGGGTGCTTCAAAAGATGTTCACACATACATGGGACTATCGTTTTTTATGTAAAAAGAACGGATAACACACGGCAACATGATACAATATACATTTCATAGGTTAAAAAAGTCAAAGAGTCTCCACTTGTTCGCCATCATTGTCAACGCGTGCCTCGAATCTTCTCCAGGTGGTTTCCAGAGCCCGGAGCCACCTTTCTCGTGGTATTGTTGCAATCTCTCAGAAGTTTAAACGTTTTTTTGAAGCACACTATGCATAGCAGCTCAGTGGACCTTACTTGATTAAAAAAATAAAGAAAAGTTATTTTATTTTACTTTAACGTTACATGGACGTCGCCCGTTCGTCGCGTTGATGACCCAGGTCTCCGGTTCATTTTCGCCTGCGCACCACCGCCAACGTAGCGCACGTAAGTTGTTTTTTTTATTGTTGTTATCGTCGTTCTCGCTGTTGCTGTTTACTTAGAACTGACGCTTCGCCTTCTTCTGCAAGCCATCGGTTCGAGCCGCGCTCACGACCGTCCGTGGCGAGAGTAAACACTTTAATGTAAAAATCATTTCGCATTCGTAGAGGAAATGATAAAATCTCTCCCCCGTGCTGGCAAAGCCAGACATCGGTAACCTATGGCCTGCGGGCCGTTATTATTATTGTTGCTCCCACGCTTATTTACGAAGGAGAGCCTCGTCGCGAGTCTCATGACTCATTTTCAGGAGGGTCCTGCCACGTTGTGTGGGTCGAGGGCGATGTTGCTGCTGCTACTGCTGTTGCGCGATCCCAATCGAGTGATTTGGAGGCACATTTTCGGCATTGGCCAATACCGGTGACATCGTCTTTGCTCTATTTAGCTACAGGAGGAAAACAGAAAAGCCGTAGGAAACCCATGCATTACAGAGGGAGAGCATACAAACTCCAAAGACAAAGATACCCCGTATAGCCTTAACAGACTGTTCGGGCAAGTGCTGTTAACGAGTAAGCACTCTATGAAGGCCGGCACGGCACACGAGGGGGTGGGTGGCCAACAACCACGTCCGGCCGCCTTTGTCTCCCCAGTGGCGATATTAACACATCACACCAGGCACTCATTTGAAGGCTGAGTCGACCTAGGGGAGGGCCCAGGACCGGTTCAGATAATCGTCACTGGTGTTGGCCGTGAGTGGGAATCGAACTCGGGTCGCCGGGTTCATAGCGCAGCGCGCTAACCGCTACACTACCGCTCCCCACACACACTCTCAAACACACTCACACACTCTCACACACTCTCACACACTCTCACACACACTCACACACACTCTCACACTCACACACACTCTCACACTCTCACACACTCTCACACACACTCTCACACACTCTCACACACACACTCACACACTCTCTCACACACTCTCACACACACACTCACACACACTCTCACACACTCACAATCTCATTCTTCGACACAAGAGGCCACTCGGTGAGGCCGTTGTGATGTGGTCACCACGGGCCCCTCCGACACAGTGACGGATTATCCTCGGAGCAGAAGTAGCTACATATGTAGCTACGGGCTCCGCATTTTCAAGGGCTCCTCGCTAAATGCATTCAAGCTATCAACTCCGGTTCAGTGATTTTGCACTAGCTCTATTACTATAGTACTATACCGCCTTCAACGTTTTTGAACGACTGGGTGTTTAAGGTTAGCGATTTGTCGTATTATCTGGCTGTATAGCAGATGAAAAAATACAATTACTTTACCATGCAAATAAAAAATGTATGTGTTTTAATATTTACGTTTTTTAAAATTTAAGGACCCTTTATAACATATACTACAGGCCCCGCACTAGCTTAATCCGACGCGTTCCGTTCCGCCGTCGCCGGCCCCCTGAACGGATCGCTCTGATGTCGCTCTTATTCAGTGCTGATTATGGCGCCACGGGATTTGCCTCGCAGACGAGCTGAGTCACTGGCTACACGGGATTTTTCCGCGCGACAAATGAACGTCGACATGAACTCAACTCACCATTTGGGGCGCCACGTTGGCGAGATGTTAACTACTTCGCCTGGTATACAGGAGGTCGTGGGTTCTATCCCGTGTTTATAGTTTGCATGATGTCCCCTTGGTCGTGTGGATTTTTCTCCTGGCATTTAGATCAACATGTATTCAGAGTATTTGGCGGCTCTACATTCCCACGTGATGATGATGATGATAAGCCACTTCGTCGAGCTATCGTTAATGATAGCTTGGTGTGGTGCTGGCCACCCAGCAGCTCAGTGAGCCTCATTTGGTAAGTTAAAAAATGGTTTCGTTTGAATGTTAGTCTCCCCATTGCTGATGCCCAGACCACAGCGGATGCTCGTGTTCTGCCCCCAATCCGAGGGGCTAAATCGTCAGCAGACGACAGTGCAGGAAAGTCCATCGTACTGTACCATGGTCTCCACCTTCAGGAACAACGCAATGACCAACTTGGTCAAGTATGGTCAAGTAAGGGGCCATCCATTTAGTACGTACGCAAAAATCTGTCAAAACTTGACCCCTCCCCCCCTCCCTGTACACACGTGTACTTTTTACACCCCCCCCCCCCACCTGCGTACCTATGCTTGACGCACCCCTCGAATACTATAGGACGGCCGATATTTAATCCACGTAGAAATGATCAAGGATTAATAATATTAACGTGTTTGAGCAAACAGATAGTCCACCACCGGACTATATACTGTAATCCATTTGAAGGCCAATGTAGACGAATTATTATCGAGGCTTCACCCCCACCCCCCACCAGTTTCCTATGCGTACGTACATTGTCAGTAGACCCCCCATACGCAAGCGTTCGCATTTGGCTTAACCCCCCCTCCTCCCTCCATGCGTACGTACTGAATGGATGGCCCCTAACCCCACCCAAGCAAGACCCGTACGGCATAGGGAGGCCCTCGTGAAAAAAAGATTGACCCAATTTCAAAGCAGTATATTTCACGAAAGCAACATGTTACAATTACACACAAATTTATAAACGGAGTCATCAAGTTTTACTAACCATTTTATAAATGCTCTATCTGCCCTCCCACCTGCTGTACGGGCAACATCGAGACGATAGTTGAATTCGTCCCAAACGCCTCTCAAAGTGTCTTCTTCCACTGAAGTCACCGCTGCCGTGATTCTGTTTTGAGGTCATCCAGATTAGTCGCTAATGGTGGCACAACAACGCGGTCTTTGACGTATCCCCACAAGAAAAAGTCGCAGGGTGTGATGTCTGGGGATCTTGGGGGCCAAGAGTGTAGTGCCAAGTCCTGGGGTCTCCGTGCGACCTATTCAACGTTGAGGCAGTGTGTCTTGCGAATGACTGAGGCTAGTGGCTTATCAAGTGGAAATTTATAGCAGCCAAATTCTCCAAACGATTCGTAATGAGGAGGGGAAAACTGGAGGACCCAGAGAAAAAAATATATCGAAGTGACCACGGTGAGAGAGAGAGATACTGCAAACTGCAAATATACAACAGGGCTCCGGTATATCAGGCGAGGTAGTTAATATCTCCATACACACTTTTTATGATACTAGGTAAGGCCCACTGAGCTATATAGCTCATTTTCAAAAGCGACCTGGCCACAAATGATAGCCCAATGAAATGGCTTATCACGTGGAAATTTATAGCAGCCAAAGTCTCCAAACGATTCTAAATGTGGAGGGGAAAGCCGGAGGACCCGAATAAAAATCCACGCGACCACGGGGAGAGAGAGAGAGACCACAAACTCCAAATATACAACAGGTGTCAGGGTCGGGATCGTACCCACGACCTCCGCTATACTCGGCGAGGCAGTTAACATCTCCTAGCCACTGTGGCGCCCCGGATAGGGTTTGTGCATGCGTGCGCATTCACGGCTGCAGCGGTGACAGAGAACGTCCAGCTGAGGTCAGGACGGCGCACGACCGGCGAGCACACCGCACCGCCGCCACACCCCCCCCCCCCCACGGGCCATCAAACCGCGAAAGTTCACTGAGTCGCGGGGCTCGTGGCAAAAAATTGTCCCACCCATGCTCGCTCTTAGGGGCCGTCCATAAATGACGTCACGCACCTAGGGGGGGGTGGAGTCAGACATTTGTAACGATGTGTGACGATGGGGGGGGGGGGGGGGGGTTTGAGAAATGTGACGTCACATCAAAATGCGCAACTTTAAATAAATATAGACAACACGTTCTACTTAATTAAATAGACTTTTTAATACATGTTTTCTCCTACAACATCAGAGTGCAGCGCCACATTAAGTATAATGACAATAGTTTAAAGCGATTTGAAGCGTGTCTTATTTTGGGGGGGGGGCAGAGCTTTGTGACGTCATATTTAAGGGGGGATCTGACTTTTTTTGACGCCGTGTGACGATGGGGGTAAAACATCGTCAAAAATCGCGTGACGTCATTTAGGGACGGCCCCTTTTGTGCGAGCTCGCACCGACACGACTGAGCGATTGGGACCCGCGTTGTCAGCGTGGTGCAATGACGGAGGGCGTTATGGGGGATCGGCTCTGGGGTTTGGCGGTGGCGCGCGGCTCGGCCACCCGGCGCTTTGCCTCGCCAGGGTTTGACAGATCCGCGGGGGATGAGTGCGGAGCTGCCCCCGCAAAACCCGCCGCTCGGGCTGCAGCGTGGACGCGGCCACGAGGTGGCAGCGTAGCAAGTGGGTTTGTTCGTCAAGCCGCAATGTGTGTGGGCGTCTCAACTGTTGTTAGAATGTGTTTGACCAAGTAAGGGGCCGTCCGTAAATGATGTCACGCGATTTTGGACGATTTTTGACCCCCCTCCCCCCATCGTCAAGCTCTGCCCCCCCCCCCCAAATAAAACATGCTTCAAATAGCTTTAAACTATTGTCATTGTAGAGCAGCCAATACCACTGACAAATATCTGAACCGGTCCTGGGACTCCCCTAGGTCGACTCAGCCTCAAATGAGTACCTGTTGCGGTGTGTAAGCATCGCCACTGGGGAGACAAAGGCGGCCGGGGCGTGGTGCCGGCCCGAGTGTGCCGTGCCCAGCCTTCATAGGTGCTCGCTAACAGCACTTGCTCCTACAGCCTGTTAAGGCTATACGGGGGATCTTTGTCCTTGCTGTCCCAAACAGTTATCCACTCTTCATAATCAACGTTTTTGGGTTTAGATCGCGTTTATTTATAAATGTGTCGTAACCCTCCAACACCCGACACGGCCAATCAGTAAAAATGTGTCACGTTGACAAAGACAAATAGTTCACTGCTTTAGCCCACCGGTGTGTTGAAGCCACAACATTTACCGGTGGGCTAAAGCAGTGAACTATTTGTCTTTGTGAACGTGACACATTTTTACTAATTGGCCGTGTCGGGTGGTGGAGGGTTACGACACATTTATAAATAAACGCGATCTAAACCCAAAAACGTTGATTATGAATAACATTGGTCGCGAAAGCCTACGTGTCAAACAGTTATCCACTCTACCTCCCTAGCCTTTATCCGTGCTGTAAAGAAGGGCCATTGCCCGAAACGTCAGCCGTTATTTTGGTTTAACACGTATGTTTTCGCGACCAATATAATCCATAATAGAGGTTGTTGTGGGTTAGATCACGTAAATATATAAAATCTGTCTGTCGCCTGATGAAGCTAGTTGCATTTACTGGCGAAACGTCGTACTCAGATTGTAAATGTTGTGGCTCGGCTCTCCAACACACCGGTAAGTGCTGTACTAGTGACGAATTGGCCACGTTCTGTTTACGTGACAACGCATTACTAGTTGGCTGTGTCGGGTGTAGGCGGGTTTCAACGACACATTTATATATTTATGCGATCTAACCCAAAAAACCCTCTATTATGAGCCGTTATCTTTTTTCAACTTGTTATTTTTAAGGCCACGGTGTTATAAACGAACGTGCCGAGTCTTTTTTTTTACATTTTAGAATGTGTCGCAGAGCTGTGCTTGCTTTATATTCTACTCCTGCGCATGGCATTAAGTTCAGGAGCCAGGTACCAATGTTGGAGGTCTGCTGGTAGCCACGACGAGGGCTTCAGCAGAGAGAGTTCGGGACGTTTTGCTGTTCCTCTTCCTCCGTTAAAGAATCACAGACGACAGTGGTTCACCATATGGACCGTAAAGTGAGTGCCATACCCTTTGTTATGCAATGTCAAACAAACCACTCCTCTTATACAGTAAACTACAACGCCACTTTTTTTCATTTAACCAGGTAAGGCTCACTGAGATATTTGAGGTCTTTTTCAGAAGCGACCTGGCTATCTAGCTCAACGAAGTGGGTTGTCGTCATGTGTACATTAATAGCAGCCAAATACTTTAAACGGACATTGATTCTAAATGTGGAAGGACAAAACGGAAGGCCCAGAGAAAAATCTAGGCGACCACGAGGAGATAACACGCAAACTCCAAATATACAGCAGCAGGCGTCAGGGTCGGGATCGAACCCACGACCTCCTGTATACCAGGCGAGGTAGTTAACATCTCCGAGCCACCGCAACGCTCATCGATTATAAATTCGCACTCATAGTCACAAACACAAACATTCCCCGTGTAGGCTTTAACAGGTTGGGGGCAAGTGCTGTGAGCGAGCCCTTATGAAGGCCACCACCACACCGGGCTCCCTTTGTCCCCTCAGTGCTGATGTTTACGCACCGCAGTACGTAACCATTTAAGGCTGAGTCGACCTGGGGCGAGGGAGCTGCAGGACCGGTGCAAATATTTTGGCAAGTTGAACTCGGCTCACCGGGTTCGGAGTGCAAGTGCGCTCACCACTGCGCCACCGCTCCCCACACAATCGCACTCCCCAACACCATACAGCTAAACACAGGGGTCGACAACCTTCTGAGGAAGAATAACTTTTTATTTATTTGTCTTTGACCAAAATAGACCGAGAGCCACTTGTACACAGACACAGCAGCTGGTATACAGCAGATGACAAAAACAACAACACATTTTGACTTCAACAAAAAACAGGTGATGGAATAAATTGCGTCGATTTAGCTGCCCCCCCCCCCCCCCCCGCTTAGTTATTCTTTAACAATAACAGCTTGCGACTGTTATACATGTTGTCGTCACCAAGATATTCCGATGTGACCCCATTCATCTGCCATATTTAATAAATTATCTCTATGTCCTATTGTGTTTAAAGATTAGTTGTGTTTTTTTAAACGGATGCCCGCATGGAGGCAGTCAAAGAGCCGCAAGGGGGCAGCCAAAGAGTCACAAGGGGGGCAGCCAAAGAGCCACAAGGGAGGGAAGTCAGAGAGTCGGCATGCGGCTCCGGAGCCGCATGTTGCCGACCTCTGAGCTAAACCCATGGCCCAGGCCCCTGTGGCCCTCCACTGGAGTGACGCAGCGCAATCCCCTTCACTCCATCACCGAGCGCAGCTGGAGCAGCGTCACCTCCAGCATCCCGATTGGCCCGAGGCTCCGGTTTGTTTGCCGCGTTAATAAAACCTCGCTGACTTACTTCACTGACGATGGCCTTGCCACGAACGTATACATCTCTAGCTGGAGAAATATTTAAATAGTTTTTGTTACATTGGAAACATGCGTGGATGAAATACGGTGATTTTTCTGGAATATTTTGATGTTTTTTCCTGTATTTTTCTATTTGCGCGTAGTCACTTTAAGATGTTCTTGTTCATATTTTTGTTTGTTGCGGTTGCACCCGATTAACGAGCCGAATGGCTCACAGGGCTATACCAAATACATGAAACTGAAAACTTAAACTAGATATGAATGAACAACCAAACTATGGAGCATGTGGTAACGCCACTGTGGTTTTCACTCCTTCAATGGAGAAGGAGCAGCGAAACGACGCGAACGTTCTGTCTCTCTGACGGAAGCCCTCTCGCCGTGGCTGCCAGCAAAAAATAATAATAATAATACTATACCGGGCACCACCGGTGTACTGCCCGAGACGTTCAAATATTCTACCGCAGAACTCTCCTGAAAACGAGTCTCATGAGACTGGGCAAGGCATTCTTGAACGAGGGCGAGATTGTGTCCTGCTTGCTATTCCTCACACGGGCACGCGTTCATCCTGACAAAACTTAATTCTGGGCCGTTTGTTGCTGGACCGCTCGGCGTGTTTTGGAACCTTTTTGGTGGCCTGTACTTGGTCTCACCTAACGGGAGTTTTCCAAACATCCCAGAGCAACAGAGCTGCGCTGGGTTACAGAGAGCCCGGAGACTCGGTGGGGAAAAAGAAAAACACGCGAATGATAAACTTTACACAATTTTTGTTATTTTACCAGGCAAGGCCCATTGAGCTACTTAGGTCTTTTCAGAAGCGATCTAGCCATTAATTATAGCTCAACGAAATGGCTCCTCATCATCGCCTGGACATTTCTATCAGCCAAATACTCTAAACGCGTAATGTTGATTTTAAATGTGTAGGGGAAAAACCGGAGGACCCGGAGAAAATCCACGCGACCACGGGGAGATAACATGCAAACCTCAAATATACAGCAGGCGTCAGGTTCGGGATCGAACCCACAACGTCCTCCATACCAGGCGAGGTAGTTAACATCTCGCCACCGTGGCGCAGACAAGGTAGGGGTGAGAGATATTAATTTGATTTTTATCATATGAAGTATCTCCACAGTGCCAAAATAAAACTGCTTCAATATTGTTTTAATTTGAGCAGCTTACCAAACTCCACGACCTTCTGTATACAAGGCGAGGTAGTTAACATTTCGCCACCGCGGCATCCCCAGATTGTGTTTACATCTTGGTGTCGAATAGAGCGCTGGTTTTAAAACAACAGCGACGGAGTCCCCCCTCCCATCCCTCTGCTGCCCCTTACGGCGTGGTCGCCAGAGAGAGAGAGATACAATTCAACTCGACCCGGTCAGGGTGGAAGCCGATCCGGTCTAACCCGAGGCCGCTCCTTCTCCGCGTGCGTTGCGGAAAAAAAAAACGTATTCACGACGACGAGACGAGAGCAGATGTCGTTCGTGCGGTGGCACGGCCCCGCGGCATCCGCGAATTCATGCGAAAAGACTTCCCGATGGTTCGAATCTCAGCGGCCGCCCTAGTTAGCGCCGCTCGAACATCGGCTGTAACGTGCTTCACGGGGCACGATTGGCTGGCGTGACGGTGCGAAATAAGTTCAACATGCTCTACGTACATAAACAAAGAGAAGGAAAAGATCCCCCGTATAGCCTAGACAGGCTGTTGGGACAGGTGCTGTTAGCGAGTAGCACCGATGAAGGCCGGCACGGCACACGAAGGGGTGGGTGGCCAACACCACGCCCGGCCGCCTTTGTCTCCCCAGTGGCGATGTTTACACGCACCTCACCAGCTACTCATTTGAAGCTGAATAGACCGAGGGCGAGGCCCCATGACATGTTGAGATAATCGTCGACTGGTGTAGGCCGTGAGCGGGTATCGAACTCAGGTCATAGCCGGCTTCGTAGCGCGGCGTAGCACTAACCGCTACACCACCACTACCCACCCATACGTACATACACACACATTCACTCGCTGTCGACGTTAAAGATCTCGCGAGGTGATTTGCGAAGAAGAGTGGGCCATTGCGTGCCGGCGCCAGAGTCCAAATGTTTCCCCGATTTCGAAAACCGAACACCGTGAATTACTCAACTGTGGATTGGCCCCCGACTGGCAGACTGATGCCGCCCCTATTAGGACATCTGTGAGAGGGGGGGGGGAGCTTTGCAGCTCATCGGATTCCTCCTCCAGAAAAAAAAATCAGATTCTGATTGCGTCGTAGCAAATGAGACTCACCCTCTACTCCTGGACTCTTTTGAAGTCCTCGCCTGGCGAAACAAAATAAATCACCTGACGAACAGATCGGGTGACAGCCACGATGATTTTGATCACCCTCATTTAAATACGAACAAAAGCGACGACATGAGTATGTGCTCATTATATGTTGTTACGAAATACGACGGCGCAATGACTACATTGTCACTCGGGTCTCGGGCACACACTGTGGGCCAATGCGCGCTCGCGGTCACCGTGCGAACGCATCACATTGCAGCCACCACCCCGACTCCACGTCTCCTCCTGCCTGTGTGACAACTCGGCAGGCTCCTCCTGAAGAGGAGCCGCGAGACTCGGCGAGGCAGGGCGTGGGGTGATGCGAGCAGGGTAGTGGATGGGTGGATGGGAAGTCCCGGGGAGAGGGATTGGGTAGTGGATGGGTGGATGGGTGCTCACGGGGAGAGGGATTGGGTAGTGGATGGTTGGATGAAAAGTCCCGGGGAGAGGGATTGGGTAGTGGATGGTTGGATGAAAAGTCCCGGGGAGAGGGATTGGGTAGTGGATGGGTGGATGGGTGCTCACGGGGAGAGGGATTGGGTAGTGGATGGTTGGATGAAAAGTCCCGGGGAGAGGGATTGGGTAGTGGATGGGTGGATGGGTGCTCACGGGGAGAGGGATTGGGTAGTGGATGGTTGGATGAAAAGTCCCGGGGAGAGGGATTGGGTAGTGGATGGGTGGATGGGTGCTCACGGGGAGAGGAATTGGGTCGTGGATGGGTGGATGGGTGCTCACGGGGAGAGGGATTGGGTCGTGGATGGGTGGATGGGTGCTCACGGGGAGAGGAATTGGGTCGTGGATGGGTGGATGGGGACTCACGGGGAGAGGGATTGTGTAGTGGATGGGTGGATGGATGCTCACGGGGAGAGGAATTGGGTCGTGGATGGGTGGATGGATGCTCACGGGGAGAGGAATTGGGTCGTGGATGGGTGGATGGGTGCTCACGGGGAGA
This sequence comes from Lethenteron reissneri, assembly GCF_015708825.2. Classification (NCBI taxonomy): domain Eukaryota; kingdom Metazoa; phylum Chordata; class Hyperoartia; order Petromyzontiformes; family Petromyzontidae; genus Lethenteron; species Lethenteron reissneri. The sequence continues at coordinate 7,076,483 of NC_083837.1, forward strand.
GGAATTGGGTCGTGGATGGGTGGATGGGGACTCACGGGGAGAGGGATTGGGTAGTGGATGGGTGGATGGATGCTCACGGGGAGAGGAATTGGGTCGTGGATGGGTGGATGGATGCTCACGGGGAGAGGAATTGGGTCGTGGATGGGTGGATGGGCGCTCACGGGGAGAGGAATTGGGTCGTGGATGGGTGGATGGATGCTCACGGGGAGAGGAATTGGGTCGTGGATGGGTGGATGGATGCTCACGGGGAGAGGAATTGGGTCGTGGATGGGTGGATGGATGCTCACGGGGAGAGGAATTGGGTCGTGGATGGGTGGATGGACGCTCACGGGGAGAGGGATTGGGTAGTGGATGGGTGGATGGATGCTCACGGGGAGAGGAATTGGGTCGTGGATGGGTGGATGGATGCTCACGGGGAGAGGAATTGGGTCGTGGATGGGTGGATGGGTGCTCACGGGGAGAGGAATTGGGTCGTGGATGGGTGGATGGGCGCTCACGGGGAGAGGGACTGGGTAGTGGATGGAAAGTCCCGGGGAGAGAGATTGGGTAGTGGATGGGTGGATGGATGCTCACGGGGAGAGGAATTGGGTCGTGGATGGGTGGATGGGTGCTCACGGGGAGAGGAATTGGGTCGTGGATGGGTGGATGGGCGCTCACGGGGAGAGGGATTGGGTAGTGGATGGGTGGATGGGGACTCACGGGGAGAGGGATTGGGTCGTGGATGGCTACTCACGGGTAGATGGATTGGTCCGTGCCGGTAGATCCGGCCGCAGACTCGGCCGCGAGAGGGAGGGTCCCATTCTCGATGCGCCGCACCCATCCGTCTCCACTTGGAATCCAATTTGCCTCCATCCCCTCCGCCAGCTGCGAGCTCTCTGCGTCTCTCTCTCACCTCGCTCTCTCTCTCTCTGTGTAGCGTTCTCTCTCTCCCCCCCTCTCTCGGTCGTTCTCTCTAATACACCATCATCTCCCCCCCCACCACGGCCGTGTCCTCCCGGTGTCTCTGCGCGGGTCGCTCTCTCTCTCTCTGTGTGTGTGTCTGTCTGTACGGCGCCGCTCACTCTCAATGCCACCACTGTTTGCTTCCCCTTCACACAAAGCCTCTTCCCTCCCACCCCCTCCGAGATTTCCCTATCTCTCTCGGTTCTTTCCCTCCCCTCTCCTCCCTCGCTCTCCTATTTTTTACGATCCGAGAAAACAAGAAGATGCTCGGTGTAGTCGGCACTATACTCCGTTCATCATTTCGTTTTTTTAAACTTTGCTTTATGTAAACCCCCCCCCCCTTTTTAATTGAAAGATTTCACAATAAATTTCACGCTCTGCACTCCTTACCCCTTCCCTCTCTCTCTACCCCCTCTCTCCCTACTCCATGACTATATTCCCTCTCTCTCCTTGCTTTCCCTTCTCTCCGCTACTTTTCACTGGGCTCCCCCCCCCCCCCCTCTCAATCTCTCCTTCGCCACTCCGCGTCGGTCAATTGCCCCCAATTTGCTGCACACACGGCAGTCACTCCTCCCCCCACCACCCTCTCTGTGTGTGTGTGCGCGCGCGTGTGTCTGTTGTGTGTTAACAGAACACAGAATCCCACAGGCGGTGGTGCCGGGAGCACTTGACGCGCTCCGGACAGAGGTGGCCTCTTGCCGGTGGTGGAGGGCGCATCTCAGCCGTGACGCGACGATGGTAATTCCAGCAGCTGTGCCGGGCCGGACTGAGCCCTCCCTGGAGACCGCAACGAAGCCTTCACACAGACGTCGAGTGCCTCTCCCTCCTCTTCTCTCTCCACCCACCCACGCACCAACCCACCCACCCCATCCCGTCCACCCATCCCATCCCGGCTCCATCCTCGCATCCCATCACCGTCTCCACCCTCCCATCCCACCCCGGCTCCATCCTCCCATCCCACCCCGGCTCCATCCTCCCATCCCACCCCGGCTCCATCCTCCCATCCCACCCCGGCTCCATCCTCCCATCCCACCCCGTCACCATCCTCCCATCCCATGGTCTCTGGCCGTCCGCTGATTCCCCCCGCACCGCTGCTGTCATCGGGTTTTAGGCTTAGGGGTGCTCGTCGCTGTTGTGTCGGGCAGGTTTTCACCGGCGTTTCTCATCGCGTTCGATGTTGCGTGGGGATTTATTGTCTGTCATTTTATTACATCCATTACATTCGGGGTTCACTTTCCTAGTTTGCGGTATGTAATATCAGTATCGTTAGGGCGCCGTGGTGGTGTGATGTTAAATACCTCGCCTGGTATACAGAGGGCTTTGGATTCGATCCCGACTCTGACACTCGTATATTTGTCTCTCCCCGTGGTCGGGTGCTCTGTAAACTTTATTTTATCTTACCAGGCAAGGCCCACTGCGTTTTCTAGCTCTTTTCCAGAAGCGACCTGGGCACAATTGATAGCTCAACGGAGTGGATGCTTGTGATCGTGTGGCAATTTACAGCATCCAAATACTCTGAACGCGTGATGTTGATTCTGAATGTGGAGGGGAAAAACCGAAGGACCGGGAGAAAAATCCACGCCACCACCGGGGAAGAGAGAGAGAGACACGCAGAATCCAAATATACAGCAGGCGTCAGGGGTCGGGATCGAACCCACTCGCTCCTGCATACCGGGCGAGAGAGTCAACATCTCCTAGCCAATGCAGCGCCCCATTCCTTCGGTGCATCTTGAGTCGATACTCTAGGGGTCGATGCCTCCACTTCCTCCCCCTTACAGGGACCTGAGGCAAGGCGCCGTCGTCTCTCGTAGCGAGCGGTCGAAAGTTGCTGCGGCTACAAGCGGTGGTGTAAGTGGTCTCAGGGGAAAGCGAACTTGATTTGCAATTCAGAGTTCGCCGGTTCTATTCCATCTCCCGGCGGCGGCGGCGGCGGTTCAAAACAGCGGTGCAGGTTTCCTAAATCCCTCCAACCCTCACCCACCCACCTCCGATCACCCAGCAGTCGAAATCAGGATCTTGATATTGCTCTTGGAGAAATCCGATGAGCCACAAAGCTTTTTTTCACAGATGTCCAGTCAGGGCGGCGAGTCATAAAGCTACGATGACAACGACAAGATGATAGGTGTGCAACGTATAGGAAAGGTAAACAATATTCATAGGGTGCACCACGGTCTATGATTGGCAGGTGGCGTGTGGTGGGGTAAAGTGTGGGTACACCCAGCCCTGACCAGCGTGGCCCAAATCTCGTCCGAGAGTGGTTCCCAAGGGCTCTCTCCCTCGAGTGGGAGGCTCTTCCGCCAGAAGTGGAGTGAGCAGGCAATTGCAGGGCTGCTCCTCCGAGCTCTCGCTAAATGGCGGCACAAAAACCGGCAACAGCAATCATGTTCCGTGACCTTGACGCGACATTGTGGGCCTTCGCCTTTTACATTCCACGGTAACAGTCCTCGACTTACGAACACAATTTGTCAGTCGAACGGTTCGTAAGTCATAACGCAGTAATCTACTCCATATTTAAATGCCCCCACACACAAGCACTCACTCCCAGCACGAGGCTGACTCATTTACATCTCGCGAACGATCGCTCGGCCGAACATAAATAGTGCCGCGGTTCAATTTGCAAGTGGGAGTTGGCGTTTTAAGTCGATGCTTAAAACACAAATCTTTCATGGAAGCTGATTCGTAAGTGTGGGTGCTCGTAAGTGCGGGGTTCGTAAGTCGGGGACTGTCATATTTTATTTCGTGCGCATTTGAAGGTTCGGATCCCCCCCCCGCACCTATAAAGGCACGCCCAGCAGTGTCACCCGGATTATGACGACGATGCCTGTGACGTCACACGAAGCCCCGCCCATCACCCTCTCGTGCACCGACACACGTGGGAACAGAGGTACCAGTGCCCATCTTGTTGCGTGTGATATCCGATGGGTCGATAATCTCTACGGTCGTCGAATCCAGCGCTCGAGTGATCGGCTAGCCCGATCACTCGAGCATCGATCTTTGTTGTTGAAAAATCGGCAGGAATTTATCCAATTTTCCAATATGTACTCATATACTTATTCTATTCTATGTATTTACGTTTAAAGATTTGCTTGCCTTTCCTATACTTTGCATTCCAGTAGTTTTTTTTTATTGTTTGTTGTAACTTTATGACTCAGTGCCCCCAATGAACATCTGCGCAAAAGAGCTTTATAGCTAATCGGATTTCTCCAGGACAAAAATAAAGATTCTGACCCTGATCTCCCAGACCAACGGCGGTCCGTCCCCTGCTCACGCAGTTGTTACGCACTGCACGCACCTGACGACGAGTACATGATCACACATACAGAAGGATACGTATCATTACACAAACACGGTGCTTGTGCCAGGCTATGTGCACACTGACAGTCGAATGCTATTTAGCAGGTCCCAGGTGGTCCCAGGTGTTGCGTACAAAGATAAATATCCCCCATTTAGTTTTAACAAAACCGTTGGAGCAAGTGCTGTTAGCGAGCATCTTTTAAGGCTGGCACGGTGCAAGAGGGGGTGGGTGGGTGGTCAGCACTACGCTCGACCATCTTTGTCTCCCGAACGTTGACGTAAGCACACCGCACCAGGTACCCGTTTAAGGCTGAGTCAACCCAGGGGAGGCCCACGACCGGTTCGGATATCAGGCGCACCGATGTTCGCTGCGAGCAGGAATCGAACTCGGGTCTCTGCTGGGTTCGTGGCGCAGTGCGCTAACCGCTGCGCCACTGCTCCCCACCGTGTGTGCGGAACACACGCGCACCCACGATCTCCATCTCAGTTTGCATCGGGGCTCAATGTAAAATAATAAGACTCCAAGCAAAGGTATCTTCCAAGATCAATATTAAACAATTATAGACAGTCGTCGAAGTGCGTGGTTGAAATGTTGGCAACATATTGCTCATACATAAAAAACACATGTATTTTAAACAAAATCGCCTCAAGTGATGTTATAATTACTATTATTATCGCTTGGTGGCTGTGCCGCACGTGCCTGTCTGTAATTAAGCACTGCGGAGATGAGCAGCGAGGGTTGGCGGATCACACACAGATGGCGTGAATCCTCCCTCCCCTCCCCTGGGCGTCGAGGAGGTGCCGCACCCTGGCTCGCGAGGAGGTCGTGGGTTCGATCCCGACCCTGACGCCCGCTCACTATTTGGAGTTCTGCGTGTTTTCTCTACCGTGGTCACGTGGACTGTTCTCCGGGTCCTACGTCTTTTTCCCACGCGATGAAAATCCCAGAGCGTTAGTAGACCAGGGAGCCAGTGGAGTTGGGAAAGGAGATCAGAAGTGTGAGAATCGTGGATTGCACGTCTGATTCACTTCTTTCGCACCACACATGGAGCGAACCGCGCGAATCGGAGGTGCGGAGGGGGTCAACAAACTGAAGACCAAAAGCAGTTATGGAATGGCAGCCCGGGTGATAGAACGCATCGGATAGGAGGGCAACCCTGGAGATGGAGCGACGAGTGTGTGCGGACGGTGGTATGGACGGCAGAAGCCGCTAGACCGCAACGGATGGTGACGGTGTGCGGAGACCTTCATACAGCAGTGGATTGATTATGGCCGATGACGACGACGAATTCATATATTATCTCCACGTCACGCCATGTTGTGTGCTTACGTGGTGACGATGCGATTCTCGTGATTACCCATTTAACCTCGCATTTGATTGTTAAACACGGCTTCCCCTTCGGTGTTCCTGCATCATCCCCTCACTCAGTCGTGAACCGACCGACTGCACCTGAGTGGGTGCCCGTGTATCGTAATTCGAGAGACGCGTGACACTCACAGCACTCACGAGCCACTCACAACGTGTCGCTTCGGCAGCACCTGCGGGATATTATTCCCACTGGCATGCAAATGCATCGTTTGAAAAATAGGAATAGGTTGTACCCTTTTTCTGGCAATAAAACAGGTGTTTAGATGATCTAACGGCAAATCGATACCTTTCGCACGGAGTCAAGTTTGCATTAACCACACATACTTGTGGTGAACGTAAATTGGAACGTAATTTTGAACGTAATCTGAACCACACCATCAATGACAAGGGCCTGCGGGCCATCGCCACTGCCCACGAAACACACTTTACGATAACCCAACTGTATTCAATACATAATGGGAACTTTGTTTTCCAGTTATTAAAGTATGAATACGTTTTAAAAGTAATAATAGGTTTTACCTTTTCTGGAAATAAAACGGGAGTTGTGTTAAAATGTTCAAACACCAAATAGAAACCTTTAGCAAGGAATCAAGTCGGAATTGCTCCAACCCCGATCCAACCCGGCGCTGTGAAAGGCTCCCTGGGAGGCGACGTCGCAGGGGTTGATGCATTCGGGTACCGTGCAGGAGAAATTTCCGACGGCACACGGGGGGGGGGGGGGGGCAGGTCAGCGCCGAGTTGACAAGACACACGGATAGACAACGCAGAACGCACGCCTCAACAACAGCTCATCATCAAATAATGCACTGTTGCAATACATGCCTAAACAGGTCGCCATACTTCAATAGGGATTACCGTTGGCGCAGCTATTTTAGTACACACAATCGACAGGAAGTACAAGAACAATGGGCTTGCCTAAGGCGCATGCACTATGTACATTGATTACCATACAAATAACCCAAACGGCAATGGGTACCTATCGTCATGCATATGCATTCATGAGTCCCACCCGCCCTACAAGAAGAGCGCACACGTTTTGTCATCACATCTACGCCTCTATTTAAGGAACGAAACAGGTGGACTTCGCCACAAATCTGGCTGTCGCCTGATGAAGCTCGTTGTAATTACTGGAGAAACGTCGTACTCAGATTGTAAATGTTGCTGTACGAATAACGAATTGGTATGTTCTGTTTACGTGACAAACCTAGCGAATTGGCTGTGTCGTGTGGTGGTGGGTTTATTGACACATTTATATATTTACGCGATCTAACCCAAAAAAAGCTGTATCAGCAGTTAACAGCAGCAGCACGTGGTACGATCGAAGCAAACCCTCCACCGGTTTCAACCTCGCGGGTCTCATCAGGGCTTGTTGAACAAACGCCGGTTGGATTAACCCGGCGTGGTTGGCAAGAGCACTCCATCGCCAGTACGGGGCCCCTGTTGGGTGGCTCTACGGGACGATCTCTCCGGGCTCGCTGCGTTCACGCCTCCGTTCCATTGGAGAGAAAAAAACGTTTAGAGAAGCAAAAAACCTGGACGTGATTTTGGTTGAAATGCGATTTTATTTTTGTTAACGGCATCTAGCCGATAAACATGCATAGGCGTTGAGTGTGAAGCCCCAAGAAGAAGACACCGTTTGCGTGTAGGCTATACAAACATCATTACGAGGAATTATAATTCCACGGTCAAATATTGCTCACTTTCTAATTAAAACTATAGCCGGAGCAGAAGAATAGCAGAGAATAAAGAGTGGGGGATTAGTGGGTTAGAGGGGAAAACAATGGGGCCTAAGCCGGATTATCGAGGCGAATTTGCGCGAAGCCTGCAAGGTGAACATATTTACCGCCTCGAGATGTCACCGGAAGAGCCGGAAGTGCTTCCTCGGGGGCTATATGCACGTGGCTTGTAATGCGGCAGCGTGGAGGCAGCGAGGGTTGGTAGATCACTGGAACAGACGCCGTTAAACTAAGGGGCCGTCCATAAATTACGTCACGCACCTAGGGGGGGGGCAACTTTAAATACATATAGACAACACGTTATACTTAATTAAGTAGACTCCTCCAACATCAGAGTGCAGCGGCACATGTAATACGCACTACAATGACAATAGTTTAAAGCGATTTGAAGCATGTTCTTTTGGGGGGGGCAGAGCTTTGTGACGTCATATTTGAGGGGCGGGGGGGGTCTGACTTTTTGTGACGCCGTGTGACTTTGGGTGGGGGGGGTCTCTAATTTTTAAATCCGGATTGAAAACTCATTTAATCAGAACTGCCTTTTGTGTTTAGTTTGTTGTCCTTCCCCACACCTCCAATTAGCACGGTTGGCCACGTACGGTGCGAAAGAAGTTCAACATACGTATAACACATATTGCCTTGGGCATCGACGAGGATGCCATACCCTGACTCGCCAGGAGAAAAGTGGATTCATCTCCCCACCCATTATAATTGAACGGGGATAGAACGTTGCTCCCTCACACGAGTGGGGTTTCTCCCGGGTCCTCCGGGTCTCTTCCCACATCTATAAACGCTCGTTAATTGGCTGAAAACATCTCAATATATCGAGGACTACAGAGCTCGGGCAATTGTGGGTAGTGCCGGGCTCACCGAGCGGCAGCGTCCTTCCCCGCTCGTCCATCGTTCCTCCTCCTCCTCCTCGTCTTATCTCTACAAGAGTGCAGAGCGAACACCGTGTGACTGGCGCGTCACATTTTAAAATTATTATTGTTGATGTCTTGCCAAGCCCTATTAGGAGGCAACACACACACGTCGGCGTTTGAGGACATTTCTAAGAATCAACGGTTTAGATTACGGATGCCGATCCCTCGGCCATACGCTGATGCGTAGATTCGCCGATGTTTTTTTCTCCTTCAAATCCATTCGTATGCTCACGGAACGCGAATTAAAATCCTGCGTATGCGATTTGATCATTTACAATCCAAACAAATGACCACGCTTACACACAGAGGTCGCCAGTCCGATTCGATCTTCTCACCACCACCTCGGGCCGGCGGCGGTCGAAACAATGGGGCGAGTTTGATCAACCTTCTCCCTGATAACGATTGTTTCAGGGCGCTGTAACTACCTCGCCTGGTATCCAGGAGGTCGTGGGTCCGATCCCGACCCTGACGATGCCTGCTGTATATTTGGAGTCTGCGTACGCAGTCTCTCTCTCTCTCTCATCATCATCAAGGTGACTAGGATATGTTAACTACTTCGCCTGGTATACAGGAGGTCGTGGGTCCGATTCCTACCCTGACGACGCCTGCTGTGTATTAGGAGTCCGCGTCTCTCTCTCTCTCTCTCCGTGGTCGCGTGGATTTGTCTTTGGGGTCCTTCGTTTTTTTCTTTCTGCACGGACGGCGCGCGGTGCAACTCGACCGCACCTCCCGGAGCTCGAGGTTGCGCAGATGAGCGAGAGGGCTCGTGGATTAGACAGAAACAAATTGTTAAATTGCGTGAATCGTTTGATGAATAAAGAAGGCAACAGAAGTGGGAATGAAGGAACATTCCAATGCATCCCCGCGACGGGTCTGCCTTTTCCTTCTTCGTCTTCTTTATATTTTCGTTTTCCAAAAAAATGAAATAAAACCCACGCACAGAAAGTCGACGTGTTTTCATTTCAATGATTTACGAGCGTTTGCGCTGCCCCAGCCTGAGAAACACGGAGCACAATGCAACACGGCCTTTGGGCAGGGGCCCAAAGGCCGTTGGATGAGGGGTGGGGGGGTTGCTTCGTCCGAGATTCCCATTAAACAGTCGCACCTCATTGCATGGGAACAAAAAATGCCAAAAAGGTGCAGCCGCCCGCAGGCGCTTTGCTCACTCCACCGCTGGGCGGTGGGGCCTCCACGATCTCGAGAGTAGAGCTCCTCTCGAAGAAAGGTTCTGCTGCTTTCTGACTCCACCGCTGGGCCGAGGGGCCTTCACAATGTAGAAGTGAGAGCGCTTCTCGACGCTACGAAGCAGTAAAAAGGTGCAGCTCCCATTGCAGGTGCCTTGCTCACTCCACTGTTGGGCGAAAGGGGCCTCCGTAATCGAGAGAGGAGGGGAGCTCCTCTTCGACGCCACTCAGCCCCGCTCGGCGCACGCGACCCTGCAGATTGTTCGTTTCGTTCCAGCCCTCCTCGCTACTCGCAGAGATGCAATTTGAGCTGGCGGATCTCGGGACTGCAAGTCGAGTCGAGCAGCGGCTTCAACCCCCTCCCAATTCCCTGGGGTGGGCGAAAAGTCTCCGCAGAGACTCTCATGAACCCCTTTTTATTTGCAGAGTAGTGGGGGTCCGGGGAGGTGCAACGCTTGCTCCGTATATTCCAAATTCGTAATTTTGCGGCGGACATTCGTTCGTTCGTTTCTCAGTCCGCTTGTCCTGGCGAGGGTTGCGTTGGCAGTGTGTTGAGTAGGCCGACCAGACCTCCCTTTACACTACTATACATTACACTATACACTACTATACACTACTACACTACACTATACACTACTATACATTACTATACACTACTATACACTACACTACTATACACTACATTACTATACACTAATACACTACTATACATTACACTACTACACTATACACGATTATACATGACGAAACACTACTACACTACATTAATATACACTACACTACTACAAACGACTATACACTACTATAAATAGACTCCAGATCTCCCTGGGGAATTCCCAGGCATTCCCAGGCCAGCCGAGCAACATCGTCCCTGCAACAGCTTGTCCTGGGCCAGCCCATGAGTCTTTGCGGCGAACCTTTTGGTTCAAAATACACTTTTTTTTGGGGGGGGGGGGGATTCCTGACGATTCTGCCACTGGTGCACGGTCACCCACCCTCGAAAATGACCTCAAGCTGTTTTTTCTTTCTTCTTGTTCTTGTTGCTTTTCATTGTAACTGAACACGCCACGAGCTCGTTACAGCGCGAGCTGCCGAAGCAGCTGACTAAGTACGGTGGTGCGAAAGAAGTTCAACGTACATACATACGACTCACCCACTCTACCCACCCAAACCCACTCTACCCTACCCACTCTCTCCACCCTATCTTCAGGGTTGAACTGGTCCAGGAGGACAGCCGGACATTTCCCCAGCTAGCTGATACTGGTACCTGGGCCCTCACGCACACGGTTAAACTTACATCTCGACTTTAGCCGGCCGTAAAATGATTGACGTTGAGCTGAGTGTGTGGCACCTACGACGAAATCGACCAGAATGCTTCCGATCTCGTCTCGGAATCTAAGCAGGTTGGAGCCTGGATGGGTTCTTGGATGGGTAAAACACGATGCATGAAACAAGTTATCGGAGGCTGCTGCGTGACTCCATTGTCGACAGCGAAATATATTATTGTACTCTCCTTCAATCGCTCTTGTCTGATAATAATTTAATTTCACAGAGCCTAATTCATCAATTCGCCGGTCTCTTACACAGTTAATACAAAAACAAAACCCCACTACTCAGCAAAAAAAAAAATCAATACATAAACAACGAGAGAGACAGAGAGAGAAAAAAAATACACATAACAAGAACATGATAATCACAGAGAATAAAATGAATATATATATCTGCTCCCAACTTAACACATCACACCGGGTACTCAATTGAGGCTGAATTGACCTAGGGGAGGCCCAGCACCGCTTCTAATATGCGCCACTGTTATATTGACCTTGCTAATGGAGGTACCACGGGGGCGAAATGCTAACTCCCTCGCATGGTATCCAGGAGGTCGTGTGTTCGGTCCCAACTCTGACGTCTGCTGTATATTCGGAGTATGTGTGTCTCCCTCCCCGTGGAATTATCTCGGGGTACTCGGGGCTTTACCCTCCACATTTAGAACCAACGTCACACGTTCAGAGCATTTGGCTGCTGCCTTGAATTTCCACTTGACGATGATGATGATGATAAAGTCAATTTGTTGAGCTATCATTTGCGATAGAAAATGATAGCGTAGTTCAGTGGAGGTTTACATGGTAAAAAAATAAAGCATTCGTTAGTTAAATAGTTAATACGTGGAACAAAGACTTGGCGAGAAACGCGCCAACTCGCGAAGTCCATCTTGGCACGCGCGCGGCGCGACGGGGGCCTCCGTCCGCCTCGCTCAATCCACCCTCAGCCAAGGATTTCATCCCTAAGCCTCTGGAGAAGTGCAAACAAAGCGTGGCCTATAATCCCCCCCCCTTTATGAACGCCGTAACGCTCGTCATATGGTGATTGCTTTGGGCATTTCATGATCCTGCCATTGTTAATATCAGGGCTCTACGACACAAGCAGCCACGATAAAGCCGTGCCGCAGCCAACGCGGCGGTGGCGCGTAGCGTCGTAATGTCGACGAAGCACCACTTATTGCAACTCACAACTCTACGGGACGTTTAGCAAATAAAAAACACATTGCCAAGCAGCAGTGTGTCAACATTCTCTGGCACGTGTCATGACGGGGTACTGCAAGATCCGACCGTGTCCGTCCAGTGCTCGCCAGGCTGCATTGACTTCTGGTTGTCAAACGCTCATTGCACACAAAGTGATTGCCACACATGAACCACAATACCTCGCTGATCTCGTCAAGGAGCATAAACCATCACGTGAACTCCGGTCATCCTCACAGCGGGTTTTGGCTAACCGTCAAACGGTGGTCACAGCATCGCGTGCTTTCAGATCTGCTTCTGTAGCCACCTGGAACGCTATTCCTTCCGAGATAAGGAAGCCACTTGGAGCTATGCACTTTTCAATATTAATTGCGAAATAATTTAAACATACACACACGTACATAAACGCAGCGTTCACCGTTTCCAGACAACACGAAGTACCCGAATGTCACTTCCCGAGCTGTCCTGGATTCCAACGTCAGGTGAAAAACGCCAACGGCGAGTGGCATTGAACCTGGGCACCAGCAACAAGAGGTACAAAGACAGACGGATGTGGTGCTTGATGTTAATATCGATGGTCGTAATGATGATGATGATGATGGTGTCACGACAATGTGGAGAAACAAGGTTGTTAGAATGAGACACTCATTCTAGTGAGACTCAGTGCTTCACGTGGCCACGAATTGGCTTTGTTAAGATCCAACCTTCAGTACTATATTCAATCAGTTTGGCTGCGTGATGAGCATTGATCATTAGAGTTAAATTACTCTTAAATTTCGATTTAAAGCTTTCGTGACTGCAGGGATTCATCTTCTTGGTTCTTTCGGTAAAGTCACGTAGAAGGGAAGTAATAAAATAATAAAAATAAAACATAATAAAACAATTCTCACGACGTTTCGGCCACAACGCAAGCAGCCGTCCTCAGGTGAAAACCAGGTCCGTCGAGGCGACAGAGTCTGAATGAAACAGCACACGAGCTTGGAGCATATATATAAGCTGGGCGCATTGACAAAGGAATTTGTGGTGTCCACTTCAGTGGGATCTGTGGTGTCCACTTCAGTGGGAACTGTGGTGTCCACTTCAGTGGGAACTGTGGTGTCCACTTCAGTGGGATCTGTGGTGTTCACTTCAGTGGGAACTGTGGTGTCCACTTCAGTGGGAACTGTGGTGTCCACTTCAATGGGATCTGTGGTGTTCACTTCAATTGGAACTGTGGTGTCCACTTCAGTGGGAACTGTGGTGTCCACTTCAGTGGGATCTGTGGTGTTCACTTCAATGGGAACTGTGGTGTCCACTTCAGTGGGAACTGTGGTGTCCACTTCAATGGGATCTGTGGTGTCCACTTCAGTGAGATCTGTGGTGTCCACTTCAGTGGGAACTGTGGTGTCCACTTCAATGGGATCTGTGGTATCCACTTCAGTGGGATCTGTGGTGTCCACTTCAGTGGGATCTGTGGTGTCCACTTCAGTGGGAACTGTGGTGTCCACTTCAATGGGAACTGTGGTGTCCACTTCAATGGGATCTGTGGTGTCCACTTCAGTGGGATCTGTGGTGTCCACTTCAGTGGGATCTGTGGTGTCCACTTCAGTGGGAACTGTGGTGTCCACTTCAATGGGAACTGTGGTGTCCACTTCAGTGGGATCTGTGGTGTCCACTTCAGTGGGATCTGTGGTGTCCACTTCAATGGGATCTGTGGTGTCCACTTCAATGGGATCTGTGGTGTCCACTTCAATGGGAACTGTGGTGTCCACTTCAATGGGATCTGTGGTGTCCACTTCAGTGGGATCTGTGGTGTCCACTCCAGTGGGATCTGTGGTGTCTACTTCAGCGGGATCTGTGGTGTCCACTTCAGTGGGATCTGAGGTGTCCACTCCAGTGAGATCTGTGGTGTCCACTTCAGTGAGATCTGTGGTATCCACTTCAGTGGGATCTGTGGTGTCCACTTCAGTGGGATCTGTGGTGTCCACTTCAGTGGGATCTGTGGTGTCCACTTTAGTGGGATCTGAGGTGTCCACTTCAGTGGGATCTGAGGTGTCCACTTTAGTGAGATCTGTGGTGTCCAATTCAGTGGGATCTGTGGTGTCCACTTCAGTGGGAACTGTGGTGTCCACTTCAGTGGGATCTGTGGTGTTCACTTCATTGGGAACTGTGGTGTCCACTTCAGTGGGATCTGTGGTGTCCACTTCAGTGGGAACTGTGGTGTCCACTTCAGTGGGAACTGTGGTGTCCACTTCAGTGGGAACTGTGGTGTCCACTTCAGTGGGAACTGTGCTGTCCACTACAATGGGATCTGTGGTGTCCACTTCAGTGGGAACTGTGGTGTCCACTTCAATGGGATCTGTGGTGTCCACTTCAATGAGATCTGTGGTGTCCACTTCAGTGGGAACTGTGGTGTCCACTTCAATGGGATCTGTGGTATCCACTTCAGTGGGATCTGTGGTGTCCACTTCAGTGGGATCTGTGGTGTCCACTTCAGTGGGAACTGTGGTGTCCACTTCAATGGGAACTGTGGTGTCCACTTCAATGGGATCTGTGGTGTCCACTTCAGTGGGATCTGTGGTGTCCACTTCAGTGGGATCTGTGGTGTCCACTTCAGTGGGAACTGTGGTGTCAACTTCAATGGGAACTGTGGTGTCCACTTCAGTGGGATCGGTGGTGTCTACTTCAGTGGGATCTGTGGTGTCCACTTCAATGGGATCTGTGGTGTCCACTTCAATGGGAACTGTGGTGTCCACTTCAGTGAGATTTGTGGTGTCCACTTCAATGGGAACTGTGGTGTCCACTTCAGTGGGATCTGTGGTGTCCACTTCAATGGGAACTGAGGTGTCCACTTCAATGGGAACTGTGGTGTCCACTCCAGTGGGATCTGTGGTGTCCACTTCAGTGGGATCTGTGGTGTCCACTCCAGTGGGATCTGAGGTGTCCACTTCAGTGGGATATCTGTGGTGTCTACTTCAGCGGGATCTGTGGTGTCTACTTCAGTGGGATCTGAGGTGTCCACTCCAGTGAGATCTGTGGTGTCCACTTCAGTGAGATCTGTGGTATCCACTTCAGTGAGATCTGTGGTGTCCACTTCAGTGGGATCTGTGGTGTCCACTTCAGTGGGATCTGTGGTGTCCCCTTCAGTGAGATCTGTGGTATCCACTTAAGTGGGGTCTGTGGTGTCCAATTCAGTGGGATCTGTGGTGTCCACTTTAGTGGGATCTGTGGTATCCACTTTAATGGGATCTGTGGTGTCCACTTTAATGGGATCTGAGGTGTCCACTTCAGTGGGATCTGAGGTGTCCACTTTAGTGAGATCTGTGGTGTCCAATTCAGTGGGATCTGAGGTGTCTACTTCAGTGGGATCTGAGGTGTCCACTTTAGTGAGATCTGTGGTGTCCACTTCAGTGGGATCTGTGGTGTCTACTTCAGTGGGATCTGTGGTGTCCATTTTAGTGAGATCTGTGGTGTCCACTTCAGTGGGATCTGAGGTGTCCACTTCAGTGGGATCTGAGGTGTCCACTTTAGTGAGATCTGTGGTGTCCACTTCAGTGGGATCTGTGGTGTCCACTTCAGTGGGATTTGAGGTGTCTACTTCAGTGGGATCTGTGGAGTCCACTTCAGTGGGATCTGAGGTGTCCACTTCAGTGGGATCTGTGGTGTCCACTTTAGTGAGATCTGAGGTATCCACTTCAGTGGGATCTGTGGTGTCCACTTCAGTGGGATCTGAGGTGTCCACTTCAGTGAGATCTGTGGAGTCCACTTCAGTGGGATCTGAGGTGTCCACTTCAGTGGGATCAGTGGAGTCCACTTCAGTGGGATCTGAGGTGTCCACTTCAGTGGGATCTGTGGAGTCCACTTCAGTGGGATCTGAGGTGTCCACTTCAGTGGGATCTGTGGTGTCCACTTCACTGGGTTCTGAGGTGTCCACTTCAGTGGGATCTGAGGTGTCCACTCCAGTGAGATCTGTGGTGTCCACTTCAGTGAGATCTGTGGTATCCACTTCAGTGGGATCTGTGGTGTTCACTTCAGTGGGATCTGTGGTGTCCACTTCAGTGGGATCTGTGGTGTCCACTTCAGTGGGATCTGTGGTGTCCACTTTAGTGAGATCTGTGGTGTCCACTTCAGTGAGATCTGTGGTATCCACTTCAGTGGGGTCTGTGGTGTCCAATTCAGTGGGATCTGTGGTGTCCACTTTAGTGGGATGTGTGGTATCCACTTTAGTGGGATCTGTGGTGTTCACTTTAGTGGGATCTGAGGTGTCCACTTCAGTGGGATCTGAGGTGTCCACTTTAGTGAGATCTGTGGTGTCCAATTCAGTGGGATCTGAGGTGTCCACTTCAGTGGAATCTGTGGTATCCACTTTAGTGGGATCTGTGGTGTTCACTTCAGTGGGATCTGTAGTGTCCACTTTAGTGGGATCTGTGGTATCCACTTTAGTGGGATCTGTGGTGTTCACTTCAGTGGGATCTGTGGTGTCCACTTTAGTGGGATCTGTGGTATCCAATTTAGTGGGATCTGTGGTGTTCACTTCAGTGGGAACTGTGGTATCCACTTTAGTGAGATCTGTGGTGTCCACTTCAGTGGGATCTGTGGTGTCCACTTCAGTGAGATCTGTGTGGCCACTTCAGTGGGATCTGTGGAGTCCACTTCAGTGGGATCTGAGGTGTCCACTTCAGTGGGATCTGTAGTGTCCACTTCAGTGAGATCTGTGGTGTCCACTTCAGTGGGATCTGTGGTGTCCACTTCAGTGAGATCTGTGGTGTCCACTTCAGTGGGATCTGTGGAGTCCACTTCAGTGGGATCTGAGGTGTCCACTTCAGTGGGATCTGTGGTGTTCACTTCAGTGGGATCTGAGGTGTCCACTTCAGTGGGATCTGAGGTTTCAACTTCAGTGGGATCTGAGGTGTCCACTTTAGTGAGATCTGAGGTGTCCACTTCAGTGGGATCTGAGGTGTCCACTTTAGTGAGATCTGTGGTGTCCACTTCAATGGGATCTGAGGTGTCCACTTCAGTGGGATCTGAGGTGTCCACTTTAGTGAGATCTGTGGTGTCCACTTCAGTGGGATCTGTGGTGTCTACTTCAGTGGGATCTGTGGTGTCCACTTTAGTGAGATCTGTGGTGTCCACTTCAGTGGGATCTGAGGTGTCCACTTCAGTGGGATCTGAGGTGTCCACTTTAGTGAGATCTGTGGTGTCCACTTCAGTGGGATCTGTGGTGTCCACTTCAGTGGGATCTGAGGTGTCCACTTCAGTGGGATCTGTGGTGTCCACTTCAATGGGATCTGAGGTGTCCACTTCAGTGGGATCTGTGGTGTCCACTTCAGTGGGATCTGAGGTGTCCACTTCAGTGAGATCTGTGGAGTCCACTTCAGTGGGATCTGAGGTGTCCACTTCAGTGGGATCTGAGGTGTCCACTTCAGTGGGATCTGTGGAGTCCACTTCAGTGGGATCTGAGGTGTCCACTTCAGTGGGATCTGTGGTGTCCACTTCAGTGGGTTCTGAGGTGTCCACTTCAGTGGGATCGGAGGTGTCCACTCCAGTGAGATCTGTGGTGTCCACTTCAGTGAGATCTGTGGTATCCACTTCAGTGGGATCTGTGGTGTCCACTTCAGTGGGATCTGTGGTGTCCACTTCAGTGGGATCTGTGGTGTCCACTTCAGTGGGATCTGTGGTGTCCACTTTAGTGAGATCTGTGGTGTCCACTTCAGTGAGATCTGTGGTATCCACTTCAGTGGGGTCTGTGGTGTCCAATTCAGTGGGATCTGTGGTGTCCACTCTAGTGGGATCTGTGGTATCCACTTTAGTGGGATCTGTGGTGTCCACTTTAGTGGGATCTGAGGTGTCCACTTCAGTGGGATCTGAGGTGTCCACTTTAGTGAGATCTGTGGTGTCCAATTCAGTGGGATCTGAGGTGTCCACTTCAGTGGAATCTGTGGTATCCACTTTAGTGGGATCTGTGGTGTTCACTTCAGTGGGATCTGTGGTGTCCACTTTAGTGGGATCTGTGGTATCCACTTTAGTGGGATCTGTGGTGTTCACTTCAGTGGGATCTGTGGTGTCCACTTTAGTGGGATCTGTGGTATCCAATTTAGTGGGATCTGTGGTGTTCACTTCAGTGGGAACTGTGGTATCCACTTTAGTGAGATCTGTGGTGTCCACTTCAGTGGGATCTGTGGTGTCCACTTCAGTGAGATCTGTGGTGTCCACTTCAGTGGGATCTGTGGAGTCCACTTCAGTGGGATCTGAGGTGTCCACTTCAGTGGGATCTGTGGTGTCCACTTCAGTGAGATCTGTGGTGTCCACTTCAGTGGGATCTGTGGTGTCCACTTCAGTGAGATCTGTGGTGTCCACTTCAGTGGGATCTGTGGAGTCCACTTCAGTGGGATCTGAGGTGTCCACTTCAGTGGGATCTGTGGTGTCCACTTCAGTGGGATCTGAGGTGTCCACTTCAGTGGGATCTGAGGTTTCAACTTCAGTGGGATCTGAGGTGTCCACTTTAGTGGGATCTGAGGTGTCCACTTCAGTGGGATCTGAGGTGTCCACTTTAGTGAGATCTGTGGTGTCCACTTCAATGGGATCTGAGGTGTCCACTTCAGTGGGATCTGAGGTGTCCACTTTAGTGTTCACGTGACACAACCTTCCTGATTGGCTGTGTCGGGTGGTGGCGGGTTTAACGACACATTTATATCTATGCGATCTAACCCAAACATTTTTTATTATGAACAATATTGGTCGTGAAAGCCTACGTGTGAAACTTTTTACCCATTGTTTTTCACAAAAAGCACAAAAAAGTAAAGTAATAAATAAATGTGCACTTAAATTAATAAATAATGCAATCATCAATCTATAGTAATGTATAAATAAGAAACCAACTATGTTTCTTCACTCTGCTTCTTTTATTTACGTCCGTATTAAATATTAACACCGTACATTGTGAAATATATTATTTTCAACACAAATAGTCTTTGTTTAAAATATGAAGGGCAAGCTATGAAATGTTTATAGTACGAAATGGGAAGTTGCGAAGGCTGGGAACGGCATCCAGGTAGGACTAATGCGATAAGCTACTCAACGTACGAAGTTTCACTATATGCGAACGAAGCTCCAGGAACGCATCTAAACTTCGCGTGTATATATATCGGTTATTTACTGTACAACTGAACCCTCGCGATTTTGTGGAGCCGGTTTGCCGGTTACTCCGATTACCATTCTGCTGAGTTGGCCTTGCGAACCTGCTTTCATCAAAACCGGGAGCCCATTATTTGAACTTTGTATTGTATTTTTTTAGTAGCCCCGCTTCCTGGCTCTGACAAAGGGCAAAGCATTAACCTCCTTTGAGGCTTGCTGGCCACCTCGGTCACGTGCTCGTTAATGCGTCGACCGCTCACTCTGACCAGAGGCTGCCTCCCTCTCGCTTGCTCATGAGGCTCGATCTCCGTGGACGCTCCATTCCACAAGTAGTGACTAATCCCATATCTGCATTTGCCATAAATATGCTAAATTCCTCTGTTGATATGCAAATTCCTTTGTCAAGGCGCCCTTCCTCCCCTAACCGACAGACCTGTTCTTCACCTGAGGACGGCTGCTTGCGTTGTGGCCGAAACGTCGTGAGAATTGTATTTTATTATGTTTAATTTTTATTATTTTAATATTTCCCTTAAACGTTACTTTACCGAAAGAACCAAGAAAATGACAATAGTTTAAAGCGATTTGGAGCATGTTGAATTTTTTTTGGGGGGGGGGGGGCAGAGCTTTGTGACGTCATAGTTGAGGGGGGTCTGACTTTTTGTGACGCCGTGTGACGAGGGGGGGTGTCAAAAACCATCGAAAATCGCGTGACGTCATTTATGGACGGCCCCTTGGAAGAGGTGGACCTGCCCCACACTCTACCCCAGCCACACGCGACCTGCCAATCGATGGTTGCAATCCCCATTGGTTACCGCCGGGCGGACAAGGGTTTGGCAGCAGGGGGGTTTCGGAAGCCTGCATCGTTGTTTCATCCGCCGCGCAGGGAGATCGAATAGACCTCTGGATTGCAAGTGCACTGTGACAACCTACACAGACTTTGCTGCAGGGAGGAAAGTGGTCACGACACTCTGCTGATGTGTTCTGGTTATGGTTAAACCGTCCACTGATTTATTTTCTATAACTAAAAAAGCGATGGGGGGGGGGGGGGGATGGGGGGGGTGCAATTTCATAAACTTGCCCCCTTTGTTTCAGCTGCCACGCCGGGAGATAAAATCTTGATTGTAAGGCCACCTACGGCGCCGCTCATTGTTGGGAGTGGAGTTAAACGTGGCAGGTGGGACCGATGTGAGGGAATGAATGCAGGGCCGTATTGGGCCTCTGAAAACTAAAGGGCCTACGAAAAAAAAGTGAGCATGTTTTTTGTTGTTTGTATGATAAAAAATGTAACCATTATATGTTCTTGAATAAATATACTTACATATAGCAAGGATAGGCGACAGTGTTTATACAAAGAGGCAGAGTCACTTCAATGTCAATCGTTTTTTTTTCGTAAGGCGAGAGAGAAATTAACACCGGAGATGAACTTTTAGAGATGTGTTTTTTTTTTCATTGCAAAATTAGCGAATAACATCTTCAATTTGTGTCTTTCGCACAATCTCATTCTCAAGAGAGAGCGGTTCGAGGGAAGACAAGGCGGCGTTGTTGTCCCATGGTCGATCGGAGATCGTTTTTGATTAACTTCAGCGAGTGACAGCGGTGACAAGGGGCCGCAACAGTGCCAAACTTTAGAAAGTTATCACTGGAGGCCTACGAAACAGAAGTGACAATGGCCTACAAGAACCTTAATCCGGCCCTGAATAAATAGAAAGGAGCAAAAAAAACCCAACCACGTTAACGCATTCTCTGGATTACAAGACGCTACGCAAAGTAAGCGCTGCACATAATCTTTGGGTCTTTCGGTAAAGTCTATCTGCCGAAAGACCCAAATGAATTCCTGCAGTCACGAAAACTTTAAGTCAAGATTTAAGCGCTGCACCCCATAACGTGTGCCCGGCGTCTAATACCGATCCAGAGCTGTGGGCCTCTCTCACACACAGCGACGCAATTGCGAAATGCACTTCCAAGCATTCTTCTTCTAAAACATCTATGGAGTGAAGTACGTCTCATGATCCCGGAAGATGCGGTAAGTGAAATGTGCTTGCAGTGTTCGCGATGCAGACGGGCGTGTGTGTGTGACGATTATCTAAACCGGTCACGGTCCTCCCCTAGGTCCGCTCAGCCTCAAACGAGTACCTGGAGCGGTGTGTAAAACATCGCCACTGGGGAGACGAAGACGGCCGGACGTGGTGCTGGCCACCCAGCCCCTCGTGTGCCGTTCCGGCCTTGATAGGTACTACTCGCTAACAGCGCTTGCGGGGCGGTTGTCTCGGGTTAAACCCGAGAACATTCTGTGACTCACGTGATTCACGGGTGCAGGGAAAAGGTCACTCGGTTGAATAGCAATGCAGACCCAAGTCGATACTGGGACACCGTTTTAATAGACCCTCCGCTCCCCAGTCAGTAGAACACGCGCGTAGTGAGATGGCGATCGAGCCCGGGATTGTACTGCTTAGGGGCCGTCCATAAATGACGTCACGCGATTTTGGACGATTTTTGACCCCCCCCACCCCCCCTAGGCACACGGCGTCACAAAAAGTCAGACCCCCCTCAAGTATGACGTCACAAAGCTCTGCCCCCCCCCCGTGTTATTATAGTGCGTATTAATGTGCCGCTGCAATCTGATGTTGTAGGAGAAAACATTGATTAAAAGTCCATTTAATTAAGTAGAACGTGTTGTCTATATTTATTTAAAGTTGCGCATTTTGATGTGACGTCACATTTCTCAACCCTCCCCCTCGTCACACATCGTCACAAATGTCTGAGCCCCCCCTTAGGTGCGTGACGTCATTTATGGACGGCCCCTTAATCGGATTGTGCCATCGACTTAGAAGAACACATACTTCCCACAATACAATGTGCCGGCAACGTATTCATTTAATTTTAATGGTAACGAGTTTATTTAGTCGTCATACTTTTTTTTTTCATTGAAGCCTTTGCCCGCTACTCAATAGCTACGATTAAAAGGGTAACTATTCATATGTCAGAATTTTTTTTCTAAATTCTTTTATTATCACCAAGACGATTCAGGTACACAACACAGAGGATATGAAATGTGGTTGACACCAGCACAAACCACACATGGCGGATTAACAGTGCAATGGAAACCTTTCCAAAACGCATATTTCATTGAACAATTTCAATAAACTCTACTACCCTGGTGTCTTCTTAAGCTCTGAAGGGTAAACAAAAGAGGGGGGGGGGAATGGGCTGGGGCTAAATGCCGTCATGAATGTTCTTAAGAATCAATGCTCATTGGAGGAAATGGAGTGAAGAGTGTCCATCTTTGGTGGAAATCTTCCTCCCAGCCCCTTAGTTTGCATACCATGTCAACCCATACGGTCTACCCCATATTCTTGTACGATTGCTTGTGTTGCGATCGAAACGTCGTGACATTTTTATTATTTTTTCTATCTACGTGGCTTTACCGAAATAACCAAAGAATACAGGGAAATTGAGTTTTCAGGTCCATGCGGCGTACAGCCCTTTCAATACGGGCAAAAAAAATCGTGTTTGTCTCTTTGTTTGTGTTTTCCCCTTGTGGTGGAACTTTGTAGGATGAACGTTGAGATGTATAAGGGCACAGAGTGACCAATAAGGTCTCAATTGTGCTGTAATAAGGTCGGCACTGATAAGGGGTTGACAGGTTGGGCACTTAGATGCTCTATAGAGCAGCAATTTTTGACATCGTTTGTCTATTTAAAAACTGGTCATGTGCATTTTTAAAATTTGAATTCTCATCAGGCCCAATGGTGTTAAGTGCAGTCTCCAACTGTTTTAGTATCCAATCTAAGGCCGCAGCGTTGTTCATGAGGAATAGGTTGCGATTTATTTATGCAGAATCAGAATATTGTATTAATACGAGAGAAATCTGATGAGCTACAACGCTCTTTTTCACAGATGTCGAGTAGGGGTTGATCAGAACTAGTATTAGTTTAACATGTAGGCTTTCACGACCAATATTATCCTAATAGAGGCGTTTGGGTTAGATCGTGTAAATATAAATGTGTCGTTAAACCCGCCACCAGCCGACACAGCCAATTAATAAGGCTTATCACGTCAAGAAAACGAATTGGCATGTTTTGTTGACGTGACAAATCTTACTAATTGGCCGTGTCGGTTGATGGATGGTTTTCCAACGCATTTATATTTACGCGATCTAACCCAAAACTACTTCTATTATGGAGAACTATACTCTTATAACTAGTTTGAGTTCACCGCGATATGAATTCTCATGATACGGTGATTACGAGATCAGTTTCCCCCTTCACTTGCATTGTTCTTGTATCTTTGCCGTGCCTTACGTAGGGATGAAGCTTTGCTTGATGGTCATTCAGCTGCCACACATCTCGTAGGCGTTGCAACGTTGAGCCCTCGTAACGCTTGCGAGGCGACGCGCTGGGCACCCTTACCGATAGGTTGTTTAACTCGAGCGATTTTTTCCAAGTTATTTTTAATAGATAAAATATAATCCGCGCTGTCAGAGAAAGAATGACTTCATTAAACCACTATGCGCCTTCTGTTACTCCAAAAAGTTTTTACATGACACGAGGTATAACGCATAAAAGCTGTGTATATTTTTCGTAACTTTAATCGCCATCATTATTTATTTTTCATCTGTATCCTGTGTATAGTTTAAACATATTCGAGAAATTTCAAACGAGCAGTGATGTATGCATGTACATTCAGTTCTACTATCACACATTGTTTCATAACGCAAATTGGATATAACGCGATAATGAATGTATTTGGGAACACATTTTTTTATAACGCGAATTGGATATGACGTGATCGAGTGAACGGAACTACGTCGAGTAGGAATAAGCGGTCGTAGCGGCTGCCTCAGCGTAGCATCATCATCACAAGGCATTGGGATGCTGCTGGATGCTTCTAGACGCTAACCACGCGCCTCAGTCTTTGTTCGGCCTGCGTACGCATCTCACGGTCTTATTGCCGACTGTGCTTTACCCTACATATTATTTATTATAACACAATTTTTCCATAACGCAGTGTCCTTCAGGAAAGCAGCTACTGCGTTATAGGAGAAGAAACTGCGTGTTGAATTATTTCGCACCGTACACAGCCAACCGTGCGAATTGGAGGTGCGGGTCGAAGGACAACAAACTTAACAGAAAAGGCAGTTCTAAAGAAATTAGTTTTCAATCTAGATAGCGATTTAAAAGTGCGCAGCTTCAGCAGCTTCATAATATCGGCAGCAAGAGCATTCCAGACGGCCGCCGAAGCGCACCTGAGAGCGCGCGATGTGGCGACCGCCGTCTTCGTTCGATGGCCGGTCAAAGCAGCGAGAGTGACGACGCGACGGCATTCTGCCGAACGGACGGCTCGATCGCCATGGATACGATGGGCACTGCAGTATCATCGCCGGCATCGCGGTCAACCTGTTGCACACACGTGTGCACGTGCAGTACTCGCCAGATGTATGATTCACTGACATGATGCAAAAAGGGGGAAATTGTGACAAACTGGCGGGTCCCTGAACACAACCGCCCTGTATCCAAATTGCCCATTAAACTAAACTCCATGCCCGTAATGCGGAGGCATGTTTTGTTGCACTATTGTGTTGCACAGGCACAACTGCAGTGGAAAACACACAGTGAAACAGCAAACTACTGTGCACGCGTGTGCACGTTACAGACCTTTCGTCAGTCCACTGCTGGATAGATAGATAGATCGTTTATTGTCATTGTCACCAGTACAACGAAATTTAAAATGCTCACCAGTCAGGGCATCATTCATAAATTTAAATTAAATAAAACAAGAAAATAAAAATAAAATTAAATGAAAGATAATCAATTTATACTATATATAAAAACAGCCCAAGTATACCCACATACCCACATAATGTTACATTTTGTCATTGCACATCTCTATTTCACAATCGATTGTAAACACTATTACTTAATAATTAATTAGCATTATTGAGTGTGGTGATCGCTGTAGGATAAAAGCTCTGTTTGAATCTGTTTGTCCTTGTTTTGACTGATCTGAATCGTCTGCCTGATGGCAACAGCTCAAACAGTGAGTGTCCAGGGTGAGAAGAGTCCTTTATAATGTTCTGTGCTTTTTTGATGCAACGTGAACTGTGTAGTTCTTCCAGTGTGGGGAGATGGCAGCCGGCGATCTTTTGGGCTGTGTTGATGACCCTCTGGAGCGCTTTCCTCTGAGCCACTGTGCAGCTGGTGTACCATGCACAGATGCAGTATGTAAGAATGCTCTCGATGGAGGCTCGGTAGAAAGACACCAGCAGTTTCTGTGTGATGTTATTATTCCTGAGAATTCTCAGGAAGTAAAGTCTCTGCTGGACCTTTTTCAGAAGCTCAGTGCTGTTGGCGCTCCAGGTCAGGCCCTCCCCAATGTGGACTCCCAGGAAGCAGAAGTCTGCCACCCTCTCCACACAGTCCCCGCTGATGATTAGTGGTGGAGTGTCCGTTTTCTTTCTCCTGTAGTCTATTATGAGCTCCTTGGTCTTTGCGGTGTTAAGGAGCAGGTTGTTGCCCCTGCAGTATGCTGTCAGCCGCTCCACCTCGTCCCTGTAGGCAGACTCATCCCCCCCAGAGATGAGCCCCACCACTGTGGTGTCATCAGCAAACTTCACAATGGTGTTGCTATGGTGGACGGCGGCACAGTCATGTGTGTAGAGGGAGTAGAGCAGGGGGCTCAGTACACAGCCCTGGGGGGAGCCGGTACTGAGGCTCAGGGCTGTGGATGTATGACGGCCCACTCTGACCCTCTGTCTGCGGCCCGAGAGGAAACTATATATCCACATGCAGGTGGAATGTGGAATCCCCAGGTCGCCCAGTTTTTCCACCAGTTTGTGTGGGAGGATGGTGTTGAACGCAGAACTGTAATCCACGAAGAGCATCCGCACATAGCTCCCCTGCTGCTCCAGGTGTGACAATGCAGCATGTAGTGCTGTGGCCACGGCGTCCTCCGTGGATCGGTTCGCTCTGTAGGCAAACTGGTGGGGGTCAAGGTTTCGGGGCAAGCTTCCTATGATGTGACTCCGGACCAGTTTTTCAAAGCACTTCATCACCACTGGCGTGAGTGCTACTGGCCGGTAGTCGTTGTAGCTGCAAATGTGGGTTTTTTTTGGGCAGCGGGACTATGGTGGAGGACTTTAGGCAGGTTGGTACGGTGGACTGTTCCAGAGACAGGTTGAAAATCCTTGTGAAGACTCCAGCCAGCTCGTCAGCACAGTCCCTCAGCACACGTCCCGGGACGCCATCAGGTCCCGCAGCCTTCCTCGGGTTGACGGCCCGCAGCGTGCGCCTCACCTCATGCTCCTCTACTGTGAGGTTTAAGCTGCTGTGGACCATGAGGTTTGGTGATGCTGTCCCTTGTGGTGTCACCTCAAAGCGGGCAAAGAAGAGGTTCAACTCCTCTGCCAGAGCGTTGTCACCATCAGCAGCTCCGCGGTTGGCCCTGTAGTTGGTGAGGTGCTGGACTCCCTGCCACACCTGCCTGCTGTCGTGACTGTCCAGGCGTTCCTCAATCCTCCTCCTGTAGTCTGCTTTGGCCTTGCGGATGCCTCTCTTCAGATGAGGGGTGCCTCCCCTATGCGGCTCTGGTCATTGGATTTATTCGGCCATACTTCACCGCGCTGGTCAGAACGGTGGGGTGTGCGAATGCGTGGGAGCGCAGGCGCGGGACCATAGAAGTGCAGCGCAACATTGGATATTTTTTTGTGGCTGCGCTTCGCTCTGTTCTCCACATCGTGACGTGGTGCCGCAGCCGCCCGTGGTAACTTGGCATGCACGGTGGCCACCCATTAAAGTGCCAGCCAGGTTAAACCCCTGCTTAGCCTCTGGGATCCGGCTCATTTCGGGGTGATTTGATCATTCGCATGACACTGGACTATGCCTATATAACGTGTTGGCTGGGGGGAGGGAGGGGGCATTGTGCGTGTTGAGTTTAAATCTCATAAGTTGTTGTGCTGCTCTTCTACAGATTGAAAAACGAATTTCTTTCTAACTGATTTTCGTGTTTCGTTTGTTGTCTTTCCCCCGTACGTCCGGTTGGCATGGTTGGCTCCGTACGGTGCGAAAGGAGTTCAACATAAAACACGTACGTACATACGTATACATTTTTAAATGTTGTAACAGTGGAGGGCTTGAACCATAGTAGCCTCCTCTGAGACTCACATTCAGCATCAGAATAACATTTGTTAATGCTGGAGGAATCCGACAAGCCATTAAAAAGAGCGTTTTCACGCGTGTCCACTTCAGGATTTCCTGACTCCAGACCCACCTCGCTGAACCCTCCCACGTACCTCCACCATGGCCCGCATTAAGGTTCTTGTAGACCTTAGGCACTTCAGTTTCTTAGGCCTCCAGTGATAACTTTTTACGGTTGGTACTGCTGCTGTCCCTTGTCACCACTACCGCCATTGTCAACCCCGCTTGTTTCACACGCAATAATTCATACAGCCGCAGGACAGAGGTCGTCACTGCTGATGCGTTCGTTATTTATTCTGTGCCCTAATTCGATTGGGTCGTGGCTGTGTGCCGCAGGTAAGCAGATTTAACTTGAAATTATTGAGAGGACAAAAAAACAAGGTAAGCCTAAAAAAGATTTTGAACGAAAATTTACAGATTTTGTGTTACTATTGTAGTGTACTAATTCAGAGACACTAGTAGGAGGCGTTATCCCTCTTGTTTATTCTGGCTCTCACAGCCATAGGGGATAACTCCATACTGGGTCGGAACAGCTAATATGCTTCCAGACCAGCAGCTTGAAGAGCCGAAGACCACAACGACAGAAGCATGACGAGTTCCATTCCTGATGGCAGCAGGCCCCTTCTGGGAGTCAGAGCTCACCTTTTATTCTCCCCAGAGTGGCCAGGCTCCGCCCTCAGCCATGCACCCTTCTGGATCCTATAGAAGGGTCCGGGCTTGGCCCACGGATCCAACTGGTAGAACGGGCTACTACCCCTAATTCTATTGTCTACCAATCTCCCAGCGCCACGCGCTAAAGTGACTCATTCAATGTCACTACACTATGATCATCATATACAGATGACGCAGCTTTAAAAGGATGCCATCCATTTTCATCGATCAAGAAGGTATCTTGGTTACATTTTTTATCATACAGATTTAGTAGAGTATTGTGAGTAACCAATGAGGGGGCGAACATCAGGAGGTGAGAGCGGGTTTACAGTCAAGAATGATGTAAGGTCACAGGTTACATAAGGGGCTTTGCAGAGCACCTTCGGGAACATGGGCGGAGCCAAGCTGGAGGGAGGAGCCACCCAAAATGTTCTTAAGGGGGGCCCCATGATGAAGGCGGGATAGTCGTGGGGAGCCAGGGTTAGGATCGGCTGGAAGAGGGTGGAGCGGTGTTCGATGAAATCCCGCTCTGGGCAGATGAGTGAGGGTAAAAAACTGAGATAGAGTGCACCTACACTGTTGTGAGTGTAGGATGTCGAGTGTAACAGTGTTTTATTAAACGGCAACAGCCCATATATAATTCTCCGTCTCCGCGTGGTTCTACTGCACTACACATATGTAATGTTCTTGGAGGGAGACGGAGTCTTCGTAGAGGCAACACGCTTTATTTCACCAAACAATTTACACTAATCCCTAACACAAAGGAATATAGGCCCCTTTCACTCACAACCTAGGGAGGTACAGCCTCCGGGCTATCGTACCTACAACTCTCCCTAGTTCAGCCCTCCGGCTAGCTAAACCTAGAGGAGGCTGGCCCACCGCTGACCCGGTGGGTCCCTGACCACTGGCCCGTCCGGACCTGGCCCTCACAAGGGCATCAGGCCGAGGAACATCAGGGTCCTAACCCCACGACCCCTGGCACCGCACTGAGCCCCGGCCCTTAGAAGGACGTCGGCGGCTTGGGGTCCAGGGTCTTCTTCTTCTTCAGGCAGCTTCTGGCTTCGGCTTGAGATGGACTGACTCGTGCTCTTAGGGACCCGCCTTATATACTCTTTCTCCCTGAGGGGCGGAGTTCTGGGGGATCGTAGCTCCTGCCAGCCCCCTCCCCTCAGAGGGGTTCCAACCGCCGTTGGCCCGAACGGTCCGGACCGGTTTCTACCCCTGCCCCTGGTTGTGGCGCGTGTGTGTCAATCATGACCACCACACATACATAAAAACAATAAAAAACATAGTCAAATTATTTTTTGCGTCGGCCCTTTAGTTTTCGTAGGTCATAGGCACAGTGCTTACTGTGGCCTATTGGATAATACGGTCCTGGTATGTGGGTAAGTGAGTGGGTGACTGAGTAATTGGGTGGGTGAGTGAATGAGTGGGTGAGTGAGATGGCCCTAGACACAGTGCCTACTGTGGCCTATTGGATAATACCGCCCTGGTATGTGGGTGAGTGGGTGAGTGAGTGGGTGAACGAATGAGTGGGTGAATGAATCAGTGGGTGAGTGAGTGGGTCGGTGGGTGAGTGGGTAGGTGAGCAGGCCCTAGGCACAGTGCCTACTGTGGCTTATTAGTTAATACGACCCCGCACCCCGCTCCGCTCAAGGCCATGCAGTGCGTGCCACGCAGCCTCTACTCATTTGAGACAGAAATGTCAAGGCGGGGATCTTTCACGCGCGATTCATTTGTTTCTGAATGAAAAAAACAGCGTGGTGCCTTTTGAGAGGTCACAGCCGCGGAGTGCCCCTGCGATGCCGCGGAGATCGTCAGAGGGAGGGGGGTGGAGGGGGGGGGCGGGGGTGGGGTGGGTCAGGGTCAGCATCCATCAATCATCACTGACCCCAATGGGCAGGGTCGCCGTGGTTCAAAATGCCAATTAGCCCTGCCGTGCGTCAGTTGTCTCGGACAAAAGTGCCCTGGATGAGGAACTTGCTTGAGGACGTGGTGCAGCAAAGTCTCTCCTCCATCCGCGTCGACGTGTGGCCACTGCTGGCATACATTTCCATTGCGCCGCGGTGGCTAGGAGATCTTAACTGCCTCGTCTGGCATACAGGTGGTCGTGGATTCGATCCTGACCCTGACGCCTGCTGTATATTTGGAGTTTGCGTGTCTCTCTCTCTCTCTCATCATCATCACAGTGGCATGGAGATCTTAACTGCCTTGCCTGGCATACAGGAGGGCGTGGGTTTGATTCCGACCCTGACGATCCCCACTGTATATTTCGAGTTTGCGGTGTCTCTCTCTCTCACTCATCATCACGGTGGCTAGGAAATGTTAACTACCTCGCCTGGCTTACAGGAGGGCGTGGGTCCGATCGTGACCCTAACTATGCCTGCTGTATATTTGGAGTTTACGTTTCTCTCTCTCATCATCATCACGGTGGCTCGGAGATGTTAACTGCCTCGCCTGGTATGAAGGAGGTCGTGGGTTCGGTGCCAACTCTGACACCTACTCTATATTTGTAGTTTGCAATGTCTTTCTCCCCATGGTCGCATGGATTTTTCTCTGGGTCCTCCGGTTTATCCCTCCACATTTAGAATCAACACGTGTTTAGAGTATTTCGCTGCTGCTATAAATTTCCGTATAAGCCACTTGGTTGAGGTATCATTTGTGGCCAGTTCGCTTCTGCAAAATAGCTACACAGACAGTTGGCCTTAAATGGTGAAACAAATATTGTTTATTTTAGTATTAGCTTACGTTTATCTGTGAATATATTGTGGTATGTTGAACTTTCTTCACACCGTACGTAGC
This sequence comes from Lethenteron reissneri, assembly GCF_015708825.2. NCBI lineage: Eukaryota > Metazoa > Chordata > Hyperoartia > Petromyzontiformes > Petromyzontidae > Lethenteron > Lethenteron reissneri. The sequence goes on from NC_083837.1 coordinate 7,107,205, forward strand.
CAACAGTGCTAATCAGAGTTGCAGGGGAAGGAAAACAAACTAAACACAAGAACAAGCAGTTCTCAAGAAATGAGTTTCAATCTAGATTATTTAAAAGTGCATAGCTCCAGTGGCTTCCGAAAGCCAGAAAGAAGAGGGTTCTAGACGGCCGCAGAGTCGCATCCGAAAGCGTGCGATGCTGTAACCGTTTTTATTCGATGGTTAGCCAAAAAGCCGCTGCTGCGAGAATGACCGGAGTTCGCGCGATGATGGTTTATGCTCCTTGACGAGATCAGCGAGATATTGTGGTTCATTTGTGGGAAACACTTTGTGTGCAGTGGGTACGCCCTCATTATATATTCGTTTGGCAAAAGTGTCTGGGGACAATATAATGAAATGGATGCCACTTGCGGATTGCTTCTCTCATCCAGCAAAAAAAAAATAACGTGGATAATAGAATTAATAAACGCAAGATGTTAACAAGACTGTTATCATTCAGAGTAACAGCACAATCTCCAATAGCCTAAAATCGGTACTAGCGAGAGGGCTGAATTTTGCTGTTACCCCCAAACACATCCCAGTGGATGATATAATTGCCCAGGTAGATGTAGCCCTCAAAGGCTTGGGACACATCCCGACAGACGTGGCAAGATCTGAAATTGCCACCATCCTTAAAAATGCTAAGAAACCCATTAGTAACATCAGTAAAGACGAGCACTCTGAACTCGTCAAATTGAAAAAGAAAGAGGACATAGTCATCCTCTCAGCCGACAAGGGCAATGCTACTGTCATCATGGATAAAACCACATACAACAACAAAATCCAGGACCTTCTTAATGATGGCAGTTACACCAAAATCAACAAAGATCCTACCAACCGCCTGGCTACAAAAAGCAACAATATAATTACCAATTCGACTTATCTAATTTAACCATTCAAGCGGCTCTCCCTAAAACCTTCTGCTACTAGACCACCCAGATTCTATGGTCTTCGAAAAATCTATAAAGAAGGTACTCTACTTCGGCCGATCGTTTCCACTATCAACTCATCCTACCTACAAACTAGCCCGATTTCTGTCTGAGACCTTGCTTCTATTCACGGGCAAGACTGCCTCAGCAGTACGTAACTCAGCTCACTTGGTATCTCTAATTAAGGGCATTTCACTGTCCCCAGATGATTTGCTTGTTAGCTTTGATGTAGTCTCTCTGTTCACCAAGGTTCCTGTACGTGACACCTTAGCAATAATTGAAGACTTGGTCCAACATGGACTGAATCCTGATGTACCAACTTTGGTTAGGCACTTACTTCACCTGGAATGTTACTTTCTACAAACAAAATGAAGGTACCCCCATGGGTTCCCCCTTGTCACCAGTGATAGCGAATGTTTTCATGGAGAAATTTTAAACAGATGCCATCCAGACACCCACCCTACGTCCTTCCTTGTGGAAGAGATATGTAGATGACACTTTCTTCATTTGGCCACATGGCCTGCCAGCATTGAACCAATTTTTCAACCACATCAATTCCATACACCCATCGATCAAATTCACCATGGAAGTGGCGAAGGATGGTAAGCTACCATTTCTGGATGTTTTGTTTGAGAAGAGACCTAACGGCCCGTTGGGACACTGTCTACAGGAAAGCCACCCACACAGACTCCTATTTGAAACCTGATTCCCACCACCATCCAGTCCAAAAGAATGTCCTCATCAAAACACTACACCATAGGGCCCAGTGCATTTCCGACCAACACCACTTAGCCAGTGAACTAGAACACGTAAACCAGGCCCTCAAGATGAATGGGTACTCGGAACACATTATTCGCAAAGCTGTTTCTCCAACCATGAAGAAACAATCCCATGAGAAGCCAATCAAACCATCACTTTACCATACATAGCAGGTGTTACCAAAAAGATTTCCAAAATCTTAAACAAACACAAGATCTAGGTCGGATTCAATACAGTACACAAAATCCGTGATCTAATCCCATCTGTGAAAGAGGTCATTCCTGACGTGTAATATCCTGGAGTTTACAAACTGAGTTGTACCTGCGGTAGCAGTTACATTGGGGAAACGAAACGACATGTCTCGGACCGTGTTCGCGAACACAAGTCAGATCTGAAAGACGGCAGAACCAATACCTCTGCCGTAGCTGGACCATTGTTATAACGCTGAGGGCTCGCATGATATTGTTTTTTCCGAGACCAAGGTACTCTGCAAACCTTCGGGCAACTATCAAAGGTTTGTTCATGAATCCATCCAGATGTATAAACATAGACATAACTTCAACCGATGGATACAAATTGAGCAATCATTGGAAGGATGTTATCAACCAGGTAAAGCCTTAACTGGTTGTTGTTGTTTCCATCCTACCTGCCGTTTACTATTAGATCTTTCCGAGTTACTTTCCCCCCGTGTCCCACACTCAGCTTCCCACTTCTAGCCCCGCCCACTCCCCCCCCCCAGCCTCACACCTTCTCCCCCTAGCGCTCACGCAGCCCCGTTCCCCTGCCCGACACCCCCCCCCCCTCTTTCTCCCCCCCCCCTTGCCTCCCCCTTTCTTTACCTATATAACCTCTTGCCACGGCAGCTCTCTCGCCTACTTCAGCATTTGTCTTGCTGTGGTTGTTCGACCTGATGAAGATTGCTTGTGTTGCAATCTAAACGTGATGATTTGTTTTATTTTATTTTTACGTAACAATGTTAACGATATTTTAATGGTAAATTCGTTTCAGGTAAAACAACTTTAATCCGAACATTTGTGATGATCTCTCGCATCGTTAATCTCGATCCCTTGCTTGAAAATAATTAGGGACATTATTAGTCTATGTCACAAATATTTGGCCCAAGGGAAATATTGATGGTTTTGTAAGCTTTGGCATGAATCAATGTGTGCTAAATCAAGTCGTCGGGTCGGCTATGTAAAGTCTTTTATCTCACCCCAAATTATCTGCTGCTGCTGCTGGCAGCATGAATAACAAAAGGTCCCACAACATATTAGTCAATGAACGCCGCGGTCTTAAAGAGGAAAAGTAGGCCAATTGTCTGAAATGCAATTAGCACAAAGTAAAGAAGAAAGTCCGTTTAACCTCCGAAACGACAGCTATTATATCCGTCTCTTTTTAAGGCCACAGTGTTATTGATTATTGTGTTGAGTCTGTTACTCTACAGGTCAGAGAGATAGGTGTGTGAGACAAAGCACTGAAGCATTAGGCTTTTGTGGTCTTTCAGAATCGGTACTCAAAGTGGCTTATCATCACGTGGACGTTAATAGCAGCCCCATACTCTAAACGCACGTTAATTCTAAGTATGGAGGACCCGGAGAAAAATTAATGCGACCACGGGGAGAGGGACATGCAGTCTACAATTATACAGACATCGGGGTCGGGATCGAACCCACGACCTCCTCTACACTAGACGAGGTAGTTAACATCTTCCAGCCACAGCGGGCTCATTTTACGCTTCTTGGCCATAGGTTTGCAGTTCAAGTTTACCAGTGGGCGGGCCGCCCTGATTAATACTGCAGTGTGCAACCACGGTAACGTACTACGTGCTGTCAGAGTTACGGTGGACATTTGAGCTCCCATGATGTTATAAATATATATATATGTAGTGAGTCCAACTGAGTCGCAGATGTTGTCTTGGGAGCAATACTATTTATTCAATAAATCAACATAACATAACATAACACAACCTACACTTGGGTGTTGAATGCTCATCTAGCCACGCTACGGCAGAACTAGACACGGTTCGCTATCCCGGGCCGTACAACAAGCTGGGTCCCGGACCGTGTGGCTTGAGGCTTCTTTTACCCGACGTGGATGTTCATCACCAGCAACACGAAGAACCCCGAGCTCCACACGGGGCCCCGTTATATTGGCCTGGGCTGGGGCTGTCTCCGCTCCTCGCCCCGCCCACCTTCTAGATCTCTCGAGCTCTTTCCCAAAAGCTCCCTGAGAGCTCTTCTATACCACGTGACCGCCCAGCGGCCCCCGTCCACCGGTGGCCCCCCTCCAATATCATCCAGTCGCGTGTCAGCAGGTCAATCAGCGTATCATGTCCCAACGTAACCCTGGCTGGCTGACACTCCCTCTCGCTCCCTCACCGAGAGCCCGCACGGCACACTGTACGTGGTGCCTCCACTGACCAGCAGTCACCCAAGCCCCGCTAGGGCTGGTACTATGCCCCGTAAGCAGGCTACACATAATGTGAACACATTATCTGCCATGGCTTCATAGTGACAATCATAGTCACTACATATAAATACAATAAATTAACAGTAGGTCCATGTGTGTTTGGGGTCACTGTTCCCTCCAAAGTTGACTCGCAAATTTATTGACTCACAAATTATAAAAGGACTCGCAAATTACTTGATCGGAATAACCAACAGCAACGTCGCCCCCAACTGGAGGCTAACCCTGAACACTAACCACGTGTCGCACAGGGACAGCTGTCATCAGGGGTCCCCCAGAGCTGAAAGAGAAAACTCCAGATTGGAATTGAATGATTGAGATGCGATGTACGTATATGTACATTTGTTAAACATCTTTCGCACCGTACGTAGCCATCCGTGTTAATCGGAGGTGCAGTGTTGATTGTATGGGTAGTGTTCGTATATGGGCAGTATGTATGTATGTATGCTGAACTTCTTTCGCATCGTACGTAGCCAAGCGTGCTAATTGGAGGTGCAGTGTTGATGCTATGGTTGTTAGTCTATGGGCAGTGTTGAGTCTATGGGTAGTGTTAGTCTATGAGCAGTATGCATGTATGTTTAACTTCTTTCGCACTGTACGTAGCCAACCGTGCTAATCGGAGGTGCGGTGGGGGGGAGGACAACAAGCTAACACAAAAAACAGTTCTAAAGAAATGAGGTTTCAATTTATGTTTAAAAGTGCTATATATCTCCCAGTGGCTTTCTAATATAATTGAATTTCCGATTATGTGCAGCAACTCCCCCGCCATGTCTTTTAGGGGTGTCTCATTGCCCTGCCCCGCTTCACTGACTGTGGCAGAAACGCATTCGTGAAATTGAACCGAAGGCAACACGGCCGTACAACTACAAAAGTTGACTTCAGATGGGGGGAGGGGGGTGAAGGAGAAGGGCCGGCGAAGTAAAACACCGCGACGATCGGACGCATTTCATTTCACAAACCACTCTGAGCCGAATGATCTGATTATACGCGTCTCTAATTGGTTTCGGCTTCGAGGAACCGAGGCCCCGGTTAATATTAATAACACTAACCGGACCCAATTTAAATAACTTTTGTCAACTTGAAAGAAAGCGATGGGCGTTGATTGTTCATCCCCCCTCCGCTTCCCTCAACATACAAAACTCTCTCCAAGCAGCTATGGAGTAATCGATCATTCACGCCAGCATAGCGAATGCAGCATTGATTAGTGTTGTGTGAACTCCGGAGCGTTATGATCGAATCACACCACGTTCATGCCACGTGCATGAACTTGGCGTATACTTGCATTGTGTATACTTACATAAATGCAAATGTACATGCATTGACAAAGACAAAGATCCCCCGTGTAGCCTTAACAGACTGTCGGGGGCAAGTGCTGTGAGCGAGCAGCACCTGTGAAGGCATAGTCACTTGAAGATGTTTTCTTGTTCATGTTTTTTCTTTTGTTTGAAGGCCAGAACGGTACATGAGGGGGTGGGTGGCCAACACCACGCCCGACGGCTTGTCTCCTTCGTGGCGATGTTTACACACCGCACCAGATACTCATTTGAAGCTGAGTCGACCTAGGACCGGTTCAAATAATAACAGGTTTTACCCTTTCTGGAAATACACCAGCTGTGTTAAGATGTTAAAACACCGAACAGAAACCTTTTGCAAGGAATCATGTCTGCATTAACCACATATACTTGTGGTGAACATGCAAACAAAAAACATGCTCTTGTAACATATGATGCATTGTCTTTGAAACTAGAGCCTAGTCTCAAACAGTGTTAAGACTAAAGGACGCCAAAAGGCGAACAGCACAAAGACAACGCCACTACCAGGGCATTGAGAGCTCGTGCTGAGCAGCTACATTATGGGACCTCGCTTGCCAGTATCAAAATATAAGAATAGGTTTTACCCTTTCTGGAAATAAAACAGTTGTGTTAAGGTGTTAAAACACCAAACAGAACCCTTTTGCAGGTGGTGGACATGCAAACAAGCAACATGCTCTGGTAGTAAATGCATTGTCTTTGAAACTGGGACTCGAACTTGGGCTGCCGGGTTCGTAGCGCAGCGCACTAACTGCACGTATATATAACAACAACAACCGCCATTCGCCACTAAGTGGCGGTGACGTCACCACGACGCTTGTGCCAGGCCAAGTGCACCTTGAGGCCACATGAAGTGTCGAACGCCCGCTGGCAGGAGGTCACGGGGCAGACCCAGGTGCCACGGGTCGACTGACCGAGATGACCGAGATGACTGGCTGATGCACCACCTGTGCCCCCTACTGTACCAACTTGCTGTGCTTTAGCCACCCGGCACTCCGCTCGTTGTTGTGAGCGTCGCTCCTCCGCCCTCCGTTGTTGTTGGAGGGCGACTGCCTCCAACTGCCCAGTAGCGTCCTTCACGAGCCTCCTCCACTGAGGCCGATCTTGACACCGCTGGTACCAGTCATCGGCAAGTCCACTCAGCTCCACGTCCTCCTGTACCACATCACTCCATCTCTTCTCTAGCCCGTGCCGCGCCCGTTTAGCCCCCTTGATCCGGCCGAACAAAAGCTGTTTATGCATGCGGTGGCTGGGCATGCGGGCTACAATGACCCAGCGAACGCAGCCTTGCCTGCCGGAGGAGCTCACCGATGGGACTTTGCCCAGATCTTTCAAGGATTTGTGAGCTCCTCACACAATCCAGCCTGGTTAAACCCAGGATGGATCGTAGGCAGGCCAGCCTAAATGTTTCCAACCGGCGAAGATGCTCCATTAGGGGAGTCCACGTTTCGCAAGCGTAGAGAAGGGAGGGAATGACCGTGGCCGAGAAGACCTGAAGCTTCGTGCGGAGCAACAGACCAGGTAGCTTCCACACAGCGTTACGCAACCGATGAAAATATATTGCCGCTTGACTGATTCGGAGTGAGACCTCTGCTGATAAACTGGAGCCGGTCATAAGCACACTGCCCAGGTATGGGAAACTCTCCACTTTCTCCACAACTGCCCCATCACCGATTGGGATTTGTTGGGGTGGAGTGACCGATGGTACAAAATACCCAGGCAGGTGCTTAGTTTTGGTGGGGCTGATGGTAAGGCCCCACCTCTTAGTGGCACGCTCCAGTCTCAGCAGCAGCGTCTCCAACTCCTCTTCTGAATGAGCAGCTATTACCAAATCATCGGCATACATAACGTGGTTGACCAATAGGGAGCCATCCCTTGATCGGACCCGGGCGTCGATCAGCCTCCCATTATATCTGTACCAAATGGAAATTCCCCCGGTACAGCTATTGAAGGCTTCACGAACTACGCAGTCGAAATAGATGTTAAATAATGTGGGAGCCAGAGGTCATCCCTGTCGCACCCCAAGGTGTACAGGGAAAGGCTCTGACTCCCGGCCACGTAGTTTTACCCGGGCCCGCTCACCATCATGAAGGTCCTTAATGATCGTGAGCAGAGGGTCAGGGACTCCGAAAGCACGAAGAACAACCCAGAGCCCAGGCCTACTGATGGTATCATAGGCCTTGACCAGGTCAATAAAGCAGAGATGTAGGTCTTGTTGGAATTCCCTACACCTCTGCTGAAGCAGACGAACAGAAAATATGGCATCTGTGCAGGACCGCCCTTTCCACCAGGGCATCCTTCCAATCCTGCGGTACCCATCCAGCAGTCCAGACTGTTGTTATGATGTCATATAGAGTAGTCTGTGCACAAACGCCACCCTCCCTCAGCATTTCGCTTGGGATATCATCTCTGCCCAGTGCCTTTCCTGGTCTCAGACTCCGGATCGCCTTCAGTACTTCCTCAACAGATGGCACCTCAGCCAGCCATTCACAGGGGGTGACCTCTTCCAATATTTGAGGCACCGCGGCCTCAGCAGGGTTATCCCCACTTTGTACCATGATGTTTTCCTGGCTGAGAGAGATATATATATATATACACACACACGTGTATACACGCAAGGTTGCTTGGTGGGTCGACTTGGCCCATCATCATCCCTCCGTGGTCGATGAAACGAGCACCACTTTGTGAGGGAAGTCAACGATGGTTGTGTTCTATGGATAGACTCGCTCCACTTCATAGAAATGTGTAATTTCCACAATTCACTCAGGGAGATGAACACCAATGGCTCCGCGCTCATTTGAGCAGGAGTTCAAACTTAAATTAAACTATTTAAAACGAAACAATGTTTTACTTAAGCAGGTAAAGCCCCACTGATCTACTATGGAGCTCTTTTTCATCAACGACCTAGCCACAAATGATAGCTCAACGAAGTGGCTTGTCACGTGGAAGCTTATAGCAGCCAAATGATTCTAAATGTGGATGGAAAAACCAGAGGACCCAGAGAAAAATCGCCCCGACCACGGGGAGAGAGACACGCAGACTCCAAATATACAGCAGGCGTCCTATACACCAGGCGAGGTGGTTAACATATTTGTGACAATAAGCTGGCAAGTCGAGTGTAACATTGGCCTCATTACACTGTCCCCATTGGCAGAATCAGAATAGGAAGTATTCATACCTGTCAACCCATACGGTTTACCCGTATTCTTGTATAGCAAAATGCAGTATTCAGGTCCATACGGTGTACAGCAGTTTCAATGCAGGCAAATATATATTTGTTTGCGTTTCTCCCTCGCGATGGGAATTTGTAGGATGAATGTTGAGATTTATAAGGGCACGGGGTGACCAATAAGTTCTGAATTGGTCTGTAATCAGGTAGACACGTATAAGGGGTTGACAGGTTTGGGTGTTTTTCCCACTCACTAAAGTCCACCGAATTAATAAGTTATCTTTCAAGGGCGACTTTGCTGGCAGACAAACATGAATGCATTCCACGATTATAGACATCAAAAAAACACACACAAACTTAATCATCGATATAATTAATAGCCGATGGCTAATTTTTATTTATTCATTACATCATCCTTAGAATCCAGAGGACCCTAATACATCTTCAAGGAATGTGATTTGAGTTCCAACTGTAAGAATGATTCGTATTTATTCGATATATTTGTCAAATGTGAAAGAAAATGCAGTCTTTTTTTTTAAATAAATATTGTAATGCACATGTACAGGGCTTTGCCACTCCACTGCTGGATGAGGGCCTCCCCCACACCTTGTGTCTTGTGGGGGTTACTTGATAGTAGACGTTTCTTGATTTGTATTTGTTGAATTTAATCGGGGTCAGTAAATTCCTGCAGCCACGAGAGGCGCAACAATTCACCACGATGACGGAAAAAAAATTAAAGGTGCAAGCTCTGGGATTGCTCACTCGCGCTTCTGCTGGCAGAAGGGCCTCCTCTAGGGCCTCCTCTTCCATGCTGGAAGAGGCGGGATGACCCACATTTTAGCCCACCACGTGACCGCCCCGAGTGCATTAACTTGTGCTGTAGAGAAGCGGTAGGGGGGGCTAAGACATTTTCTCCCCGCATCGTTTCAACCGTTGAGACCTCATCCTGCAGCCCTTGACATCTCCCCTGGTTTACACAAAATCGACTCAACTCATTGAAACCGGCGGACCTCCGTTGATCGAGAGTCAAGCGTGCTCACCGCTGTTAGTATGTACGTACGTCGAACTTCTTTCGCGCCATGCGTAGCCAACCGTGCTCGGGCAGCACGAGAGCTCAGGAATAAGCGTCCATCGTCACCGAAGGGCGACGCGTCATTACGGCCCCTGCTGAAATCGCAGCCGCTGCCTCCTTGCCTAAGTGAGTCACCCGTGCCCCTCTGCCACGGACACAAATTAACCATATTTTCCTAGAAGTCCAACAATACACAAATAAATATATATACATTTACTTTCCCGTAAACAGGTGGACTGTGTTTACCGAAGCACAGGAGCCATGGGGATGCCACAATGACAGCGCGAATGAATGAATTTACAAACTTGAATATTTACCGGTGAGAATTCGATCGATGCACTGGCAATGTACAAATAATGTCTCGGCGAACGTGACAATCGTGTCGGCGGTGGAGGGTTATTGGAAATAATTTTGGCATAAAACGACCACCACATGACCCTAACTCAAAGACGAATAAGGAGCGGTGCTTTGGCTATGAAAACCTATGTTTTAAGTTCATAACAAACCTGTATGGATGTTGAACTTCTTTCGCACCGTATATAGCCAACCGTGCTAATCGGAGCTGTGAGGGATGGACAACATCGGCCTTCATCCCTTCCATCACCATGTCTTACCCAATGCCCCCTCAACAGTGTTAACTATATTCTTTGGGTCTTTCGGTAAAGCTACGTAGATAGAACAAATAAAAAAAAATAACAATTTCACGACGTTTCGATCGCAACATAAGCAATCGTCATAAGGTGAAAAATATAGCGGGAGAGCTGCTGAGAATATATGGCGGGAGCGCTGCTAAGGCAGGGAGCTATAAAGGTTTGAGATGGGTGTAGCCAAAGGGTCAATGGGCAGGGCTAGAGATTAACTTTGGATGTAAATGTAAGATAGGAGAAATCTTGACAAACGAAGATGTGGGGGTGGCCATTGCATTGTGAGAGATTAGCATGTTAATGTAAGAAATTTGTTTGTAAATGTAAGCTCGGAGGGAGCTCGGAAAGAGCCATCACCACATGGAGGTGGAAAAGGATGGCAAGCCGCTATTTACTAATACAGCTAACGGTGGCTGTGTTAGTGAATGTAACTCACAGAGTCGAAAATAACTGCTAACATAAGTAGGTAGGGAGGGAACATCACAGCCAGTTATGACCTAAACTGGTTAATAACGTCCTTCCAATGATTTCTCAGTTTATACCCATCTTCTCGGTGGAAATTATGTCTGTGTTTGTATATCTGGATGGCTTCATGAACGAATCTTTGCTGATAGCCAGCGGGTTTGCAGAATACCCTCGTCTTGGCAAAATCAATTTCGTGTGTGCCCACAGCATTAAAACAATCATCAGACGCGGCTGAGGTATTGGTCCTACCGTGTTTCAGATCTGCCTTATGTTCTCGAATCTGATCCGAGACATGTCTTTTAGTTTCCCCAATGTAACTGCTGCCGCAGACACAGCATAATTTGTATGTCAGGGATCACATCTTTCTCAGATGGGATCAAGTCACGAATGTTATGTACTGTGTTTAAATCGTACCTGGATCTTGTGTTTGCTCATGATTATGGAAATCTTTTTGGTGACCCCTGCTATGTATGGCAAGGTGATGGTTTTGATTGGGTCCTCAGATGGTTCTTTCCCAACCTCGTGGAAGAGATACGTAGATGATACGTTAGTCATCTGGCCACATGGCCTACCAGCTCTGGACCAATTCTTCAACCATATCAATTCCATACACCCAGCCATCAAATTCACCATTGAGGTGGAAAATGATGGTAAGTTACCATTCTTGGATGTTTTAATCGAAAAGAGACCTGATGGCTCAATGGGACACTGTCTACAGGAAAGCCACCCATACGGATGCATACCTAAAACCTGACTCACCACCATCCATCATCAAAACTCTACACCATAGAGCTCGTTGTATTTCCGACCATCACCATCTAGCCAGTGAACTGGAGCACGTAGCGTTATAGCAGTGGTCAGCCACGGCAGAGAAGTTAGTTCTGCCGTGTTTCAGATCTGCCTTGTGCTCGCGAACACGGTCCGATTAATGTCGTTTCGTTTCCCCAATGTAAGAATCCGAGACCAAGGTACTCTGCAAACCGTCAGGCTACTATCAAAGGTTTGTTCATGAAGCCATCCAGATATATAAAAATAGACATAACTTCAACCGAGAAGATGGATACAAATTGAGCAATCATTGGAAGAATGTTATTAACCAGGTAAAACCTTAACTGTTTTATGGTGTTGCCTTCATATCCGCATCTCCTTTTGCTTTGCCTCAGCTCCCCACTCCCTGCCCCGCTCTCTTCCCCTCCCCACCCTCCGACAATTCCCTTTAATCCCGTTCTAGCTGGTCTTCACTCGGCAGCTCTCCACTCCCCCTACCCGACACCCCCCCCCCCCCTCTGTCTTTCCTCCCTGGCCCCTCCCCCCTCTCTTGCCTATATAGCCTCGTGTTACGGCAGTCCTTCTGCCCACTTCAGCAGTTGTTTACTGCTGTGGTTGTCCCACTTGATGACGGACGCTTGTGTTGCGCCCGAAACGTCGTGATTTAATTTAATATATTTTGTTTAATACCTACGTGACTTTACCAAAATAACCAAAGAGTATGGATCCCTGCAGTCACGAAAACTTCCAATCTAGATTGGAGCACGTACACCAAGCCCTCAAGAAGAATGGATATTCAGACTACACAATCCGTAAAGCTATCACCCCAACCATTATCATACGCTGCTGATGTAGATGCAGAGTAACAACTAACAACTTCACATTACGGTGGTCAAGCCCAGATAACCGCGTTAGGAGCAGCGGAGTAGTGTATCATCGCCGCGATATCTCCTTCATATTTGTGGATCGGGGCATTGCGTCGTTATGCATTGTAGGTCTGTTCTGGATGACCACAGTCATACACGGCTGAAGAGTTTTAAATGTTTTTCCATTTGTGCATCAAGTATCCGCATCTGTCATCATCATGTACGTATGTACGCGGAAGGACAACAAACTAAACACACAAAAAATGCATGTATGTATGTTGAACTTCTTCCGCACCGTATGAAGCCAACCATGCTAATCGGAGCTGCGTTGGAAGGACAACAGACTTAACACAAAAAGCAGTTCTCAAGAAATGCATTTTCAATTCAGATGATATTAAAGTGCATCATCATCACCACACCTCTCATCATCCACAACATCTCAGCTCGATCATTCCTTCTCCTCCTCATCATCCTCTCCTTCCTGCTGGGTCCTCCTCCTCCTCTCAAGCTGCTGCTGATCATCGGCCAGCGCCCTCATCTTTGTCCGTCTCAGGGATTTCGTTCCCGGCATCCCTTCACTTTCTACGGGACCCTTTTTTGCCAGTGTGCAAAAATGATTAATTTGATTGTAGGCCAATCAGTTTCAAAGACAATGCAAAGGTCGTATTCAGATCGTAAATGTTGTGACTTGGCTCTCCAACACACCGTGTGCTGTACTCGTGACGAATTGGCATGTTCTGTTTACGTGACAACCCTTACTTGTTGGCTGTGTCGGGTGGTGGTGGGTTTTAACGACACATTTTTTTATTTGCGCAATCTAACTCAAAAACCTCTTATGAATGCATAAATTGTTTGTCAGAGCACGTTTGTTTGCATGTTTTGCCACAAGTGTGTGTGGTTAATGCAGACTTGATGCCTTGCAGAAGGTATCTATTTGGTGTTTGAACATCTTAACACAACTCCTGTTTATTTCCAGAAAGGGTAAAACCTTTTCTTATTATTTACCCTTTCTATCTCTTTCTCCATTCATTACATCCCTGACTCTGCGGCCCTCCCTGCAGTGAACAATAGGTACAAAGTTTTGTTTTCCAATCTAAGTATTCCTGCCTCTCAATGTAATTTCCGCACCTCCGATTAGGATGGTTGGCGACGTACGCTGTGAAAGAAGTTCAATATACGTACGCGTATCAATGCACGCGTCTTTCCGCGCGTTTGAAGCTTTTGCTGCATTGTACAAGTAACATGTAAACTTGCATTGATTACGTTTTAGCATACGCTAATTAAACATTCTAGAGATTTGTGTTTGAATATGATCGCTAAATCTTTACAAGCTTAATCATTTTCACGCGACCCCAAAAGCGAAAGGGCAAATTATAGCTCAGTGTTTTGTCTTGAATACATAAGTAAGCCACCATATACCAAAGACACTCAAAACATTAATCACATGGTTATGTAGCTGACAGACATTCACTCACAGTCCTGTCGGTGAAATATAAACAAGTGAGGTTTTTTGCACTTTTTTTCAACGTACATATGTTGAACTTCTTTGTCACCATATGTAGCCAACCATGTTCATCGGAGGTGCGATTTCAGATATCGCTCGCCACTGATGTTAGCCGTGACTGGGGATCGAACTCAGGTCATGTGGGTGCGTTCGCCACCGTGTCACTGCTCCACTCCCAAACAATTTGGAGACCAGGACAAAAATTCGAGACCTGGTGGAGACGAGGACAAATTGACACATATTGCAATTTCTTACAGGTAAGTCACATGCGAAGTGGCTGACTACTGTTCTATGACATAATTGCATACACCCCCACCCCAACCTCTGATCTCGAATCCTGACGGGGTTCAACAATAATGACGTTATCCTGCGCTATTTAAGACCGGAAGCAGGTGGATGGCTTCACTATTCTGGCAAATCGCCTGAAGATGCTAGATGTAATTTCCAGCGAAACGTCATACTCAAATTGTAAATGTTTTGGATCCACATTTAAACACACCGGTGGGCTAAAGTAGTGAACTATTTGTTTTTTGTCAATGTGACACATTATTTACTGATTGGCAATGTCGGGTGGTGGAGGGTTGCGACACATTTATAAATAACGCGATCTAACCCAAAAACCTTTATTATGGACACCGCAATAGTCTATAGCACCTGTTATGGATGGCGGTGGTCATTCATTCAAGCACAATCCAGGCCTAAATCTGGCTTCGCTTACCGGGTAAAATAAAAGAAATAGTTTATAGTTTAGTTAAGATGTGTTTAAAAATGTGGAAGTACCCATACTTTACTCCACCACAGATGACATGCCAATCAATTGTTGTGAACCCATTCATAACGGTTGGAGGGAAAAAAAGATGGAGGGAAATATTTAAGAATCTGACACCCATCGTGTCATCTGCCACGCCGGGAGATGGAATGGAACGAGCCACCTCTTGATTACCAGTGTGGAATTGCTATCCGTTACACCACGGCAGTGTCCTCTTCGTAAATAAAAACTAGTACTTGCGAACAAAAAATTATTTCAATTAATTATAATGTACGTAGCAACCCTAACCCTAATGTACCAGTTATTAAAGTATTTTAAAAGTTGTGAATCCAAATTTAGTCGCTAATATTTTCGCGCAATTTCCATTATTCTCCGGCCATGCGGAAAACGTTTGCACACGAATTCCGACTGCTGATTTAATGGGAGATCTCCACGTGAATGAATTGCATGTGACGGTGTCATGAGAGATGAGTGCTCATGAGCTGACCAGAGTAACCCGCGTGCAGGTCATTAGCGAGGTATAATGTAGGATGGTGTGACAACCCACGAGTGCCGGCATCCTAATACTCGGGGTGGTGTAACGACGCAATGAATCATTGATTAATATTCAACTTTAGCTCAATACACATTCATGCCATTAAGGATTGATTAAGTATTTTAATGTCATACACTGGGTGGGTAGATTTGATTTAATTTCTTATTCGCTTAAATATGACGTCAAGAGGGAAGATCTCGTTTGCAAGGGTCTCCGGAGAGGTGGCGCAGTTGTTCATGTAACTGCACTATGACCCCCGGAGATCAAAGTTCGATTCCCAGCGACAGCTATCATCAGTGGCGAGTAATATCTGAACCGGTTCTGGGCCTACCCTTACTTTGGCAGATTGGTGAAATGTGGTCAAACAACGGTGTGGGACGGCGGCTATAATCCAGCCCTGGATTGGCACAGGAATGTGAATTACCATTTTGTATATAATGATTTCAGGAGACTATAGCACCTTCGATTAGCATGATTGGCTGAAGTACGGTGCGAGAGAAGTTCAGCATACATATGTAGTGACATAAGAAGGGAGGGGCTGCTGTAGGCTCTGGGTTCCCAGGTGGGTCCAGACGCGTAATCCCCTGGGCGCCAGGCGCTGGGTTCCTAGGGGGTCCAGACGCTTAAGCCTCTGGGCGCCGCCAACGGGGGGGGCTGTGTGTGCTCTGTGGGATGTCTGGTGGCGCACACGGCCCCACCCCTCGTTGGGGACTGGGCATATAACCGGAGCTCCCTGGACGATCGGCCCCAGTTGTAACTCAAGACCCAAGACCCACGACCAGCCATCTGAAGACCCTGGGATGCTGTGAGAGCCAGCGCTGGGACTCTGGAACTCCCGACGCTACGACCTTGTGAGGGCGAGTTCCGGAGCGTAGCCAGAGTAGAGTATCTAGGCTGTGTAGCTAGGCTGTGTACCTAAGCTGTAGCAGAGTACCAGGACTGTTGGAGTGTTGTGTTGTAATAAAGAAGTTACCTCTACAAGTGTCTCCGGAACCTGTTACATTTGGCGTCAGAAGTGGCAATGGAGACAAGAGGTGAACCACGTACCTTCAGTCCTGACGGCGATGAAGAGGAGCAGGCAGCGATGGGGCGGCCAACGCCGGCCGACAGCGACGCTGCACCGCCGGCCGACAACAACGCCGCACCGCCGGCTGAGCAGCTGTCTGCTCCACCGACCGTCCCCTCTCCAGCGTCGGGAGCAGAGATGGAGGAGGCGCTGCTTCGCCTCGCAAAGCTGCTCTGCGCCACCGCCTCCCTCCTGGGCGAGCTGCGGTGCTCGCGGCCGATGGCGGGAGGGAGAGAGGAGGCGCGGCGCTCGCCCGAGCCCAACGCCGCCGCCATTCCCCCCACGGATGTGAGGGACACTTCCGGGTGTGTCGTCACTTCCACCAGAGGAGCAGTGACCGCTGGGAGCGACGTCACTTCCGGGCCCAGCGTGTGCCAACCCGACGACGCCGCGTCATCAGCGCTGCGTCCCTCACCGCCGGGTGACAGCTGTTGGCAACCTAGCACAGCGCGTCATCAGCGCTGCGACCGGACAGTGAGGGCGCCATTCTTACTGTAACCGGCGCCGGGGCCGGCACATGGACCGACACGCAGCTCGCCGCCTTTGCTGCTCTGGCCAAAGGTTGGAGGTTGGGAGACCAGGCCCCTGACATTTCGTACATTTACGCGCTCCGGATTAATGATTTTTTTGTTGATATTTTCTTCGTTGTCGTCGGGGAGTCGTGACTGTTGTTGGGTAAACTGTGTGGAGCTTCGCTCGTGAGTGTTGTCAATGTGTGTGCGAAACTTTGCTTGTGATTGTTAACAATGTATGGTTTATATTGAGCTTTGTTCGTGATTGTTAATGTATAGCTTGTGCTGTCATTGTTAACGATGTATATACTGTATGGGGCATTTATCTTGAGATGGTGACATGCTGCCAAGGATTTGAATTGTCATGCTGGCTCTCAAATATCTTGGGGTGCAGATCCTGACCAGGATGTCCCAGCGGGTGTTGCGTGTCTAACACGAGAGTTGTGGTCCCGTCATGCTATGGCTGACGGCTTGACCTGACAGCCCGGAGATAGACACTCCGTGGCATGTCTAGCCCAGTGGGCTGTGTGCTCACATGGCTCGGAGAGTGTGGTCCCGTCATGCTATAGCTGACGGCTTGACCTGACAGCCCGGAGATTGAAACACTCCGTGGCATGTCTAGCCTAGTGGGCTGTGCGCTCACATGGCTCGGAGAGTGTGGTCCCGTCATGGAATAGCTGACGGCTTGACCTGACGGCCCGGAGGTTGAGACCCTCCGTGGTACATCTGGAGCAGTAGGCTCACCCTGACGGCCCGGAGATTGAAACACTCCGAGGCGCGTTGAAACAGTGGGCTGGAGATTCGTGGTGTTCAGGTGTAGTTGTCCCGTTACGTTGGGACTGTATCCCTCAGTTGTTAGGGTGCATGTTGTGCAGGGAGTGAACAATGGGTCGTCTCAGATCGGTCGGTACAGCTATATGCTGCGATGCGAGTCTTGGAGAGAGATTGGGTCTCAGATCGGTCGGTACAGCTATATGCTGCGATGCGAGTCTTGGAGAGAGGTTGGGTCTCAGATCGGTCGGTACAGCTATATGCTGCGATGCGAGTCTTGGAGAGAGGTTGGGTCTCAGATCGGTCGGTACAGCTATATGCTGCGATGCGAGTCTTGGAGAGAGGTTGGGTCTCAGATCGGTCGGTACAGCTATATGCTGCGATGCGAGTCTTGGAGAGAGGTTGGGTCTCAGATCGGTCGGTACAGCTATATGCTGCGATGCGAGTCTTGGAGAGAGACTGGGTTGAAGTCCCCCCCGATATGGCCGACGTGCGCGGTTTTAGGATGGAGACGCCACGTTGGAAAGGCGGGGGGTGCAAACGGTTGACATGTAATGTGGGTGGTGGTCCTCATTGAGGGCTGCTGGGACGCAAGCACGGGATGCCTTTTGGAGATGCGGTTCATGCGTGCGGCCACCATTTATGGACAGGAGCAGGCAGATTTATTTTGTTTGTGTCATGTAAATTTTATATATATATATTTTTAAAATGTAGATACTGGAGCAGCCCTGAAGTACGACTTCTTTGCCCAGTACATGGGTCGGCCCTGAAGTACGACTTCTCGACCCGGGACGTAGACAGACGTCCGGATAAGTGCGTGTAGAGGGATGCTCGACATGTTGGTCTTCGCCTTCTCTCCACCTGACGGATGGGAGGCTGGCAGGGTGGTGTGGATCCCTGCCATCCATGCGGTGATTGTGTGATTTCGGTTCGATTACCAGTGTTGGTTGGGCATCCAACGCGTCGGAATCTGTATATTTGTTGTTGTTAATTCCCCGTTTTCTATGCGGATCCCGAGGAGGGCTAGGTGGGCCGCGGGTCGTTTGTTCACGTGTCATTCCTTCACCTTTTTGTTGATTGATGCTTGTATATAGTGTAGAGTTGTACAGGTTGGTTATGGTATTTATGGTTGCTTTGTTGTTCTCTTTTCTTTTCCTGTTGAAGCTCGCGTATTTTTTTTTTCTTCTCTCTCTCCCTTTCGTTAATTTAAACTTTCTAATTATTGACAGCCGGGACGGCTGGAGGCTACATAGAGGGGGGTAATGTAGTGACATAAGAAGGGAGGGGCTGCTGTAGGCTCTGGGTTCCCAGGTGGGTCCAGACGCGTAATCCCCTGGGCGCCAGGCGCTGGGTTCCCAGGGGGTCCAGACGCTTAAGCCTCTGGGCGCCGCCAACGGGGGGGGCTGTGTGTGCTCTGTGGGATGTCTGGTGGCGCACACGGCCCCACCCCTCGTTGGGGACTGGGCATATAACCGGAGCTCCCTGGACGATCGGCCCCAGTTGTAACTCAAGACCCAAGACCCACGACCAGCCATCTGAAGACCCTGGGATGCTGTGAGAGCCAGCGCTGGGACTCTGGAACTCCCGACGCTACGACCTTGTGAGGGCGAGTTCCGGAGCGTAGCCAGAGTAGAGTATCTAGGCTGTGTAGCTAGGCTGTGTACCTAAGCTGTAGCAGAGTACCAGGACTGTTGGAGTGTTGTGTTGTAATAAAGAAGTTACCTCTACAAGTGTCTCCGGAACCTGTTACACATATGTAGAAGAGAGAAATAAGCGGTGCGCACAGTTAAGCGGGTGCAACTGAGGTCGAACAGATGGGTGCGTTGCAACATGAGGTTTGCACGAACAAACCGCCAGTAATTAAGGGGAGAAGCGGGTGCAACTGAGGTCAAACAAGTGGGTACACTGTGACCAGGGGTTGGCATCTAGGAGACGGGAGATGGGAGTGATGATAAGGGATTAATGGGGCAACAGGCGCCAAGCTGACAGGAGCTTAAGTGGAAGCACGTGAGGACTCGGAATGAGCAGGTGGATATATGCGGGAGTGTGTGTGAGAGAGGGGTTGTTGTTGCCAGGAACCACGAGTGAAGACATCTCGCCGCTGCCACTCCAGCTGTCAACAGAACCTCAACCCTCACGCTGTCGCCGGGCAAGTGTTGGCTGAACCCCCCGCCCTGGACAGAAGGGTTAGTAGGTATGAGGGAGCGTAGGTGAGGGTAGCGGTGGAGATGCAGAGTCGCTGAGTGCAAAGTTGCTGTGTGCGAATCGCTGAGTGTAGAGCTGCTGTGTCAGAGTCGCTGAGTGCGCGGTTGCTGTGTGTGGATCGCTGAGTGTGGAGCTGCTGTGTGCAGAGTTGCTGAGTGCAGGATAGGTGAGGTGCAAAATAGATAAGAGCGGGAAAAAGTCAAGTGGATGTGACCGTACAGATAGTTATAACTGGCGCAAGAACAGGTGAAATGAAGTGTAAGCAGGTGACTTGTTACATCGTGTCGGCGTGAGTCATTTTTGAAGACACTACATTTGGTGCCAGAAGTGCTGACGAACCTTTGCCGTCATGTCCAAAGCAGTGGTGAAGCGTAGAAACCAACTTGTTGCATTGTCCAACGATGACGCCGAGCAAGACGTCGTTCCTCCGACAGCTCTGGTTGCCGGAGCTCCGAGCACCCGCTCCGATGACGTGCTTCAGTCGGCTCAGGATTGCGCGGCGAGTCCAGCCCAGCTGCCTCCTCCACAGAGCTGGCTGGACATCGTCGGTCACCTGGGGAGATTGCTGTCAGCTGCAGCTCATCTCTTCGAGCAGATAACAGCTGCGACTTCCACTGGATGCCATGACATGCTTCCCGCCGCTGTCATGACCGAGGCGACCTTCCTGCCATTTCGGGGGCTGCAGCCGTGCTCCGCCCGTTCATCAATTTTGGGCGATTGGCCCGTGCTGCAGCAGCAGCCACCGACTTCAAAGGTTGAAGACGCTTCCAAGTTCTAACGGCTGCCACAGGTGCATCAGTTCACTGCTGCAGGAGGAGATTGAACGGCTGTTTGTCATTGATTCAAGGCCACCTACATTTCGGTGGGATGGACATCCTGTGAGGCTCTTCAAGCTCTTTCCACGGCCCTCGACGACAACTCATTAGCCTCTTTTTTCGCCATCCCTGAGTCAGATAGAGCAACCCTCAAGCGCGCCTACACTGAGATGGCCGCTATTTTTGATCCTCCATCTAACGTTCAGAGAAGATTCAGGCTGCGGCGATGGGGTGAGAGCGAGATGCCGCTGGCTTATTGCCTTGGGGCACACGGCCTTCCCGCGTATGGACAGAGTCCCCTTTGATTCCCTTGCCTTGGAACGGCTTCTCTCCTTGGCTCGGGAGTTGGGGGTCACCCTCGCGGTGGCAAAGAAAGACAACCTGACTTCTCTGCAGGTAGCCCGCGGCATCCAGGCACACCTCAACCTTAAGGACTGGCCGGTGGTGGCAGCCAGTGCAGCGGAGCCAGCCAAGGACGAGCGGGCATGTGCCTCTTTCGCCCGGGGATCTGAGGGAATGAGCGCTAGCCTGTGGCCACATCGCCGTCGACTGCCGCCACAGGACTGGCGGGTTCTCGTCGCCTCTATCCTCTGGCTTCAACATCTTCTCATCCCGCAATACACAGGCAAGTCTGGATGCATCAGACACATGCCGTTTTTGTCCCATCATCCATCTAGCATAGGTCGCGTGCAGACTCATACTGTGAAATCTCATTCCATCGCAACTCATATACGGAGTGCGGGGTCGTTAGCGTGTTAGCTGTGCGGCGTCGACCAGTGGAACGCACTGGCTCATCGCGTAGTGGGCACCGTGGCGGGTTCCTCGACAGTTACGGGGTTAATCCAGGGGATCCAGGTTCAATTTAACACGTAGGCTTTCGCGACCAATATTATTCATAATATAGGTTTTTGGGTCAGATCGCGTTATTTATAAATGTGCCGTAACCCTCCACCACCCGACACAGCCAAACAGTAAAAAATGTGTCACGTTTTTGAAAGGACAAAATAATTCACTATTTTAGCCCACCGGTGTGCTGATGAGAGAATCAACAGCATTTTTTAATTTGAGTAGTACAACGTTTCGCTGATAATTACAATCAGCTTCATCGAGCAAGAATGGTGAACCTCTCCTGTTGCTCCCGGTCTTAAATAGAGCAGCATCAGGGTGACATAATCATTTAATTCAATTCAATCTGGTGCAGTGATTCGAGGAAAAGAGGGGGAGGGTATTGTAATTATATAGATTGGTAATTATCCAATTGAAATCAATTGGTATAAGGAATTGTAATTGTATGTATTTAATAATACGCTTCCAGGCCGCAATAAGCCTGTAGCTGTCAGAGCGATTGAAGTTATTTCTGTTTCTCCCAGTTTCAATGGATTCTCTAATTAGTCTTGGCCAGTAATAATTCGTTTTAGGCAACACTTATATTGGATAGACGTAACATCAGCGTAAGATTAAAAGAACACCAAAGAAACATTAAATTTTCTCAAACACAACTGTCGGCAGTGGCAGAGCATGCTTGTCAACAAGGACACTCAATTGATTTTGATAGCGTTGAAGCGTCTTAAACCCAACACTGGCTCCATATCTCAATCTCGCCTCAATCTGAAACGGGCTCCAATTCCCCAACTCCCACCGTTCACCACTACGCACTCAATCACCATAAGCGAACCACAACAATCCCTTATTTTAAAGGGTCGCGTAACAAAATACAACTTCAGATACAAAAGTAACTCAGGCACCTGTGTTCTCTAACACATCATTTCCACACTCTGCACAAAACCCGACTATTCCCGATGAACCGGCCGCTGCTGCCACTACTTGGCACGCTAGCTTTTACCACTGCATGCTCGAGTTTGGTCTCTACGACACCCGATGGCCTGATGCGTGAGGTGGTTTTAGCAGTCAAGTGTCTGGTGCATCGCGACTCGCCTGGGCTGGGCCGTGGCTGTCGACGAGGCGGTTGATGCGAGGAGCTCCATGATGTCCCCACGAATCTTGGCATCCCCGCGCGAAGTGTCGAAGCTGGCCGCAGCGGAAGCAGGTGAGCCTGGGCGCCTGTGGCGAAGGTGCTGAATCGGACTGGGATTGCCACTCCTGGTGCCATCCCAGTGTCCCTCCTCGCCGCCATTCCTCCACGATCCGCTGATGTCACCTCCCACGTAGACTACGTTTCTTCCTCCGATGGCTCCAAGACAATATTTGATGTTTGGCCAGTCCACTCGTCTCCAGTCCAAGACTTTCCGGTCCATGCAGCCACCCAAGTCCGTTTTCGCAAGGTTTCGTATGCTTGCAGGCACCACGCGGGGCCGACGGTGGGTCATATACTGCAGACATCTCTCTGTAGGCATCATGAAGTGTATCCCTCTTCTCCTTAGGGATAACCCAGAACGCTGCGAGGCCATCATCATCAAGAGCCGTAGGTAAAGCTCTCAACGCCCCTCCGCAGTCCAGCCGACGGACTGGTACGCTGCTCCAAACGGCGGGTAAAGGCACTCCAATCCCCCACCGCCGCTGTAAATTATTTATTCAAAGGCAATCTTTGTGGTCAATCGGCAGCACCTCGCCTCGCCGCCGGAGTTGACACCACCTCTGCTGCTTCATGCGCAGGACCCCAAATGGCAGACGTCAGTCGTGTCACCTCCCACAGAATTATAGAGTATACTATTCTAGAGTCGTTATATACGACTACAGAGTGGGCAGATACTACTGCAGAGTAGGTAGCAACTACTGTATAGTTTGTAGGTACTGCTACTGTTGAGCAGGCGGTAGGGAGGGGGGCTCTGCACGGGACTAGGCCTAACCATGTCTGTTTGTGTGTCTGTGTCTGCTGTTTGTGTGTGTGTGCTGCCTGTGTGTCATGTCTGTCTGTGTGTGTGGTGTCTGTGTTTTTGGTGTCTGTGTGTGTGGAGTTTTAGTCTTCATCGCTACTGATTTGCTGTATGTCTGTGTGTTGGTGTCTGTGTGGTGTCTGTGTGTTTGTGGTGTCTGTGTGTACAGTCAGTATATACTACGACAGTCAGTAGATACTAATATAGAGCCAATAGATACTACCGTAGAGTTAGTAGATACTACTACAGTCAGTATATACTGATACAGTCAGTAGATACTACTATAGAGTGGGTAGATACTACTGTAGCGTTAGTAGTTACTACTATAGCCAGTGGATTCTACTATAGTCAGTAGTTACTACTATAGAGTGGGTATATACTACTGTTGAGTAGTAGACGGAGGTACTCGGAGACGGAGGTGAGTTAGGGGCTTCCGCCAGGGTTTATTAACACTTATCACTATCCCTGGTTCCCTCTTTACCCCTTCTACTATCCCCGTTCCTCCAGTGACCCCGCTTACGTCACGGGGTCTCCCTTAAATACCCTAGGAGGGGTGACGTCACGTGCACTGCCCAGCGCGTGCGACCCCACGTCCCGTGATGTCACCGCACCGAACAGCGCACACGACGCCACCACTCCCCTCTACTCCTCTACACTACTATTGAGTCAGTAGATACTGCTGTATACTTAGTAGATACTACTACAGTAATTAAATACTTATACAGTCAATAGATATGACCATAGACTCAGTAGATACTACTATATTCATTAGATAATAATATAATAATAATGCAATTTATAACGCGCGCAAATTTGCGGACGTAACGGCCGCAACTCAGAGGCGCGGAGCCAAGCTCAGAGTCACTCGAAAGCGTGGTTGTAGAGTAAGTATTTACTACGATAGAGTTGGTTGATACTACTATATAGTCAGTAGTTACTACTATAGAGTCGGCAGATACTACTGTAGTGTGGTGAAATACGTGGCGCACACTGTTGGCTGAGGGCAACCGAGGACAAACACATGCGCGTGTGCAACATGAGGTTGCACGGGTAAACCGCCACCTAATTTGGGAGAGAAGCTGGTGCAGACCAGATCGGCCCGGGGTTGCACGCTGACACTGGAGGTGTTGCCAGGGAGACGTGCGATAAGGGGTGATTGATGGCCTGACAGACGCCAGCCTGTCTGGCCCTAAAGAGAAACAAGGGAGGAGCTGGGCAATTGGGAGGGGTATATAAGGACATGTGTGAGAGCGGAGAGGGAGTTCGTGTTGCTGGGGACCAGAGAGAAGACGTCTTGCCTTCTGCTGCTCAAGCCGGGAACGGACCTCAACCCTCACGAGTCGCCGGGCAGGGGATGGTTGATCCCCCCGCCCGGGGCGGACGAGTGAGTGGGTCTGAGGGAACGTAGGCGAGGGCAGTGGTGGAGTGGGAGAAGCTGTGTGAGCGCTGCTGTGTGCAAGCCTCTGTGTGAGAGCCACTGCGTAATAAGCCTCTGTGTGAGAGCCGTTGCGTGCGAAGCCTTGAGTGCGGAGCTGCTGAAAGCGAGAGAAGCTGTGTGCAGGTTAGTGAGGTGTAACGTAGATAGGGGTGTGAATTGGTTAACAGAAGGGACCATATAGACAGCGATAGGAGTGCCTACAACTGGTGCGAGAATAGGCTAATAAAGTGTAAGTAGGTGACTTGTTACAACGTGTCAGTCTGAGTGATTTTACAAGACACTGCATTACTATTGACTCAGTAGATACCACTACGGTTAGTAAATACTGCTACAGTCAGATACTGCTATACACTCAGTAGATACGACTAAGGTCAGTAGATACTAATATAGAGTGAGTATATACTACTGTAGAGGTAGTAGATACTACTACGGTCAGTAAATACTTATACAGTCAGCAGATACTACTATAGAATGAGTATATACTACTATAGAGTCAGTAGATACTACTGTAGCGTTAGTAGTTACTACTGTCGCCAGTGGATACAACTATAGAGTTAGTAGTTACTACTTTAGAGTCGGTAGATACTACTATAGAGTCAATAGCTACTACTGCAGTCAGTAGATACCTCTGTGGTCAGTAAATACTGTTACAGTCAGTAAATACTACTATACCGTCAGTAGATTATACTACGGTCAGTAGATGCTACTATAGAGTCAGTAATTACTACTATAGATACTACCGTAGCGTCGGTAGATACTACTATAGTCAGTAGATAATACTACAGTCAGTGGATATCACTATAGACCGTATATACTGCTGCAGAGTTATTAAATACGACTATAGAGTCAGTAGATACTGCTATAGTCAGCAGATACTGCTATAGAGTCTGCAGATACTGCCATCGAGTCAGCATATACTATTATACAGTCAGCAGATACTACTATGGATTTAATAGTTACTACTATAGTCAGTAGATACTACTATTGAGTCAATATACACTATTATACAGTCAGTAGGTACTACGGTAGTCATTAGATACTACTGCAAAGTCGGTAATTACTACCGTAAAGTCAGTAGATTCTTCTATAGACTCGGTAGATACTACCGTAGAGTCGGTAGATACTACTATAGTCAGTAGATTCCACTACAGTCAGTATATATTTTTTGGGTCTTTCAGTAAAGTTGGCATCATGTTTTCCTCCTGATGACGATTGCTTGTGTTGCGATCGAAATGTCGTAGTTTATTTTTTATTTTTTTGTTCTACGTGACTTTACCGAAAGACCCAAAGAATATGAATTCCTGCAGTCACAAAAGCTTTAAGTCAAGTCAGTATATACTACGGCAGAGTCAGTAGCAATGACTGTCGAGTCAGTAGATACTGCTATAGAGTCACTACAGTGAGAGAAAAAAGATTTGATCCCCTGCTGATTTTGTACGTTTGCCCAGTGACAAAGAAATGATCAGTCTATAATTTTAATGGTAGGTTTATTTGAACAGTGAGAGACAGAATAACAACAACAAAAGCCAGAAAAACGCATGTCAAAAATGTTATAAATTGATTTGCATTTTAATGAGGGAAATAAGTATTTGACCCCCTCTCAATCAGAAAGATTTCTGGCTCCCAGGTGTCTTTTATACAGGTAACGAGCTGAGATTAGGAGCACACTCTTAAAGGGAGTGCTCCTAATCTCAGCTTGTTACCTGTATAAAAGACACCTGTTCACAGAAGAAATCAATCAGATTCCAAACTCTCCACTATGGCCAAGACCAAAGAGCTATCCAAGGATGTCAGGGACAATATTGTAGACCTACACAAGGCTGGAATGAGCTACAAAACCATCGCCAAGCAGCTTGGTGAGAAGGTGACAACAGTTTGTGCGATTATTCGCAAATGGATGAAACACAAAATAACTGTCAATCTCCCTCGGCCTGGGGCTCCATGCAAGATCTCACCTCGTGGAGTTGCAATGATCATAAGAACGGTGAGGAATCACCCCAGAACTACACGGTAGGATCTTGTCAATGATCTCAAGGCAGCTGGGACCATAGTCACCAAGAAAACAGTTGGTAACACACTACGCCGTGAAGGATTTAAATCCTGCAGCGCCCGCAAGGTCCCCCTGCTCAAGAAAGCACATATACATGCCCATCTGAAGTTTGCCAAAGAACATCTGAATGAATCAGAGGGCAACTGGATGAAAGTGTTGTGGTCAGATGAGACAAAAATGGAGCTCTTTGGCATCAACTCAACTCGCCGTGTTTGGAGGAGGAGGAATGCTGCCTATGATCCCAAGAACACCATCCCCACCGTCAAACATGGAGGTGGAAACATTATGCTTTGGGGGTGTTTTTCTGCTAAGGGGACAGGACAACTTCACCACATCAAAGGGACGATGGACGGGGCCATGCACTGTCAAATCTTGGGTGATAACCTCCTTATCTCAGCCAGGGCATTGAAAATGGGTCGTGGATGGGTATTCCAGCATCACAATGACCCAAAACACACGGCCAAGGCAACAAAGGAGTGGCTCAAGAAGAAGCACATTAAGGTCCTGGAGTGGCCTAGCCAGTCTCCAGACCTTAATCCCATAGAAAATCTGTGGAGGGAGCTGAAGGTTCGAGATACGTCAGCCTCGAAACCTTAATGACTTGGAGAAGATCTGTAAAGAGGAGTGGGACAAAATCCTTCCTGAGATGTGTGCAAACCTGGTGGCCAACTACAAGAAACGTCTGACCTCTGTGATTGCCAACAAGGGTTTTGCCACCAAGTACTAAGTCATGTTTTGCAGAAGGGTCAAATACTTCTTTCTCTCATTAAAATGCAAATCAATTTATAACAGATTTGAAGCTTTCGTGACTGCAAGGATTCATATTCTTAGGTTTTTTCGGTAAAGTCACGTAGGTAAAACATTAAAATTAATAAAAGTAAAATAAAATAAAAATCACGACGTTTCGGAGGCAACACAAGCTTCTGTCTTCAGGTGGAACCGTCACAGCCACGACAGCTGTATCAAGTAAATGAGAGATTGCAAGAGCTACCATTCCGTATATATAATGGTTGGAGAGGGGGGGAAGGGCCAAGTACGGCACACTTTTTATTCATATGGTAAGGTGAGGCTTAAGAGGATGAGCCTTTGTTATGGAGAGATACGGTTTGTGACAAGGCCTGACCTACGTAACAATAGTGTGAAAAAAGAAGAAACAACTAAACATGGTAAAACAAGCCTGGCTGTCTATCAATAACCTGTAATAGTTGTCTGTCAAGTAAGATTGGCCAAATAAGTGTAGTTAAATCTTTTTTGCATAGTTAATCACATCTTTCCAATGATTACTCAGTTTGTAACCATCATCACGGTTGAAATTATGTCTGTGTTTGTATATTTGTATGGATTCGTGTACAAACCTTTGATGGTAGCCAGGAGGTTTGCAGAGAACCTTGGTCTCGGAAAAGACAATTTCATGAGAGCCCACCGAGTTGTAGCAATGATCGGCAACCCAATTAGTCTCTATGGTTAAGGACATGGTACTATCTCCTGATGACATCCTCGTCAGTTTTGATGTAGTATCTTTGTTTACCAAAGTCCCAGTACCGGACACCCTAACAATAATTGAGGACTTAGTCCAACATGGATTGAATTCTGATGTACCTGCGCTGGTTAGGCATTGCCTCACCAACACCTATTTTACCTGGAATGGCACCTTCTACAAACAGAATGAGGGTACCCCTATGGGCTCCCCCTTGTCACCAGTTATAGCCAACATGTTCATGGAAAAGTTTGAATCAGACGCCATCCAGACATCCACCCTGCGTCCTTCCCTGTGGAAGAGGTATGTGGATGACACTTTCGTCATCTGGCCACATGGCCTCCCAGCATTGAACTACTTCTTGAACCACATCAATTCTAGACACCCATCCATCAGATTCACCATGGAAGTGGAGAAAGACGGTAAACTACCATTCTTGGATATTCTGTTTGAGAGGAGGCCTGACGGATCCTTGGGACATTCTGTCTACAGGAAAGCCACCCACACAGATTCCTACTTGAAACCGGATTCCCACCACCACCCATCTCAAAAGAATTCTCTCATCAAAACGCTATACCACAGAGCCCATGGCATTTCTGACCAACACCACCTGGCCGGTGAATTAAGACATGTACATCGGGCCCTCAGGATGAACGGATACTCTGACCGCACTATCCGCCAAGCTGTTTCTCCCACCACACAGAAACAGCCACATGAAACTCCGACCAAAACTATCACGTTACCATACATTGCAGGCGTGACCAAAAAGATCTCCAAAATTCTAAACAAACATAAGATCCAAGTCCGATTCAGTACAGTGCATAAAATCCGTGATCTGATTCCATCTGTGAAGGATGTCGTTCCTGACTTACAGTATCCTGGAGTCTACAAATTGAGTTGCATTTGTGGTGATTGCTACATTGGAGAAACGAAACGTCATGTTTCTGATCGTGTCCGCGAGCACAAGTCAGATTTGAAACACGGCAGAACTGATTCTTCGGCCATTGCCGATCATTGCCACAACTCGGTGGGCTCTCATGAAATTGTCTTTTCCGAGACCAAGGTTCTCTGCAAACCTCCTGGCTACCATCAAAGGTTTGTACACGAAGCCATACAAATATACAAACACAGACATAATTTCAACCGTGATGATGGTTACAAACTGAGTAATCATTGGAAAGATGTGATTAACCATGTGTAATGCGGGCGTGGACGACCTTCCGGAGGTGACGTCATGGGGGGAGGAGTTACGTCACGTGGGGGAGAGGGTTCAGGTCTATAAGGGGGGAAACCGGAAGCAGTGGGGGAGTGATCGGAAACTGGGAAAGTGTGAGGCCACGTAGGGCAGGAGTGGGGAAGAGAGAGAGTGGCGAGATCGCCACACACACACACCCCGAGGATCGGCACCGTCGGCCAACGGCGACCGACCCCGGGGCTGGAGGAGCAGCGAGGAGACTGGAGAGGGAGCAGCGGGTCTGCGAGGGTGGAGTTGGGCAGCGGGGGGTCTGCACGACGAGACAGCAGCGAGTCTGCAAGGAGGGAAGTGGGCTACGTGAGCGACAGCAGCCTGGGGCTGCAGAGCGAAGAGTAAGGGGGAGTGCCGTGAGGGAAAAGAGATCGAACCCAAATAAAGGACACAGGACAGAGAGAAGCGTCCGAGTCTTTTATTACACATGCAACAAAGATTTAACTACACTTATTTGGCCAATCTTATTTGACAGACAACTATTACAGGTTATTGATAGACAGCCAGGCTTGTTTTACCATGTTTAGTTGTTTCTTCTTTTTAAATCCTTTATATTAAGTTCGCTTGCTTGCTTGCGTGCTTGCGTGCTTGCTTGCTTGCTTACGACCGTGCAAATCTTTCGGTCGTTTTTTATCCCACTTCCCGTGATCCAATCGAGCTGACATTTTGCACACAGACTCGTTGTGCGAGACAATTAATGTTCGTGAAAAA
Organism: Lethenteron reissneri; assembly: GCF_015708825.2. Classification (NCBI taxonomy): domain Eukaryota; kingdom Metazoa; phylum Chordata; class Hyperoartia; order Petromyzontiformes; family Petromyzontidae; genus Lethenteron; species Lethenteron reissneri. The sequence goes on from NC_083837.1 coordinate 7,137,604, forward strand.
TGTTTTCCAAAATTTTACACTGTTTAGGGAAAACAAATTAAATATTTAATTACCAATTGCTTAATACTGGCAGACAATCATCTGACCCATAGGTGGCAGCCATCTCAAGCCAGAGGACGAGAGGACTCTAGCCGCCACGCATATAAAGGATTTATAGTGAAAAACTTAGTTTTTCACTACATTAACGGGGTTAGTTCCACGCGTTTTTCTTTTTTGGTTGGCTTTTGGTTTCTCCTTCGGCATGAATACAATTTCAAATTGACGGCCGGAAGAAATGAATCACCACGGATTTCGTTGTTGTTAATCAATGTGCAAACTGCACTCGGATAAAACAAAAACATTAGCGCGAGCGCGCATGTGTGCGCACGTGTGTGTGCGTGTATATGTGTGCGCGCGTGTGTGTGTGCGTGTGTGTGCGCGCGTGTATATGTGTGCGCGTGTGTGTGTGTGCGTGTGTGTGCGCGCGTGTGTGTGTGCACGCGCGTGTGTGTGTGCGCGCCTTCTTTCTAAACGGAAACCGCCAATGCAAATGTAATTATATGGTAAGAGCTTGTAGGATTACGCGTTCCGGCGGGGTGGGTGTGGAGGGCTATCCGTCCGGTTGCCTGGTATCTCGTTGTAGTAACGTTCTTACCCGGTGCCCCTACTGAACATCCGTGCTAAAAGAGGTTTATCGCTCATGGGATTCCTCCAGTGTGAATACATATTCTGATTCTATGCAGTTTCAGCCAATACATGCGAGTTTTTTTCTGAAAGTTCAACCTTCATCTTTGGAAGGGGTGCGACGGTGGCGTGATGTTAACTACCTCGCCTTGTATGCAGGAGGTCGGGGGTTTGATCCCGACCCTAACGCCTGCTCAATATTTGTATTAGATCTCGTAAATATAAATGTGTCGTTAAAACCGGCCACCACCCGAAACAGCCAATTCGTAACGGTTCGTCACGTAAACAGAACATGCCAATTCGTTACTAGAACAGCACACGGGTGTGTTGGAGAGTAAATCCACGAAAATGTTTCATTGATTTGCTTACCTTGCCAATACTTGGCACTCCTATCGTGTTTCTGTATCGTTTGATGTTGTAACGCACTGACCTACCCCCTTACTGGGCATCTATGCAAAAAGAGCTTCATAGCTCATCGGATTCCTACTGCAGTATAAATAAATATTCAGATTTTGACATACAGCAGGCAAGAGGCTTTGGGATCAAACCTCCACTCGGAATTGGCACCCAGGAACCTCTCAGTGAGCCTGCCCTTCGTAATGATTTATTGCATACAGCCTCCCATATGTGATGTGAATCAGGGCCACTGCCTAAAACGTCGCCTATTATATTTGATTTATTTTCAAGGCCACATTGTTGTTTTGACTTAACACAAGCGGCCTAATGAAGACCGCTTGTGTTGCGATCGAAACGTCGTGTTTTTTTGCTTTTATTTTTCATTTTAATTAATTGTAAATTTTAATTTAATTATTTTTTTAATTTTATATCTACGTGACTTTACCGAAAGAACCAAGAATATACATTATTGCTGTTGAGTGTTCGACGGCGGAGAGCTCACAAGAAGGGGCCAGTTGGATTCGTCGGCAGATTGCACCTCCACAAGAGTGTGAATATGCGACGCACGTATTTTGAACTTCATTTGCACCATACGTAGCCAACCTGTGTTTGTGCACAGGCACCTACAAGCACCACTGTGCGGGTAGCGATTAAAACGGCGTGACGGCCGATGCCACTGCTATTCGTGGTTGTCGCATTTCAACCCAAAATCCAGTCCAGGTTTTTGCTACTCTGGCTCTGGTTTTAATTAGAAAGTGAGCTATATTTGACCATCGAATAATAAGAATTTGTATTGTTTGTATAGCCTACACGCAAATGGTATCTTCTTTTATTCTTGGGGCTTAACGCCCAACGCCTATGCATGTTTATCCGCTCGATTCCGGTATTTAAAAAAAAAATCACATTTGAACTAAAATCTCGTCCAGGCTTTTGCTTCTCTAAACTTAGTTTTTTTATTACACTAGAACGGAGTCGTACACGCAGCGAGCCCGGAGAGATTACCCCGTAGAACCACCCAACAGGGGCCCCGTACTTGCGATGGAGTGCTCTTGCCAACGACGCCGGGTTAATCCAACCGCCGTTTGTTCAACAAGCCCGACCGCTGATGAGAGCCAGGAGGTCAAAACCGGTACATGGTTTGCTTAGATTGTAACGCGTACTGCCGCGTAATATTTGTTCTGGAAAGCCAATTATACCAATTGTCTAAACATAATTGTATTTATATCTGGAGACACTGAACGGAGGTCTACTTATACTGTACACGCCTTCAGCCTGAACCGTGCTCTGTAGTAATAGAAACCCATCGGTCTACTTTGCCTAAAATGAGCACAATTAGCACAAGAGTCTCCATTAGTCCACCTTGACCTGGCAAGCAGAGGGGGGATGTTACTGAGTTACATGGGTGATATCCCCCCCCCCCTCCCCATTGTTGTGAATGGCTGGGATGAAGGTATGCAGAGTATGGCTGAGATTCCGGGTTCAAATCCAGGTATCAGCCACCTGCGATTAAACCACGGCTCCCAATTTAGAGTATTTACGGTCTCATCCAGATGAACAATGACCGGCACGAAATCAAAACCCGCCTTCCACGTAACAATTCGGGGTTTGGCCCCTATAATTTGCCTAAATTCTAGCTCTAAGAATTAATAACATAGATTTAGTAGCGTGACAAACGATCCCATGGGACGGTGCGTCGGAAAGGAGCATGCACCACTTGCTGCGTGAAGGATAGCGAGGCCACCTGAAGGCCATTTGAAGGCCACTTGAAGGACACTTGAAGGCCACTTATAGGTCACTTATAGGCCACTTAAAGTTCCTCTTGAAGGCCACCTGTAGGCCACTTGAAGGCTGCGTGTAGACTACTTGAAGGCCATTTGAAGGTCATTTGAAGGCCACTTGTAGGTCACTTGTAGGTTACTTGAAGGCCATTTGAAGGCCATCTGAAGGCCTACGTGTATGCCAACTGAAGGCCATTTGAAGATCACTTGTAGGTCACTTGTCGCTCACTGCTATGTTACTTGAAGGCCACTTGATGGCCGCGTGTAGACTACTTGTATGCCAACTGTAGGCCGTTTGAAGGCCACTTGAATACAATAAAGAAGATGTCCTTATTAGATTCAGACTTCATGTCTTGCAAAATGTATATATTTAATTTTTAACATCTTATTGCCGAAAAAGGGTGAAACCTATTCTTACTGTTTCATCATGTTGATGACTGGCCAAAAAAAGGTCCCCATAGACATCGACAACAACGCAATCATCAAGAACAACAACGTGAAGACAGAAAGGGACGGAGATATTGCACGACTGAGGGCTCCACATCTTCTCTTAAACCGTGACGGGTGAGGGACACTCGGAGGAGTCGCGTGTTTTGCTTTGGGCTGTTTGTGCCATTTTAATCATCCATCCTCCGTGTAACGCCCCCCCCCGCCTCTCTTGTTGTTGTTGTTGTTGAGCGTGGCTTTTGCTTTTCATTTCAGGGATTTGTTGGTAAAAAGAAAAATATCAATTGTAGTTATTGTTGTGGTTGTTGTTGTCACGCTTCGTGTGACTCTCTGAGCGATGCTTCCAGGATGCCCCCCCGATGCGGGTCGGTTCGTCACGACGTGCCGACGTTTCACTCCCCGCCCACGATGAGGCATCCCCGCGTCTTTGGCAGAGCAAAAAAAACGAAACCTTGCAGTGGGGATGGGGGGACGGGGGGAGGATGGGGTGGGGGTGGACACGTCGTGATGAGCGACGCATGGCGGTACAGCCCGGAGAAAGGGAGGAAAAAAACGCCAGAGAGATGCGCAAAAGTACGACGCAGCGCAGGATAAAAACCACGCCGGGTGGCAATGCAAAGAAAGGGCCCTGGGTTCGATTCCTAAACTAGGGTGCCTCTTTGTGGAGTTTTTTTAATGCTCTCTCTCCCCCTGTTCGGCGTGGGGTTTTCCCTCTGGGTTCTCCGGTTTTTCACCCAGAGGTATAACAAAAATAGCAACAACCCCCATACGATACAACTGATATTTTGCCAAACACCCCCAATGCTGAAACATTTCCCTGCACACCACTCTTTTGGCTGGCCATCTTTTGGCCGGCATCGCGCGCTTTAAGATGCGCTTCTGCGGCCGTCTGGAACGCCCTTCCTTCCGATGTTATGGAAGGCCACTGGAGCATTGCACGAGATTGAAAACTAAAAACTGCTTCTTGTTGTCCTTCCCCCGCACCTCCGATTAGCATGGTTGGCTACGTACGGTGCGAAAGAAGTTCAACATACATACAGTCCGTTATCCTACAAAGCGTTGTTATCATGACGCGAATTTGATATAACGCGATCGAGTGAACGGAGCTACATCGCGCTAGTAGGAATAAGCGGTTTGTAACGGCTGCCTCGGCGTAGCATCGCACAAGGCATTGGTATGCTGCTGGATGCTTCTAGATGCTACCCACGGCGCCTCAATCTTTGTTCGGCCTGCGTATGCATCTCACGTGTTATCGTGGACTGTGCTTTACCCCTATACTATATTACTACACAGCGCACAACAGGAGAATAAGGCTGCACATTGCTGGAGATGGACGTGAGTCGGTGATTGAGACTGGTCACAGAATGGCGGCCATAAGGAGGGATCACACCCGAGACGAGATTAGTCTCCACGCACATAAAACTGCGGAATTAACAGGAGCGTGATGAGGGATAGCTGACCACATAGGGGATGCCTGTGTCCAGCGGCAGATAAGACCAGGAGTCGGCAACCGAAATAACAAGAGCAGCAAGTTTTTTTTTCGAACTGAGATCTGATCCGTTGAATCAATCTCCACCTTCAAATCTCAATTAAAAACTCGTTTGTTCGAAAAGGTCTTACAATCTGATCTAGAATTCTCTCTTCAACTCTCTCACCTTGTATATTACGGTCCCTTGAATGCTTTCTGTGATGCTGCTCTTTGTTTTATACAAATGCCATTTTTTTGCTTCATGTAATAGTAAATGTTTAGTTTGTATAATATTGAATACGTTTTACTGTTCAGTGCTTTGAGCTGGGGAAAAGCGCTATATAAATGAAATACATTATTATTGAATTCGGTATGAAACTCAACATTTAAAGAGCCACCAAGTGCATGTGAATACGTACGTTACCATTACATAACGTCACAAAGCGGTCGGTAAAGAGACGCAAGCGACACTCGGGAGCCATAGGTTGCCGATCCCCTGGGATAGGCCGTGAATGCTGCTGCTCGTGATGATATGCATGCAAGTGCCGTATATTTACGAATAAATATATCATATAATGGACCGCAGCGCGCAAAGCGGGGCACGGCAACCCTTCTGCGCTCTCGCACTCTCACTCGTTCTCTCTCCGCCCGAGGTCTCGTGAAGGATTTAAACAGCGGCGAGTGCAGTGACAGGCGATGTCAAAAGTGTGGGGAACAATGAAAAAAGGCTGCAAAACCAATTATTATGCAAATGTGGCCAAAGCGCGCACCGGCACGCGGCGACTGCGCATCTCACAGAGTGGGGGTGTTTTTGTTTTTAAATGAATCACAGCGGTCACTCGCACTTCAGTGGAGGTGGCGGAGGGTGGAGGGAGGGAGGCCTTGTCATTCCTGTGCCTATGGGTTTACACGGGACGTCTGGGCTTGGTCGGCCGTCGCCGTCATAAGTCGGCCACCGCGGCCGATCCGCCGCCGGATGAAGGCCTCACACACCCCAAGTCACCGGCCAAACCTCTCACGGTCATTGAGGCATCAGCGCTCCGACCAGTGCGTGCCCACGGACCGATTTCATCGCTCCCGTCTTCTCAGATTCTGTGTCCTCTCGGATGGGATGTGAGTACACGTGATTTGCGTGCAATGAGTACACATACATAATAGAGGTTTTGGGTTAAGTTGTGTAAATATATAAATGTGTCGTTAAACCCACCACCACCCGACACAGCCATCTCGTAAGGGTTGTCACGTAAACAGAACGTGGCCAATTCGTCTATGGTAGTTTTAGTCTATGGGCAGTGTTGAGTTATATGGGCAGTGTTTGTCTATGAGTAGTGTTGAGTCAATGGGTAGTGTTAGTGTATGGGCAGTGTTGAGTCTATGGGTAGTGTGTTGGAGAGCCAAGCCACAACATTTGCAATCTGAGTACGACGTTTCGCCAGTTGTAATTACTGTTGTAATTACAAGTAGTAATTACTGTTGTAATTACTACTTGTAATTACTACAACTGGCGAAACGTCGTACTCAGATTGTAAATGTTGTAGCTTGGCTCTCCAACACTGGTGTACTGTACTAGTGACGAATTGACATGTTCTGTTTATTTGACAACCCTTACTAGTTGGCTGTGTCGGGTGGTGGTGGGTTTAACGACACGTTTATATATTCACGCAATCTAACCTAAAACCTCTATTATGGATATTGGTCGCGAAAGCCTACGTGTTAAACTGATGAATACACGTAATTCCTGAGCCAGAAATACGCGTGTTTTCTGAGCTATGGAAAAAGGCTCCAATTTTGTATTGTTTTTAGTCACAGTATATTATTGTTGCATATTGCTTATGTTATTTAACATTACATTTCGATTTAAAGCTTTCGTGACTGCAGGGATTCATCTTCTTGGTTCTTTCGGTAAAGTCACGTAGAAGGGAAGTAATAAAATAATAAAAATAAAACATAATAAAACAATTCTCACGACGTTTCGGCCACAACGCAAGCAGCCGTCCTCAGGTGAAAACCAGGTCCGTCGAGGCGACAGAGTCTGAATGAAACAGCACACGGGCTTAGAGCATATATATAAGCTGGGCGCATTGACAAAGGAATTTGCATATCAACAGGAATTTAGCATATTTATGGGAAATGCAGGAATGTAATTAGTACTGCATATGCATGTGCATTATGCAGGATTAACAGCATCAAAGGGAGCTGCAGTTACTGCTGCTGCAGCAGTTGCTGCTGCTGCTGCAGTTTCTGCTGCTGCTGCAGTTGCTGCACTTGCTGCTGCTGCACTTGCTGCTGCTGCTGCACTTGCTGCTGCTGCTGCACTTGCTGCTGCTGCTGCACTTGCTGCCTTATCCATTTTAATATAACACTATGTATTATTCTACCCACCCTAATGTGTATCATACTGCTATATGTTTACTGTACAATTACGACACCATACATTACTCTGCACACTGCACCATGCCAGTGAGTGGAACGCGGTCTGAAAGTCACCGTTAACGTGAACACAACTTAACTGATTGTGTTCACGTTAACGGTGACTTTCAGACCGCGTTCCACTCACTGGCATGGTGCAGTGTGCAGAGTAATGTATGGTGTCGTAATTGTACAGTAAACATATAGCAGTATGATACACATTAGGGTGGGTAGAATAATACATAGTGTTATATTAAAATGGATAAGGCAGCAAGTGCAGCAGCAGCAGCAAGTGCAGCAGCAGCAGCAAGTGCAGCAGCAGCAGCAAGTGCAGCAGCAGCAGCAAGTGCAGCAGCAGCAGCAAGTGCAGCAGCAGCAGCAACTGCAGCAGCAGCAGAAACTGCAGCAGCAGCAGCAACTGCTGCAGCAGCAGTAACTGCAGCTCCCTTTGATGCTGTTAATCCTGCATAATGCACATGCATATGCAGTACTAATTACATTCCTGCATTTCCCATAAATATGCTAAATTCCTGTTGATATGCAAATTCCTTTGTCAATGCGCCCAGCTTATATATATGCTCTAAGCCCGTGTGCTGTTTCATTCAGACTCTGTCGCCTCGACGGACCTGGTTTTCACCTGAGGACGGCTGCTTGCGTTGTGGCCGAAACGTCGTGAGAATTGTTTTATTATGTTTTATTTTTATTATTTTATTACTTTTATTTAACATTGATGGTGCAATTATTTAATAAAGAGTTGTAAGTTTGCTATCTATCTATCACTGTCATCGTTGATTTAAAAGGCCACAGTGTAAATAATTTGCATCTTTGTTGAGAAAGGAGACATCCGATGAGCTGTGAAGCTATTTTTCACAAATGTCCAGTAGGGCCACGGGGTCAGAAGGTCACAACAAACAAACAATACACAAACACGATAGCAGAGCAAATGTAAAGGAAAGCTCAGCAGTTACGAAAGGTGCAGTCCTGAAATTACACATTCATGCCACTGGCTGGCGGGAAGACCTCCGCTAGAGGGAGCGTCAGAGAGCCCCTCTAGAGTGGTATTTGGCCTACTCTTCCAAGCGGGACAGATGTCTTGCAAGAGGCGGAAGTGCCTATGCATTACCCCACTGTACGCCCACCCTTCCAATCGATTAACTGTGAACATATAAATACGAATCTATGCGGAACTTCATATATCAGAACTCTTTCACAAATCTCAGTCCCAAATGAGTGTGATATGCCACTCGGCTTTGTTATTTGGTGGTGAGCAGACTGGTCGCTGCAACGGACTCTCCAGTTCGTGTCTCCGTTGTGTTTTCCCAGGAACGCCTTCAATGAGTCTCAAGACTCTCTTTCAAGAGGGCCCTGCCAAGTTGTTACAGGAGGTGATGTCGCTGTCGTGGCCATTGAGTACGCACGCACGGGCGTATGTTGAACTCCTTTCGCACCATCGTGCATAGCCAACCGTGCTATTCGGAGGTGCAGTGTTGAGTCTATGGGCAGTGTTTAGTCTATGGGCAGTGTTGAGTCTACGGGCAGTGTTGAGTCTGTGGGCAGTGTTGAGTCTATGGGCAGTGTTGAGTCTATGGGCAGTGTTGAGTCTGTGGACAGTGTTGAGTCTATGGGCAGTGTTGAGTCTATGGGCAGTGTTGAGTCTCTGGGCAGTGTTGAGTCTATGGGTAGTGTTGAGTCTATGGGCAGTGTTGAGTCTATGGGCAGTGTTGAGTCTACGGGCAGTGTTGAGTCTACGGGCAGTGTTGAGTCTGTGGGCAGTGTTGAGTCTATGGGCAGTGTTGAGTCTATGGGCAGTGTTGAGTCTGTGGGCAGTGTTGAGTCTGTGGGCAGTGTTGAGTCTATGGGTAGTGTTGAGTCTATGGGCAGTGTTGAGTCTATGGGCAGTGTTGAGTCTATGGGTAGTGTTGAGTCTATGGGCAGTGTTGAGTCTATGGGCAGTGTTGAGTCTATGGGCAGTGTTGAGTCTGTGGGCAGTGTTGAGTCTATGGGCAGTGTTGAGTCTATGGGCAGTGTTGAGTCTATGGGCAGTGTTGAGTCTATGGGCAGTGTTGAGTCCATGGGCAATGTTGAGTCTATGGGTAGTGTTGAGTCTACGGGCAGTGTTGAGTCTCTGGGCAGTGTTGAGTCCATGGGCAGTGTTGAGTCCATGGGCAGTGTTGAGTCCATGGGCAGTGTTGAGTCTATGGGTAGTGTTGAGTATATGGGTAGTTTTGAGTCTATGGGTAGTGTTGAGTCTATGGGCAGTGTTGAGTCTATGGGCAGTGTTGAGTCTACGGGCAGTGTTGAGTCTGTGGGCAGTGTTGAGTCTATGGGCAGTGTTGAGTCTACGGGCAGTGTTGAGTCTGTGGGCAGTGTTGAGTCTATGGGCAGTGTTGAGTCTATGGGCAGTGTTGAGTCTGTGGGCAGTGTTGAGTCTATGGGCAGTGTTGAGTCTATGGGCAGTGTTGAGTCTCTGGGCAGTGTTGAGTCTATGGGTAGTGTTGAGTCTATGGGCAGTGTTGAGTCTACGGGCAGTGTTGAGTCTGTGGGCAGTGTTGAGTCTATGGGCAGTGTTGAGTCTATGGGCAGTGTTGAGTCTGTGGGCAGTGTTGAGTCTGTGGGCAGTGTTGAGTCTATGGGTAGTGTTGAGTCTATGGGCAGTGTTGAGTCTATGGGCAGTGTTGAGTCTGTGGGCAGTGTTGAGTCTGTGGGCAGTGTTGAGTCTATGGGCAGTGTTGAGTCTCTGGGCAGTGTTGAGTCTATGGGTAGTGTTGAGTCTATGGGCAGTGTTGAGTCTATGGGCAGTGTTGAGTCCATGGGCAATGTTGAGTCTATGGGTAGTGTTGAGTCTACGGGCAGTGTTGAGTCTCTGGGCAGTGTTGAGTCCATGGGCAGTGTTGAGTCCATGGGCAGTGTTGAGTCCATGGGCAGTGTTGAGTCTATGGGTAGTGTTGAGTATATGGGTAGTTTTGAGTCTATGGGTAGTGTTGAGTCTATGGGCAGTGTTGAGTCTATGGGCAGTGTTGAGTCTATGGGTAGTGTTGAGTATATGGGCAGTGTTAGTCTATGGGCAGTGTTGAGTCCATGGGCAGTGTTGAGTCCATGGGCAGTGTTGAGTCCATGGGCAGTGTTGAGTCCATGGGCAGTGTTGAGTCTATGGGTAGTGTTGAGTCTACGGACAGTGTTGAGTCCATGGGCAGTGTTGAGTCTGTGGGCAGTGTTGAGTCTATGGGCAGTGTTGAGTCTATGGGCAGTGTTGAGTCTGTGGGCAGTGTTGAGTCTGTGGGCAGTGTTGAGTCTATGGGTAGTGTTGAGTCTATGGGCAGTGTTGAGTCTATGGGCAGTGTTGAGTCTGTGGGCAGTGTTGAGTCTGTGGGCAGTGTTGAGTCTATGGGCAGTGTTGAGTCTCTGGGCAGTGTTGAGTCTATGGGTAGTGTTGAGTCTATGGGCAGTGTTGAGTCTATGGGCAGTGTTGAGTCTGTGGGCAGTGTTGAGTCTATGGGCAGTGTTGAGTCTATGGGCAGTGTTGAGTCTATGGGCAGTGTTGAGTCTATGGGCAGTGTTGAGTCCATGGGCAATGTTGAGTCTATGGGTAGTGTTGAGTCTACGGGCAGTGTTGAGTCTCTGGGCAGTGTTGAGTCCATGGGCAGTGTTGAGTCCATGGGCAGTGTTGAGTCCATGGGCAGTGTTGAGTCTATGGGTAGTGTTGAGTATATGGGTAGTTTTGAGTCTATGGGTAGTGTTGAGTCTATGGGCAGTGTTGAGTCTATGGGCAGTGTTGAGTCTATGGGTAGTGTTGAGTATATGGGCAGTGTTAGTCTATGGGCAGTGTTGAGTCCATGGGCAGTGTTGAGTCCATGGGCAGTGTTGAGTCCATGGGCAGTGTTGAGTCTATGGGTAGTGTTGAGTCTACGGACAGTGTTGAGTCCATGGGCAGTGTTGAGTCTATGGGTAGTTGTTAGTCTGTGCATGCATTGCTCACTCCCGGTGTTGACACTGACTTCACTACGTCACGACCCTGCCAGTGATTACCATTCAGGGCCATGGCTGTTACGGGACACTTCAGTTTTTATTTCTGTTTTGCCTAGTTTAGTTACTACCCTCGTTTGTAATTGTTTTCTCGATCGTTTCTGTGGTTGCGCTGCAATGACAATGCCACGTCACGTTTGAAACAATCAAATGCACACTTCTGACATCTACAAAAACACTCCAACACGCTGCCTATCGCCCCTTTATCTATTGACCCTGGTCAGCCTTCAATAAGTGCACCCCGGGTGAATACGCGACGGAGGTTCCTAACAAAACAACGTCTCGGAACAGTCCCTTAAAGAGCCACGGCCACCCGGCTCGGGAGCCGAAGCCATCCGACTCCTCTGCCCTAGACAGACAGAACACACACACAGACGTTGCCGTGCTGTCGCGGTCAGCACACCGGCCCCGCAATCCAGAGAGGGGGAACATTGTTATGGAGTAGGGAGAAAGGGGGTAGAGAGAGAGAGAGGGGGGGTAGAGAGAGAGGGAAGGGGTAAGGAGTACAGAGCGTGAAATTTATTGTGAAATCTTTCATTTAAAGGGGGGGGGGGGGGGGTTACATAAAGCAAAACATAAAAAAACTAAATGATGAACGAAGCAAAGTGCCGACTACACCGAGCATCTTCTTGTTTCCTCTGATCGTAAAAAAATATAAAGAGAGGGGAGCGAGGGTTTCGGAAATCCGTCTATTTGTGTCCACCCAGCAGCGCGACTGACAACACGAAACAATCATGTGCGAGTCACTGTGGAAAATATTCAACGTGTTGCCGCGGTGGCGAGGAGATGTTAACTCCCTCGCCTGGTGTGCAGGAGGTCGTGGGTTCGATCCCGACCCCGACGCCTGCTGCATATTTGGAGTTTGCGTGTCTCTCTCTCCGTGGTGAGATGTTAACTCCCTCGCCTGGTGTGCAGGAGGTCGTGGGTTCGATCCCGACCCCGACGCCTGCTGCATATTTGGAGTTTGCGTGTCTCTCTCTCTCCGTGGTGAAATGTGAACTCCCTCGCCTGGTGTGCAGGAGGTCGTGGGTTCGATCCCGACCCTGGCGCTTGTTGTATATTTGGAGTTTGCGTGTCTCTCTCTCCGTGGTGAAATGTTAACTCCCTCGCCTGGTGTGCAGGAGGTCGTGGGTTCGATCCCGACCCTGGCGCTTGTTGCATATTTGGAGTTTGCGTGTCTCTCTCTCTCCGTGGTGAAATGTTAACTCCCTCGCCTGGTGTGCAGGAGTTCGTGGGTTCAATCCCGACCCTGGCGCCTGCTGTATATTTGGAGTTTGCATGTCATCTCCCCGTGGTCGTGTGGATTTTTCTCCGAGTCCGCCGGTTTTTCCTTCCACGTTTAGAAGCAATATGTTGCGTTTAGACTTTAGAGTACATAAATTTCCCATACCGTCTACTTCCCCCTCGACTGAACTGGGAGGAACGCCGTGGACTTTCCCTGTTGGGTTTCCTTCTCCGATCGTTGATTTGTTTTCCTTTCTGAACTCTGTGACTTGGTCGCCTTCACCTTGAAGCCCGCATTTCAGCCTTCAACGACAACCTCTCTCATCACGTCGCGCGCTGTCACTCTTCCACTGATTGATTTAGTTGACCCGGGCGCCGCGGTGGCGAGATGTTGACTCCCTCGTCTGGTATACAGGAAGTCGTGGGTTCATTCCCGACACTGACGCCTGAGTCACTCATTCGCCCGTGGTCGCGTGGTTTTTTCTCCGGGTCCTCCGGTTTTGCCCTCTCTACATTTAGAATCAACGCCACTGCTGTTATACATTTCCATGTGATACACCACTTCGTTGAGCTATCATTTATAATCGCCGGGTCGCGTCTGAAAAATAGTTGCATAACTCAGTGGGGCCTTACCTGGTAAAAAAAAATGCCTATATGCGTTTGTGCTGATAAATAAACAATTCACTCGGTACAGATTTATTTTTGGAGAGATTTGATCTTTTATGAGCTATTGTTCCCCATGCATTTATAGTTTAGATCCTTCATTCGCGTTGGAATTAGTTTGCAGATGTAAATGCGCAATGCATTTCGCGTCCTTGATTTGCATCTTGTTAAAGCAACCCCTATTAATTTCAGTCTTCCATTGAAACCTACCAGGACACTTACAGAACATTGAGTTCAGTGTGAAGTCAAACACAGATCATTATCAGGGATGGGACACTGACTGATTCAGTGCAGTCGCCCCTGTACCTGTGATGGACTGCTTCCGATGGACTCTAGAATCACTTTCCTCGTACCAACGTTATTTATATGGTGATTGCTCGTCGACGCAAGTCAATAGGATACCCCCATACCCACACGTGCTCATTAATCCACGCTGCTTATAAATATGTATACGCAGCACATGTGTCTTAACAACACGTGTCTAAATCAGCGTAAATCACGTGACTTCTGTGTGGGTCGGTCACCCTCCCTCTGAACCCCTCCCCACCGCCCACTGCGAGATCAGCTCCCTTTTGCCCCTTCCTTCTCACTTCACCACCCTCTCTCATCATCATCATCACCAACCTATCTCATCGTCATCACCACCCTCTCATCATCATCGTCATCACCAACCTATAATCATCATCACCACCCTCTCTCATCGTCATCACCACCCTCTCATCATCATCGTCATCACCACCCTCTCATCATCATCGTTATCACCAACCTATAAACATAATCACCACCCTCTCTCATCGTCGTCACCACCCTCTCATCATCATCATCACCACCCTTTCATCATCACCAACCTATCATCATCGTCATTACCACCCTCTCTCATCGTCATCACCACCCTGTAATCATAATCATCACCATTCTCTCTCATCGTCATCACCACCCTATCATCATTAACACCCTGTCATAATCATCACCACCTTATCATCATCATCACCACCCTCTCATCATCATCATCATCACCACCCTATAATCATCACCATCACGACCCTATAATCATAATCATCATCACCACCCTCTCATCATCATCATCATCACCACCCTCGCAGCATCATCAACACCCTCTCATCGTCATCACCACTCTCTCATCGTCATCATCTACACCCTGTCATAATCATCACCACCCTACTATCATCATCATCACCACTCATCATCATCATCACCACCACCACCTTATCATCATCTTCATCACGACCACCCTCTCATCATTCTCAACCCCTCAGCCCGGTCATTCCTTCTCTCCTTCCTGCCGGGCACTCCTCCTTCTCTCTCCCCGCTGCTCATCTTGAGCCAGCGCCATCCTGCATGAAAGCCTCCCTGTGCTGCGTCAGTCATTGAGGCTGATTGAACATACTTCACCATTCTGGTCCGTGAGGGTCGTTGGAAGCGGGCACCCAGGCGCAGTTTAGAAACTCATCGTTCATATAAACCACAATCGGGAATTGAACGCAGGTGGCCAGAGTGATGGTGAAGTTCACTAAATGCTGCGCCACCGCCCTCTCCGTATGTATTTCATCAAGAAGTAAAGAAAATGTATGGCTCAGGCGTCCGTTTGCCTAAGCAAAACAAACTTCAAGTCCTCTGATCTTCCAGACCAATTCGTTATGAACCTCAGTCCGCCGAGAGAGTGTGCAATCAGGTCAAGTGTGTGTGAGTAAAGATAAAAACCCACCGAATAGCCACACAGACTGTTGGGGAAAGTTCTATGAGTGAGAAACCTGCGAATACCAGCACAGCACACGAGGGAGGGGGGGGGGGGACAAAGACAAAGATCTCCCGTGTAGTCTTAATAGACTGTTGGGGCAAGTGCTGTTAGCGAGCACCTATGAAGGCCGGCACGGCACACGAGGGGGTGAGTGGCCAGCACCACACCCGGCCGCCTTTGTTATCCCTAATGGCGATGTTTACACACCGCAACATGTACTCATTTGAGGCTGAGTCGACCTCGTGGAGGTGGCCCAGGACCGGTTCAGGTTAATCGTCACTGGTGTTGGCCGTGAGCGGGAATCGAACTTGAGTAGCCGGGTTCGTAGCGCGGCGCGCTCACCGCGACTACACTACTGCTCCCCAACCACCACGCGCTCGCATAAACATTCCGCACTCCGCCTAATCGTGTTCCCATCCTAAGACGATCTATAAACCCCACACTTCCTCGCCGTTGTGCGCATAAACTAAACTAATAAATGTACTTTTTTACCAAGGTTCGTAGCGCAACGGTGGCGGCGGTGATGGAGGTGGCGTGGAAATGCAAAAGGAATGCACAAACGCACAGCACACCGACAATTCACAGCAGCATCGGCTCTCCGATGCGAGCCCAGAGGGCCCCCGTCCTGCCTGCCTGTCTGCCGGCTCGCTCCCAACAGCGGCTGCCAATCTGCTACAGTCGCCAAGGTATGTAACTCCGACTCAATCCCCTCGGACTCTCTACCCCGGGCACATGGACACCTGGTTGGCAGCAGTGCTGGATTAAGCTCGTACGGTCCTGTAGCATATGTTATAAAGGGGCCCTAAATAAAATAAAAAACACGTAAATATTAAAACACAAATGTTTAACTTGCATAGTAAAGTAATTGTATTTTTTCATTTACTATACAGTTAGATAATACGACAAATCGCTAACCTTAAACATCCAGTCGTTCGTAAAAGTTGAAGGCAGTATAGTAAAATAGTAATAGCGCAAGTGCAGAATTTCTGAACCGGAATGGATCGCTTGAAAGCATTTAGCGCGGAGCCTTTGAAAGTGCGGGGCCCGTAGCTACATATGTAGCAAGTTCTGCTAGTAGGATAATCGGGCACTGGTGGGCAGGCGGGGTCAACCAGGGTGCCGCGGTGGCAAGATGTTAACTACTTCGCTGGGTATGCAGGAGGTCGGGGGTTCGATCACAACCCTGACGATGCCTGCTGCTGTATATTCGGAGGTTGCACGTTCTCTCTTCCCGTGGTCGCGCGGATTTTTCTCCGGGTCTTTAGGGTTTCCCCCTCCACATTTAGAATCAACATCGCGCGTTTAGAGCATTTGGCTGCCGCTATAAATTTGCCCGCGATAAGCTACTCCGTAGAGATATCATTTGTGGCTAGGTCGCTTCTGAAAAATAGCCATCTAACTCAGTGGACCTTACCTGGTAAAATAAAAATAGTTTAGTTGAATAGTTTGGTAAAGGTGTATCCCTACAATTGCTCGCTCAGGCCACTGCTGACAGAAGGGCCTCCACTAGAAGGAGCTCTAGAGAGCCCCCACCTAGAGGGTTTTTTGGCCTACTCGTGAGAGCATCTACATTTCAATCCACCCACAGGCAGTCGGTAGATAGACCGTGATGTACTCATCTGGTTACTCCGGGTACCAGATGAGTACAAAAGCTGGATGGAAACCCCCCTCCCCCCCTATGCTGTATAGGTAATGGGGGTTGTTTGACCATGCTTCACAATCCTGCTCAGTAGGGGCTTGGTGAAGCGTGGAGCTCAGGATCGATCAGTTTCACTTGATGTTAGCCGTGGCTGGAAATCAAACTCAGATCTCCAGGTTCGAACCGCCGCCGACTCTCCGCGCCAATTATTTGCCGCTGGCATGATGCGCCGCTTTCAGAACGGCCGTACGGCTCATGGGTTGCATAAATAAATACTTGCGTGTGCGGAGAGATGCGCATGTGAAGGAGACGTAACTTATTTAATTTGGTGACTTACAAAAAAATGTGGCTTTAATAGGCAATACAATGATCCATATTTATCCAAAATAAGTTTTTCGATTAGATCGCGTAAATATAAATGTCGTTAAACCCGTCGCCACCTGACAAGGCCAATTAGTAAGGTTTGTCACGTTAATATTACGTGCCAATTCGTTACTAGAGTAAACCCACAACAATTATAATTCGAGTACAACGTTTCGCCAGTAATTACAACCAGCATCATCAGGCGACAGCCAGAGTTGTGGAGAAATCCTCCCCCTGTTACGGTATTAAACACATTTATATTTACGCGATCTAACCCAAAAAATCTCTATGGATATTGGTCACGAAAGCTTACCACATGTTAAACTGATCGGTATTTACGTCTTGGGTTTAGGCCACGTGATTGTAATTTCAAATGGCCAGGCCCAATGCTATGCTCATTTATTATTTAACATCATGAATATGTTTCGGTCAATCTTGTTTTTTATCGATATACTTCCATATATCTCTCCGCGAGATTAAAGACGTACCTTACGCTAAACAACTAACGGCTCAATTTTCGGCCATGCATTGTCACCACAAAAGCTGGACGTACATTTTTTTTTAAAACGTTTGGGAAGGCAACTTACCAGTGGGATATCGGCTTTTATTTATGCCTGGGTCGATGCGTGTTTGCGCGCAGAGAGCGGCAACCTAAATACACAACCTTCTCAAGAGGCCTATATTGTGGGGGGGGGGGGGGGTTATAAGGAAACATTTATTGCGTTTAAAGGTAGAGTACTCGTTTTCAGTCATTTCACACAGTCATTCTGCAAATGGGCCACAATTTCACACCGCATCGATCCATCCGCGGGGAAAGCTTTCACGCGTCGTTCTTTGCAGGTGGTGTGGAGGCAGAGGCGCAGCCCTGCAATCGCTTTGAAGGCACCAACTGTGGCCAGATGTTAACTACCTCGCCTGGTATACATTAGGGCGTGGGTTCGATCCCGACCCTGACGCCTGCTGTATATTTGGAGTTTTGCATATTCTCTCTCTCCGTAGTCGCGTGGATTTTCTCCGGGTCTTTCCTCCACATTTAGAATAAACGTGCTCTTTGGTTCTTTCGGTAAAGTCACATAGAAAGAAAAAATAGATGAAATAATAGCATACGACGTTTCGACTGCAACACAAGCAATCATCATCAGGAACAAATTAAAGAGAAAACAAACCTAGTAAACTTAGAAATAGAATGCAATACAACAGAGAGAGTCGGCTAACATAACAGTCAACACCCTACCTGGTTGATTACGTTCTTCCAAAGATTGCTAAATTTGAGAGAGAGACAACACACAGACATAGAGACACATAAGCAGAGTGGAGATAACACAGAGACACACTGAGAGAGACACACACACTTATGTGTCTGTCTATGTGTCTCTGTGTCTGTGTTTTGTTTCTCTCTCAAATGTAGCAATCTTTGGAAGAACGTAATCAACCAGGTTGGGTGTTGACTGTTATGTTATCCGACTCTCTGTGTTGTACTGCATTATATTTCAAAGTGTACTAGATTTGTTTTCTCTTTCATTTGTACCTGATGATGATTGCTTGTGTTGTAATCGAAACGTCGTATGCTATTATAAAAAAACTAATTTTACGTGTCTTTACCGAAATAACCAAAAAGTAATTCCTGCAGTCACGAAAGCTCCAAATCAAATAAACGTGCTGTTTAGAGGCTTTGGCTGCTTAACATTTCCGCATGATAATCCACTTCGTTGATCTATTGTTTGTGGCCAGGTTCGCTTCTGAAAAAGAGCCACATAGCTCTGTGGGCCTCACCTGGTATATATATTTTAAAAAAGTGAGATTTAAATGTCAAAGGGACATGAAGCTCTTCTCTAATCTACGGGTTCCTCTTTGAATCTCTCCGTGTAATTCAAAAGGATGCCGCTCTTCATGTTTTTTTTCTCTCCACATTTAGAAACAACGTCACGCGTTTGGAGTATTTGCATACTGCGGAGTTTGACTTCTATATTTGGGGGTTGGGGGGGATAGATTTGTCCCCTACATTAGGGGCGATCCATTTAGTATGTACACATGGAGGGGGAGGGGGTTCACCCAAATGCGTACGCTTGCGTATGGGGGGGTCTACTGAATGTACGTACGCATAGGAAACGGCGGCCGGGGGCGGGGGGTGAAGCCTCGATAATAATGTGTCTACATTGGCCTTCAAATGAGCCATAGTTCAGTTTATTCAGCTGTCAGACCAAGTACTGCCGGGAGAAGTGGGACTGTGGGAGAGGTGTCACTTGTGTGCCACCGGACCCCTGACTGCTGCTATCACGCAGCTCAGCAAAATAAGTGGCCTAAGGTACACGACTTAATTATTTAATGCAGCCGGCGGTGGACTACCTGTTTGCTTCAACGCGTTAATATTATTAATCCTTGATCGTTTTTGTGTGGATTAAATATCGGCCGTTCTATAGGATTCGGGGGAGGGTGCGTCAAGCGTACGTACGCAGGTGGGGGGGGGGGGGAGTAAAAAGTATGCGTGCGTACAGGGAGGGGTCACGTTTTGACAGATTTTTGCCTACGTACTAAATGGACGGCCCCTTAAGAATCGCGGGTGCATTTTTTATTTGAATTGTAAACTGCTGAACATAAATTAATAAAGGCGTCCAGTTTGGGAGGGGGGGAGGCCCCAGCCCACCGTGCCCCTCCCCAAACTCCGCCCTTGAGTATTTGGCTGTAATAAATGTCCACGTGGTGACGATAATGATGATTGAGCTATCATTGTGATAGCCAGGTCGCTTCTGAAAAAAGAGATACACGTAACTCAGTGGGCCTTACTGGGTCACGTAAATATAAATCAGTTTTAACGTTTAGTTTTTAGCTCGCTCAACCACTGCTGGCAGAATCGTTTCCACTCGAGCAATGGGTCTTCTTAACCTGGAGGTGCACGCTGCAACCCTGGCGGTGCGAGATGCCCTTTCTGGGGGTGCGTAGACATGGTCAGATTTTTGTTAGGAGGTAAATAATCGAAAAGACAAATTAAGCGCGGGCACGTAAGTACAGCGTACTTTGTTTCAAACCCTGTGTATTTATTAACATTATAAAAAAACAATGTTCCCGTTTGGGAACCAAAGGGGTGGCAGGCTGCAGCAAAGGTTAAGAACCACTGCTCTAGAGGAAGCTCCAGAGCACTGCTCGAAGACGATAAGCCGACCGACTATTTCCCACACTGGCCAGAAAATGTCTTGGTGGGAGCTACCTTAACACTTTATCTCCACTTTGCGCCATCTGCCGATCACGTAACTGTGGGGTGGGATGCGGGGTGTCGATATAATGAGAGAAACTTGCCACCCCCAATGTTTCCCACTGGCCAACCGGTTCGATCTTCCTTGCCCAGAAGGTCAAACCGGTTGACCTTCTGGGGTTGCAAGCCCGGTGCGCTCTGTGGTAACAATACAAGCGGACTGCTACGGAATCGCCGATCTGGCTCTGATATGAGCCAATCAGACGAAGGGGGCGCGTGTCAACATCATTAATCGATCCACGGAGCGATTGCCAATTTAATCGACAGCGATGTACGTCTTGTTTATTATAGATGGACGGAGCGGGATTCCATACAACTAATCGCGATTAACGATCCAAGATGACCATATATGGGCAAAGAGGCGCCCTTTGGCCAACGCCACGCCCACTTTCTGCCATATATATGGGAGGGTGGGGAGGGGGTGGCCAATCTGTGATCGATGATTTGGTCGGGTGTACGATTTAATGGCTCTATCCCAGCGCCAACCATTCTCGACCGGTGCGTCGCTGTGTCTCCTGCCGTCGCGGTGTGCTGCAACTACCTCCTCGTTCGTCACCGATGTAATCATCATTTCGGGGTCGCAATCAACAGAAACCTCCTGAAGGATGGATCCCACATTGAGCCGACCTGGTGGTGATGAATGGGGGGGGGGGGGGTGCTCCTTTCGGACAGAGTCAACCTAGGTGAGAGCCTCCCCCACTCCCTACATCAGTTAAAACATTCCCATGGGTATTGACGAGCCACGGTGGCAACTGATGCAAAGCGCAGGTGCGTTCGTAAGAGACTAATTACACAGCCGCTGGCAAACAATGCCGCGCTAATTGGAGCCGATCAACAACGACCGCGCGGTGATTTACGAGCACATCTGCGCCTGCATTCACTCGTTGCCTCAAACACGAACTAATAATTCAATTGCATAACGCGCGTTCCATCCTAGGATCCCGAAGCATGAAAAACAGAGAACAAAAAACAGAACCAGGTGCAATTGACAACATTAAAGAGGCAAGGTCACTTTAAAAAGATGGGGTTTTCAAAGCAGACATCAATATATCTGCCGACTTTGATTGCACGGATTTCAAATGGCAAGGCCATGCTAACAAAAGCCCGATCGCCGAAAGAGCTAAAACTGAGACCCATTGCCGGGCTATCCTCGGAGCAGAAGTAGCTACATAAGTAGTAGCTACGTATGTAGCTACGGGCCCCGCACTTTCAAGGGCCCCGCGCGAAATGCTTTCAAGCTATCAATTCCGGTTCAGTGATTCTGCACTTGCTCTATTACTATAGTACTATACTGCCTTCAACTTTTACGAACGACTGGGTGTTTAAGGTTAGCGATTTGTCGTATTATCTGGCTGTATAGCAAATGATAAAATACAATTACTTTACTGTCCAAGTTAAACATTTGTGTTTTAATATTTACGTTTTTTTACTTAGGGGCCGTCCATAAATCACGTCACACACCTAGGGGGGGGGGAGGTCAGACATTTGTGACGGTGTGACGAGGGAAGGGGGGGTTTGATAAATGTGACGTCACATCAAAATGCGCAACTTTAAATAAATATAAACAATAGAATTGTTTTAACACTAATTTGTATTAATTTTCATTATTAACTATTTTATTATTTATATTTACTAAGGTCACCTTTTATTTATTCCATGAAGGAGCATTTTGCTTCTCCATGGGAGAATGGAGAAGCATACCTTTTGTTAATTTTTTGAATGATTATTATTAAACATTTTCATTTTAATGATTCTACCAGGGCTTTTCATTCTGTGGAATGAATATGTGATTGTTATACTTGTACTCTCCATTTTACTTCATTCGACTACAAAGTTTCAAGTATATATTTTTTATAGTTACAATTACTTTTAATATTTTATAACTAGTTGTTCGGGGGTGCCTGTGGCGCCCCCGAACAAAAGCACATCAACTGGTAGCTGTTGGCGAATCTGTTGTGCCGGCAGAAAAAGTGATCAATTTCGTCCAGGATAGGTTGACGACACTGATCATTCGCGGTGTGCTGTTGACGGATCTCCGTTGCTTGCGTGCTGTCAAGCACGTACAGTTGCGCCTACTGCGGTGCTTGATTGTCAAGCGGCTGCAGGTGAGATGTGCGGTGATATGTCTGGCCGTGGACCTTGAAGATATATGGGCCTCGTCCTGACAAATCGATTATCTTCGCTCCCATCGACGCGAAGGAGACCACGCTGTTGTAGGATCGTATGTGATCGCGGAAGTGAGCGTGATTCGGATGAGTTGGGTCAGTCAGCAATGCGAGGAGAAACTCAGGATATTCCAGCTCAACTCCGTTGATGTCCTTTTGCTTTGGCAACTTTAATTTGTCCTTACGGCAGCACGAAGTGAATTTCCGATCAACAGGGCGTTCTGAGATGAAGTTTCTCGAGCCGCAGAACTGGCAGATGATGGTCATTGGACTGCAATTGTGCACCTCTACTCGAGTGTCGTCGAAATATATGGCATCATTGCGGAACGTGTCTCTGACGCTCTGTAACTAAGCGCTGACCTGAACGACCGCTGCACGCCGCGACTGCGATTGTTCATGCGTTTCTGCTGCGATTTGAAGTCGATGGGCTGTGGCATCTGCTTCACGCCGCGACTGGGATTGCTCAGCAGTTTGTCGATTGATGTAACATTGTTGAGATTGACAATGTGCTGCACGAATTCTCTCGAGCGACTCCTGACTTTGCTTGGCCAACCATCTGTGCTTTCGTTCGTTAGCCTTTCGACACTTTTTTTGCGAGGGGATCTTCGTCCTCGTCCATAATGTGTTACTGGAAGTGAAAAATAATCTTTAATGAACATTATGAAGGCAAATAGAGAGAGAGAGAAGAGTGGGCCGCCTCTCCTTGGCCTCTCCTCGCTCTTCCCTCTCTCTCTCGCAAGCGTTTATCATATGCATCATACAAAGATAAAGTAGCGCGCGTACCAGCGTAATCGAACGTCTGTCCCTGCGACTTGTTGATTGTGATAGCGTATGCGGAGAGAATGGAAATTGCCGTGGTGGCAAAACAAATGGCAAAGTTGTGTCGGTGGGGGCCAAGTCGTTTCTGGGAATCGATTCTGTGAATCAAGACCGAAGTGCCTCGTTCTCTCTCTCAAGCGTTCATCATGTTCAGCTGAGACAGATAAAGGTGTGCGCTTACCAACGTTATCGAACGTCTGTTCCTGCGACCTGTTGATTGTGTTCGCGTATGCGGGGAGAATGGGAAATTGTCGCCAAACAAATGGCAAAGTCGTGTCGGTGGGGGTCAAGTCGATTATGGGAATCGATTCTGGGAATCAACACAGAATCGCCTCGTTCTGCAGACCTACACACACATATGGACTTACACACACACACATATCGACTAGGAGACACACACATGGACCCACGCACACACATCGCCTTACACACACACGCATGGACTCACGCACATACATAGACTCACACACACATTGGCCTACACACACATACACATAGGGACTCACACACACAGACATGGACTGTAGATACACACCCATGAAGTTACACACATATATCGACTCACACACACACATTGACTTACACACACACACACACATGGACTGACACGCACACTTGGACTTACACACACACATCGACGTACACACACACATCTGGCGTTGCCCGGGCAAAAAATACACAGACACACATGGACTTACACACACATATAGACCTAAACGCGCACACACATGGACTCAAAGACACACACATCGACTGACACACACACATCGACTTACACAGCAATCCCCAATGACACCACCACTAGAGCAATTTTCTCTTTCTGGCGAGCCTTAGCGAGGAGCAGTTTGAAAACAAAGGTCTTCCCAGTACTGGCAGGTGCATCAAGGGAAAAAAATACTCGATTTGTAGTCTCAATGTGTTACAAGATTTTCGTGTCGGCTTCAATTTGTGCATGCGTGAGTTTTGGTTAATTTTCCTAAATAAGTTTAAGAAGCTGTAACGCATAATATCATATTTAACATAGGATCTCTTGAGCAAGGGCATGCAGGTTGTCCCTGTAGGGTGTTGGTAGTCCCATAGACGTGAGGTATTTTCCACCAATGGAGCGCAGTTTGTCGTGAAGTAGGATGAGGGCCTGTTTTAAGATGACATCAGAAAAGTTGACGTCGAGGTTTGTATTTTCTCATTGAGCTCCGTAGAGGATGACACTCATGCCCTCTTTGTATTTTTGCCAGAGTCCCATGGGGTTATATGGACTGCAAACTTGAAGATGTATGCAGAAGAGCAATGTCAGTTGGAAAGGGGACTGACCAACAGAAGCTTCTGTCATATCTTTATGAAGATGGTGATCAAGCGCAAGAATTGCACAAATATTGCAAGTTCCTTGTATGTTTGACAGACAACTCCTTCCACTGTTTAGAGGTCTTGGAAATATTTGTGCCCTTTAGCAACATGGAAAAGTATTGGGAGAAAGTAGCACTGCTGATTGTTGGGATGAACTGTGTCGACTCGTCCTAAGGCATCCGATTAACCGTCAGCAGCACGTCGTTTCAATCTTTTTATACCAGTCCATGTATAGTAGGAGGGAAGTTAATGGTAGAGGAGGTTGGCAGCAAATGTGTCACTTGGGCACAAAACAAAGAACGCCATCAGGGTGGTATCTTGTGGAGCCAGGGCTGTTGTGGGGCAGTTCCTTTGGTGACGTAGATGCGTTGACCATTTTGGAAGTGAAGTGCGAAATGGACGACTGTGGGGGGACGGTCATGGATGGGGAAGCCAATAATTGAGCAAATGGCCTTATTGTTGCTGATGTATGTTCTTTGGAAAAAAGTTTGAGCTCATGCACACTTTGCCCCTCTGTTTTGTAAGGCACAAACAGTCATGTCAGAGCCTTTGTTGATGTATTAGCAAACATATTTGATGGCTATTTTTAGAATAGCAGAATTTCACTTTAAAGTGGGCATGAAAGATCTTGCACAGAAGAGGGCAGTAGGGAACGATCCACCGGTTGTGAACCTTAATTAGCGAGTTAGTGGCAGGTCTGAGCGTTGTTTGAAATCCACCATGCTCAGTATTTCTGTGACGATATAGAGGATAGCCATCATGGGCCGACTGACTGTCTTTCAAGTAGTTCCGTGGATACCTCTTGGTACACCTGTGGTCTTGCATACATGGCGCATTTGGATAGAACTGGCCACATGGGCCATGGACCATTTGGTTGCAGATCACATAAAAAAGGGCAGGGTCTTGATGGGGGTGAGGTAGCTCAGCACTGACAAATGTGTCAATGTGACTTGCATGAATTGTTTCCCTCATCCATAGCGAAATGTGAGCCTGAGGAAGACGATGTTTTCGCCACCCAATTGTGCGCAAGTTACTGCTTGTCTATCCAAAGACGCCGCCTTCATTGGTCGTAATAAGCATCATGAGGTCATAAGCTTTGAGTTTTAAGACCCTCGCTAAGATGTCATGTCTGTCTGATGGTTTTTGGTTTGGGAAAAGGTAAACCTGGATCTCCTTTCATTTGGGATTGCAAGAGAAGGTGATGAAGAGATGGGGCGTGGCATATTGGCATCATGGCGTCCTGAGTCTTCTCATGCATGTATCTTGGTGGAGCTGTGAAGGATGAAGGCAAAATGACTAATCAGCCCACATTGTAACCGTTTGCATCTCCTTCAGCATTGATGGCATCCCAGAGATGAGCATTCTGTTCACACGCAGGCGGTTTTGATTCAGTTGAATGTAAAGAAGGCGCTCGCTCTCAATGTTGGCATAGTCATTGACAACATACTGGTGAAAGAGGTTGGCGCACAATAATATGGGGTTTCCTCCTCTGTCAATGATCACGAAGGAATATAAGTTTTTTTTAGAGGAGACAGTTTCGTGAGGATGTTTTGTCCTGCAGCTTTGCAATAGGAGGAATCTTGACGTGGTACCCATCTTGGCCTTGCGACAGGAAAATTAGGTTATTGTAGGGCATCGTATACTCTGTTAGTGTCAGGAAATCGTGCGATGGTATATTCTTGGTATGGATGAACAATGTCTCTCTCTGAAAATGTTCCTTACCCACCGTAAGAAAGCAAGGTCAACAAAATTAGGGGCATTGAACCTCCCTGTGTGCTCCCTACTTTGGTGAAAAGTAAAGAGTGCGGTACGGCAACATTTCAAGGGTGATGTTCGCACTAATGTAACTAAACGACAGACGAAATGCCATGGGCTGTAGCTAAAAAAGTCCAACATATTTAGCAGTAGAACACATTAATCAGCAACGCAATACTATGTATCAGTAAATAGCGTGACGTGAGCAATCAAAACAATAGAAAAGCATTGAAGAAAGAAGCTGTAATAAGTGTAAATTAAAGAGCAGCAGTACACACAGGTAAGTTGAGAAGCAGACTACAGTCTAGATTATAGACTTCCAGTATGCCGACTCAATGACATAAGCATTGGTACAGTCGACATAAAAAGCTGGCAATACGGGCAGCAGCTGAAAAATCAGAAAACAGTGAACATGAAAGGCTGGCAGTACACTGAGTGAGGTAAAGAAGCAGGCAACAGATTATAGACTGGCATACACTCATAATGGGCAAAAGGCAAATTAGCAGTATAGATAATAGAGTGCCAGTGCACTGACGTAAATTAATCAGCAGGCAGCAGGCCTCATGACAAACTGCCAGTACAGCATTTGTCAACGTATTAGTTTAATAATAGCAAGTAATGAACCTGAGTTATTATCTGCACACAAACATGATTATTGTCATATTTGTCAACTTATTTGTTTCATAATAGTAAACAATGAACCTAAGTTCTTAACGTAAGAAGCAATGAAATTTGTACTTACCATAGCCGTGTTGAGGCCTAGTCCCGTGCGGAGCCCCCGTCCTGGCCTACATTGCCGAGCCAGGGGAGGTAGCATGTTTCCAGGCTGGGGGCTGGGCCGCTACCCCCACCACCATCCCCCCGCCCGTGCAACAATAATGGTATCTAACCACTATAATATCATTATCTACGGACTCTGTAGTATTAACTGCACGCAACGTGTTGGGGGAGGCAAAGAGGACATGACACTGTGAAGAAATAGCCGCAGCGCTATGTATATATTTATTGCATGTGGAACGCGTAAAAGAAAATGTCCCCTGTGAGCTCGACCGAACAGGCATCACTTGGCAGGGTCCGCCCCCCCCCCACCCAATTGGCGTAAGTTGGTACGGCCAATGTCACACAATAAATAAATACTAGCTGTACTACCCGGCTTCGCCCGGGACTTGTATCCACCACGGCCGGCCGCCTTTGTCTC
Source organism: Lethenteron reissneri (assembly GCF_015708825.2). Classification (NCBI taxonomy): domain Eukaryota; kingdom Metazoa; phylum Chordata; class Hyperoartia; order Petromyzontiformes; family Petromyzontidae; genus Lethenteron; species Lethenteron reissneri. The sequence goes on from NC_083837.1 coordinate 7,164,967, forward strand.
CCCAGTGGCGATGTTAATACGCCACAGCAGTTACTCGTTTGAGGCTGAGTCGACCTATGTGAGGTTCAAATAATCTTGATCGGTGGTGGCCATGAGCGGGAATCTAACTCGGTTCGCCGGGTTGGTAGCGCAGCGTAGCGTTAACCACTACACCCACCGCTCCTCACACACACAGACGCACACACACACAGACACACGCAGAAACACACAGACAGACACAGACAGACACAAAGACAGCACGCTAACCACTACACTACCGCTCCCCACACACCACACACGCAGACACACACACAGAACACACACACAGACAGACACACACACACACACACAGGCAGCACGCTAAGCACTACACTACCGTTCTTCCTACACACCACACACGCACACACACAGACACACACACACAGACACACACACACAGACACACACACACAGAGACACACACACACAGACACACACACACACAGACACACACACACAGACACACACACAGGCAGTACGCTAAGCACTACACTACCGTTCCCCCTACACAACACACGCGCGCGCGTCCATAGGTACACATACACGCGCTTGCTGCAGACACACACATACACACACATACATAACCGCACATACACACAAACACATACACACACATGCATACACACAAACATACACATACATACAAACACACACATACATACACACAAACACATACACAATACACACACACATACATACAGACACACACATACATACACACAAACACATACAGACACATACATACACACATACATACAGACACAGAGACATACACAAACACATACACACATAGTCATGACCCGGCTTTGCCCGGGACTTGTATCCACCAGGCCCGGCCGCCTTTGTCTCCCCAGTGGCGATGTTAATACGCCACACCAGTTACTCGTTTTGAGGCTGAGTCCCTCCCTCGCCACTCTGCCTCCCTCGCCACTCTGCCTCCCTCGCCACTCTGTAGAGGACGTGAAATTTGTATGAATTTACCTCAGAGTGGCGTGTTGGGTGTCGAGGCCTAGCACCGTGCAGAGCCTCCCGCCTTGCCTGATTTTCCCACCCGGCGAACGCTGGGTACGGGTGCCGGTCCCCCCCCCCCGCCGCGCTATTAAAAATGGCGTCCACCCCGCGGAGAAAAGTTGCTACTCGTTGCCAGGGGCAACCGCCGTCCAATGAAAGCTGCGAAGGCATGGCTAGCCGTTGCCAGGGGCAACCGCTGTCCAATGAAAGTGCAGTCCACACACACACACACAGACACACAGACATGAACGATTTTATATATATAGATATCCCACTAATTCATAATCAACGTTTTTGGGTTTAGATCGCGTTTATTTATAAATGTGTCGTAACCCTCCACCACCCGACACGGCCAATCAGTAAAAATGTGTCACGTTGACAAAGACAAATAGTTCACTGCTTTAGCCCACCGGTGTGTTGAAGCCACAACATTTACAATTTGAGTACGACGTTTCGCTGGTAATTGCAACCAGCATCATCGGGCAATTCGCCAGAATGGCGAGGCTCTGCTGTCTCCCGTTCTTATATAGAGCAGCAGCAGGGTGACGTCATCATTAACTCATCAACTCATCAGGTGCAAAGATTCAAGGGGGGAGTGATTGTAATTATATACTAGATTAGTAATCAGGCTATTGTTACGATGCGAGTTGTAGATTAGTAATCATTTGGAATGTTTTTTTGTGATTATGCTACATTAGTAATCAGTTAGTGGTTGTTTCCCTTATAAGTAATTGTAATGTATCTTATTTAATAATACGCTTCCAGGCCGCACTAAGCCTGTAGCTGTCTGAGCGATTAAAGTTATTTTTGTTTCTCTCAATTTCAATCGATTCTCTAATTAGTCTTTGCCAGTAGTAACTAGTTTTACACAACACTTCCACGTTGTCAAAATCAATTGAATTTAATCGCTCAGACAGCTACAGGCTTAGTGCGGCCTGGAAGCGTATTATTAAATAAGATACATTACAATTACTTATAAGGAAAACAACCACTAACTGATTACTAATGTAGCATAGTCACAAAAAAACATTCCAAATGATTACTAATCTACAACTCGCATCGTAACAATAGCCTGATTACTAATCTAGTATATAATTACAATCACTCCCCCCTTGAATCTTTGCACCTGATGAGTTGATGAGTTAATGATGACGTCACCCTGCTGCTGCTCTATATAAGAACGGGAGACAGCAGAGCCTCACCATTCTGGCGAATTGCCCGATGATGCTGGTTGCAATTACCAGCGAAACGTCGTACTCAAATTGTAAATGTTGTGGCTTCAACACACCGGTGGGCTAAAGCAGTGAACTATTTGTCTTTGTCAACGTGACACATTTTTACTGATTGGCCGTGTCGGGTGGTGGAGGGTTACGACACATTTATAAATAAACGCGATCTAAACCCAAAAACGTGGATTATGAATAACATTGGTCGCGAAAGCCTACGTGTTAAACTGATATCCCACTAAATCGCTAATTTTACTCATTTAAAGGTGACGGAGGTGAAAAAGGAATAGCCTATTCCCACGCAGAGACTTTTATTATATAAGATGCTACAGGTCCCGCACTAACTTAATCCGGCACTGCCTAAACCTGGGAGTGCTGAGCAGTTGGAAATCAGATTATCTTATTGGCCTTAATGGAATATATAAATGTCTTAGTTCCTGCAAGTAATGTGGGGTGTGTCCTTTGTTAAAGCCTTATGGGGTTAATAGCATAACCACGAGCAACATCCAGGACGGACACACTGCCTACTGGAATACAGCCGTGGGAATACCGCCTTCTCCACACTATGAGATGCACATTTTTTTTGCCAACCGTCTATTTTGAAGCGAAATTTCATCATGGGGGTGCACCTCATAATCCGGTAGGCGTGTGTTTGTGTGTGGGACCAGAGTTGGATAACATCGGCATACTCGCTTGGGGGTGCGTGCTACTTTCTGGAGCGTCTCATAATCCGGAGAGAATACGGTAGTGGGACACTGGAATATAGTGGATCTGTCTACAACAGAATGCCTGGTCTTCTTCACAGAAAGGTTAAGAGGTCATCGTGACCAATCACTTGACTCGATCCCATAGTTCTGAAGTTCGACGCGAGACTTTTTTAGATCTTGCTCTTGCATTGCCATTAAGACCAACGTCTGGCTCCGGGCCTTCCCCTTGGTGTGTATGTACTGTATGTATGTTGAACTTCTTTCGCATCGTACGTCGCCAACCATAACCCGCAGCCAACCACGAAATGGTCTCGAATTTTGTAACGTGCACAATTTTCGCACAAACACGTGGGAACACTACAGATAAGCCAACCGTGCTCATCGGAAGAGTGAGGGAAGGAAAACAAACTAAACGCAGAGGCAGTTATAAAAAAGTGAGTTCTCAATCTCGATTTGGTCACAAACCTCTGGGCTCTACTCCAGAGTGTGTCTGACGAACCTACTACCCTTCTCCATCCTGCACACGTGGCCAGTGTAGTGAAGAGGCAGGTGAAATAACTGCTGTTAATGGCGTCGGAAATTCAAATATATAGGACCACAGAGCTCGAACAATGTGTTGGCTCCGGTTATGGCTGGGCTTCACCCTTATTTGTGGCTTCCCATGCGAGTCCATGTGAAAAAAAGAGGTTGCACATTGCACATTCGACTCCGTTTTCGCGATTAACAAAAAAAGCATTTTTTTGGGTCTTTCGGTAAAGCCACGTAGATAGAAAAATAATAAAAACATTATTACGAATTGTTACTACGAACATTCGACTTACGAGCTTTTAGAGATACGAACAAAGCCGTCCGCGTGTCCAGTTGCCTGTTCGGACCGAGAGTCGTAAGTTCAACCGCCATTAATAGATGGGGGTGGTGGCATCTACATCTGCACCACGTAAAGAACCAGTGGCATCTAAATCTACAGGAGATTATATATTCCCCGTGTTTAGTGGACATGTCGTACACCGTGTTTGGATTCGACAGGAGAAGTTGGACTTAAAAACACATTGATATTCAAACTGACCTCTGGAATTCATGTAGTCTGATTATTAAGTGAGGTGCTACCATTCACGGCAGTGCTAAAAAAAACAAAGGAATCGCATCTTCAATGGAATCACAACTCAATTCATTAAATGCCATGGGCTGTGGGGGGTGGGTTTGGTATGGGGGGGGCCTGGTGGATCATCCCCCAACCCCCCCCCCCCCCGATGGATCCACGATGATCTATTCTTCTTCCAATTGAGGTCAACAAATGAGGTCGACTGCCTTGGTTACGTGCGTCCGCAGAAATTATCGGGAATGAGTTGGCTCCAAGCTCCAAGGGGTGATCGCTCTCAGACACTCCCTCGGGGCACCCCAGCCACTTAGAAATGAAGTGGAGGTTGCCCCCCCCCCCACCCCCCCGTCATACAACACCCAACACCTGAAATAAGTTAAGCAGAATGGAGGATGGAGGGTTGGTAGACGGGAATCGATGATAAATGTATTAGTCAAACTCCCCCCTTGCAAAAATACTCTAAATGCACGTTGATGAGGATCGGGAGAAAATTCCACGCGACCACGGGGAGAGATAGAGACACGCAAACTCCAAATATACAGCAGGCATCAGATGTAGGGTCCAGGATACGGGGACCGATGATAAGGGGCCATAACCACGAGCAGATTGGAGGAGGAGCCGGATTCAGAGGGATGGAAAGTAAAAATACTCGTCTAGGCTCGCCTCTCGTGTTTTTATTTTCTTGACGTCAGGCGTGTGTTGCGTTTATGTCCCTCCCTGCCTTTGCTATCCCTTCCCTCTTACTTAAAAAAGTAAATAAGTTAGTTAGCCTTCCCCCAATTCGCTGGGACCCCCTTGCATGGGTTGAAGCAGCAAGTCCCTTCCCTCTCTTTCTATACCCCCCTGCTTGTCCTAACCGGGTTGGCTCACGTTGACGGTGTGTGTGTGTGTGTACGTCACGACGTGATGTAACGGGCTCGCACATTTGCCTTAAAATAAATGAATAAATAAATACAAAAGTTACCCTTTCCCCAATTCGCAGGGACCCCCTGTTTGGTTTGGCGCAGCGAGCTCGTCCCCCATCTTTCTATATCCCACTGCTTTCCACAACCGGGTTGGTTTAATGTTGACGGTGTGGGTGTGTACGTGCGTCACAACGCGATGTATCGGGTCCGCACATTAACTCAATACAAAAACATTAAAAACGTAAAAAGATACCAGGCGTAGGTGCTGCAACACGCGTGTATATAGAGTATTTGCACCTTATGGCGGTACCCTCGCATAATGTCCGTGCTGCAGTAATTTTTAGTCTGTTGATGGTTGGCGATGCGGTAATCGACTCATCTCGACAAGCTGTACACGATGCACGATGCTGCATACGAGCGTCCACGGTTTCAGCGCAATCGTCCTCGCTGCGTTTCGACATCAATTTCGAATTGATTGGTACCCCAGTTGCGGAGTTTAAGTACACCCTTGGAAAAAAATATTGTACCACAAATAAACGATTTAATTGCCTTGGCCATTTTGTATTATTTGTTACCCCGGGGTACCGCCATAAGGATAATTTGGCCACTGTTATGAATGTCCACGTGATGATAAGCCACTTCTAGTCGAGCTATCATTTGTGATGGCCAGGTCGCTTCTGAAAAAGAGCTAAACATCAGCTCAGTGGGGTCGTTGGTAAAATAAAAAAAAACATTGTAAAAAATAAAAATGTCTACCTGGTGGAAACGTCTCCTCCACCAAGAGAGGAGGCTCTTGAGATGCCACGCGCTGGCCAGACGTCTTGAGAGAGGCGGAAGTACTCACACTTTACCCCACCCACACACGCGACCTGCCGATGGAATGACCGTAACAATTTGCCCCTTTATATTGCTTGGAGGACGGAGGCTATGGGGGGGGGGGGGAATTTAATAAACATGCCTCTTTGTTTCCAACTAAATGCGATCCTTATGCATCCCATTGAGGCCTAAGGATTGAATATCAATCAATGATTCACTGCTTCTTCGGGGATTAGTTCCTCTGGCCAGAGCCCATTCTACGTTGTACCTCGCGCATGTCCTGCACGCGGGTTCCTCTGGTTAGCTCACGAGCACTCATCTCTCATTCAACATGACACCGTCGTATGCAATTAATTCGCATGGAGATCATCTCCTTATCAAATGAGCGGCCGGAATTATTGGTACAAAAGTTCCGCATGGCTAGGGAATGTAAAAAAAAAAATAATATCGCTCGACAATGTGCGGCTAATTTGGATTTCCAAATGTTTTGTTCCTTAAAACGTTTGTTTTTATATATAAACATTTGTTTTAACTTCAATTACAAACGCGAATGAGTTTGTATCGTTTTAAAGGATGATGTAAGCCGTGCGAGTTACCCACACTTTACCCCACCACGCGTGGCCTGTCCCGTCGACTAGCCATGGCGAACCCATGTGTAGAGGTGTAATTGCACATGGCTACGAATGTTGAGGCGTGATTATGCATGGCCACGGATGGCCAACAAACACAAGGGGCGGGGTTACGGCCGTACACAAGGGTGGCGCTCGCACCGACGTCCGCATGTGTATCCCCCACGGGCCCCCCCCTTTGGGGGCAAGTCCTATAAAAGGTGATGAGCCGAAAGGCTCGGGAGTCGGGACTCAGCTTTAACCAGAGAAGAACGAAGACCTGCTAGTATAGGCCCCGGAGCTCCCCTGGCTCGCTGTCCTTCTAAGGGCCGACCAGGGCAAGCCGGTGGCGTGGCCCCGAGAGCCCAGACGAAGCTGGTCTGGTGACTCAGGGAGCCGGGATCCCAGCTTAACCAAGCTGGGACAGATAGCCTCCCCTAGTCCCATAGTGGAGGAGTTGGTATAGGTTAGAGGGGTTAGCTGTCGAGAAATCCCTGTAGCCAAGTGACCTGTAATAACTGTGTTGGTGTAATAAATAAGTGTGCCTCCGATCCTGTCGTCAAGCCTCCATATATACTTACTACATCTGGGGTCAGAAGTAAACGTCCAACGATGGACACACGAGGGACGACACGTACCAGGGAGTCGGAGATGGAAGACGCCGCGGCCGAATCACCACCAGAGATGGCCGGGGTCGAATCGGAGCAGCCGGGGCCGAGTACGCCCGCGCCGCTACGACAGGAGGAGGGGGATGCGTCGGCCGAAGGACTCCGGCTGGCCCACTCCCGCCTGGCGGACCTGCTCTACGCCGCGGCCGCCGCGTTGGAGGAGATCACGCGGCTGGGGGCTGGAGGAGCAGCGCGGGTTGACGACGGCAGCTGGCGCGGGGCGACGTTTCCCGCCACCCCGACGCGGCTCGCGGTCAAATTTCCCGCCATCTCTACAGTACGAGCGGAGGGCGGGGCCGGCCCGCGTCACGTGTCTGCTGAGCGCCAAGCACAAGCCGTGACATCATCAACGCCGGCCGGCGCGTCAACATCGGAGCGACCGGCGATGCCATGTGCACGGCCCGCCCACACTGTATCATCGGTGGGGAGCGACGGAGAGCGTTCTGCGGCCACGGACGCCGCCTTACAACAGCGTCTGCCGCCTCTTAAAGAATTTGTCGGCGCTGACGGAGACTGGGGCGGCTTCAAGAGGCGGTTCATCGCTCATCAAGAGATGGCGAACTGGTCGGACGCCGAGGCCCTACGCGCGCTGCCAGCGATGCTGGACAACGACGCCCTGGCTACCCTCACCTCGGCGCCGAGGGAAAAGCGCGCCACTCTACACCTGGCGTTGCAGCTGCTGTCAGCCGTCTATGGGCCGCCTTCGGACTGCAGGCAGCTGTTCCACGATCGGAGTCGGGGCGCCAACGAGTCACCCCTGGCCTTCCGGACGGCCCTCCTGGCTCTGGCGAAGGCTGCTTTCCCAAGGATGGACGAGGAAGGAGTGGATGCCATGGTGGCTGAGAAGCTGCTGCTACTCGCTGACGAGCTGGACGTCAACGTCCTGGCTCAGGACGACGCGGAGATGTCGTCCCTGCTGGTCGCGCGCCACATCCACGGGGGCTTGCGGTCCCTGCGCCGAAAGGCGGCAAAGGGGGCGGCCGGCCATGCCATGGCGACCACCGCCCTCCCATCGGAGGAGGTCTGCGGGGTGGAGCGGCGAGGAGAATGGAGATCGGCGGCACCGCAGGCTCGGAATGGACCGAGCCGCCAGGAGCAGCCCAGGTCATCTGGGGCGCTCACACGCTGCTACAACTGTGGCCTGCAAGGCCACGTTGCGTCAGGATGCCGGGCTCCCCGTCAGCGCGGGGCGACACCTCGTCAGGACGCCACGCCGTCTCCTCCCAAGCTCCAGCAGAGAAATACGGCGAGTCGCGGCACCTCACACGTTTGGCCCACGCACACATCCGACACACACTCACGCGCTCAACTAAACAGGGCTCCAAATTCCCCGTCCGTCGCGCGCGATTGTTCGGTAATGCGGCGAGCGCTCCAACCGGGTCAGTGGTCGGAGCTCGCCCATCGTGTCGTTGCTGCGTCGGCGGGATCATCGGTCGTGGTCGGTCACATTGATGGGGTAGAGGTGCGGATTTTAATTGACACAGGGGCATCGGCGACCATTATATCTGATTTGATTTATAACATCCTTCCCGTTCAAAGTCGTCCCTTGTTCCCTGTTGACGTGCCGTGCTATGCCGCTAACGGGGGCTCTCTGGGCATTATTGGCCAAATCCGCGCCACTATCTGCATTGGGGACATTAAATTATCCGGGCCTGTTTTGGTTTCCTCCTCACTCGCGGTTCCGTGCCTGTTGGGGACGGATTTTCTGGCCAAAATGCCCATCCGCATCCTTATTGACCAAGGGTGCATTGAGCTCCCATCGGGCCAACGCGTTACATTTCTGTCTTCCCCCACCACGGAGCGTCGGGCGTTTGCCACCGTGCAGGCGCTCGTCACAAAAACTGTGCGCGTGCCTCCGGGGGCCCAGATGCTCGTCCCTCTTAGGTTGCGTCGGCCGTTTGATGAAGGGGTTGCGGATCGGGGGGTCTTGTTGGGTCCATCTCGGGCCGGGGTCAATGGACCCGATTTGCTCGCGGCTCAGACTATGGTGCGAGGGGATGGGGACCCCTTCATTGCAGTCCTTAATGTGGGATCGCGAACGGCCGTGGTTCCTCAAGGGACCGTGCTTGCACACGCAACGCCGGTACCCTATGAGGAACCACTCGTGGGTCAGGTATCCACCGATCCTCCGTCGCGACCGCATTCGGACTGTGATGACGGATGGCTGGATGCGCTTTGCGCGGGTTCAGTGGACCTGTCCGACTCGCAGCGCGCGCAGCTGCGAGTTCTCCTGAGAGAATTTGCTGACGTTTTTAGTCAACACAAATTTGATATTGGTTGTACTAAATTGCTGCGACACCATATTGACACGGGTGACAGCGCGCCAATCCGCCAAAATCCCTTTCGGTTGAGTCCCGCCGAAAAGGATCATGTCAAATCGGCTGTTGATGACATGCTAGCCGCCGATATCATTTCCCCTTCCAACAGCCCGTGGGGCGCGCCGATCGTTTTGGTGAAAAAACACGACGGCTCACTGCGGTTTTGTGTCGACTTTCGGCGTCTGAACAAAATCTCTGTGGCAGATGCGTACCCGCTTCCTCGAATGGATGAGTCGCTCGATGCCTTGGCGGGGGCGCGATTCTTTTCCACCCTCGATTTGCTATCTGGATTCTGGCAGCTTCCTCTGGATGACGAATCAAAACCTAAGACTGCTTTTCGGACACCGCAAGGTCTCTTCCAATTTAACCGCTTGCCGATGGGTTTACATTCTGCGCCGGCAACTTTTCAGCGGTTAATGGAATTGGTCTTGGCAGGTTTGCAATGGGATTCGTGTTTGATTTACTTAGACGATGTCATCGTCTTTAGCAAATCCTTCGAGGAACACCTCCAGAGGTTGCGTGCTGTTTTTCTCAAAATGCGGGCTGCCAATTTGAAATTTAAACCGCAGAAGTGCCATTTACTCCGCGAATCGGTGCGATATTTGGGTCACATTGTTGGGCGCTCGGGGATATCCACTGATCCCGCCAAAACGGAATGCGTCAGCTCCTGGCCGACTCCCACCTCGGTGGGAGAGGTCAGGAGTTTCATTGGGTTCGCGTCGTATTATCGACGATTTGTGGCTGACTTCGCTACGATTGCGAAACCATTGCATGCCTTGACGTCCAAGGGAGTCAGGTTTCATTGGGGGCCGGAGGAGGAGACTGCTTTTCGCGCCCTCCGAAATGCTTTGGTGGGGGCTCCGCCGTTGAATTACCCCGATTTTTCACAACCCTTCTTGCTTGATACTGACGCAAGTAACACGGGCATCGGGGGCGTGCTGTCCCAGCTCATTGGGGGCGTAGAGCATGTGGTGGCTTACGGTAGTCGGGTACTGTCTCCAGCCGAACAGCAGTACTGCGTTACCCGTCGGGAATTATTGGCGATTGTTTATTTCATTCAGCAGTACCGCCCGTATCTGTACGGTCGGCGGTTCACCGTCCGTACAGATCATGCGGCCCTACAGTACGCCCTGCGGGTTCAACAACCATCGGGCCAGTTGTCTCGATGGTTGGAGATCCTCCAAGACTATGACTTTGTCACCACATATCGTAAGGGTGTCCGCCACACGAACGCTGACGCCCTGTCACGATTGCCACCCACTTCGGAGTGCGCGTGCCTGTTGGGTTCGGGGCGTTGTAGGCCCCCGAACGTCACCACCGATTCGGTCCTCGTGGCCGCTGCCGATGCACCTTCGGCTTCGGGTCCTATCGAGCAAGAAGGGAGGGATTCGTTGCTGGGGTTGCCGGTCGCGGAATGGGGACGCCTCCAAATGGAGGACACCTCCCTCCTCGCTTTGCGCCGTCGCGTCAGGGGGGCTGGTCAGGGGGTAGAAAACGTTGACTCGTGGGGGTTGTTCCAGGGTCTTTTGATGCACTGGGATGGAAAAACCCGGCGCCAGCGGCTTGTGGTGCCTGCTGCTTTAAGGGGTAAGGTGGTATGGGCTGTTCATGAGCGGCTTCTGCACTTGGGGGTTCACAAGACCTTTGCCACGCTCCAGCTGGATTTCTTCTGGCCAGGCATGGAAAAGGACGTGGGGGATCTCTTAGGGTCATGCACACAATGCGCGCAGAGGAAGCCGCCTGCGAGGGGGTCCAACCCTCCGCTGCAGTCCATAAAAGTTTCCCGGGTTAACGAGCTCGTCGCTCTGGACATACTTGGCCCATTTCCCGCTACACCCAGGGGCAATAGGTATTTACTAACGGGGGTTGAATACTTCACGAGATGGCCTATGGCCTGGCCCCTGGCGAACCAGTCGGCAGCAGCCATCGCGGAGGCCTTTGTCCAGGGCTATGTCCTCGACAAAGGTGCTCCGGAACGGCTGCTTACTGACCAGGGTAGGAATTTTTCTGGTAAACTCCTACGTGAGGTGTGCGACCTCTTGGGTACGGAGAAGGTTCGGACCTCTCCGTATCACCCACAAACTGACGGGATGGTGGAACGGCTGCATCGGACCATCACGTCCATGCTGTCCCAGCAGGTGTCGATATCCCAGACGGATTGGGACCTCCGTATAGCCGGTGTGTTGCAGGCCTACAGAATGGCTCCCCATGCGGCCACCGGATTTTCCCCTTTCTTTTTGATGTATGGGCGCGAAGTTCACCCCCCTGTGGCGACCCAGCTGAAGCTCTCGGCGCCCCAGGCGAAGTCTAACTTGTCCGAACACGTTAAATTTAACATCGCTAAATTGTCTGAGGCGCGGGAAGCGGCCGTGCAAAATTCCGAACTCCGCCAGAAGGCGAACGAGAGGCTTCGGTTGGGGCGGGTGCAGGTGGTCAAATGGAAACCAGGGGACAGGGCGTGGTTGCACTGTCCTCAGGTGCCGCTGGCAACCTCGTCGAAATTGGTACGGCCGTGGCGGGGGCCAGTGGAGGTCGTGCAGGTTTTGCGGCCGCAATGTGTTCGCGTCAAATGGGGGAGGCGCCGGTGGTATGTGCACCCCTCAAGGTTAAAACCATTCGTCACGCCGCCCCGTGGTTCACACACACACACGCATGGCCAAACGTGTGAGGGTGTCGCCGACTCCCCGTCGTCGCTGCACTCGCCTAACCTGACGCCAGCTGTTCCGTCCCCAGGTGAAACAGGAGTGACGGGCCCACGCCCACCAACCCCTCCCGGAGGGGTCGGGGGTCACTCGGCAGCGACGCCTGACCCTCTTGCACCCGGACCGTCTACAACCGTCACTGAGCGTGCCGGGACGGGCCCTTGTGACGGGCCCGCCGCGAGAACGCGCGCCAAAACGCGCAGACTTTTGTGAGGTCGGCCGTTGGGGGGCCTTGCGGACAAAAAGGGAAGGGGTGTTGTGAGGTCGGCCGTTGGGGGGCCTTGCGGACAATGGGAAAGGTGGCGTCCGGAGCGTATATATATGTTGGTTTTGGGGTATTTATCCGGGGAGGGTGCGTCGGGTTATTTTTTTTCTCTCTCTCTCTCTTCCTCTTGTTGTTCTTGTTAAAAATTACGCGAGGCACACACACGGGGTTTTCGTGAGGGATGCACCTTTATTCTGATTTTTTTTTTGCAGCCGGGGACGGCTGCGAGCTGTACAGGGGGGGGGGTGATGTAGAGGTGTAATTGCACATGGCTACGAATGTTGAGGCGTGATTATGCATGGCCACGGATGGCCAACAAACACAAGGGGCGGGGTTACGGCCGTACACAAGGGTGGCGCTCGCACCGACGTCCGCATGTGTATCCCCCACGGGCCCCCCCTTGGGGGCAAGTCCTATAAAAGGTGATGAGCCGAAAGGCTCGGGAGTCGGGACTCAGCTTTAACCAGAGAAGAACGAAGACCTGCTAGTATAGGCCCCGGAGCTCCCCTGGCTCGCTGTCCTTCTAAGGGCCGACCAGGGCAAGCCGGTGGCGTGGCCCCGAGAGCCCAGACGAAGCTGGTCTGGTGACTCAGGGAGCCGGGATCCCAGCTTAACCAAGCTGGGACAGATAGCCTCCCCTAGTCCCGTAGTGGAGGAGTTGGTATAGGTTAGAGGGGTTAGCTGTCGAGAAATCCCTGTAGCCAAGTGACCTGTAATAACTGTGTTGGTGTAATAAATAAGTGTGCCTCCGATCCTGTCGTCAAGCCTCCATATATACTTACTACACATGTACTAACTGCTGGGCATGTATGCACGCATGTATGTTGAACTTCTTTCGCACCGTATGTAGCCAACCATGCTAATCGGATGTTGTAGTGTTGAGTCTATGGGCAGTGTGTATGTTGAACTTCTTTCGCACCCTACGTAGCAAATTGTGCTAATCGGAGGTGCAGAGAAGGTCCGACTGAGGTTGAGGGGGGTTCAGAATTATTTTTAAATCCTTTATATTAAGTTCGCATGCTTGCTTGCCTGCGTGCTTGCTTAGGACCGTGCAAATCTTCCGGTCGTTTTTTAACCCACTTCCCGTGATCCAATCGAGCTGACATTTTCCACACAGACTCGTTGTGCCAGACAATTATTGTTCGTGAAAAAAAATTCCCCAAATTTTACACTTTTTTGGCAAAAAAAAATTATTTTACATATATTCAAATAGAACGCATTCATGGCTTTGGCTGAACGTCAGCGTGTAAGAGCCCAGAGCGTAACCCCTCCACAGGCCGTGGCGGAGTAGCGCAGTTGGTAGCGCCCTCGCTTCCCATGCCAAATGGTCGCGGGATCGATCCCCGCGTCCTCCACAGGCGAATATATTTTTAAATCCTTTATATTAAGTTCGCTGCCACGCATATAAAGGATTTATAGTGAAAAACTTTGTTTTTACGGGTTATACTTATTAGTCACGTGCCCCAATATTTCCACTAGCCATGAAGTTCGGGTGAATCTTCTCGCAAACAATTCTATCAAGGAATAATTAAATTGACTGCCTTTTGTCAAAATCCTATTCTTTATTTTTATTTTACCAGGTAAGGCCCGCTGAGCTACGTAGCTCTTTTTCAGAAGCAACCCGGCCACAAATGATAACTCCACGAAGTGGCTTATTGTGTTGAAAACAATAGCAGCCAAATATTCTTAACATGTGATGTCGATTCTAAATGTGGAGGGAAAACACGGAAGACCCGGAGAAAAATCCACGCGACCACGGAGAGAGAGAGAGATTCGCAAACTCCAAATATACAGGCATCGTCAGGGCCAGGATTGAACCCACGAACGTCTTCTATACCAGGCGAGGTAGTTAACATCTCCTCGCCACCGCTCTCGTCTGTGCCATCATACAAACGCACACACTGTGGCCACAGAGTGTGCACTACTCCACGGGGTCGGGATTTGCATGGCACCCCCGCTGAGAGATCCAAACTGACTCTCCGTCCCACACCATGGCGCCGCTAACACACAATCAGGATACGATTGTTGAAAATATTTGTTTGTTAATGCATTCCTAATCTTATACTCCGCGTTGATGTAACCAATGATTAGCACGGTGAAATTCGCAGCACAGAGATCGCCCGGCTCGATCTCCGGGCACGGTAAATGAAATGCTGACGGGTTTATTGAATCTCCTCTGTTCCCCTCCCCCAGAAGTAATAAATAGGTGGGGGTAAAGTGTGGGCACTCCCACCTCTACCAAGACGGCCTGGCCTGCGTGGAGGATTCGGCTAAAACACCCCCGTGAGAGAGCTCTCCAGAGCTCCCTCCAGTTGGAGGCCCTTCGCACCTCCCATTAGTACGGTTGGTGGTGGGGGGGGGTGCAGGGGAGCCAACGCCCCCCCCCCCTTTGCCCCCCCCCCCCACCCATGCCCCCTGCGCCCTCCCCCTGCATACAGCAGTGGCACGTTTAACACGCAGCAGTCGGCTTTCGCGACCAAAATTATCCACAATAAATGCGTCGTTAAACCCGCCACCACCCGACACGGGCAAATTAGCAAGGTTTTGCCACGCAAACAAAACGTGCCAATTAGTTACTACTTCAGCATGCACCGGTGCATTTTCGAGAGTAAACCCACTACAGCATTTACAATTCGAGCAGCTCGTGACATTTCGACAGTAATTAAAACAAGCCTCATCAAATGTTGCGGGTTTACTCTCCCAACACACGGTGTTTCAGCGTGCTGAAGTAGTAACGAATTGGCACGGCAATTGCAGGGCTGCACCTTCACCTCTTTTGATTCCTCCGCCTAGATGAAGAGAGGCGCCTCGCCCACAGGGTGGCAGCGCATGTGGACCCCAGATTGGGGAGCGGGGGGGCAGATGAAAGCGATCTCCACCCCTCGTCGTTTCTGGCTACAGGTGGGAGGGAACTCGCTAGTGTCTCTTATTCTGATTAATAGCAGCATATTTAAAATTGTTATTTTAGACGTTGCTATACACTCGTCTGCTCAGAAGCGGAGTGGATCTCCTCCGTTCCTCCTTTAAGGGAGTGAAGACAGCAGCAGCGGCGGAGTGTTCACTCGCCGGCCGCCGAATATTCGACGCGCCGTTTATGGCATCGGGTGGCCGCGTCGGCCATGCCCACCCCGGTCTCGATTCGGTCGATGGTCGACAGTTGGTGGCGTGTAAGGTTGAAACCTGGGGAGGTTCAACTGTAGGGTCGCTGTAGGAGATGTTGACTTTTTTACGGTGGCGGCTTTTGGCTGGCCATCGAACAAAGATGGGCGCCGGATTGTGCACCTTCGGATGCGCTTCTGCGGCCGTCTGTAACACTCTTCCTTCCGATAATAGGGAGCCACTGGAGCTATCCACTTTTAAATGTAAATTGGCAAAACTCAGTTCTTTAGAACAGCTTTTTGTGTTCAGTCTGTTGTCCTCTCCTTTTATGTCTTTGGGAGTGAGGCTACTGCTGTGATCAAGGAGTGAACTGGGGAGAGGAAATAACACAATTTCGCCGGGCACACTTTTTACCAGAGCGGTTCTCGAGGGGGGGAGGGGGGGGGGCCTGCCCGGATTATGAAAGGCACCGTCGAGCGGACGAAAGTGTGATGAACTCGACAATAAAAAAACCATAAGCTACGAGAGAAACCCATCTCGTTGTGAATAAATTGTGTAGAAACTCGCCCATCTCCGCATCGCTGCTGCCGCCATCACCGCCGCTCTAAGTCGACTGTCACATTTGCTCGACTTAAATTTTTTTTGGTGACCACTGTCGTAAGTTTGCAAGACTAGAATTACCACAGTGCGCTTCTTTAGGAATTGCTGATAATTTATTTCGCACAATGCACGTACACAGTTGTGTGTGTGTGTGTGTGTCGTGTCATGTGAAACTTGCAATGAAGCCACTGCTGTCATTTTATAACTGTTCAACGGACCACCTGGAGTTTGCGTTTTTAGCTCCTCACAGCGGTGCTACGATTGACTACTGCTGCTTCAACCAGTCGCTGCTGCATCGGTGTCACGTGTCGTGACGCGGTACTGCAAGATCCGACCGTGTCCATCCAGTGCTCGGCAAACCTCTGCATTGGCTTCCGGTTGCTGAACGGATACGTTTTAAGGTCACGCTCATTACATACACAAAGTGCTTGCCACAAATAAACCGCAATACCTCGTTGATCTCGTCAAGGAGCATAAACCATCATTACGCGAACTCCGGTCATCGTCGCAGCAACAACTTTTGGCTGACTGTTGAACAAAGACGGTGGTCACCGCATCGCGTGCTTTCAGATGCGCTTCTGCGGCCGTCTGGGAGTTATGCACTTTTAAATATAGATTCAAAACCCATTTTTAGGACTGCTTTATGTGTTTAGTTAGTTCTCCTTTCCCCACACATTCGATTCGCACGGTTGGCTATGTATGGCACGAAAGAAGTTCAACATACATACAGTACTGTACTTGAAAGGAAATACAGTACTCCACACGAATAGAAACCGTTCACGTTTGTGTCGCAGTGACCAACGCGGCACTTTGTGTGTGAATCCTTGAGGGTCAATGGGAAACAAGAGCACAGTTCCCAATTCTGATCTCCGCTATCCATCACGTCGCTCATTTAGCTCGGAGAGAGTCTCACTGATCCTCAGGAGGGTCCTGCCAGGTTTTCAAAGCAGGGGAAGGCAATGCCACCGAAGGGATAACACATGTGACTTGGCCAGGCCTGGCTCAGTATTGCGCCCTTAGAGTTAGTTATCCCCTTCATCCCCAATGCGACATCGCGCCGCAACAAGTTCCCTCCGCTTCTTGCTGTCCATGATAACATGTTGAGCCTCGCCCCAACAGAGATTGACCGCTGCCGTCAGGTGGTCTTGGGCAGGGCCGTATTATCCAATTGGCCACAGTAGCCACTGTACCTAGGGCCTACAAGAACCTTAATACGGCCTTGGTCTTGAGTCTCCCAGGTTTTCCTTTTGCCCGGTGATGTCCATCTTCGGGCAATTTTTGGTATACAATCCCCTTGGTCCATTCTGAGTACGTGTCCGTGCCATCTGAGTCGCCATCTCTTGAGTTTGTGTAATATTAAGACAACCAGTCTTCTTGTACGAGATGAAATAGGGATTCCGATTCTTGTTTATTTATTGAGGTTTAGTATGGTTATTATGTAAATATAGGCAACATTTTACCCACAAATAGCAGCATCTTAGCAAAGTCATCTGTTTTGCACTGGGAAATTCGCATCCGTACATCAACTCTTGACATGATCTGATATTGAAAATCGTTAAATGTAGAACGGTGCAAGACTTCAAGCGGTGTCCAATCAATACTATCCATTCTCGCTCTTGTCCCTAGACAGCTTTCCCCCAAACGACAAAGTTGAAAACATTTATTTTCCTTCTTTCTGCTCTGTTCTGCTCCACCCTCTGTGCTCCTTAATGCCTCCGAGTTGACCTCAGTCATCCGAAGTGCACGCGCCGATTCATTTTGCGACGGCTCTAATTCCCGCGGATCGCCGGTAGCTTGCCTCAAGAATCAACAAGGTCGCGCAAGAGCCGGTTTGGCCTTTTTCACCTGGCTTTTTTGTTTGTTTTGTTACCTCAAAGGGCAACAACTCAGTGACCTTGTCCAACGTGTGTCCACCCCACCTCAAGGGGCTAGACAATGACAACGCTCACCCCCTCACAGCAGCAGCGAGCAGTGCGTGCGTGGCCAGTGGCGCAGGGAGGGATGCGCGAGCAGGGTGCAACCGAGTTCCCGGGTCACAGTCAGATGAACAGAACCCATTACGGTTACTAAACTAAACTTTTTTTTTTGACCGGGTGTAAGGCCCCACTGAGCTGTATAGCTCTTTTTCGGAAGCGACGGCAATTGTTAGCCCAATGAAGCGGCTTATCACGTGGAAATGTATAGCAGCCAAATACTCTAAACGGATGATGTTGATTATAATTGTGGAGGAAAAAACCGTCAGAGCTGGAACAAAATCCACACCACCACGGGGAGGATATGCAAACTCCAAATATACAGGCATCGTCAGAATCTGGATCGAACCCATGCCCTCTTGTATATCAGGTGAGGTAGTTAACATCTCGCCACCGATATGTTATTTTTATTTTACCAGTTGCAAGGACCACTGAGCTGTATAGCTCATTTTCAGAAGCGACCTGGCCACAAATGATAGCCCAATAAAGTGGCTTACAATGCGAAGGGAAAACTGGAGGACCCGGAGAACCCACAACCTCCTGTATACCAGGTGAGGTAGTTAACATATCACCACCGCGGCGAGATGTTACATCAACAACACAACCCAATTGAGCCCTTCTGCATAGCATAGACCTGTATTGAGCCCTCATGAGAATTGTCTACAAGGAAAACATCTACATTGGTGCCCACATGTCCACGTGTACCACGCCATGTCGATCGTGGGGGTTATTTGACCATACTCCCTCACCTCGCTGGTCAGTGCGGGTACATTGCTGTACAGTACAGCAATGTACAGTACAGCAATGTACTTTGCCGCACTGCCCTCTGCCGACAACGTAGCCTCACAGCAGCCTATAGCACCTGTTATGCATTGCGGTGGTCACCCATGCAAGCACCGTCCAGGCTCAAAAGCCTGCTTAGCTCCTGAGGTCTGATCAGATGTGGGTGCAGAACATTATGGGAAATGTAATTTTAAAAAAACGTGTACACAGTGTCAGTACACGTAACATAATAAACATGTTTCCCCCATCACTTTGTGTTGGCCTTCTGGCCTCGAGTCATCATACAAGCATTAGTTAATCAAATCAACTCTTGACCTCCTTCGACCTTTTGAGCCTCATTATCCGAATGAGGCTTGTTAAACAAAGCATGTGGAGTGACAAATGGAAGTAGATATATTTAAGTGCAACGTATTCCCACATTTGCATTTGAAGATGGGGTATTTCTGAATAGACTTTTTGTTTGCGCGTGAGCTCAACTGAGCGTCATCGCGAAGACGGGAGATGCGGCCCGTCACCAGCATTCTCCGATAAGCAAAGCCGTGTCTGAAAAAACAATCGGCCGACGAGACGCAGAGGGTCGAAACCAATCCGGGGTTTGCTTTGTCCAAAACGAATGGTGCCGCGTGACCGCAATTTCCATCTCCGAGGGAGACGGCCGTCACGCTGTGGACACCTCGGTGGGGGGGGGGGGGCGTCTCGATGCGCAAAACCCCGGCAAAGCTGTGTGCGCTTCGGTCTGGCGATCGACGTTCCAAGTGGGGGGACAGCGACCCCCCCCCCTAGCAAATGATAGCTCAATGAAGTGGCTTATTGCGCGGAAATGTATAGCAGCCAAATACTCAAAACGCTTGTTGATTCTAAATGTGGAAGGCTAAAACCGGAGGATCCGGAGAAAAATACACGCGACCACAAGGAGAGAGACATGCAAACTCCAAATATACAGCGGACATCGGGGTTCGAATCGAACCCGCGACTTCCTGCATACCAAGCGAGGTAGTTAACATCTCACCATTGTGGCAAGCCAGAGTTTGGTGGGGCCTGCACAGCGATCCAGCACGGTGGTCACTCAGGGGCTTACCGCCATCTCAACACGATCTTACCACATTGGATATCTCATCGGCCATACTTCACCAGTGGGGCTTTCGGTAACAGAAAAGATCAAGACTGGGGCTTCAGATTTCACTCCCTTCCGATGGCGTAGCTACGGCCTGGGGAAGTCGAGCTCTCGTTGCGTGTTCACAGCGTGGTGCACTAACCACCATTGCCACCTTTGCAACCGATTGCTGTATAATATTGCACATGTATAATCTCCCTGTCACGTCGTCAAGATAATTGCTAATTGCTTTGACTCGGTGCCATTTCATTCCCTTCATTCTCCCCTTTCTCTCTCATCCAACACCCTGCCCTCCCCCCTCCCACCGTGTTCGCACCCAAACACGTTTCATTCTTCGCTCTGTACTCGCAGCGGTAGAGCGGTGGTGGCGTGGGTGGTTATTGCACTGGAGGATGGGGCGAACTGGGTTTGATTCCCGGCCACGGCTAACATCGGTGGTTCGTGATGCCTTGAGCCGGGCTTGGGTCTCCCGACCCCCGCCGTCACCATCCCCACACTGACCATCGCGGTGAAGTACGGTCAAAGCAACCGCAATGACCTACGCGACCTGGACAGGCCAGCAGTGGATCGACCAAGGGCTGAGCGTCACAGAGTGTGTGTGACATGCGTTTGGAAGTCGCCTTCAGATGCCGTGGCCATTTAAGCAAATAGTAAATGCAATCAATTTAAACACGATGGCTTTCGCGATCTAACCCAAAAAAAACTTTCTTATGGATAAAAAATGGAAATCCTAAATTCGATAAGCTTTTTTTGGAACGGCCGTGGGGGATTGTGGGTACACGAATGGCGACTTTGGGAGGCCTGCGGTGTTGTTTTGGTTCCGTGGTCTATTTGCTGAAATCCGTGATGCGGGCTCTACTGCCCGAGCGGGGCATTGTGCAAAAAAATCATCAGCAGTTCCTGAAGAACTGCATAGTGTTGTATGTATGTCGAACTTCTCTCGCACCGTACGTAGCCAACCATGCTAATTGTGGGTGCGGGGCAAGAACAAAGCACAAACAACTGTTTTAAAGAAATTAGTGTTTGATCTAGGTGACTTAAAAGCTCCAGTGGCTTCGGAATGTTGGAAGGAAGAGCTTTCCAGGTGGCCGCGGAAGTGCATCTGTTAAGCGCGCGATGTGGTGGCCGCCTCCGCTCGATGGCTCTCCAAAAGCCGCCGCCACCGCTGAGATGATGACAGGAGTTTGCATAATTTCGATTTGAAGTTTTCGTGACTGCAGGGATCCATACTCTTTGGTTCTTTCGGGAAAGTAACGTAGGTATAAAATAAAATAAATGAACATTTTTTGCTGATTTTTTTTTCTTGCAGTGGTTTTCCCACCTGATGATAATTGCTTGTTGCAATCGAAACGTCGTGATTTAATTTATTTTATTTTATACCTACGTGACTTTACCGAAAGAACCAAAGAGTATGGAGTTTGTGTAATTCCAGGGGCTTCCACTTGTCTTAGGTCTCCGCCGACATAGATTTGAGGTGGGCAAACAGTTGACTGGCTTTGCACTCACGAGGACCTGTCAGCACTGTACGGTCACCACTGCTCGTTGCTCGCAAAGCCTGCCGCAGGAAATCGTAGACGCGGAGTCTCCACTTCCCCACCCAGGGGGGGTGGCGGGGGCGGGGACCCATTAGCTTGGCTAATGCCAGCAATAATCAAATTGGTTAATGACGAGAAAAGCCATCAGTATTCTCAAAGGCGTCTGCTATGATATTTTTTTCCCTTCTCATTATTGTATACGGATTTAATTAAAACCCCTGCTGTACATTCATATTTACCGGTGATTCACTTGAAGACGCCCCAATAAAACCATTGGGATACATTATAGAAACAAAAACACCGTACACGTTTTCGCAAAGCCTCTACATGTCTCCCGTAAATTACAATCCACATATACATACAGTTGATCATCGATTATCCGGCTGCTTTCAACATTGTCTAGCGGTCCCAGGCCGATCCGGCGAAACCGCTCCGAAGGCTGTAACCAGTCCGACGATCGGCACCGTGTGCGTGACAAAAAATATCTATGCTTGAGTTGTGTCATATATTATATACGGTGCATTATACACTACATACAACCTAAACAATGAAAACACATGCTCCGTAATTACATCCCATGCGGATTCTTCGAGATTGAAGAGGTAAGTACGATACAGTAACTTTTTACAGTCGGATATTTATTCGTGTTTAGTTGTATGTTTATTTATGCCACTTCCATACAGTGAGCAAATTTAAAGCACTAAAAAAAAACACAACACGATCAACAGAATGTCATACAAGGATGTGCAAAAATAATCTACTTTGAATAATGACGATGCGGTGATTATCCGGCGCCCCCAAAACCGCCGGATAATCAATGTTCTGTGTTTCAATCTTAATTTGAAGCTTTCGTGACTGCAGGAATTACTCTTTGGTTCTTTCGGTAAAGTCACGTATAAAGATAAAATAATAAATTAAATAATTGCATACCACGACGTTTCGATTGCAACACAAGCAATCATTATCAGGTATAAAAGAAAGAAATAGCAACAAAAATCTAACCAGAAAACTATAGACAGACATATAAGCAGACAGATATCACAAAGATACACAGAGAGAGGACATGCATCGGCACAAAGAGAGAGGTCGTCTCTGTGACGGGGCCTTAAATATAGAGAGGGGGGGGCGGGGTCGGAGAGAGGGAGGGGGCAGAGGAAAAATTAACATGTCAATGAGTAGGGCGACGTGGGGTACGGTACGCAAGCTTGAAAATTAGGAGAAAGGGAGAAAGACACACTAAAATTAAATAACCTAGCAAAATATCGAAATGTAATGTAATGCAAAACAGAGAGTCGGTCAACACACAATTAACGCATAGCCTGGTCGATTACGTATTTCAAAGATTGCTAAGTTAGAATTTAAGTGTGAAAATTCTAAAGAGAGGATACAGGCAGAAAGAGAAACTGTGTGTTGACCGACTCTCTGTGTTGCATTACATTACATTTCCATATTTTGCTAGGTTATTTAATTTTAGTGTGTCTTTCTCCCTTTCTCCTAATTTTCAAGCTTGCGTACCGTACCACACGTCGCCCTACTCATTGACATGCTAATTTTTCCTCTGCCACCTCCCTCTCTCCGACCCCGCCCCCCCTCTATTTAAGGCCCCGTCACAGAGACGATCTCTCTCTTTGTGCCGATGCATGTCCTCTCTCTGTGTATCTTTGTGATATCTGTCTGCTTATATATCTGTCTATAGTTTTCTGGTTAGATTTTTGTTGCTATTTCTTTCTTTTATACCTGATGATGATTGCTTGTGTTGCAATCGAACGTCGTAGTATGCTATTATTTAATGTATTATTTTATCTTTATACGTGACTTTACCGAAAGAACCAAAGAGTAATGTTCTGTGCATCTAATCAGCTCAAGCCTCCCGTATATCACGTGACTTCTCAGCGGCAGGGTTTCCCAAACTGCAGTCCTCGTCCTCGTCCTCGTGACCCACCACCACGACGACGATGCTGGGCCTTTCCGCGTTCGCCAATGTTACTCCTCCTCCCTTCCAAATGAGCTCGTCCCACGCTGCATGCGCCCTATGATTGTTAAACGCGTCCGTCCCACGCTGCACGCGCTTAAGCAATGAACGGCCGCTTGTCCATCCGCAAGTTCGAGACGTCGTAAACGGCAGAACCCTTCTTGACGACGGTGATTGGCTCCACGAAACCGGCCGTTAAGTGATGTTGGTCGTTAAGCGAGTTGAGGAAATACACATTAGAGGCTTAATTAGATCCGATGGCATCGAAAGTTACCCCTTTTACACCCAAAATACCTACTTCATAAAATGTAAACAGTGGATATTAATACATGAATATATTTACAGCATTATAAATTCATAGTATTAAAAGAGAGGTGGTTAATCAACGAGTTCATTAATATTTACTGTATCTGTAGTGGTGATACGCGCTGGCAGTAGGGATCGTGTGGCAGCGCGTGGTGATTGGCTGTGTATTGCTGACACGCGCTGACAGTGAGGGATCGTGTGGCAGCGCGTGGTGATTGGTTATGTGGTGGTGACACGCGCTGGCAAAAGGGATCATGTGGCAGTGCGTGGTGATTGGTCAACTAGAGTGGGTGCTCACATCGTGGTCCGCATAGGCTCCACCCCCTCGGGAGTGGAGGACTATGAAAGGCGATATGCGCGGGCGCTCGGGGAGTTGGTAACCAGTGAAGACGGAAGACGGAGGAGGAAGAGATAGGGCCCTGAGACCACTAGCCCCACTGTCCTTGTAGGGGCCGGGACCCTGTGTGGCTCAGAGGCGGGACCTTGGGACCCGCGGCCGGACGTCCTTGTGAGGGCCAGGCTGCGGGACCCAGTGGTCGTGATCCATACCCCAGCTGGGGTGGGTCTGTGAGTTCCCCTGGAAGCTATGGGGCTGGAGAGCCCGTGTGTGTGTAGCTGGGTGGAACGTGTAGCGTGAGCTGTAGTTGTCCACACGTGTTATTGTGGCTAAGGAAAGTGTTAATAAAGTGTGCTACCCGTCAAGTGGTCTCCCGCCGTAATTTACAATATTACAACTGGCGTCAGAAGTGAAACAGTCTTCCAGCCATGGATACCAGGAAGACTCTTCGGACTCACGAGCGTGACCGGGAGGAAAACCACGACGACTCGGGCCAGCAGGCATCGGAGGGAGAAGAGGAGATGCCGACGCCACAGGACCCCTCATGGGTGCCCAATGAGCCGCTGGGGTCCAAGGTCGGACTCCGCGACGCGCACTCCCGCCTGGCAGAGCTGCTACTCACCGCGGCGTCCATCCTCGCGGAGATCACCACGTCTGGAGGAGGGAGAGCGGCGACGGACATCGAAAGGGGTCGCGTTGCGGATTCCCGCCAAAATGTGCTTCACACGAATGACTTTGAAAATCCCGCCATTTCCACCGAGCGGCCGTCTATTGGCGGGAATCGCGAGCAACACGTGGTGGGGGTCCTCTAATCTCTGCCGCTCACGTCATCAGCGTGCGCTACGGGCCGCCATCAGCCACCCGTCATAGGGGCCGCCATTTCGCCTACCGACGGTGCGGCGCGGGAAAATCACGAGGCGGAGGACGACGTTATTTTCCAGCAGCGTATTCCCGCGTTGACGGCTTTCAAGGCGGAAGGGGGTGACTGGGGCGCATTCCAGCGAAGATTTCTCACCTATCAAGAGATGTCGGCCTGGTCCGACGCTACGGCGCTGTGGACACTGCCTGCGATGCTGGACGACAACGCGCTTGCGGCCTTCAGGTCCGCCCCGAGATCGGCCCGCTCCACGCTCAAGGCCGCGCTGGGCCTCATGGCCAAGGTGTATGGACCACCTTCGGCCTGCCGCCATCAATTTTACGAGCGACGGAAGGCGGACACAGAGACCGCGCTCGCCTACCTGCACGGCGTTGTTGGCTCTTGCGGACGCCGCATTCCCTCATATGGACGAGGAGGGGCAGGACGCTATGGTTTTGGAACAACTGCTGAAGTTGGCTCAGGACCTGGGGGTCCCCATCAACACAGCCGACGAGGTGGACATATGTTCGTTGCGTGTTGCGACGAGCATCCAGGCGCACGAGGTCCTGAAGCGGAAACAGGTGGTCGTCTGCGCTTCTGCCGCGGTCTCAGCTCCGGCCCCGGTGGACACCGAGCCCCAAGTCATTCGCCCATGGGAGGAGGCGTTCGCTGCAGTACGACCAGGGGATTGGAGGTCGGGGGGTCGTTCGCCTCTGCGATCGACCCGCAAGCTGGAGCAACCGAGACCTCCGACGTCCCTTGTCACGTGCTACAACTGCGGCCTTCGGGGCCACGTGGCGTCCGGGTGCCGCGCTGCACGTCAGCGCGCCACGGGACCTCGGCTGAACGACGACCAAGGCCCCAAGTCGTCCCAACTACCCCCGGCAAGTCGCGGCACTTCACATGCTCGGCCTACATACACGACATACATGGGCCGCCGCTTTGCGGCGGAGGAGGTGCGATTGGGGGCCGGGGATTCGGTTCGGAAAGGGGGGTTCGTACGGGGCCCGGGGGAAATTAAATGGTCCGAGTTGGGCCACAGAATAGTGGCTGCGTCGGCCGGCTCGTCTGTCGTTATGGGATTCATAGACGGTATCGAGGTCAGGGTGTTGGTGGACACGGGAGCATCGGCGACTATCATTTCCGATCTCATTTATAACATTCTCCCTGTCCAATGTCGACCTCTGCTCCCGGTGGACGTGCCATGTTACGCGGCAAATGGGAGCTCGTTGGGCATTGTCGGTCAGATTCGGGCGAGCATTTGCATAGGGGATATTAAATTGGCGGGACCTGTTTTGGTCTCCTCTTCCCTAGCAGTTCCTTGTCTGTTGGGTACAGACTTTTTGGCTAAGATGCCCATTAAAATTCTGGTTGATCAAGGTTGTATTGAGCTGCCATCGGGTCGCCGTATTTCCTTTTTGTCTAACCCTACTGAAATAAGGACGGCTTGTGCGACGATCCAAGCGACCCATACGGTGCACGTGCCCCCGGGTTCGCAGATGTTGGTACACCTCCGGTTGCGGAAGCCATTGGGTGGGGAGACTGCGGGACAAGGCGTGCTTCTGGGTCCGTCGAATAGAGCTGTCGGGGGTCTGGATTTAGCGGTGGCTCAAACGTTGGTTCGGGCTTACGGGGACTCGTTCGTTATGGTTTTAAACGCTGGTTCGCGGCCGGACGTTATTCCGCAGGGCACCGTGCTTGCTCACGCGGCACGGGTCCCTGCGGAAGAGCGGCTTATTGCACATGTTGATCCCGTCCCGGCGCAGAAAATTCAATCAGGTGAGGACCTTGAATGGGTGGACTCGCTGTGTGCGGGCTCCAGTGATTTGTCGAGGGTTCAATTGGGTGCGCTGCACGCTCTGCTGATCGAATTCTCCGATGTGTTCAGCAAGCACAAATATGATATTGGGTGCACGGACCTGTTACGCCACCACATTGAAACAGGTGATGCGGCACCAGTCCGGCAGAATCCCTTCCGGCTGAGTCCTGCCGAGAAGGAACACGTTCAATCGGCCGTCAATGACATGCTGACTGCCGACATCATATGGCCCTCATCCAGTCCGTGGGGAGCACCTATAGTTCTGGTTAAGAAGCAAGACGGGTCCTTGCGTTTTTGTTTAGATTTCCGTCGCCTTAATAAGATCTCCGTGGCTGACGCGTATCCGCTCCCCAGAATGGATGAGTCTCTGGACGCATTATCTGGGGCGCGGTATTTTTCTACACATGACTTACTGTCGGGATTCTGGCAACTACCACTCGACGATGAGTCTAAACCTAAGACCGCATTCCGGACCCCAGGGGGCCTGTTCCAGTTTAATCGCTTGCCCATGGGACTCCATTCTGCTCCCGCGACGTTTCAGCGCCTTATGGAATTGGTTTTGTCGGGTCTGCAATGGGATACTTGCTTGATTTACCTTGACGATGTCATTGTTTTCAGTAGAACTTTCGAGGAACACCTCCAGCGATTAAGGGGGGTGTTCTTGCGGATGCGATCGGCTAAGTTGAAGTTTAAACCGGCTAAATGCCACCTGCTTCGGAAATCTGTAAGGTACTTGGGCCACGTTGTCGACTCTTCGGGGATCTCCACCGATCCCGCGAAGACGAACTGTGTCAGTTCATGGCCGACGCCCACGTCGGTTTCTGAAGTCCGCAGTTTCATTGGATTTGCTTCCTACTACCGCCGATTCGTTGAGCATTTCGCCACCATTGCCAAACCCTTGCATGCTCTGACAGCCAAAGGGGTCAGGTTTCGATGGGGGCCAGAGGAGGCCGCGTTCTGCTCCCTTCGGGACACCTTGGTGGGTGCCCCGCCCATATGTTACCCTGATTTTACGAGACCCTTCTTGCTGGATACTGATGCTAGTAACACGGGCATTGGGGGGGTGCTCTCACAGGTCGTTGGGGGAGTCGAACGGGTGGTCGCCTATGGTAGCAGGGTTTTATCATCAGCGGAAAAGCGCTACTGCGTGACCCGTCGCGAGTTGCTGGCTATTGTTTTTTTTGTACAGCAATTTAGACCTTATCTCTATGGCCGTCATTTTACGGTCTGTACGGACCACGCGGCGCTTCAGTACGCATTGAGTGTCGCCCAACCCTCGGGCCAATTATCACGGTGGTTGGAGGTCCTCCAGGACTATCAATTTACGACCACTTACCGTAAGGGGTTGCGCCACTACCAACGCGGATGCCCTGTCGTGGTTGTCGCCTCGTCCCGAATGTGCGTGCTTGATGGGGTCGGCGCGCTGTAAACCGCATGGTGCTGTACCCGAGGGTGAGTTGGTCGCGGCCGCGAATGCACCGTTGGTTGATGTTCCCGCTACTCCTGCGGGCGGGGACTCGCTACTCTCACTGTCTGTCGTTGAGTGGGGCCGACTCCAGATGGCTGACAGCTCCCTGCTCACGTTGCGTCGCAGGGTGGGGGGTCCCAAGGAAAGTCAGAAGCGAGCTGGCTCCTGGCTGCTTAAGCAGGGCCTGCTAATGAGATGGGACAATATGTCCCGGCGGCACGCACTCGTCGTGCCTTCCGCTATGCGGGGCAAAGTTGTTCTGGCCGCACACGAACGCCTCTTGCATCTGGGAGTAAACAAAACGCTCGCTCTGCTCCAGCGTGACTATTATTGGCCGGGGATGGGGAGCGATGTGGTCAATATACTGAAGGGGTGTGTGGATTGCGCGAAACGGAAACCACCGCCCGTTGCGCCAAATCCACCGCTGCAGTCCTGTCACGCCTAGGGGTAACAAGTACCTGTTGGTTGGTGTGTAATACTTTACTCGATGGCCTATGGCATGGCCACTCGCCAACTAGTCGGCGGCGGCCGTGGCAGACGCCTTTGTCCAGGGCTACGTCTTGGACAAGGGGGCTCCTGAACGCTTGCTGACCGACCAGGGAAAAAATTTCGAGCAAACTGCTGCATGAGGTGTGCGACCTTCTGGGTACAAATAAGGTGCGTACCTCCCCGTACCACCCACAGACTGATGGGATGGTGGAGCGACTCCACAGAACTTTAACTTCCATGTTGTGCCAGCAGGTGTGCGAGGCACAGGTTGACTGGAACTTGCAGGTCCCGGGGGTCCTCGCCGTGTACAGGATGGCCCCCCATGCAGCTACGGGATTTTCCCCATTTTATCTGATGTACGGTCGGGAGGCCGATCCGCCCATGGAGACTCAGCTGGGGCTTTCCGTGCCACGGCCTAATTCCAAGTTGGTCGACCATATTAAATTTAACATTGCAAAACTGGCCGAGGCACGGGAGGCCGCACGGCTAAATTCAAGGTCTCGCCAAATCGCCAACGGGCGCTTGCGTGCACGGAAGGTGTCCGTGCATGATTGGAAACCGGGCGATAGGGCCTGGCTGCACTGCCCTCATGCACCATTGGATACGTCGCCTAAATTATTTAGGCCATGGCGGGGACCCGTGGAGGTCGTGCGGGTTGCACGCCCCCAGTGTGTTCAGATAAAATGGGGAAAGCGCCGTTGGTACGTTCACCCCTCCCGGCTGAAACCGTTCTTGCCACCATATGGCCTTCCTTTATGTCGTGAGGACTGAGCATGTGATGTGACCGACGACCCGGGGAGGGAAATGTCTCCGTCTGATCCTCACATGTTTTCGCCTGATCCGCTCCCAGGTGTCTCGGAACTGACATCTGCCGACCACCGGCGACCTGATCCCCGCGGCACGGGCGGTTCTTCCAGGCCCGAACCGTGCCTTCCTGGGCTGCCGGAGCCACCGGACGGTCGACAGCGTCCCGTCCCGTATGACGGACCGGCCAGGCGGACTCGCGCTAGATCGCGCCACTTTTCCTGACCCAATAAATGAGGTGGAGGTGCGGGACGAGTCGGCCGGATCGTCTCGTCACGGCGTTCCCCGTCCGTTCGACCGCTCTATCGTTCCGTTCAAGGAGCAAGCGGGAGGGGGATTGGGAATCGAGGAGACACTGGACACGTCGGTCATTTCAAAATAACTTTTATTGTGTTACTCGTCGGTTTGTACATAGTTCGTTATTGTTACTGGTTAACATCGTTGTTGTGTTGTGTTGTTGTGTTGCATTATGGTTATGTTACGGGGCACACTTGGGGAGTGGGGTTTTTTTTTTTTGGCAGCCGGGCCGGCTGCGAGCTATGTGGGAGGGGGTGATGTAGTGGTGATACGCGCTGGCAGTAGGGATCGTGTGGCAGCGCGTGGTGATTGGCTGTGTATTGGTGACGCGCGCTGACAGTGAGGGATCGTGTGGCAGCGCGTGGCGATTGGTTATGTGGTGGTGACACGCACTGGCAAAAGGGATCGTGTGGCAGCGCGTGGTGATTGGTCAACTAGAGTGGGTGCTCACATCGCGGTCCGCATAGGCTCCGCCCCCTCGGGAGCGGAGGACTATAAAAGGCGATGCGCGCGGGCGCTCGGGGAGTTGGTAACCAGTGAAGACGGAAGACGGAGGAGGAAGAGATAGGGCCCTGAGACCCCTAGCCCCGCTGTCCTTGTAAGGGCCGGGACCCTGTGTGGCTCAGAGGCGGGACCTTGGGACCCGCGGCCGGACGTCCTTGTGAGGGCCGGGCTGCGGGACCGAGCGGTCGTGATCCATATCCCAGCTGGGGTGGGTTTGTGAGTTCCCCTGGAAGCTATGGGGCTGGAGAGCCCGTGTGTGTGTAGCCGGGTGGAACGTGTAGCGTGAGCTGTAGTTGTCCACACGTGTTATTGTGGCTAAGGAAAGTGTTAATAAAGTGTGCTACCCGTCAAGTGGTCTGCTGCCGTAATTTACAATATTACATATCTATAACAGTGCGTGGTTAACAGGGGAATGGTGGGTAAGTCAACACATTGGGCTCTATGGAGGCTTTACACTACACGACACTGCTATACACTACACTATTATACACTACACTACACATTGGGCACTATTAAGCGCTTAGTCGTTAGAAAGGGTGGTCGTTAAGAGGGCTTCTGCTGTAGTGAGCCATGTCCAGCGCGAGAAGAGTCGACGGCCCCGTGGTCAGACGACAGAATCAGAAGATGAATTTATATCAGGAGGAATCCGATGAGCCATACAACTATTTTTTCATGGAGTGGCGACCAAAAAGGGGGGAGGGGTTGACCGACATGGAGATGGAGCAATGGAACGAGTTCGTGAGCAGGCGCTGGGTGGATCATCGCATCGCAACACAGCGAGAAAGAGCGACAGCTTGGGGAGGAATTAATGCAGCAGTGGATTGATCATGGATGACTGTGATTATGAGGTATGTTTGTATGTATGTTGAACCTCTTTCGCACCGTACGTATCCAACCGCGCTAATCGGAAGTGCAGGGGGAAGGACAACAAACTAAACACAAAGAGCAGTTCAACAAAAATGAGTTTGTCAATCGAGATGATTTAAAAGTACATGGCTCCCAGAGGCTTCCTCATATCGGAAGGGGAAGAGCGTTCCAGACGGCTGCAGGAGCGAATCTGAAAGCGCCGCGCGATGCGGTTACCACCGTCTCTGTTCGACAGCTGAGCCAAAAGCCGCTGCTGCTGTTGCTGTGAGGGTGAGCGGAGTTCGCATGATGGTTTATTGCTGCTTGACGAGAACAGCGGGGAGATGGAATGCATTTTTCCGTACTTGTTTAAGCACCGAACGGAGTGGGTTAAAATATATCCCTTGACAAACAAATTGCCCGTGACTACATTTTTATTTTCATATTCCGCTATGTAAAATATGTAACGAGAAAATGTCAGCATTTCTATCTAGTCAGACAGCATGCGCACAATAAATTAAGTAAATGCCCATTCACAAATCTCAGGCTGCCTTGTAGATTTACGAAGCCATGCCCGCGGCGGTGTCGACATGTTAACTCCCTCGCATGGTGCGCAGGAGGTCGTAGGTTCTATCCTGACCTTGAAGACGCCTGTTGTATATTTGGAGTTTGCACGTCTCTCTCTCTCTCTCCCCGTGGTCGTGTTGATTTTTCTCCGGGTCATCCGGTTTTTCCCCTCCACATTTAACACCAACATCGTGCACTTAGAGTGCTCTAAACTTTGGCTCCCATCATCAGTACCACCCCTCCCCCCCGCGTTCAACAACTCGTACTGACCAGCGTGGTGAAGTATGGTCAGGCCTTTAACGAGCAGGGCATTGACAAAGAGGGCTGTGCGTGTTCATGTGGCGAGATGTTAGCTCCCTTGCCTGGTATGGATCCCAACCCTGATGCCTGTTGTATATTTGGAGTTTGCACATTCTCTCTTTCTCCTCGTGGTCACGTGGATTTTTCTCGGGGGCGTCCGGTGTTTCTTTCCATATTTAAAATCAACATAACGTGTTTTAGAGTCTTTGGCTGCTATACATTTCCACACAAGGATATAATCTGAGATGGCCAAGTCGCTTCTGAAAAAAAGTATATAGCTCAGTGGGCCTTACCTGGTAAAATAAATATCGTTATAGTTGTATAATTGAAAGGACCAGTTCTGATATCACTTAACAGTGATGTCAGAGGGTACGAGGAATTTAACTCAGGTCGCCGGCTTAAAAACGTGGCGTGTCAACCACTGAGCCTACTGCGTGATCACGGTGATTTTTGTTTGAATGTCTCTTCCACTTACAACAATGATTAAGCCTTCACCGATTAGCCTTGCAGTGCGAGGAGGTAGGAGGGGGTTGGAGCGGGGAGGAGGGAGGAGGCCAACATTTGGAACCACCATCACTGGCGATTTGTCGAGCAACTAGACTTGTGACATATGTGTAGTGACATAAGAAGGGAGGGGCTGCTGGGGGCTCTGGGACCCTGGGTGGGCCAGGCGCTTAAGCCTCTTGGCACCAGGCGTTGGGTTCCCAGGCGGGTCCAGACGCTTAAGCCTCTTGGCACCAGGCGCTGGGTTCCCAGACGGGTCCAGACGCTTAAGCCTCTTGGCACCAGGCGTTGGGTTCCCAGACGCTTAAGCCTCTTGGCGCCGCCAACGGGGGGGGGGGGGGGGGGGGGGCTGTGTGTGCTCTGTGGGATGTCTGGTGGCGCACACGGCCACACCCCTCGTTGGACCAGGCATAAAAGGGGAGCTCCCTGGATGATCAGGGCCCAGTCGTAGCTCAACACCCAAGACCCAAGACCAGCCATCGGAGGACCCTGGGACGCTGTGAGAGCCAGTGGTGGGACTCTGGAACTCCCGACTCTACGACCTTGTGAGGGCGAGTTCCAGAACGTAGCCAGAGTAGAGTATCTAGGCTGTGTACCTAGGCTGTGTACCTAGGCTGTAACAGAGTATCAGGAGTTTTGGAGAGTTGGAAAGGTTGGAGTGTTGGAGTGTTGGAGTGCTGTTGGAGTGGAATAAAGAAGTTACCTCTACAAGTGTCTCCGGAACTCGTTACATATGCAAGCCCACAAGAGCAAACCGAACAACACCCGTATTTGAAAACCCGCCGTGAGTGATGGGTTAACCCGCAGGCCAGAGTCAACTGGTGTATGGCGATGGCCAGGTCGCTTCTGAAAAGAGCTATAACTGTATATACATCAGTGGGCCTTACCTGGTCAAATGAAATCAAATGGTTAGAAGAGAATAGATTTAGAGAGAGACAGTCGCCTCGTTGTCTGCGCCCGAAATTAGAAACCCAAACAAACCGGTGCAGTCGCCCGCGACATGATGGGAGAAAGTCCGACACACAAACTCCGTCTCTCAAGGCGGGGGGTGAGGGGGGGTGAGGGGGGGCCGCAAGGGGAGTGCTGAGCCCCCTCACTGGGAGGTGGGCCACGCTGTTCCCGATCTTTTCGCTAAAAGCTTCGCTGGCGCGAGAGTGTGAAAAGGCTTTTTGTGTTCGCTAGTTTCTCGCCACCCGCAAAGAGGGGCAATCATCCCAAGTGTGAATTGTGTGCATTCTAATGTGTTTGTTGTTGTTGTTGGCACTCTAGTTCCGTGTGACTGTGTTGCTTGTTGTTGTTGTAACTTGCCGACCCCTGTGCCCCTGACTGGACATCTGTTAAAAAATAGAACTTCACAGCTCATCGGATTCCTCCAGGATGAATAAAGATTCTGATAAATAAACACTGCGATTCTGAACGCGAGGAAGCCCGCGACCAATCACTGTGCCTCTGCCCCATTTCTCGTCAGATCTCGGAGGCGAAGCAAGCTTGAGGAGAGTGGACAGCACCAGAGCGGGTGGGTGACCACCACCGCCTGGACGGTGCGGAGGGACAACTTCCATTGTTGTCCTGAACTTCTGTGCTCCCGCGTCAGTACCCCACCTTCCCCCGCGTTGACCAACTCGCACTGAGCAGCGTGGTGAAGTATGGTCAGGTAAGAGGGAAGCCTCCGTCGAGCAGGGGATTGACGAAGTGGCCAGTGCGTGTTCATGTGGCGAGATGTTAACTACCTCGCCTGGTGTACAGGAGGTCGTGGGTTCGATCCATACCCTGACGATGCCTGCTGCTGTATATTTGGAGTCTGTGTGTCTCTATCTCTCTCATCATCATCATGGTGGCTATGAGATGTTCACTACCTCGCCTGGTATGCAGGAAGTCGTGGGTTCAATCCCAACCCTGACAATGGCTGCTGTATATTTGGAGTTGCATGTTCTCCCCGTGGTACACGAGTTTTAGTTTAAACGTTTATGTACAACGGAGAGGAAGTGTGGGGTTAATGTCCAGTAGCATCCGAGGATGGGAAAACGATGAGGTGGAGAGCGGAATATTGACACGAGTACCTAGCGACCCAATTTCGATTCCCGCTCACGGCCAACACCGTTGACGATTAACTGAAACGGTCCTGCCCCCCACCCCTTCCTAGGTCCACTGAGCCTCAAATGAGTACCTGGTGTGGTGTGTAAACATCGCCACGAGGGAGACAAAAGCGACCAGGCATGCCACTGGCCACCCACCCCATCGTGTGCCACAGTGCCGGCCTTCATAGGTGCTCGCTAACAGCACTTGCCTCTACAGCCTGTTAAGGCTACTCGGGGATCTTTGTCTTTGACATGGGATTCATGTAATTATCTCAAGGCGCCACACATTGCTCGTTAATTGGCTTTCACTAAGTGGATAATAAAGGCGGTCATGTCAGTGTTGTTTAACACGATTAGTCTCTTGTGAGCGCTTTGTGACTTAAAATAGACGCGCGTTACCGAAAAAATCCCCAACTTTCTGTAGCGATGTGCCGTATATGTATGTTGCACTTCTTCCACACCAACGTAGCCTATCGTGATAATCGGAGGTGCAGGGGAAGGACAATAAACTAAACACAAAAAGAAGTTCTAAAAAAATGAGTTTGTCCATCTAGATTTGAAAGTGCACAGCTCCAATGGCTTCCTAACATCGGAGGGGAAAAGCGTTCCAGACAGCCGCGGAAGCGCATCTGAAAGCGCCGTGCGATGCGGTGACCACCGTCTTTGTTCGGTGTCCATGGAAAAACCGGTGCTGCGAGGATGATTGGAGTTCACGCGGTGATGGTGGTTTATGCTCCTTGACGAAATGCAGTCCCCGAGGGAATTCCATACCCGAGCCGTGTCTGTGTTCATACGCACTCACATTTAATAGCCTCGCGGCCAAATCGGCTGTCAAATCTCATAGGCTAAGCAGGCCTGAGCTTGTATTGTGTATGAATGGGTGTCGACCATCCACAAATATGTTGCCACAGGGGATAAGGGGCCACGCGGAGGGCATCAAAGGGTAGTGCAGCAACATGAATTGTCGTAATGTGCTTATGTATATGCTTCCAAGACTTATTGCCCATCGCCTTTATCAAACCGCACTGACCAGCAAGGTGGGGAAGTATGGTCAAATAACCCCCACGACCAACAACATGGCGTAGGGAAGCCCTCATCGAGATGGCGTGGTACACGTGGACATGTGACAACCAATGTAGATGTCTCCCTTGTAGCCAATTCTCATGAGGGCTCATTGTCGGTCTACGCTCTGCAGAAGGGCTCAATTGGGTTGTGTTGTTGATGGCATACAGGAGGTCATGGGTTCTCTTCCGACCCTGATGTCTGCTGTATATTTGGAGTTTGCGTGTCTCTCCCTGTGGTCACGTGGATTTTTCTCTGGGTCCTCCGGTTGTTCCCTCCACATTCAGAATCAACATCACGTATTTGGCTGCTATACATTTCCGCGTTGTAAGCCACTTCGTTGGGCTATCATTTGTGATGGCCAGGTCGCTTCTGAACAAGAGCTATATAGCACAGTGGGTCTTACCTGGTAAAAAATACAACATTTATTTAGTTTATAGTTCGGAGCAATATAACTGAATGTTCTAAGTGTGATGCCTGGCGTCACTTTCTAACGGCTACAAATTTAGTGATTCCTAGAGTGTCGGCAATCTCTGGTCTTTGGAGAGGGCGGGCTAGAAGACTTAACAATCCAAAGCTGGCCTTACACCTGGTAAAATACAAATAAAACATAGTTTAGTAACCGTAACGGGATACTGTGTCTGGTGTGAACTCGCTGCGCCACGGCCACGTCAATTCCAATTAAGGATCGCCGAGTTTTGCCTTCGGGGTAAACAGGTGAAGAAAATAATGATCAACCACCGTCTTTACGTACTTTCAGATCCTCTCAAAACTTTATCTGGCTCTCCGTGACCTCGTTGATGTTGAGGTTTAAACTAAACATGTTTTTATTTTACCATGTAAGGCGCCACTACTGAGCTATACAGCTCTCTTTCAGAAGCGACCTGGCTATGTGGCGGCTTACCATCATCACGTTGACATTTATAGCGGCCGAATACTCTAAACGCACACTGATTCTAAATGTGGAGGGAAAACCCGGATTACCGGGAGAAAAATCCACGCGACCAACGGGGAGAGAGAGAGAGAGAGAACATGAAAACTCCAAATATGCTGCAGGTGTCAGGGTCGGCATCGAACCCACAACCTCCTGTATACCAGGCGAGGTAGTTAACATCTCCTAGCCACCGATTAACCCCTGGATCGGCAACCAAGGAGGGGCGGGTGGGGGGACGAGTACGCACGCCCCATCCCGTGCTCCTGGGCCGAGTGTACGGATGGAGTGGCGGCCGAGCGCAATCGAATGCATTCCGCGATTACGCACACACCGCGGAGACGGAGCGATGAAATTGAACCGCCGGGGCGGACCGTCCCATAGCCAGGGTTCACGAGAGATGGTGGTGGTCGGTGGTGGCTTGGGGAGGCCTTCAATCAGCAACGAATTGACCATGGCCCGGCGGCGACGGCTGCGGGGCAACGTCGCAAGGAGCGAGCGCTCCGTGCCCCCCCCCGCCCCCCACTGCCCTCACGCGACCTCTCGGTGCTCTTCGCGTGCCACGGGGTACGCGGTCGCGTGTCAGTGGCACGGTGCACATTTGAAGAATTACCCGCGCGATGTCTAAATTACCACATTATCCCTCTCCACTCACCCACCCCCAGGTCCTTAATGTGGTGTTCCTAGAACCAGATGGCCCCGCGCTGTGCGATGAGAAGCCGTGAGCGGTGGTGGTTGGGGCAACGCTCTCTGGACGCTGCGCCCAACGTGCCATTGCTCCGCAGTGTCATACGGTAGACATGGTGCGGCCCTCAATTGACTTTGCTCGCTCCACTGCTTGCTCACGCTGCTCTGGATTACTCTCCCACGCATTCCAGACACCCCCCCCGGAAGAGGTTGGAGCACTCACACGTTACCCCACCGTACGCATCATGCCGATCAGTTAACTGTGGTTACCCATTTATACCGCTGGATATGTTAAATTTCTGTCACACCGCACGTAGCCAACCGTGCTAAACGAAGATGCGGGAGTGGATGAGTGTGCGAGTGGGTGGGTGAGTACTTATGTATGTTGAACTTCTTTCGCACCATACGTAGCCAAACGTGCTAATCGAAGGTGTGGTAGTGGGTGAGTGAGTACTTATGTACGTTCAACTTTTTTCGCACCGTACGTAGCCAACCATGCTAATCGTAGGTGCGGGGAATCGGAGGTGCGGATAGACAGTAGTGCCGTGGATTCAAACATAAAAAAAACCTGCTCATTGTTTCAATTGCTGCACCGGAAGATTGAGCTACCACCTCTGGATTGATAACCATTAGACGGAGACAGTATCCACCATCTAATAATACAAAAAATGTTTCAGCCATGCTGTCAATCCACTGCTGGATGAAGACCTCCCCTCGTCCGCTGGTCATGGAGTGGGAAGCGGGGATCGGTGGCGCAGTGGTTAGCACACTGCGCTACGAACCTGATGACCCCAGTTCGATTTCCGCTGACAGTCAATATCAGTGGTGAATGTGTGAACTGATCCTGGTCCTCCCCTCCGTCGACTCGTCTGTGAAAATAATGGACAACTGTGGAAAAGAGCCTTATAGGTTATCGGATTCCTTCAGTATACATAAATATTCCTTTTCTGATCTGATTCAGTGTGCTACCATCACCACTGGGTAGACAAAGGCGTCCAGACATCCGTGGTGTTGGCCATCCAGCCCCCTTGTGTTGCAGTGCCAATCTTCATAGGTGCTCGCTAAGGCCACCTGAACCAACAGTTATGTCAAAGGCTATTCCTGGGGATATTGGTATTTGACAAAAGTGTACATACTTTACTAATCTGGTCAGTATGTGTCGGTGGAGAGCCCAGAACTAGTTCAGATATCAGCCGCCACTGACGTTAGCCGTGGCTGGGAATTAAACTCAGGGCACAAGGTGCATTGTGTAGTGTGCTAACCACCGTGCAACCACTCAACCTGCAAATGGCCCGAAAAATTGTATTTGAGATTATAAACTGCAGAGCCTCATTGCTTGTAGTGACATAGGGGATATCACTGTATGGTGCCGGCCCGGGAGGGTCGTGCCGTTCGATGTTCCTACATCGTGGACAGCACCATGTGGGTGGCTGTGTGTAGTACCAGCCCTAGCGGGGCTTGGCGATCACTGGGATAGTGTGGGCACCACGCACAGCGTGTAGTGGGGCTCCTCCGAGGGGGAGGGAGTGAGTGTCAGCCCAGGGGCAGGGTTGCCCCGGGCCATGGCACTCTGGTTGACCCCGTAGACACGTGATCCGGAATGTACACACAGGGAGCCCTAGGTGGGAGGACTAGTGGGTGATCACGTGTCCAGAGAGAGCTCTTGAGAAGGGTCGAGAGGGAACGAGAATGTTCGAGAAGGCGGGCGGGGTCGATGGCGGAGCGGCCTCGATCAGAGAGGGATATCAGGCGGGTCCCTGAGAGGGACCGGGGTTGCTGCATTCTACAAGCTGGAAGCTCAACATCTACAAGCGGGAAGCTCTACATCTTAAGCTGAAGCTCTCCGTCCTACGAGACAACTACGTGGTTGGAGACCCGAGTGAGGAATCGACCCTTCGTAGCAGTAATTCGCTGTAGTCTGGTAAAGGGGCAGTTACCCCCTTGTGTTACGGTGTTACAAATAAAAGTATTGCCTCTAAAAGGAACAACGTCTGCGACTCAGGTTGGACCCACTACACTTCTATCCAATTTTCCATTCTTCTTCACATGTGCCATAGTCATAACCATTTTTTTCATCACTGATGATTATAATGGCTCTACATATTTCCATTCATCATTAAAAATTGTGCTAACAATACCTTTGTAATATTCTTTTCTCAGAACATTGCTCTTTTCACAGACAACTTTAAGGTGTTTTTTGCACAACAAATGCTCTTCATGTAAAAACACCGACCTTTTTTCTGTATAATGCTGCGAAGTATACTGCAAGCAAGTGGGTGCCGCGGTAGTATACAGGTCGTGGGTTCGATCCTGATCCAGACCCTGATGATGCCTGTATATTTGGAGTTAGCATGTTCTCCCCGTGGTCGCGTGTATTTTTATCAAGATCCTCCGGTTTTTCCCTTCACATTTAGAAACATGCGTTTAGAGTATTTGGCTGCTATACATTTCCACATGATGGTAAGCCACGTCGTTGGGCTATCATTTGTGATAGCCAGGTTGCTTCTGAAAAAGAGCAATATAGCTCAGTGGGCCTTACCTTGAAAAAAAAAATGTTCAGTAGTTTCGTTTTAAGTGGACTTGGGGATGACATGCCACTAAGAATAGATGACGGCCCGTTATCCAAAATACGGTCGATCATCGATTATTCGGCAGCTTCAGGGGGGGAGGCAATGGCAGAGCCAGGATTTTCAGGTAAGGAGGGCAACTCCTCCAGCAATGAAAATTGACAGGAGTTGTCAGTAAGTCAGGACTTGCCCCTTACTCTTTGGTTCTTTCGGTATGTCACGTAGGTAGAAATAAAACAAAATGAATCACGACGTTTCGATAGCAACACAAGCCATCGTCTTCAGGTGAAAATCACGACAGCCGCAATGTTTGCTGACTTGTGAAGAGAAGTTGTTACCAGCAAGAGTTTATATAAGTTTTTGAGAACAAAGGTAGCCGAAATAGTGTTAATGGGGTATTATAGTGCAAAGGTAATACATAGCGTGGCATGTTCAAGGAAATTAAATTAGATTAGCATGTTGGATTATGGTGCAAAGTTAATGAGCTTCCGTAGCGCATAAGAGCTCAGATTAGCATGTACAATTAGCATATGTATTTTGATGAGAGAATCATGTAAAAGTTAATTAAAAAATTTGCAAGTTAATGTCAGTCTATGTGTAAGCAAGAATAGCATGTCGATTCGACGCATGTGCGGCGATGGTGCATGTGTGATCGGCATCACGCTCGCTGAAGGTGTTTGCCTTCAGGGAAGTCATGTACTGTAGACGCAACTGCGCACAATTCTGAGTCACTTATAACTGCTTTGCCGTTACTTATTGCCAATTATGGACTCAGACTATTGTCCTATCATCTCATAGAGTCCCTGGCACGTAATATGCTACACAGTGGCAGTGGGGGTCGCAAAATGCCGATTTATTACCAACTATCTTTACTACCCGGCTTCGCCCCGGACTTGGATTCACCACTCCCGGCCGCCTTTGTCTCCCCAGTGGCGATGTTCACACACCACACCAGTTACTCGTTTGAGGCTGAGTCGACCTATGGGAGGCCCAGAACCAGGTTCAAATAATCGTCACCGGTGGTGGCCGTGAGCGAGAATCGAACTCGGGTTGCCGGGTTCGTAGCGCAGCGTAGCGCTAACCACTACACGACCGCTCCCCCCCACACACGCGCGTCCATAGGTACACATGCACGCGCTTGCTGCAGACACACACAACTTTCAGGGTGCGTAAGGTAGTTAACGACTGAAATAATAAAGCAATGCTGCGTGAAGAACGCCTTAGACCTGCAACACATTTGTATGGCACTTTACTCGCAGAGCGTTGGGGGGGGTGTGCGTGACATCAGCAGGCACACTGCGTTACGCTTCCGCATGCGCGGGTGACACGACATGTGACGTCACAGCTCACTTGCCGTGCAAAATATATGCATTATTGTGCCCCCCCCCCCCCCCCCCCCCAAAATAAAATACAAAAGTCTATTTTTATAATTTTTGCATGGTGTACAGTCTGGAAAGTACCCACATGGCAAATTTAAAGTTTGTTGCATGTCGGGAAGTACGCTAAACATTTTAAACAGACACACATTCACAAAATTCCCTTTTGTGTATGTAGATAAACCCCAATGATCCGATCGAAATTAGGGATTTCGATCGGATCATTGGGGGGGCACGTGCCACCCCCCCCCCCTCCGCCAGTGGGGAGAGGGGGCGCCGGATTTTGAAAAACGCCGGATAATCATCAACATCATTTAAAATAAATTATTGTTGCACATTCTTTCGTCGCGTTACATTTGTTTATAATGTGAAATTGGCATGAATACACACACACAGACAAAAATAAATATCCTCCAAGAAGTTACCGTATTTACTCGACCATACTTATCACTTCTATGGCTGGCAAAATCCCATCACCACCTCCACGCGGTGCCGGCTGAATTCCAACCAACGGTGAGGGTCTTTGGCGTCAGATGGAGTGACCCACCGGCCAAAGTATTTCTGTGTCGCATCTATGGCAACGTCAAATCAACTTGGAACAAGCTAGGGCGCCCCCCGGGGGAAACGCGCGCCGTCCTCGCCCAAACGACGCGAGAAGTGGACGAGGGCTACCTGCTCATGGATGGGGCAGGCTAAAGAAGTTAGTCCGACTTCGGCTGAGAACACTCAACATCGGAACATTGACAGGGAGAAGTCGAGAATTGTTAGCTGCCCTAAAGGCCCGTCGTATCGACATCGTATGCATCCAAGAAACGAAGTGGAGTGGAGCAAAGGCCAGGGAGATTGGAGAAGGATACAAACTGTTCTACAACAGTGAAAGAAACACCAAGAACGGCGTTGGAATCGCAGTCAGCCAAAATCTACGAGACAACGTCGTGGCCGTCCACCGTGTTTCCGACCGCCTCATGTCCATCGAAATCGACTCAAACGACCTACGCCTCCGGGTGGTATCTTGCTATGCGCCGCAGCCTGGCTGCCCAGCAGATACCAAGGAGGAATTTTGGGAACAATTTGATGGACACATGCAATCGATAAATGGAGAAGAGCAGTTAGTAATTGGTGGAGAACTAAATGGACACGTTGGAAACGCCCGGGATGGATACCCTCGAAACCATGGTGGCCAAGGATATGGTACCCGGAACGATGAGGGAAACCGAGCCCTCAACAGCATGTTCCCATTGTCACCATCAACGGCTACGGCGTTGTGCCCTACATCATTGGCTGCGACGGCGCCATCATCTGCTACGTCGTCTCGCATGACAGCACTTTTGTCCTCAAAATTGTCGACTCTGTTCAGGATATGGTACCCGGAACGATGAGGGAAACCGAGCCCTGGACTTTGCGGAAGCCCATGATCTTGTCCTCGCCAACACCTTCTTCAAGAAGAGACCGTCCCATCTCATTACGTACGCCAGTGGTGGGAGATCAACTCAAATTGATTACTGGCTTGTCAAGCGGGATAAGGTGAAAACGGTGACAAACACTAAAGTCATACCATCGGACAATATCGCCCCACAACATCGCATCCTGGTCATGGACATGAAAATGGACATTGGCCAGCGACATCGCCCACCAACAACGGGACAGCAGCGAATTAAGTGGTGGCGGATGAAGGAATGCAAGGATCAGCTGAGAGTCGCCCTCAATCAGATTGACGTGAACACCAACCGACCAGCGAATGCGATTTGGGAAGATCTCGCCGGCCAACTGTGCACAGCAGCAACGGAAGCACTGGGGCTAACTAAGCCGGGAAACACTTAATTGACAAGCAAATATGGTGGTGGAACGAAGAAGTTCAGCTAGCAGTGAAAGAGAAGAAGCTAGCTTTCAAGAAGTGGCGCCAAACGCTTGCAGATCTGGATTACCAACAATACAGAAACTGCAAATTGGCAGCGAAGCGAGTAGTAGCAGCGGTGAAATTAGCTCAATACGACCAACTGTATGTCGAACTGGACACCCCAGAAGGTGCCAATAAGATATGTCGACTGCAAAGGCACGCCATCGTTCGACTCAAGATATTGGTCAGGTCAAATGCATAAAGGATGAGAATCACAGCGCTCTCAGAGACCCGCCCGCCATCCTTCAACGCTGGAGCGACTACTTCTCTGGAATCTGCAACCAGGAATTTCCCCACCCACCTATTATTAGCTCTGAACACGTCCTCGGTCCGGTTTCACCTATCACCATCACCGAACTGTAACAAGCTATCAAGAGAATGAAGAATGGGAAAGCGACTGGCCCGGGCGATATCCCTGCTGAGGCCTGGAAGATCCTTGGCAGGCAGGGTGCTGCCCTCCTTACCCAGCTCTTCAGCACCATCACGAGCACCGGTGAGGTCCCAGAAGCCTGGTCGACCAGCACGACAGTTCCAATTTGGAAGGGTAAAGGGGACGTGGCAGAATGCTCGAATTGCAGGCCAATCCGGCTCCTGTGTCATGCGATGAAGATCTTTGAGCGAGTTTGGGACACGAGGATTAGAAACATCATCACCCTATCACCCAACCAATGCGGCTTCGTCAAAGGATGTGGCACTACGGACGCCATATTCGCGGCGAGGCTTCTGCTGGAGAGGCACAGAGAGAAGAACAAAGCTGTGCACGTGTCGTTCCTCGACCTTGAAAAGGCATTTGACAGAGTCCCCCACGACCTCATCTGGCACTCGCTTCGATCCCATGGAGTCCCTGAAACCTACGTGCATTGGGTGCAACTCCTATACAAGAAGGTCACCAGTGCAGTCAGGTGTGCAGTGGCATATCACCGCCATTTCCCATCAGCGTTGGAGTGCACCAAGGATCGGCCCTGTCACCACTCCTGTTTATCCTGTGCATGGACACGATCACTGCCGACCTGCACACGCCCCTGCCATGGTCAATTCTCTACGCGGATGACGTCCTCCTCTCAGATGAAGAGAGAGGAGAAGTGGAAAGACAAACGCGCCTGTGGAAGGAACGTTTGGACGAAAACGGGATGAGGTTCAACATCAAAAAGACGGAGTATATGGAGTGTGGCCCCCAAACCGACGGCACCATCAGCATTGACGGAGAAGATCTGAAGAAAGTGACGGACTTTAAGTACCTGGGCTCCACCATCAGCTCAGATGGTAGCATCACGACTGATGTGAGGTCACGAGTCAATGCGGCATGGATGAAGTGGAGGAAAGTCACCGGAGTCCTCTGTGATCGGAAAATGCCGGATAGGCTGAAGGGAAAAATTTACAAGACCATCGCCCGACCGGTGGCACTCTATGGATCCGAGTGCTGGCCAGCCACAACTGTACACGAACAAGCTCTCCACACCATGGAGATGAGGATGCTCAGATGGAGCCTCAGACTCACTCGATGGGATCGTGTCATGAACGAAGACGTTCGGAAGCGACTTGGTGTGGCCCCCATTGCGGACAAGATGCTTGAGGCAAGGCTTCGGTGGTACGGCCATGTGATGCGAAGTGAAGAGTCATCAGTGGCCAAGACTGCCATGCGTATTGAGCCA
Organism: Lethenteron reissneri; assembly: GCF_015708825.2. Lineage (NCBI taxonomy): Eukaryota > Metazoa > Chordata > Hyperoartia > Petromyzontiformes > Petromyzontidae > Lethenteron > Lethenteron reissneri. The sequence continues at coordinate 7,209,733 of NC_083837.1, forward strand.
GAGGGCCGCCGTCCACGCGGACGTCCGAAGAAGCGATGGATGGATCGAATAAAGGAAGACATAAAGACGGTCAACGCATCCCCTGAAGATGCCCTGGACCGAGCCAAATGGAGAAGACAATACCGAAAAGCAGACCCTGCGCCACAGCCGGAACAACGCTAGGAAGAAGAAGAAGACTTATCACTTCTATCTCGAAGACTCCACATGGGGTAATGTATATAGACGTGCAGTATTTTCACTGTTTAAGTTGTATGTGGTGTATAATGTACCGTATATAATATTTAACACTGAAATGAAGCATAGATTTTTTTTGTCACGCACATGGTGCCAATCGTCGGACTGGTTACAACCTTTGGAGACGGCCGGATAATGTTTGAAGCAGCTGGATAATCAATAATCAACTGTAATAGCAACAGTGGCAGGTAAGGAATGCGAGGCCTTTACCCAGCAGTGGATTGACCATGGCTAATGATGATGATATTGATAAATGATGATGCGTGTTTGTGTGTAGTATTTTATGGGTATCCCTGCACCGCATCGCATTAAGCGATTCCAGGACCTGGGGGATTTTCCCGGATTACATCGCTCGGTCGTCGAATTTAGTGGGATTACGAAGTGATGATGGAATTTGTTACACGCACTTAATTTCCACAGGCTGCGGTCAAGCGATGTAAATAATCAAAGAACGAAATGTATAGAGAGAGGGGACTTCAAAGCCAGTTTATTTACAGGCTGTAGTGACAGATTCTGCCAGGCTGCAGTGAAAAATATCTTTATAGCTCACTGGACTACTCCAGGATAAATATTTAGATTTTATTTAAATGCCCTTTTATATAAAGTAGAAGCCCTCTTAATGATCAATCGCTTAACGATGGCCCTCCATGGAGCTCAATGTGTAGTGTATAGTGTAGTATAGTAGTGTAGTGTACAGTAGTGCAGTGTATAGTAGTGCAGTGTGTAGTATTGTAGTGTATAGTATTGTAGTGTATAGTATTGTAGTGTATAGTAGTGCAGTGTATAGTAGTGCAGTGCCTCCATAGAGCCCAATGTATTCGCTTACCGACCACTGTTGTCGGTACAGTAAATATTTATTAATGCATTGATTGACCACGCTTCTTTTAATGTGTTTATAATGTTGTAAGTATTTTAATTATTAATATCCCTTGTTTAAATATGAACCTTATGGCGGGACCTGGCGCGAATCACTGTTGTCGCCCAAGCGCAGAAGAGCTGAACAAGCGAATGCACTCCATGCTCGGGTATGGCCAGGATCATTGGCAATCCCTGCCTGCATCCACCTTTGGCGAATCGCTTGCTGTTCTCGAGGACTTCCAGAAAACATTCAGCGGCAATTTCATCGCGAGGTGATGGAAGAAGCGCATCATTGAGTATGTCAGCCTTTTCAACAGCACGTTCCCATTGTCACCATCAACGGCTACAGCGTTGTGCCCTACAACGACGGTGCCATCATCTGCTACGTCGTCTCGCATGACAGCACTTTTGTCCTCTAAATTGTCGACTCTGTTCAGCAGCGAAAACAGTCGTCGGATGGGCGGTAGTGGTGGATCGCAGCAAATCTTCCCGCTTCATTAAGTTCGTGAACGTTGCAATCACAAGGACACTGCAACGGCCCGTGCCATCAACATTCTCGATGATGATGCTGTTAGCAAAATTCGGGACGATTGGCAGTCGATGGAGACCGACTGGAGCATATCTGAATGGCAATAGTTGGAGAAGATTGTCCTGCAGATGCTTCAGCAGGGCCTGTCGGAGAGGGCGATTCATGCGATCATCCTGGTCGGCGGTTCCAGGATCCATCGATTGTGGAAAACCCTCGAGAATGGCATCAAAACGCTGCATACGTGACGCCCGCCAAAGGTTCCACATCATGCCCTTGCTGATGATGATCTCGACGCCATCAAGGAGAATTCCAACACGTGGGAGGTCAAGGACGGCTTTCCCTACTCTCATCGTCGGCCTCGACAGTACTTTGTTGAGCCCAACATCACCTGAACCGAGCTTTATCACCGATACAAGACCAAGTTGGATGATGTCAAGGGGAGCCGAATCGTGTAGTATTCGTGGATTCAATACATTCACATATTCTATCCTGGACTGCGCTTGGCACGCACCATGGAAGACGTTTGCGGCTGCTGCTATCGCCTCGACATCCAGCTCGCATGCGAGAATCTTCCAGCAGATGAACGCGAGCGCCTACTGGAGGAGAAGAATTTGCATCTCGATGCGGCCATCGGCCAGCTCTGGACGGTTTCCACTTTCGTCAAGGAGTACGTCAAGCAGCATGCTCCTGATCAGAACGTCCCCGTCACCGTCATTACGCGATGTCCAAGACTGTAGTGGTTATTCTGGACAACTGCATTGGCCAGAACGAGTCTCAAGTCGTGTTCATGTTCTTTGCACTGCTGTCGCTCTTGTTCTGCCGTAAGGTCGTTTTGTTGCACCTCATACCAGGGCACTCGCACAACCAAGCCGATCGAGTTGTTTCATGGTGTCGCAATTCTTTGATGGGCAAGAACTTCTACACGCCGTGGGATTTCGTCGATACTGGTCAACCTGATCAGCAGCATCGAGGCGACATTCATCAATCATTAGGATGCCCAACGCCCTTTTTACCCGAGCTGGGACAGTCTTTTAAAGAAGTACTTCAAGTCGATACCGCCCCGATACACGTACAACAACTACTTATTTGAGGTCGATGGAGGAGTGCTCAGCATGAGACACCCGAGCTCGACTCCGGACAACAAGGTCACCTAGCAGGATCGTGCCAAAGAACGTCGATCTCGATCGGCGATCCATTCCACAGGATCTTTTTGGCTCCAACATCAACACGATCGAGGAGGGGACGTTCAAGTCGATCCAATTGCCGACGGCTCCTATCAGCAGCCTATCAACCAAGAAGCTGGCCTTATTATCCAAGAAGTACTTCGACGATGATCCGATGCCTAAGTGAGGCCCCTCTCACGCGACGGAATGAAAGCATGCCGCCGTTGACGCGATAGTGGAGCCAGTTGCGGAGACCGGTCTGGCAGCAAATCCAAAACCTGGACGCCCCAGGAAGAAGGACGCCATTGGCACTATCCAGAAATCAATCCTCTCGTTCTTCACCAAGCACCCATCGTTACCAAAATTGCCTTAGTCATAAACAAAACTTTGAAACTGAGTAGAGCTCGTTGAGAGAAAGAAATTGTCATATCGTTCGCCTCCAAGATACATAAAATGACATCACAACGCAGTTTATGCGAGAGCCGCGGGCTTATGGGACCCCGGGGTCGTGCCATGAGGTTCATATTACAAAGCAGGTTTTTTAGGGTGAAAAAGGGTAACTTTCGATGCGATCGGAACGAATTAAGCCTTTAACGTGCATTTCCTATACTTGCTTCACTACCAAATCACTTCACGACCGGTTTCGTGGAACCAATCACCGTCGTTATGAGGGGTTCCACTGGTACAGTTAACTCAACATGTTTCACCCATGTCCATTGCACAAATCCCAGCGTTAGTCAAATCCCCTAAACTCTAGGCTAGCTTAATCCCAACGTTAGCGCTACCGTAAAACGCTAAACTTACTTCAATAAATAAAAGAACAGCCCCCCCCCAATCCAGTGCCAGACAAAGGCAGGCAAGAGGGGGAGTGTGAGTAAAGAATATTTATCAGAATCTCTATTTAGACGAGAAGAATCCGATGAGCTATGAAGCTCTTTTTTCACAGGCGCCCAGCAGTTACAGCGATGAAGCTAGGGAATTAGCAGGCGCTGGCTCGGTATGTCGATACATCGCAGGATCGTGAGAGATGGCGACGATTTTGGGGGAGGCCTTGATCCAGCATTAGATCGATCATGGCCAGTGATGATGACGACAACAAACTGAACTGATTTTAGTGTTGAGTTTGTTGTCCTTCCCCCGCACCTCCGATTTGACACGGTACGGTGCGAAAGAAGTTCAACATCCACGCATGACACAAACTGTTTGTCGTCTCCACTCAAAGCCTCAGGCCCTGTTGGCGTTGCTGTCATCGCCCTGAAAACTGCGCACCTGCGCCGGCTCCCTGGCTTGTCGACACGTACGCGGCTATGCTACACACATCACACCTTCTCCTCCTCCCCGTATATTCTCAACTATTTAAACAAAACATGAACTTTTTATTTTGCCAGGTAAGACCCACTGAGCGATATAGTCGCTGTTTTTTTTTTCTCAGAAGCGACCTGGCTATCACGAATGATCGCCGCAACGAGATGGCTTATTATTTGGAAAAGTACAGAAGCCAAATGCTCTAAACGCATATTGATTCTAAATGTGGAGGGCAAAACCAGAGGACACGGAGAAAAATTCAAGCGAACACGGGGAGAGAGAAAGAGACACTCACACTCCAAATGTACAGCAGGTGTCAGGGTCGGGATCGAACCCACGGTCCTTCTGCGTACCAAGTGAGGTAGTTAACATCTCGTCATTTACCGGCTGCAGAATCAATGGACAATGAGAACACCGCGACAAACGATGGGGCTCACACTCACACACAATCTTGTAATTCAACTCGGAAAATATACCCCGCGTTAATTCATGCTTCTTCCGTTTCTTCCTCCTGCTGCTTCTTCTCCTGCTCTTTCATCCCCCCTCCTCCTCCATCCCCTTCATCTCCTCCTCCCTTATTCTTCAACAACTACAATTTCACTTTCAGGTAGTCAAGCCGGATAACTGGTGTGTAGGGCTGGGCGCTGGTGACTTAAACATGAGGTCAAGGGGCACTTTAGCTGCCAACGGGGGTTTTTTTCGTCGTATTTTCTTTTTAAAAAAATACAAAGCAATTTAAAGAGAGATAATGATTGTAATAGCCATCCGCTTCCAAAGTTATCGGATCGAGGCATTGCACTATTATACATTGTACCGTCTTATTCTGGATGACCACAGTCACACACTGGAGAGTTTTCCATTTTCCATTTGTGCATCAGGTATCCGCATCTGCTGCCAAGGTTTGTACAGTGGATGCGGTTTAGGGTGTACCGTGAGCTTCGTATGAGGTAAAATCCACGGATCTTTTTCTGCATTAGGGTCTTTCGCAACAAGGTGTTTCGTTTGTGAGTTCTTTTGGCACCGCTGAGAGCCTGGGTTTGAATCCGGGTTTCAGCCGCGCATGATTAAAACCACGTTCTCAGGCGCAGCAGTACGTTAGCGGTGTAAGCCCGGTCACAAGTTGCCGCGTAAACAAAAATAAATCTAATTTATTTTATTTGGCTTTTCTCTTGGCTTCAATCTCGATCTGCGAGTGAAAACGTCGGTGTTACGGTCGTGCGATGCATATTTTTTATCTGCAGCAGGGAACGTGGAAACGCTGCTTCCTTGTGCATACAAAAATACAAACCAGCAAACCAACAGCATTTAGTCCTGACGAGACTCAAAATATTGAAACCGGTCCCGAATTTTCTTGCTGAAACTAATTCGATAAGCCGATGGATTAAACATGTATTTTATTCATGTGAGACACGGACTGGAGTTCTGTTCATATACTGAATATATTTTACCAGGAGCACGTAAAAGAATTCACTTCAGGAGGGTCTCAGTTGAATGGGATCTCTTATAGCGGGTTGCTCTACGGTGTGGAACATCCTCTGCCCTGTTCGTAGTTTTGAACGGTTACCTATTCCCATCTCGTCGTATGACAGGCGATAGATAGCGCGAACGGACTCAAGCTCGGGGTCAAACATAAAACATATATATACAAATAAACATATTAAAGGGTAGAATTAAAGAGGCACCCCGCATCTCATTCCCTTAAACCTCCCAACTGACGTCCCTTTTACTTTCCTTTTTCCATCACCTTCTGAAGTTATGGAACCCAATTACCATCGGGCAATTGTCCCCCCCCCTCCTCCTGATGGCGCGTGGTCCACCGATACGGCTTGCGAAAAAAACACCGACCCCCCCTGGCGCTTGAACACCGTTGGCGAGCCAGGAGTTTGTCACGCTCAATGCCGCCAGAGCCACTGATCGGATCTGGCACTCGGCATCCTGTCAAAGATCCCCCTCCCCCGATTCGTTTCCTGGACAGCCCAATCTTTTTCTTTTCTCGCAGATTTCCGCCACCCCTCCCCCCCCAACCTTTATCCCATCTCCGCTTGTCGTTGTTGGTGGTGGCGGCGCTCTCTCTCTCCAACCCGTTTGCTGTTGAATCGGCTGAACCTCGAGGCCTCGTCCCCCCACCCCCCCTCCACCGTGTCCCCCTCGATGTTTGTTTCTAGATGACCTCCTGCCCGCGAAGGGCAACCCCCCCCCCTCCCTTGTCAGAGAGGAGATCGCGTGTGGGGTCGCAGAGGGGTTCGCGGCACCGAGCCCGGCAGGGGTCCGCCCCCCCCCCCTCCTAGTTGCGGATTTGCTCGCCAACACGCTACCGGTGTGGCTGAACGAGTAACTAATTCGCACGTTTTGTTTGTGTGACAAACCTTACTAATTGTCTGTCGGGTGGTGGCGGGTTTAACGACACATTTATATTTAAGCGATCTAACCCCAAAAAAAAAACTCATGGATATATATACGTTCACATGCTCAAACCGCGTTCTTGATTATATCTTGATTCCCCTTGTAATAAAGGGCTTACTGCGCTGGGGTTGAATTTTAGGTGAATTGCGCAGGCCTAACCTTTCGCCCGCCCTCCCCGAAAATGTCCAGTCGATTGTGGGCGTGCGCGGAACGAGATGAATCGGGGGTCATTAGCGGAGCCTCCCGCCGCGCCTCCGCCCGACTGTGCGTTCATATTCCGTCGCGCTCGTTCGCGTCGTGCATTTTGCAGAGATTTTTTTTTTACGTCTTGAATATATTATAGATGGATTGAAACAAAAAAAATAAACAAAAATTTAAACGCGTAGGCACTGGAACGGCTTGCTTATGCCATTAACGGAAGTAGCCACACTTTACCCCACCGCACGCAACAAACCAATTGACTGACCGTTGTGGTTGGGAGATCGAACCGGCGACTTCTGGGTTTTTTGGCAGGTCCCGTTGTGAGCATTATCACGGCGCCACATCGTACCGTCGGACTTCTGGATTGCGTGCCAGCCATCCCGCAATGGGACAGCAAGGGCTGGGCGCTGGTGAATAAAACAGGAGGTCACGGGGCGCTTTAGCTGCCAACGGGGGTTTTTTTCCCTCGTATTTGATTTTTTTACGAAGCAATTTAAAGAGAGAGAACTATTGTAATGGCCATCCGTTTTGAAAGTTATCAGAAGGCAGCGATTGTATTCCTTGAAAGGTACAAACGGGGCCGTTATTAAGCTGCCACATTTTAGAGCAGCTGCTGTCGCAGGCTGCTGTCGCAGGCTGCTGTCGCCCACAGAGGGCCTTGTTGTACTGTACTACGTTTTAATGTCTATGGTGCCCAGCTTCACCAACCCGCACTGATACAATATTGTAATGTATAGTCAAATGGACCCCACGACCCTCGTGGCGTGGGGAGGCCCTCATCCAGCAGTGGATTGAGGAGGCTGTAAATTAGTTTTTACTGGACTGTACATAAAGTACTTCACGAAAACAATTAGCCTGACATCTCTGTAGGAGCCGTAAGTAATGAAAAATTGCTTCGAATGAACAGTGTACATGCTAAACTGCCAAAGAAAATCTCAATTTCTTTATTTAAGATAATTCATTAAAAAAAATATGTCACAATGGATATTCGACATCAGGAAGAAAAAAACATCCAACAAACTTTGGAAAAATAAGATTCGTTCTGTCATGTCTCATTGGGTTAACAGAAAACAACTCAGCATAGAGTGCTTTTGTTAGACCGGTGTCTCTCTCCAAGCTTATTATGCTGGGCGGCCTACTACTTGTGTGTATGTTTGTTTAACTTCTTTCCCACCGTGATAATCGGAGGTGTAGGGGAAGATAACAAACTAAACACAAAAATAAGTTATAAAGAACCGAGTTTATCAATCTTGATGATTTTAAACTGCATAGCTCCCAGCGGCTTCCTAAAATCGGGAGGAAGAGCGTTCCAGACGGACGCAGAAGCGCATCTGATAGCGCCGCGCGATGCGGTGACCGCCATCTTTGTTCAATGGCTGAGCGAACAACCGCCTCTGCTGCGAGGATGACCGGAGTTTGCGTGATGGTGGTTTATGCTCCTTGACGAGATCAGCGACGTATTTCGGTTGATTTATGGCAAGCACTTTTCGTGTGTAATGAGCGCGACCTTATAATGTATTCTTTCGGCAAACAGAGACCCCGGACAGACGCAGTCAGATCTGATAGCCGAGTGGTCAATGTGCTGATCCCTGAGCTAGGCTCTCGCAAACCAAGGCCCAACTAAACAGATAATTATAAATATAAAAAATCGCTTAGAAAAATTGATCAGCTATACTGAGATTGCATGAACAATATAAGAGAAAAGGAGGGTAGATTTACATCTGATGAACTGGAAGATAAATTATCTTGGAAAACGAGCTGCAGCCACGCAATCGCTCGCTCACGCCACTGCCGGCAGTAGGGTCTTCATTAGAAGGATCTCGAGGGCCCCCCTATACTTGGTATTTGGCCTACTCTTCCACGTTGGTCAGACGCCTTGGTTAGAGGTGTAAATACCCACACCTTACCCCACCGTACACGGCCCTGGCGTTAAACTAACTGCTGGGTGGGGACCTTTGGACTCAACCTGCTACTCCAGGAGATCAAATTAAACCGGTGAAACTCTGGATTGCTATTTTTATTTTACCAGGCAGGTCCACTGAGCTATGTTGCTCTTTTTCAGAAGCGACCTGGCTATAATAAAGGCTGGCTCAACGAAGTGGCTTATCATCATTATGTAGAAATTCACAGCAGCCAAATACTCTGAACGCGTGATGTTGATTCTAAACGTGGAATGAAAAAACCCGGAGGACCTGGAGAAAAAGTCCAGTGGGGCTGACTATCACTCCATTCTGGCAGCGTCCCCTTGCTAACCGCAAGTTACACTACTAAACCATATTATTTGGAGAAGTTCTCTGTGATGATGATGTAGCACTGACAAATGCGATCATACCAAAGAGGGAGTGAGAGGGGAGTACGTGGGAAAGTCATGCACTTGACCAAGTGGGGCTGGAATCAGACGGTGCAAAAACTAAACCAGGTAAGGCCCCACTGAGCTGCTATGGAGCTCTTTTTCAGAAGCGACCTGGCTATTACAATGATAGCCCAACAAAGCGGCTTATCATCGTGTGGAAATTTATAGCGGCAAGCAAATACTCTAAAACGCGTGATGTTGATTTTAAATGTGGAGAGAAAAAAACACGACCACGGGGAGAGAGAGAGACACGCAAACTCAAAATACACAGGTGTCTGGTTCGGGATCTAAACCACGACCTCCTGCATACCAGGCGAGGTAGTGAACATCTCCGAGCCACCGCGGCGACCCTGATAGGCTACAGCTCGTTCTCGTTCTGTGCGTTCGATGCCCCGCCTGATATTTGCGGAATGTTTCATTCAGGGATTAGTGGAGCGCAGTACAGAATCCCCCTCTGGCATTTGCTTCGCCACGCCGGCGTAAGAATTTTATTTTTCAAAAAAAAAATTTTAGATTGGTTTTGTCGGTGAGCCAGAGCCAGAGATGACACCGCGGCTGGGACGACCTCGGAAAAAAAAACCTCCGCGGGTGCAGCGAGCGGCAGCAACAACAAAACAGGCGACACGCCGCGAATCTTAACACTCGCCGCTCGTCGTCTTAAGCGTCGGGGCTTTCTGGGTTCAGTGGAGAGAGCAGTGGTCGTTACGTGGCGAAAGCGTCTGTGAGAGAGAGGGAAAACCCTCAGTGCACAGCCCACTTGGGGAAATAGGTACAGCGACCTGTGTAGAACGCAGACTAATTGGATGAGGCGTGGCTCTCCAATTATGGCAGCTATCTGCAAAATCTGCAAATAAATGCTCAATTTAGAACGTCATGCATTTTAACTCGTTCTAATGATGTACGTGTACGTCAGTTTTTTTCTCCCTATTCCGGAAGAAAATTAAAAGTAAAATAACTTGAACAGTACCGAGACTCCCATAAAGCCATACTGGAGGGCATGTGGCAGTTTGGCGCTGGCTATCGTAGAGTGGCGGCAGTCGTGTTGCTACGGTTCTCTGCGGTGAGTATGGCGTCTTTAAAAACAACGGCGCTGCTACTAAGGCTCTGTAAATCAAATGGACGCCGAGCCGCTCGCGCGTTTGCGAGATTCAGCGTTGAATTGGGACACCCACCCACCCAACAGTACGTTTTTAAATCGGGGAAAGGGGGTTAATTATATTAACATTTAAACATCCCTTAAAAACAATAAATTTAAAATTGTACAGTAGAATCTATATGATAAATCATTTATCACATTTCGTTTATCTGTGGAACCCTGAGGGGCATCGAGATTGGCCATGCTGCACGACAGTGGAGACCTCTTAAGTTGAACCAGCTCGTGTTTCTGAGCGTGGGGCGTATCCGAATGATCACTGGGCGTTTCTCTTCGGGACGCGGCGACCTTTTGAGGATTTTGCGACAGTGAGGGGCAGGAGTGCATTGTGGGACGTCGTCGGGAAGGGAAGGTTTGCACGACAGACGGGACACGTGTGCACGGGGCGGAGGAGAATTACAGGGGAGCAGGCATCCAGAGGTTGCGACCCAAGTGGGGGGAAAACCCACTGATGATACGGAGGTTACGATAACGTGTCCGCCTGTGCCCGCTTTCAAATCTTATAGGGATGGAAGGTAGCAATCTCGAAGTTTAAGTTGAATGAACGGTGTAAGTTGTTTGTCCTATTTGAGTTGCACAGTTTACCGAGGGTCAGATTGGGGCTTTCAAAATGCCTTTGGGAGGTTATGGTTAGCCGACCCCCCTATGCCCTTGATCACTTGACCTCTACACGATGCGCTAATTAATGAAAATTACAAAGTTTTGTTTCTTCTGCGCATTAGTCCTCGCTGCGCTTGGACGACATAACAGAATGATCCGCGCCAGGCGGGTCGCGGCATTTATGTGCGCGGTAGGACGGAGTCGCCAAAAATAATTAATTAATATTTTGTCTTCCATTTATTCTAGACCCCGGAGTCCCGCCATAACATTATTTTCATACTACAACCACTTAGTAACTTACCATTTATATTGTAATCAAAAACAATTTATATTGAATATAATATATTTTATACTGTACAGTATTAAATAATAATACAATTACGTAAATGAAAGAAACAGTGTTCTGTAAAATATGTTCGCACTCACCTTTGGTGCAGTCATAAACCAGGTAGGGCCCACTAAGCTATATAACCTTTTTGTCAGACGCAACCTGGCCACAAGTGATAGCTCAACAAAATGGCTCGTGTGGAAATTTGTAGCAGCCAAACACTCTGAACGCACAATGATTATCAATGCGGAGGGAAAAACTGGAAGACCCAAAGAAAAATCCACGCTACCACGGGGAGAGAGCGATATGCAGACTCCAAATATACGAACGTCAGGGTCGGGATTGAACCCACGACCTACTGCGTACCAAGCGAGGTAGTTAACATCTCGCCACGGCGGCATAGGTTGCATTGCCCACCGAACACCACAGTTCCGTACATGGCTTTGGTGACAGGATGTGGAGTGAATTGTGGGGAGCGCGCTGATCGACCGAGCCAAACATAAACAGTATATGACCATCGCAATATGCAACACTCAAGAATCCATATTTTATTATAACATAATTCTTATTTAAATATCACCGTAGATCACCACATGTATTATTTATTCTATCATTACAGTGTATTTATTTATTACTTTACTTTATATATTTTTAGCTTACCGTGTAAAATAACGCTGATAAATCCAAAGTTCGTTATGCAGAATCTTTGTTGATATGGTATTACTGTACTTGCCTTTGTGATCCCAGGTCCCCATTGAGGAAGAGATGCTTTCATCTGAATGGGTCCTGACCTGGTTAAACCTAAAGGATGTATGCATTGACAAAGCATCTGTCAAAATCAACCTGTCACACCTTGATGTGGCGGATATTTTTGATTCTGCGTGGCTCCGAGGTAAGACTCGCTGAGCTGGCACCGCTGAGGGCCTGGGTTTCAATCCAGACTAGGTTCTCAAGTGTAGTTACTAGATCAGAATGAGAATCAGAATGTTTAGCAATTACTGGAGGAAGCCGATGAGCAATGAAGCTCTTTTCTCACAGATACCCAGTAGGGGCAAGGGTAAGAACGTTACAACAACAAACACAACACAAAAACATGACAGGAGTGCAAAGTATAAGGACAAGTAAACAAATCACTTGAAATAAAAACAAATAAAACAAAAGGACGTTTTATTTGATCATGTCTTTATCAGAAGCGACCTGCTACAAATGACAGCCCAATGTAGTGACCCGTCACGTGGACATTTATAGCAGCGAAATGTATCTAAATAATCTAAGCGCATGTTTCTAATCATGGAGGGAAAGACTCGTTGATGGTCTCAGTCTGGTTACCAATGGCTGTACAGAAACCCCCCATCGCATTACATCGTGTTCTGCACTTAATTTCAGCTAAATTCCTGCTGTTGGCCATCACGCGACGAGCATTATCTTCATAATGCAGAGCGAGCGGGAAGGTGCTTCCCCTCACTGTGTGGTGACCAGGGGCCACTAGAACTGATCTCAGATGTAGCTCTGTGTGAAATCCACTTCTAAACTCAAACGAAAGTTTTTATTTAATTAATTTTACCAGGTTAGGCCCACCCAGCTATATAGCTCTTTCTTTCAGAAGCGACCTGGATAACCAAAAATGATAGCTCAACGAAGTGGCCAATCATTACGTTGAAATCTTATAGCAGCCAAATACTCCAAACGCGTGACGTTGATTCTAAACGTTAAATGAAAAAAACAGAGGATCTGGAGAAAAATCCACGCAACCACGGGGAGAGAGAGGCACGCAAACTCAAAATATGCGGGCATCAGGGTCGGGATTGAATCCATGACCGCCTGTATACCAGGTGAGGTAGTTAACATCTCCATGGGGAGAGACACGCAGACTTCCAATATACAACAGGCATCGTCAGGGTCTTGGATCAAACCCACGACCTCCTGCATACCATGCGCGGTAGTTAACATCTCCTAGCCACCGTGATGATAATGATGATGATGAGAGAGATAGACATGTAGACTCCAAATATACAGCAGGCGTCGCCAGGATTGGGATCGAGCCCACGATCTCTTATATACCAGGTGCAGTAGTTGACATCTCCTAGCCACCGTAATGAGAGAGAAAGACACGCAGACTCCAAACATATAGCAAGCGTAGTCAGGGTCAGGATCGAGCCCACAAACTTTTATATACCAGGTAAGGTAGTTGACATCTCCTAGCCACCGTGACGATGAGAAAGATATACAAACTCCAAATATACATCAGGCGTCGTCAGGGTCGAGATCAAGCCCACAATCTCTCGTATACTAGGCGAGGTAGTTGACTTCTCTTAGCCACCGCGGTGCCTTCTGTGGGCCGTTCTCACAGCACGGGGAAGGGCCGCGACTGCCCTGTGGGAGGTCGACCTTGATTCGTCGTCTCGTGATGCAACGCCGATGGCACAATCAGCATGTAACCGGCGGGAGGGGGGGGGGTGAGATTGAACGTAAATAATGTACGGTCGATATTTTATGTTTATTATCGTGAGCGGATGATAATGCGTAGTGGCTGCCGTACTGCACTATGAAACCAGCCCTACTGATATTCGGGAGCCACTGGAGCTATGCATTTTTAAATCTAGATTGAACAATCACTTATTTAGCTATTTTGTGTTTAGCTGATTGTAGTTCCCCCGCACCTTCCATTGGCTACGTACAGCGCAAAATAAGTTTACCGTACATCCATATGTACACATATTCCCCATTATGCATACGTGTAAAGCATATTTTGTGTGTATACCGTATATAATCTCATTTCAGATATTGTATGTGTGCAAGCGTACGTTGTTTACACGTGATGCGCGTGTACATGTTGTGCGTGCACCCTTCATGATGTGCGCATTATGGATGCCAGTGGTGTCGGTGGCGTTGGCCTTCACGTGGGAGGCTCGTAAACATTGTCACTGGGTTCTGCGACCCTTGGAATCAATGAGAAGACGAGGAGGAACCAAGGGAGCATCTTGTCTTGGGACCCACTCGTGTGAATGTAAATTACTGAATAGTTTACCAAGGCAGGTCTGCACCGCACGACAGTTTACAATTAACATGGGACCTTTTTTGCCAGTATTAAAGTATAAGGATAGGGTTTACCTTTTATGGCAATAACACAGCAGGTGTTAAGATGATCAAACACTAAACAGAAACCTTTTTGCAAGGAATCGTATCCGCATTAACCACACACGTACTTGTGGTGAACATGCAAACAACAAACATGCTCTGACAATGTGCATTGTCTTTGAAACCGATTGGTCTACACATCCTCCTTTAGAGCCTCGTCTCAAACAGTGTTAGAACAGAGAACGTCGTTAGGTGAACATGATGTAGCTTGTTCTGCCTCACGGCAGGTGTGGGGGGGTGCATACACGGAATTTCCTGATATGATGTCGAGTTTGGTCACGTGACCAGGAAGTGACGATTTAAGATTCTCTAAGCCAGCAGTCCCCAACCTTTTTTACACCAGGGACCGGTTTCGTAGAAGAAATCTTTTTCACGGACCGGGTCTTTCCCCTTTTTCAAAGAAGCTCTCCAGCGGCGTTTGTTTTTCACTCATTTTGGCTACTAGGGGTTAGAGCTTGTGGGCTTACCAAAACTGTACTTGAGACGAGTGCGCAGTGCGGGAAAGAGGCGCAGACAGAAGTGGTAAATACAATCATGGGTGGGCCACGCACGAACTCACAGCTCACCTCCTGTGCGGCCCGGTTCCTAACAGGCCACGGACCGGTACCGGTCCACGGCCCGGGGGTTGGGGACCCCTGCTCTAAGCCATGAGGCAGGGTATCAGCCATTACACAGAGTACAAAATGGAGGCAGAAACAGCGTCTCAGTGAAGACAGGTGCATCTGTCCATTGTGGGAGTTTGAGAAGCATTGTCTGTAAGTTCGTTTATTTTCTTATAATACTGAAAATGCTGTTATAATATTAGCATTGTCGTTGCAATGCTGGAAATGCCTTTATAATGCTGTTAAATTGTTAGGATAAATATGAGGCCCAGTTAACAACGAAGCCTGTCACTTGCATTATTGTGAATGTTACTTGTAATTGAATAAATCGAGTCAGATTTGTACTGCTGTAACTTTAATGCGATCTTGAGAGCAAGGATGAAGAAGTATATCATCGACAGTGTTATGTGCAGTGCTGTACATTTAGGCTGCAGTATGGTGATTACACGAAGTGACTTTATTTAACACAGTAGCTTATTGCCTTGTATAGATATTCAGTGCTAATGTAGGTGTTTGGTCCATCCAGGACCTATTGTTGATTTTAATGTTATCTAAGACAATGTTATGATGCTGCAGTGTTCATTCATTGTATTGATATTCCAAGTATTAACAGATGCTGTATTTAGTGCTGTGTTTTTCCATCAGTTTTACCTCGTTTAATTCATTAAATACGTCAGACGTTCACCTTGACTGTGAAAGTTTATTGAATGCGAGGTTAACTACTCGGATAGTGGTGCAATGCAGCGCACAGTGAGGCCGAGACATAGCTGCTCACCCCGATTTATAAATGCCATGATAGTGGCATTGTCTTTGTGCTGTTCGCCTTTTGGCATTCTCTGATCTAACACCATTTGAGACTAGGCCGTAAAGAATGATGTCTCTGGTGTAGACCAATCAGTTTCAAAGACAATGCGTATATATTACCAGATCATGTTTTTGTTTGCATGTTCACCACAAGCCTGTGTTATTAATGCAGACATTATTCCTTGCAAAAGGCTTCTGTTTGGTGTTTTATTGCCAGAAAGGGTGAAACCTATTCTTATACTTTACAACTAGTTTGTGCTACATAACTACGCACGTGTTTTTTTGCATTGAACGCGGACCCATTTTGAAAAGCGTGTTTCTAAACGTTTACACTGTTTAGATTATACTTGCTGCTATAAATCTCCAAATGATAAGCCACTTTGTTCAGCTATCATTTGTGGCCAGGTGGCTTTTGAATAAGTGGCCTTTGTCTGGTAAGATGTGGATGGTTTAGTTTTATTTGTATGTTTTGTGTTTTGTTTACATTTCTTGTACTTTGCCCTCCTATTGTGTTTTTGTACTGTTTGTTGTTGTAACATTCTTACCCTGTGCCCGCTTACTGGACATCTGTGGAAAAGAGCTTCATAGCTCAGATTCCTCCTGCAGTGTGAATAAATATTCTAATTCCGATTCTAAGAGAGGTGGGTGGCTGCTCACTGGCATTCGTTCAAGCAAGCCTGGACACTTGCGTGTCACAAAAAACCTGTCCGAAGTTTGCTTTCGTCATTTGGAACCAAAGTCGGCAAAAATGTCGCGCCTTCCCCCAAAACGGCCCTGATGCTGACGGGATGTGTAAAAAGTACCTTGTTGTACTCACGGAGGGACAGATGGGCGGCAGACGGAGGGAGGGTTGTTGTCTGCTGATATGAACGCGGCACCACTCGGCGTGTCCGAACTCGACCTAAGCAGGGAACATTTTAATTTTGCCGAGTGTCACGCATGGAGCCGTGGGCCAGATCACAGCCTTGCACGGTGACCCCGTCCGAGATCGCCACAGTGCTTTAGTGTCCCCCCCGCCCGATCTGACCATCGGGCGACTGGCGCTGAGACCATCAGACCTCGTTACGCACGGAGGAGCCGAGCACAGCATCCGACCGCAGCGTTCCATTTTTCATTTGTCTACCCGTGGGCTTCAATCCCATTTGCTGCCCATTGCCTTTAATTCGCGGGTGGTTGTCGCGAGTGTGTGAGAGTGCGTACGCAGCGGAGAGCGCTGGCGCAGTGGCTGATGGTGCTGCGCTACGAACCCAGCAAAACACCGATATGAGGAAGCCATTTAAGTGAGTGGAGCATATGCATTTTGTACATCTAGATTGAAAACTTAATTTCTTTAGAACTGCTCTTTGCGTGTTCCGTTTGTCGTCCTCCCCCCAAACCTCCGATTAGCGAGATTGGGTACGTACGGTGCGAAAGAAGTTTAACGTACATACATACAAACCCTAGTTCGAGTCCTGCTCACGGCCAACACCGGTGACAATTATCTCAACCAGTCCCTAGGCATTCCCTAGGTCGTCTCAGCCTTAAATGAGCACCTGGTGTGGTGTGTAACAATCAGCACTGGGGAGAAAAAATCGGTCAAGCGTGGTGCTAGCCACCCACCCCTCCTTGTGCTCCGTTCCGGCCTTACATAGGTGCTATTCGCGAACAGCACTTAACCTAACAGCCTGTTACAGGCTATATGGGGGGGGGGATCTTTGTCTTTGCACACACCCAGGGGGCACCGGGAATATTTCACGCGCGGTCTTCATAAGAAGCCGCCACTGCCACCCTTCAGAACCTTCCCAATACGAGGGACTCACCCCGAACTGTTGCCCACGCCCTGCGTGCCTGATTTCACTCAAACGTTAACCGCCGCTCTGCTGGAAATCCGTAGCAAACACTCTTCACAGACGAGTTCACCCACATTAAGCGCATTGCACGCTACACCCCTGAGCTACGTTTTTTGGCGTTCATTTTCTCGGCATGGTGGGAAAAAGTTACCTCTCTGATCGTAAGACTAGTAGGTCAGGGTTGGATTTCAGGTCAAGATATAACAAATTTAAATGGTAAAGGCGCAGCCCTGCAATTGCTCACTCGCGTCACTGCAGATAGAAGGGCATCCACTGGAGGGAGCTCTAGAGAGCCCCTGGCTATTTGGCCTCCTCTTGCACAATGGCAGGATGTACCTACAGATGTTAAACGTATTTCACACCGTATACAGCCAACTATGCTAATCGGAGGTGCGGGTAGAGGACACAAAAAGCGGTTCTAAAGAAATGAGTTTGTCAATGTAGGTGATGATTTAAAAGCTCACAGCTCCAGTGGCTTCCTAATATCGAGAGAGCGTTCCAGACGGTCGCGGGAGAGCCCCCTGAAAGCACTGCGCGATGCGGTGACCACCGTCTTTATTCGATGGCTGGGCCAAAAGTCGAGGCTGCTGCAAGGATGACCGGAGTTTGCGTGATGGTTGTTTTATGTTCATTACGAGATCAGCGAGGTATTGCGGTTCATTTGTGGCAAGCGCTTTGTGTGCGTTATGAGCGCAACCTTATGAGCGTGTTCGTTCGGCAACTGGAAACCAATGCAGCTCGGCGAGCACCGGACGGGCATGGTCAGAAAATTTGTGTTGTAAGAGGTGCGAGTACCCACATTAATATCCACACGATCTCACCCAACAAAACAAAAACATATCTATTAGGGATACTATCGGTCGCGACAACTGTTGTGGTACTCACAGGCGATCCTGACCACACGCCGGCTCGTATAGAAGCATCAGATGGATCCCCCGCCAATGTATGTGTTGAAAAATATGAACGTCGCGATGCGTTGTAACGGGCCCGTGAGTGTTTTTTCATTGAAAGGGAAGAAAAAAAGAGATGTGAGGGTCTTTCCATCAGACCCAACCAAAGCTAAAGCACCCGTCTGGATATTTTGTGATCCGGAATTGAACTCTGGATCACCCAGGTTCGTAGCACGGTCTGCTTACGACTGGGTCAAAACAAAAACAGAACAAAGATCCCTGTATAGCCCTAACAGACTGTTGGGGCAAGTGTCGTTAGCGAGCACCTATGAAGGCCGGCACAGCACACGAGGGGGTGGGTCGCCAACACCACACCCGGCCGCCTTTGTCTTACAACACTAACTCACTCACACATCATACACTGACTCACTCACACTACCACTGACTCACTCACATCATATACTCACTCACATTACCACTGACTCACTCACACATCATACACTGGGAGTATTATGCTGCCAGCTATGGCTGCAAGTTTGGTCGTACGTGTTATGTACATCGTTTATTGTTAAATTCGAATCACACTTCCTATGATTACTGTTCTTACATTGTATTTATATCATGTGATTGGGCGAGGGCGCCTGCGGCTGGGGTTGTGCTGTGGCCCCGAACAACCACAACCTGCGGCGGCCCTGAACAACCACAGCCTGCGGCACCCCCCAACAACCACAGCCTGCGGCACCCCCCAACAACCACAGCCTGCGGCACCCCCCAACAACCACAGCCTGCGGCGGCCCTGAACAACCACAGCGTGCGGCACCCCCCAACAACCACAGCCTGCGGCACCCCCCAACAACCACAGCCTGCGGCACCCCCCAACAACCACAGCCTGCGGCGGCCCTGAACAACCACAGCGTGCGGCACCCCCCAACAACCACAGCCTGCGGCACCCCCCAACAACCACAGCCTGCGGCACCCCCCAACAACTACAGCCTGCGGCACCCCCCAACAACCACAGCCTGCGGCACCCCCCAACAACCACAGCCTGCGGCACCCCCCAACAACCACAGCCTGCGACACCCCCCAACAACCACAGCCTGCGGCACCCCCCAACAGCCACAGCCTGCGGCACCCCCCAACAACCACAACCTGCAGCACCCCCCAACAACCACAACCTGCAGCACCCCCCAACAACTACAGCCTGCAGCACCCCCCAACAACCACAGCGTGCGACACCTCCCAACAACCACAGCCTGCGGCACCCCCAACAACCACAGTGTGCGACACCTCCCAACAACCACAGTGTGCGGCGCCCCCCAACAACCACAGCCTGCAGCACCCCCCAACAACCACAGCCTGCAGCAGCCCCCAACAACCACAGCCTGCAGCACCCCCCAACAACCACAGCCTGCGGCACCCCCCAACAACCACAGCGTGCGACACCCCCCAACAACCACAGCGTGCGACACCCCCCAACAACCACAGCCTGCAGCACCCCCCAACAACCACAGCGTGCGGCACCCCCCAACAACCACAGCGTGCGGCACCCCCCAACAACCACAGCGTGCGGCGCCCCCCAACAACCACAGCGTGCAGCACCCCCCAACAACCACAGCGTGCGGCGCCCCCCAACAACCACAGCGTGCGGCACCCCCCAACAACCACAGCGTGCGGCGCCCCCCAACAACCACAGCCTGCGGCACCCCCCAACAACCACAGCCTGCAGCACCCCCCAACAACCACAGCGTGCGGCACCCCCCAACAACCACAGCGTGCGGCGCCCCCCAACAACCACAGCCTGCAGCACCCCCCAACAACCACAGGCTGCAGCACCCCCCAACAACCACAGCCTGCAGCACCCCCCAACAACCACAGGCTGCAGCACCCCCCAACAACCACAGCCTGCAGCACCCCCCAACAACCACAGCGTGCGACACCCCCCAACAACCACAGCGTGCGGCGCCCCCCAACAACCACAGCGTGCAGCGCCCCCCAACAACCACAGCGTGCGGCGCCCCCCAACAACCACAGCCTGCAGCACCCCCCAACAACCACAGCGTGCGGCGCCCCCCAACAACCACAGCCTGCGGCGCCCCCCAACAACCACAGCGTGCAGCACCCCCCAACAACCACAGCGTGCCGCACCCCCCAACAACCACAGCGTGCGGCGCCCCCCAACAACCACAGCGTGCGGCGCCCCCCAACAACCACAGCGTGCAGCGCCCCCCAACAACCACAGCCTGCAGCACCCCCCAACAACCACAGCGTGCGGCACCCCCCAACAACCACAGCGTGCGGCGCCCCCCAACAACCACAGCCTGCGGCACCCCCCAACAACCACAGCGTGCGACACCTCCCAACAACCACAGCGTGCGGCGCCCCCCAACAACCACAGCGTGCGACACCCCCCAACAACCACAGCCTGCGGCACCCCCCAACAACCACAGCGTGCGACACCTCCCAACAACCACAGCGTGCGGCGCCCCCCAACAACCACAGCGTGCGACACCTCCCAACAACCACAGCGTGCGACACCTCCCAACAACCACAGGCTGCGGCACCCCCCAACAACCACAGCGTGCGACACCTCCCAACAACCACAGCGTGCGACACCTCCCAACAACCACAGCGTGCGGCGGCCCCCAACAGACTGGTCAAGTAAATGCTTATGATCCACTCGCACAGCGTGCGGTGGGCCTTCATCTAGCAGTGGATTTAAGCACCAAAAAAACTCGAGTACTAATGTAATGGACAGAGCACGGCTCTCCCTCGGGCAGCAGTGGACAGAGCACGGTTCTCCCTCAAGCCAGCAGTGGAGAGCACGGGGGTCCCTCAGGGCAGCAGTGGACAGAACACGGCTCTGCCTCACTGTCACTCACCCGTCTCCTGTCACTCACCCGTCTCCTCTGAGCTGTATGCGATTGTGTGAGTGTGAGTGAGCTGTGTGTATGAGTGAGTCGTGTGTGAGTGAGTGTGAGTGAGCTGTGTGTGTGAGTGAGCCGTGTGTGAGTGGATCGACCGTCAGCTTCCTCACTGACTCACCCGTCTCCTCACGCGGTCACGTGACGCACTTTAACCAATCCGTGCCGCGTTAATCAGTCACAGAAGGACGATCTGGGCTATTATATATGTGTATTTTGGTGATTCGAAAACATACGGTTAATCTAAATTGTCTTATGGCTTTATTGTTGACTTGCACCACATTGGGATTGTTGCACACAGCGTTTTAATACGGTTTAAAAAAAAATGCTGATTTATTCCAGGATGTTTCTGTTCCGCGTCGTCGCTTTAGGATGTTCTGTGTTCAAATGTTGTTTGTTGCGGTTGCACCCGACTTAATAGCCACATGGCTCACAGGGCTATATCAAATAAATGAAACTTGCAAACTTGTCTCCACAGTGGCGATGTTTACACACAGCACCAGGTACTCATTTGAGGCTGAGTCGACCGAGAGGCCCAGGACTGGTTCAGATAATCGTCACCGGTGTTGGCCGTGAGCGGGAATCGAACCCTGGTGGCCAGGTTCATAGCGCAGCGTGCTAACCGCTACACTACCACTCCCCAAAACACACACTCACACACAAGCACACATGTTTCTCTGGACTATGCAGAGCCGTGATTCCACATCACAATTGTTAACACAAGCGATAAGCAGACATTACCACAGCATAGTTTAAAGCATTCATCATTCTGTTATCGGTGAGAAACAGTTCATCGTGGATAAGGAGTTTTACGTTCGCGTCAGAGTGGGTGGATAGGGGTAGAGGAGGATTCACGCTCTCTCCAGGGCTGGACGTGGTTATAAATTACTGGGGGACCTCAAATGATCCGCCCCCCCTTACGGTATCTGGACCGTATCTTCTCTACCGTGTGTGGGTCTCTGTGTGTCTGTGGGTCTGTGCGAGTGTATCTGTGGGGAGTGGTAGTGTAGCGGTTAGCGCGCTCATGGACAACACCGGTGACGATTATCTGAACCGGTCCTGGGCCTCCCCTAGGTCGACTCGGCCTCAAATGAGTACCTGGTGCAGTGTGTAAACATCGCCACTAAAAGAGACAAAGGTGGCCGGGCGTGGTGTTGGCCACCCACCCCCTCGCGTGGGCCATGCCAGCCTTTATGGGTGCTCGCTAACCAGACTTGCCCCTCCAGTCTGTTAAGGCTATAAGGGGGATATTTTTTATTTATGTCTCTGTGTGTGTCTGTGTGCGTCTGTCTTTGTGTCTGTGGATCTCTGTGGGTGTCTGTGGGTCTATGCATGTCTGTGGGTCTCTCTGTCAGTCTATCGGGGTATATCTGCGAGTCTAATATATTTAAAAACATGAATCCTTGATTCTGATCAGGAACGCAGTTGGGTTAAAATATTCACTCCCACTACGACCTTGCAGGGAGTTCTGCCCCGTTTTCACTGCTTGCTATATCACTTGTCCACTTATCCTGGTTTGGTCCGGACAGCCACGGATTCGGAACCGTCTCGACCATATCAGGGCATTTGTAAAAAGGGAATATGGCGGCAGAAAAACATCGATGGCTGTTACGTTCGCATTTCCCCAAACCAATTTTCTCTCTCGTCTTAAAGTTTCCAAAAAGACCGAGTGTTCTTCCAGCGCTGGCTTGTTCGTCCGCGAGCCCGTCCTCTACAAAGAGCCGATCTTGCCGAAACGCCAGGAATCACCCAATTTGCAGTCGTTAGAAAGTAATGCCAGGCATCACCCTCAGAACCTTCGGTTCTATTCCTGTACTAAAACACGCAACTTTAAAAAAATAATTTATCAGGTAAGTGTCACGTTGCCTATCTACGGAGGGCTGATGGTTGGGGTGTATCGCATCGAGCTGGTGTTAGACCACTCAGAGACCTGGCTGTTCGGGATGTCAGCTTTATTTCTACCCGAACTGACACCAACCACCCCAAGCAGAGGAGTTATAACCTGGGAGAAGGCTACCAGAAAGAAAATCAAACTAATAAGAACCAACACAAGATCACCCACACACATTCAATCGCAGCTAATGTTCCTACCGTTTTTCTGAGACTCACACAGAAGCTTTGGGGGAAGGGGGGGGGGTATCCACCTCCCCTACGCAACTCTGCTTCACAGAGTGCCCAGTGTCCCTCCTCCTCCGGGGTTTCCACCCCTCGCCTGCTAACGCCTCTTCGGACAGTGGGAGATGAGTGGGCAGCCAAGCAGCCACCCAGTAACCAGATGGCCACAAACTTCACTCTCGGCCAGTGCCAGGCTGCAGCCAGATTGGTTCCCCGCTCCTGCCGCTCCTGGCATGCTCTTGCTGCGTCCCAGACGTCCCACACGCCCTGGTTCAAACCCCAGGTCGGCCGCTGGAAACATATAATAACAATAATAATACTGTCACCTAACGTTTCCCTATAAAATATCTATTCTGTAGAGTTGGAGACAGCCCTCAGCTGCTACTCACAGTGATGATCTCATGGCCCTCACTCGTGTCGCTGCTTGAGGATGGGAGCTCGCCCAGCCACTCCTACTGCTTCTGCGTTGAGCCCCTACTGCCAATACAGGCACTCCTTTTAACACATTCCTGCGGAGGGAGCTGGTGGGAACGTTGGGTTGCTCGGTCAATGGCCAGGGTCAACGGCGGCGCGGTGTATTCTGCAAATATTCCCGACTGTGAGGGCGGGCACAAGCCGGCGTGAGTAGGTTAAACGTTGAGTTTTATAAGGGCACCACAGGGTGACCAGCCCCTCCCCTCCCCTCCCCACCCAGCCCCACCCCACCCAGCCCCACCCCACCCAGCCCCTCCCCACCCTCCCCTCGCCAAAATAATTGGCGAGGAAGGATGGAGGGACGAAGGGTTTCGTGGCGGAGGCTGCGATCCAGGCTCGCACGAGCAACCCGGAGGAGAAGCAGAACTCCTCCCATCGTGCACACTGATGGGGGGCTGATGGAGAAAGCCGCGTGGGTGGGGCGAGGGGGTGAATGGGATTGGGGGGGGGCAGAGTTATTGGCAAGGAAGGAGAGGTTACGGTTAGATAAATGAACACGGGCAAGAGCCAGTGACATTAAACGTGAACGATGAAGCATAACCTATTTCCAACCCTTTCTCAGTCTCACTCGTTCTCTTCATTACGAAAGCAGCATTTTTTTTCAAGACAGTCATGCACCGATCTGACGGATAGAGACGTGATTTATTATCTCGCGCTCTGAAGTGCCACTCTGCTTGGCCCAAACCGGACGAGGGTTTGTGAAGAGTGAACCAAATGCCCCCCCCCCCCTCGCAAAGTGCTCCAACCTCATCGGATCTCGGAAATCTAAGCTGAATTGTTGTTTTTGTGCCCGCTGTCTGCGCGGGTCACCGTCGTGACTTGCCAGGTGTTGCGGCACGGGGGGCTGCGAGGTGGCGAGGAGACGGCAGTGGTTTTGTGCGACCCCCCTCCACCCCCACCAAGCGACCACTGATTCTCTGGGTGCTGTGTTTTCCTCCCACGTGACAAGGCACTCATCCGTTCATTCATGGAACTGGCCCAACAATCCTATTCTTTGGGTCGTTTGGTAAAATAACGTAGATAGGTTCAAAGAAAACGACAAAAAATAGCAAAAAACTACGACCTTTCGATCGCAACACAAGCGTTCGTCATCAGGAAGAGGGAGGTTAGCCTTTGAGGGCAAGCTGTTTATAAATGTTTAGATGTTAATGTCGTTGTCGGAACCCTCTCCTACATTAATAGTAGTTGCCCCGCCCATCTCTAAACCTTTATAAACAGCTTGCCCTCAGAGGTTAACTTCCCTGTTCCCGATGACGACCGCTTGTGTTGCGATCGAAACGTCGTGATATTTTTATTCACTTTATTTTTATTCTCATATTGTTACATTTTTTTC
The DNA here is from genome assembly GCF_015708825.2 of Lethenteron reissneri. Taxonomy (NCBI): domain Eukaryota; kingdom Metazoa; phylum Chordata; class Hyperoartia; order Petromyzontiformes; family Petromyzontidae; genus Lethenteron; species Lethenteron reissneri. The sequence goes on from NC_083837.1 coordinate 7,234,966, forward strand.
TATCTACTTGACTTTACCGAAAGAACCATAGAATGTGACTCAAGTAGTGGCACATCATAGTAGTGTATAGTGTAGTGTAAAGTAGTGTAGTGTATATTGTAATGTATAGCGTAGTGCCCGCAGTAGGTGTCCACTACTCATATCGTCATTTGTTATTCTTTCCTTTGTCTTGTGCCAATATTCTCAAGTAGTGCGCACATCTTTCTGACACCAATCTTTTGATTGTGTCGTCAAGCCATTCTCTGTTAGGTCTTCCTCTCTCTCCGGTTCCTTACATTTTTCCCAACAATGCACTTTAAATTTTTCTGCTTCTACTGTTGTTCATCTGTTGTCCATCCAACATGTGTGTCCAAATAGTGCCAGTTTCCTTCTCATCACTGTCTGCAGCATCTTCTACGTGCAACCTTTTTTCTTACATATACATTGGTCGGAATATTTATTCATAATAATTGTTATTAAGAATAAAAATTGGCATCGTTATTAATACTGGATAACGTTGCTGAAAATAACTTCTTGTGCGACAGTGTGACCTCGTCTCCTCCGCGTGCGTCACTTGTTTTCTGGGTCTCCCTCTGCTCCTCGTGCCGTTCCCTTGATGCAAGGCATTAGCGCAACCATTGGTGCAGCTGCTGCTGCAAGAAGGCAGTGCACCGTGGTGGCTATGAGATGTTAACTGCCTCGCCTGGGGTACAGGTGGTCGTGGGTTCCATCCCAACCCTGACGATTCCTGCTGTATATTTGGAGTCTGCGTGTCTCGCTCTCTCTCATCACGGTGGCTAGGAGATGTGAACTACCTCGCCTGGTTTACAGGAGGTCGTGGGTTCAATCCTGACCCTGACGATGCCTGCTGTACATTTGGAGCTCGCGGTGTCTCTCTCCATGTGGTCGTGTGGATTTTTTCTCTCCAGCTCCTGTTTTTTTTTATTATCCTTGCACATTTAGAAACAATGTGGGTTCAGAGTATTTGGCTGCTGCTGTAAATTCCCACGCGACGGTAAACCGCTTCGTCGATCTATCATTTTTGTGATGGCCAAGTGGCGTCTAAAAAAGACGTACAGAGCAGCTCAGTGGGGCCTCAACCCACGTGGTCAAAAAAATAATAGTTGAGAGTGATCCGCCGCCAGGGGTTTCAACCACCCCCTTGCTCATATTTGCCTCGAGTCAAAAGGCCAATGTGTGTCATCTTCCCAAACGCCATTGCGGTTACCCCCACCACTGCCCAGGCTCCCCTCGCTCGCATACCCTGGTCCTGTACGAACTTCTTTCGCACGGTAAGTAGCCAACCGTGCTAATCGGAGGTGCGGGGGGGGGGGAAGGCAACATACTAAACACAAAAAGCAGCTCTAAAGAAATGAGTTTGCCAATCGAAATGTTTGAAAAGTGCATTCCTCCCAGTGGACTTACTAATATCGGAAGGAAGAGCTTTCCAGACTTCCGCAAAAGCGCATCTGAAAGCGGCGTGCGATGGCCGGCCAAAAGCTTCTGCTGCTGTGAGGATGTCCGGAGTTCGCGTGATGATGGTTTATGCTCCTTGGCGAGATTAGCATGATATTGTTGTTCATTTGCAAAAAGTACTTTGTGTGTAAGTAGTGCGACGATGGCCCTTAGATATATTAGCTATGAAGATGAAGGCCCATTGCTCGAAACGTCGGCTATTATATTTGTTCTTTTTTTAAGGTCACAGTCTTATTGACAAATGTGTTTCTATTAATTGTGCGTGTGCACCACTGCTAAAGCAGCAGCAGCAGCAAATACTTTGTTTAGCTGTGGCGTATGGTTCAGTACCAGTGTCATCAACATTTTTCGCTTTGTTACAAAATCTGCAAAGTGCACAAAGAAGCATGGAGATCTGCAAGTTTGAAATGTTTCAGATAACACAGAGACGGAAAGAGTAAAACATGGATTCAAGAGCATACGCAGGTGAAAAACGCGACTAAAACCGTGAAGCGTGCTTTCTGAAAGGGCCCATGTTCCAGAATAATGATGGGGTGGCAGCAGCTAAGGAAGGAGATGGAGCGACCAAGGAGATGGAGCGACCAAGGAGATGGAGCGACGAAATCGTCTCGTGTGCAGCAGGTGCTCGAGGGATCGTGACATCGTAGCGTCGTCAGAGATGTCAGTGGCTTGGAGAGGCCTTCATCCAGCAGTGGATTGAGCATGGCTGTTGCTCGTTCGGTATTGCTTTCTTATATTTGCTTTTTTCCAAATATCTTTATCACCTTATACTTCTTTTCCAAGGTCTGCTTTGTGCAAAGCCACAATTTTATTACGCAGCTTAGCCGTACGATACATAAACCTATGACTCGTATTTGCAATGTATATCGTGTTGGTATAACGTACACATTGTCTATCTTAAACAGGTTACCGGGAAACATTAATCTAAAAGGTCTATAAACCAATGATATATCATGTGTCTGTTAATGTACACATAATGTCTGCCCAAATGGGACAAAATACACATTTATTGCATCGCTGAAATATTGCCACTTATATTTGTTCCTACATTTCATTCAATGAAAATATCATCATCAGCTCTCTTACGACCCTGCAATGTAATGATCCGCCCGGCACCTGCACAGGAGCTTGTTTAATCGCTCCATCTCTCATTGCAGAGGTCCTCCCGAGACGCATCTCGTTCCCCATTCCCCAGGCGCATCTCACCGTTCCCCAGACACGTCCCACCATTCCCGAGGTATGTCCCACCGTTCCCCAGGTGTGTCCCACCGTTCCCCGTTTCCCAGGCACGTGTCATCGTTCCCCGTTCCCCAGACACGTCCCACCTTTCCCCAGACACGTCCCACCGTTCACCATTCCCCATTCCCCAGGCACGTCCCACCGTTCCCCAGGTGTGTCCCACCGCTCCCCTTTTCCCAGGAGCGTCCCGTTTCTTGGCTGCCGCTCCTCTGGTCATTTGCACCATCGGCAAATGACCTGATGACGACCGCTTGTGTTGCGATTGAAACGTCATAGTTTTTTGTTATCTTCTTTGAACCTATCTACGTGACTTTACCGAAAGACCCAAATAATACATGTGTAGTGACACAGCGCTGACTGCTGTACAGCAGCTGAAACAGCAGGTGGACACTTAGTGCACACACCGTTGAGCATATACACGGGTGTGCCAGCAGGGCGGAGGAACTGGGGCAAGGGTCACGGTATACCTCATAGGGAAGCCCCTGGGACCCTCTGGTGGGTTCGAGAAGGGAGACGTGGCCAGGGCGGAGCCAAGCCGCGCCGAGGGGATTAAAACCAGTGGAGAGCGAGAGCTCCGGGCTGCCGGTTCTGGAACTCGTCTCGTCGTCGCTGCCGTCGTCGCCGCCTTCGTCGCTGCCGCCTTCTCCCGATCATTGCGTGGATGGACAGAAGTTGGCTGTCTCGGTCGACGCCGTCGGTGCAACGCGGACAGGGTCGTGTCTGGGCCGGGCCGTACGGCAGCGTGGTTGTGAGAGAGGGGGCCGCAGTTGGTGGTGTGCACGGAATAAAGGAAAGACGGTGCGTCCCTCGACTACGTTGTCTCCGACTGAGTGTGTGCGCCGCACGCCACCCGCACACACGCTCGTCTCGAGAAGGGAGAGTAGGAGAAGAGACCTACGATACTACATATACTTGCTATGAGAATCGAGCGAGAGACTGCATCGAGAAGGAAAGTGAGGAGATAAAAAAATGAGAATGTTGCGTGAGCAAGTAATGAGATACAATTATGAGAGATAAAGTGATGAGATAAAGAGATGTGTCATTATGACAATTTTCATGCATATGATATCTTATTTATGTATTTATTTAACGTTATTTATTCGTAGACCAATATCGTTATCCGCGAAATTTGCTATTCACAAGCATCTCCGCAAAGTATATCCCTCGCGAATAACGAGGGAATACTGTACATCATTAGCGGGCCGCACACACGGCTTAAAACCTCTCTCCTTGCCGCACATTGGTGACTTTCCTCATCAAGCGCTCAACTTTCCGGAGGCATCGCAGCTCTGCTCTCCTCCGCCTCTCATTGCTGAGCTGTTGTTCAGTCACGCAATCCCCCCCCCCCCTCAGCCCACCCTTGACAAAGAGACCTTTAATAAATAAATGCATGACTTATGGTTGAATGCATGAGCGCTTGTAATTTGAATATTTGAAAATGTGTGTATTTTCAGTGCTTAATTCAACTGCTTAATTGCATCCGTATTTCACCACTACACGTGATGTATCATCACCCCCCTAATGCATATACAGCACGATCTCCCGTATAAATGTGCACACGGTACGACGCTGTGTCCGCTGTGCTAACTTTGAGGAATGTGCAAGCGAATGGCTACCACTTTGCTGTGATGTCAAACGTCGTGATCCACGGCTGCAGCTGAAGCCTGCGTCTCGTAAAGGAACGAGGCAGCAAGCTGACTCCAGGCGCACAACGTTTCTCCCACCAATTAACTGGCCAACATTGACTCCCTCTCGTGTTGGCTGTTGCCACTGAAGTCTGAAATCTGGAGAGATTAATACAATCTGCCGAAATTGACAATGTCATGAATATTCCACGTTAGGGCTCGTGAAGTGGAGCTTGTGACGTGGTGCGTGATGCCAGTGTTTTACGGGCCTCCCCCTGTTCCCATGGTGGCGAGATATTAGCTCCCGTGCCTGGTATGCAGGAGATCGTCGGTTCGATACCGACCCTTGACGCCTGTATATTTGGAGTTTACATGTCTCTCTCCTCGTGGTCACGTGGATTTTTCTCCGGGCCCTCCAGTTTCTCCCTCCACATTTAGAAACAAGGAGCGTTACGAGTATTTGGCTGTGATAAATGCCCTCGTGCTAAGCCACTTCGTTGATCTGTCATGTGTGGCCAGGTCGCTTCTGAAAAAGAGCTACGCAGCTCACTGGGCAAAAGAAAAAATGTTTGTTTCGTTTAAAGCTCCTGGTTGGGCACTGCAAAAATGTCCCGGATAGAATGAAGAATTCATAGTATAAAAATATTATGTAAAAATAGTATACAATTTTTCATATTAATAGCATAAAAACATCTTAATAGTAAAAAAAAGTATCCGAATGGTATAAAAAATCTAAATAGTATAAAAAAATATAAATCCTCAGAGGATACATTTTTTTTATAGTATAAAAATCCTAATAGTATATACAATGTTTCTAGATTTGAAGCTTTCGTGACTGCAAAGATTCATATTCTTAGGTTTTTTCGGTTAAGTCACGTAAGTAAAACATCAAAATAAAAATAATAAAATAAAAATAAAAATCACGACGTTTCGGAGGCAACACAAGTCTCCGTCATCAGGTGGGACCGTCACAGCCGAATTAGCTGCATCAAGTGAAGCAATGATTCAAGATGTAATCCCTTATAAGCAAGTTGAAGGGAGGTGGAGAGGGGGGGGTTGGAGAGCTTATCAGACTGTGGTAGCCAATGAATGGAAACGTATCACCGCTCACCCTCCGTCCCGACACGTCTCCATTCATTGTGTTGAGCGCTGCGTGCAGTCTTTGATCGCCGCTCACCCTCCGTCCCGACACGTTTCCACTCATTGTGTTGAGCACTGCGTGCAGTCTTTGATCGCCGCTCCTCCTCCCTCCCGATACGTTTCCATTCATTGTGTTGAGCACTGCGTGCAGTCTTTGATCACCGCTCCTCCTCCCCCCCGATACGTTTCCATTCATTGGCTACCACAGTCTGATAAGCTCTCCACCTCCCCTCTCCACCTCCCTTCAACTTGCTTATAAGGGATTACATCTTGAATCATTGCTTCACTTGATGCAGCTAATTCGGCTGTGACGGTCCCACCTGATGACGGAGACTTGTGTTGCCTCCGAAACGTCGTGATTTTTATTTTATTATTTTTATTTTGATGTTTTACTTACGTGACTTAACCGAAAAAACCTAAGAATATATACAATGTTGTTTGTCTCTTGACTGTGAATCTTAAGTATGTTATTGTTCATTTTAATGTCATGTCAGAAACAATTTGTTAAGTCCGTGCTGCTTCTCCAGTTGCCTGTGTGTAAAGTGGTCTCGCTACGCGTTGCACCAATCTTAGTCCAGCCGGCTCAACAAACTAAACTGCAACAGACACACGCACAGCGCGCACGGCCCCTTCGCGTTGCTTTGCCAGTGGCGCACAGTGCACAGTTAACGCAAACTCAACTCGCTCGTTAAGAAAACTGCCTTTACAGAAATATTACATTATATATAAAACCGAAGATGTTTTTGGGTTCATGGACGAGGCTCACGTTGGGACAGACAGTGAGGATAGCAGAAGACAGAAGTCAGTGGCGAAGGATTGGCCATGGTGCAGCCAAATGCTCGGGTCAAGGATGGCTGACAACAAGACAAACACAAACTCCTTCCTCACAGGCAAATAGCCCCTTCTCCATTAAAGGGCCACTGTTCAACATGTTGCTGGTTATACATGTTCATTTGTACAGTATTACTCTTTGGTTCTTTCGGTAAAGTCACGTAGGTGTTTTATTTTATACCTACGTGACTTTACCAAAAGAAACAAAGAGTATGGATCCCTGGAGGCACGAAAACTTCAAATCTAGATTGTACATTATATATATTTTTTGAAGTCTGCGCTGTTAACCAGTTATTATTGGCATACGTGTAGTGTAGTGGTACATGGAGTGGTCACCCATCCAAGCACACGTTGGGCATCAACGATGCTTAGCTTGCAAGATGTTGAGCGGATCAGGGCGCGTTCTAAGCGATGTTTCCACGGGCGACACGTGGCAATGGAGACTCAGTTTCGTCATATTCACCTTTATCGGTGATCATCAGCGTCGGGCGTGGAAAAATACCCGCCCCACCCACATTGGCTGTGTGAATTCCCACGATTGAGGACGGATGGCAGCACTCTCTGAGCACCGTTACTTTTTAGTGTAACGTGCAAACACGTACGAAGGTTAAACGTTCCCAAAACTGCCATTACGGAAGAAGAAGCAGCAGCCGCAGCAACAGAAGGAGGTGAAGAAGAAGCAGAAGCATAAACTAACGCGGGGTATATTTTCCGAGTTGAATTGCAACCACAACATTGTGTGCGAGTGTGAGCCCCCGTCGTTTGCCGCGGTGTCCTCATTGTCCATTGATTCTGCAGCCGGTAAATGGCTAACAGTGTAATAATGGCTAACATGTACACGCTTAAACGACAATACTTTACTCCGAAATTAAACTGATGACAGGTGCCTACGCAGGCACATAACGATTGCGACTAAAGCAGGTGAATATACGGATTTAATATCGATGCAAATGTGATTTCGTGCGGTCGATGAGCAAACCATTAAAAATGTAATTCGAAGTGTTTTTTGCCACTCAATTGCTTTATCTGGGAGTTGCGGGGTTGCAGATACATCACCCCTCCATTTGTTCACCCACCTACTCACCCAGTCACTCACCTATCCACTCATCCACTCACTCACTCTGGAGGAGGTGGTTGGGCAGGTGCTGTTGAGAGGGAATGGGCTGACAGAGTTGGTAGTGCAGTAGGTGGTGGTGGTGGTGAGAGGGAATGAGGTGAAGGAGTTGGTTGTGCAGGTGGTGGTGGTGGTGAAAGGGAATGAGCTGAATGAGGTGATTGTCGGAAGATACTTCTGGGAAACAACCAAGAGGAATGAAAGAACGATGACATGAGGTGATGTGACTGAGAAACAGAACCATGTTGGGCCAGGCAACGGGGTACTTGGTTGAAACAAAATTCAACAAGGGGGGCAAAGTGACCCAACACATGTTGAGAACCACTGAACCCACACAACACTGCGCCCATCCGCCGGCTTGAGGTAGCCTGCTAAAGCTTGTGGTCACCTCCACCTCTACTTATTTTAAATATTTGCACCCAGGTAGTCCCTTGAGATGGAACAACCAAATAACTGTACAACGCTCTTGCAAGGAGGTCAACCGTGGAAGTGGGACACTGGTGGCACTAGAGTGGATTGTGTGGCACTGGTGGCACTAGAGTGGGTTGTGTGGCACTGGTCACGCTAGAGTGGACTGTGTGGCACTGGTGGCACGAGAGTGGGTTGTGTGGCACTGGTGGCACTAGAGTGGATTGTGTGGCACTGGTCACGCTAGAGTGGATTGTGTGGCACTGGTGGCACTAGAGTGGATTGTGTGGCACTGGTGGCACTAGAGTGGGTTGTGTGGCACTGGTCACACGAGAGTGGATTGTATGGCACTGGTCACACTAGAGTGGACTGTGTGGCACTGGTGGCACTAGAGTGGATTGTGTGGCACTGGTCACGCTAGAGTGGACTGTGTGGCACTGGTGGCGCTAGAGTGGATTGTGTGGCACTGGTCACACTAGAGTGGGTTGATGGCACTGGTCACACTAGAGTGGATTGTGTGGCACTGGTTACACTAGAGTGGGTTGTGTGGCGCTGGTGGTGCTAGAGTGGATTGTGTGGCACTGGTCACACTAGAGTGGATTGTGTGGCACTGGTTACACTAGAGTGGACTGTGTGGCACTGGTCACACTATAGTGGATTGTGTGGCACTGGTGGCACTAGAGTGTATTGATGGCACTGGTCACACTAGAGTGGATTGTGTGGCACTGGTGGCACTAGAGTGGATTGTGTGGCACTGGTCACACTATAGTGGATTGTGTGGCACTGGTGGCACTAGAGTGTATTGATGGCACTGGTCACACTAGAGTGGATTGTGTGGCACTAGTCACACTAGAGTGGATTGTGTGGTACTGGTCACACTAGAGTGGGTTGTGTGGCACTGGTCAAGCTAGAGTGGATTGTGTGGCACTGGTCACACTAGAATGAATTGTGTGGCACTGGTCACACTCGAGTGGATTGTGTGGCACTGGTCACACTAGAGTGGATTGATGGCACTGGTCACACTAGAGTGGATTGTGTGGCACTGGTCACACTAGAGTGGATTGTGTGGCACTAGTCACACTAGAGTGGATTGTGTGGTACTGGTCACACTAGAGTGGGTTGTGTGGCACTGGTCAAGCTAGAGTGGATTGTGTGGCACTGGTCACACTAGAGTGGATTGTGTGGCACTGGTCACACTAGAGTGGATTGTGTGGCACTGGTGACACTAGAGTGGATTGATGGCACTGGTCACACTAGAGTGGATTGTGTGGCACTGGTGACACTAGAGTGGATTGATGGCACTGGTCACACTAGAGTGGATTGTGTGGCACTGGTCACACTAGAGTGGACTGTGTGGCACTAGTGACACTAGAGCGGATTGTGGCACTGGTGACACTAGAGTGGATTGTGTGGCACTGGTCACACTAGAGTGGATTGTGTGGCACTGGTGACACTAGAGTGGATTGTGGCACTGGTGACACTAGAGGGGGTTGTGTGGCACTGGTCACACTAGAGTAGACTGTGTGGCACTGGTCACACTAGAGTGGATTGTGTGGCACTGGTGACACTAGAGTGGATTGATGGCACTGGTCACACTAGAGTGGATTGTGTGGCACTGGTCACACTAGAGTGGACTGTGTGGCACTAGTGACACTAGAGCGGATTGTGGCACTGGTGACACTAGAGTGGATTGTGTGGCACTGGTCACACTAGAGTGGATTGTGTGGCACTGGTGACACTAGAGTGGATTGTGGCACTGGTGACACTAGAGGGGGTTGTGTGGCACTGGTCACACTAGAGTAGACTGTGTGGCACTGGTCACACTAGAGTGGATTGTGTGGCACTGGTCACACTAGAGTGGATTGTGTGGCACTGGTGGCACTAGAGTGGATTGATGGCACTGGTCACGCTAGAGTGGGTTGGCACACCCAGTCTGCTGACGTTTCCCCCTGCGTCGCTTTGCACGTTCGCTAATATGCATCAGCAGTGATGCAAGCTCAGTCAAGCACACCGACCATTCATTAACTTCATCATCGTCATCATCGGCCATGATCAGTCCACTGTTGGATGAAGGCCTTCCCTTCACGGTACGGTCATAAAAAAAAATCTAGATTTATTTTGCCAGATAAGGCCCAATGAGCTATGTAGCTCTTTTTCAGAAGTGTCCTGCCCACAAATAATAGCCCAACGGAGTCGCTTATCAGCATGTGGAGATGTATAGCAGCCAAGCACTCTCAAGGCATGTTTCTGAATTCAGAGGGAATAATCGGAAGACCAGGAGAAAAATCCACACGACCACCGAGAGAGAGAGACACGCAAACTCCAAATATATATATAGCAGGCATCGTCAGAGTCGGGATCGAACCCACAATCAACTGCATACCAGGCGAGGGAGTTAACATCTCCTAGCCACCGGGACACCCCCACAACGTGACAACCCACCCGACAGCCGCACACGAGAACTGATTTAAATCAGCATTGCTCGTCGGTGGACGCCTTTTAGACGCATACCATTCCTCGACTGGCAACTCCGTGATTATCGTCGGTCATCGGCTGTCACCTTACCCCCCGTCGCCCTCCCACAGTGGCTGCATCTCTCCCACTGTTTCCTTGCTCACCTCTGAGCTGTCGTTCCGCTTTCTCCGTCGACGCCTCTGCGATCCACGTGTGGTGGAGGCAAGGTTATGAGTTTTAAACGAATTTTTTTATTGAGGCCCAACGGATGCATCGGTCTGTTGTGTTTACAGATGCACGGTTGGCTACGCACGGTCCGGAAGATGATCAACGTACATTCCATACGTATGTACGTGAAGGAAGTACTAAACACGCGTCGCTATAAGGGGAGGTAGACAAGGTGGCCCGCTTATCGCCAAGGCTATTAACTTGCGACATCAGAAGATATGTTTCGGACACTGGATTGGAGCAACGGGCCGTAATGAAGCCTTCATTGCACATTGGAATATTGATACTTGAAACAACGCAAAAATAAAAAAAAAAAGTGCACTGCGCAAACATCGCTCGGCCTGCTTGCATTGTGCAAAAAAACATCCGCAGTTTCCGAAGAAGTTGCTCAAATTTATTTCGAGAGAATGGCAAATGCAGACGGACTGATGAGCAGCGATGAGACAGACAACTGCGGAACGGTTTCGTCCTCATCAGTGCAGCACGGTCGCCAGTGCTCAACTGCTGAACGGTCTTGCCTTGTGGTTCTGTTTCGCTTGCGGCAGTCGCTGCTCATGATGAAAACGCTTCACCGTTCCTGTACGGACGGCCACAGTCCATCGATTTCCCTCCCCCTCCCCTTGACTGAGAGCGATGCACAGCAGCCTTCTCCATCTCTGTCTGCTCGCCAGCACCCCCCCCCCCCCCCGCATTCATTCGTTCCATTGTTGTCTCTCTTCCCACAGCGAGCCGTTTCCCAGCAGCGTCATCGTAAGGACCGATAGCCCACGTGAGAGAGGGGGGAGGTGGCCAACGGACGGGGGCAGCCATCACCGTGGAGGTTGGGGGGGGACGCCCTGTGTGTGGACACTGCACCACAGGGTCGCGGGCACGATCCCAAGACGTTCGGAACGCCACCTCCGTCACGGAAAAAAAGAGGAATTCTACCCCGCGCATGATTACAGGCGTTGCTCGGTTAACGGTGACATCGCGTTAATGTTTTTTTTTTTGCGGTTAACGCTTCGCCTCCCTTAGGACCCCCCAATGGTTTCGACGAACGTTAGAAAGTTGACTCACGGTAACGTGGTTACATTATGCACGTGGGGGCGCCGATTTCGGCCAATCCGAGCGCTGATAAGTGGGAGCTGAGCCGTGCCCTCAGCCAATCAGCGACCCCCATTTGCGAGCATTTACACCTCGAATGGCTTTATTTATCAGAATCAGAATATCGTATTTATATTGGAGGAATCTGATGTGCTGTGAAGCTCTTTTTCACAGATGTTCAGTAGGGGCACGGGGTAAGAACGTTACAAGAACAAACACAGTACACAGACACGATAGTAGTGCAAAGTGCACAAAAGGTAAACAAATCACCCAAACAGACACAAATGAAACGAAATCATCCCCATCTTACCAGGCACAGCCCACTGAGGTATTCACCTATTTAACATTATGTTTTCTCTTTTGGAAACAGCTCTCTTGTGATTTTTTTCAGTGAGCAGTCGTTTTAGTTGGAACGGATTAGGGGCCGTCCATAAATGACGTCACGCACCTGGGGGGGGGGGGGTCTGACATTTGTGACGATGTGACGAGGTGGGGGGTGAGAAATGTGACGTCACGTCAAAATGCACAACTTTAAATAAATATAGACAACACGTTCTACTTAATTAAATATACTTTTTAATAAATGTTTTCTCCCATAACATCAGAGTGCAGCACCACATTACATACGCACTACAATGACAATAGTTTAAAGCGATTTGAAGCATGTTTTTTTTAGGGGGGGGGGGCAGAGCTTTGTGACGTCATATTTGAGGGGGGGTCTGACTTTTTGTGACGTCGTGTGACGAAGGGGGGGTTCAAATATCGTCAAAAATCGCGTGACGTCATTTATAGATGGCCCCTTAACAAAATCGAGGGACTTGCTAGATGCGAAGCCGCTGTCCGCCATGCGCCACTGCGTATTTTAAAGGTTCCGTCATTCAGCGCGGCGCACGGTCAGCCTTTATTTCACCTCGCGACCATAAAACGCTGCGGCTTGTGTCCGAAACGTCGCGGGCGTTTCCTGAGGCCGTCGCCTAAAAACGGCGCGGGTTGTTGAGACAGCCAACGGTGGCCACGTTGGCTGCCCTCTTGCCTCATTAGCCAGCAGGGAAACCACAAGAGGAGGCAATGTAATGATAACAGGACACTAGGGATCCTGAAAACACCGGTTATCTCTGACTTGCTGCGTTACCCATCATTACGGCGGCTTTTTAAATATGAGCGTGATTTAATTTTCTCTTGTGGGCCTGCGTATGTCACAGTCTAATTGGTCGATGAATCGCCAGGGATGGTGGCTCCAAATGTTAGCCTCCTCCCCTCCTCCTCCTAGCACTACAGGGCAAACCGTGAATGCTTGTTTTTTTAAGTGGAAGAGACATGCAAGCACCAATTAACGTGGTCAGGCAGTGGTACAGTGGTTGGCACGCCACGCTATGAACCCGGCAACCTCAGATATCGGAACTGGCCCTATAAACTATACAACTATAACTAAATTTATTTTACTGAGCTATATATTTTTTTTCAGAAGCTACCTAGCCACAAATGATAGCTCAACCTCAACCAAAATGCTCTGAAAGCGTGATGATGATTCTAAATGTGAAGGGAAAAACTCCTTTAAAAAACGTTTTTTTAAAAACAACGGTCTTATTTTAAAGTGCACTAAAAAGTAAATAACTCGATTGGACAACGGGAAGTGGACGACATCTTGATTACAAGGGACCGCGGCGTTTTCACCTGCACAAAAATATGTAATTAATAAGCCGTCCATCAAAAGATTGTAATTGCTTGAAAGGAGGCAAGTAATTGATGAATTGATGCCAATTTTAATACAGGCATGCATTGTCACCGGATCTGAGTATGTGTGCAAAATTTGGAATTGATTACAAGATTTGACCACGACACAGGTTTCAAGTTAAGTAAAACCGTTGAAAAACCAGAGAACCTGGAGAAAAAATCCACGCGACCACGGGGAGAGAGACACGCACACTCCAAATATATAGCAGCAGGCATCGTCAGGGTCGGGATCGAACCCACGACCTCCTCCATACCAGGCGAAGGGAGTTTACATATCCTAGCCACTGTGATGATGATGAGAAAAAGAGAGACGCAGACTCTAAATATACAGCAGGCATCGTCAGGGTCGGAATCGAACCCACGACCTCCTGCATACCAGGTGAGGGAGTTAACAGGTTTTGTTTTTTTGCTCCGTGCCCCGAGCCGTTGTCTCACAGCAGCACCGCCGCCTTGTCTTGCCACCGTCGGGGTTTTTTTCCCTTTTGCCGACTCGCACGACGCCCTCCGCTTCTTCGCGTCTGCGAGAGACGGACGCGTTTCTACGCAAGCGGGGTTGGACCGTGCCACCGTTGAAATCTCTCCCGCCCCCCCGCCCGTCCCAGGGAAAAACCCCGGCTTTACATCACGGGGGTGGATGGGCTCCCCCCCACCCCCCCGGTGCCCCCCCCAACCCCTCGGATTCCCGGTGTCTCTGACCTCAAAGCCAAGCCCACACGGGCAACTCGATCGATTTTGGCGTTCGCTCAGTGGCCGGAGACGTACGATTCGCTGGCGCTTCATTGAACCTCCGTCCCTGCACCCCCCCCCCCTCTCCCTCGACTCTCTCCTCTCCACGGGACCACCAACACCACCACTTCCCAAGCACACCTACCCCAGGGGGGAGGAGGCCCCCCGCCTCCTCCTCCCTGGGGTGGAGAGGTTCTGGTTCGTTTGCTGAGAGTTATATTTGCAGCATAAAAGGTGAGTGTAAGGTGAGCGGCCAGTGAATGCCGGGGTGAGTGTCAGGTGAGTGCCGGGTGAGTGTCAGGTGAGCGCTGGGTGAGTGGCCGGCGAGTTCCGGGTGAGTGCAAGGTGAGTGCCAGGTGTGAGATGCCAGTGAAATAATCTTGGGGGTTTTTTTGGCACAGGTAAAACTAATTGTGCAATAATGCTAATTTTAGATGTAGGATATCAAGGGGGCTGTCGAGGGAGTTACACCCAACAACTGTCCACAAAACGCAACCCGTCGTACAAACACGGTGAAGGTCGTACAGTCGGAACGTACCAGTACGGTGCGGTAAGCCTCTTACATGATCAACATAAAATAGGATAAACCCCGATTTCATAACATTGGTATTCTTTGGGGATTAAGGGGCATTTTTTTCTGGAGGGAAATTTAATTACGTAACGTGTAGCGCTTTTTGTAGATATGTGTGTGAGCACGTGGTAATAGACATTGGGTGTCTGTTCATCAGTGAATATCTATCTGCCCTGAAGGCTCACAATACATGTGCACTGAAATGCGCGTGCAAACATCTGCGTGTTTACTTATTTATGAGGTCTGCTGCATGGTTAGAAGGATCGTGTAATGAAAGATAAAGTGATGAGAGGAAATGTGATGCGATATAAAGTCATGAGATAAAGCGATGAGAGATAAAGAGATGCGTTATTATAATTTTCACGTACTTAATAACGTATTTACCCAATTATTTCAGGTCATTAATTTACAATATATAGGTTTTCTTAGGCCAATATCATTATCCGTGAAATTACGAGAATTTCCGGAACGTATATATCCCTCGTAAACAACGAGGGTAAACAGTGCACGCGTTGTGTAATGTTCGGGTCGCGTGGCTCAAAGCGACGAGGCTGACGGATCACGCTCGGACACGCAGCATGCCACCGCCACCGCCGCCAGACTCACTCGGGAGGATCCCCTGTGACCGAGGCTGATGGTCCGGGCATGGTGAACAGCGAGCGCACTCACCAACAACGGAATTAAAAGACTTGATCGGACAAAACCCACCCCACATTCGATCGTCGTCCCCCCCCCCCCCCCCAATTAAATTCAGCCTCGACCCCTGGCCCTGACCTGAATGCGCGTGCGTACGTTCGTGAGAGAGGAAAACGAAAACATATCCAGAACTCACAACGACGTGGAACAGTGCACTCGTTGTGTCATGTCCGGGTCCAGCAATGCGGCAAGTGGCTCAAAGCGGGACAGGGGGGGGTGCGTATGGATCACGCGAGGACACGCAGCGCGCCGCCGCGGCCACCGCCAGACTCCCTGTGACCGAGAGTGATGGTTCCCAGCGTGGTCCACAGCGACCACACTCACTCACAACTAAGTAAAACACTGTAACGGACAAAACCCACATTCGATCGTTCTCCTCTAGATACAGCTTAGTTTGTAGACGCCGGGATATTACATGTCAGGAATCTGGTCGACCTGATCCCATCTGTGAAGGACACGATTCCTGACATGCAATATCCCCGCTGTATCTGCGGGAGCAGTTACATTGGGGAAACTAAACAACATGTCTTGGACGGTGTTCGTGAACATAAGGCAGATCTGAAACAGCAGGACCAATACTTCTGCCGTGGCTGATCATTACTTTAATGCGGCTGGATCACATGAAATTGATTTATCTAAGACGATGGTACTTTGCAAGCTAACTGGCTATCAACAAAGATTCGTCCACGAAGCCATCCATATATACGGACACAATTTCAACCGAGACGACGGTTTTAAACTCAGCAATCATTGGAAAGATGTCATCAACCACTTTGGGTCATGACATGATTTGTGTTTCTTGTCAATCTCTACCGTCAGCAGTGTGGATGTGTGTAGCGAGGTGCAATCCCCCCCCATCTCTACCCCCCTTTCTTCCCCCTATCTCTGCCCCCCCCCCCTCTCTCCCCCTGTCTCTGCCCCCTTCCTCCCCCCCATTGTCTGCTCCTACTTAAACGCTGGCTGACTGGTTGCCCCACCCACGCTGATTGCGCTGCACAAGCTATCCTCCTCCCAGATCTCGTCCCCCGCCCACTCACTTTGGAAGCCCTTACAAGCAGTTGCATTTGGAGGCTTGCTCCCTCTTTTCTCTCCGCCTGATGAAGACCGCTTGTATTGTGATAGAAACGTCGTGGGTTTTTTTGCTTTATTTAAAATTTATTTTGTCATTTTATTTTGCTATTTTTATGTTCATTGTGTTTTTTTGCTGTTATTATTTTCAATTAATTTTGTATAATTTTAATTTAATAACTTTTTTCTTTTCTATCTACGTGACTTTACCGAAAAAACCAGGCATACTTATTTATTTCTGTGATTTGCTTACCTTTGCTATACTTTGCACTCCTGTCGTGTTTGTGTTTTGTTTGTTGTTGTAACGTTCTAACCTCGTGCCCCGACTGCACATCTGTGGAAAAAAGAGCTTCATAGCTCATCGGATTTCTCCAGGATAAATCAAGATTCTCTATAAGTGAGTGCAAGTTGAATTTACAGATTGTAATCTACGGCATCTGGAATGCTCTTCCTTCCAATATTACGAAACCACTAGGAGATTGACAAACTCATTTCTTGATAACTGCTTTTTATGTTAATAATTAACATTTATTTGTAAGGCGCCTCCTACTAATGTCTCAAGGCTCCTTGCCCCCCCCCCCCCCACCGCACCTCCTATTAGCACGGCTGGCTACGTACGGTGGAAATGACTTCAACGTGTATAACGTGCGACCATGCCCCCTCCCCTCCCACCCTCCCCCCCATTGCATTACACAAACATTGCCACTTATCTATCTTGGAAAGCCTCACCGAGTCTCAAGACTCTTCATTCTGAGCAAACCCGACCAATTCTTCATTGAGCATTTGGCATCTGAGAGAAAACTTGAGAGTCCCCAGACAAGGAATAGCACACACGCGCCTGGGACCAACGGATTCAACAGTCCTTTGCTTCCCCAGTCCTATCATCGCCACCTCGCAAGCGCTAAGCAGGCTCCAAATCCCTGCTTAGCCAATGACATCTCATGAAATCGAAAGGGCATCGAAGGTCACGCGGATAATCACCTGGTCACAGGTAGTTCACTGCGTGGAAAAACAAACAGCTAAACGCATTTCAGATGCGCAAACACAGGGCAGCATAACCGGAAGCAATGACGAGGGATTTATTTACACGGTTCATAAGCTTTGGCGACTTTGATCGCGGCCCGAGACTATAAACCCCTTTGTGGCCCACACTTATTCTCGAGAGTGTCAGCGATAAGAGCCGAGGCACCCCTTGGGCTATGGCTAGCAGACCGCGTTCCGGGTAAATAAACGCGAGCTGAGCGTCCCCTGCGGAGTTAGGTGGGGGGGGGCTCATCGCCACTGCTAGAGCGAGAGAATGTGAACGGCGTTCGCACGTGCGCGCCCGAGCATCGCCCATCAGTGGGTGGCGGTGGGGGGGGTCTAGCGGAAAGGGTCGCGGACGCGGGGTTAATGGTGCGGGGCGACGGCGTGGCGGATTTATGTTTACGCGAAGCGGCTTTGGGGGTGGGTTTTTTTCGTTTTGTTCGGTGGAGCGGAGAGAGAAAGAGGTCGCGGCGTGGGTTTGAAAAACTAGAAGGGCGCTCGCAAAGAGGAATGTTTTCAATTGGATTCCCGCGAGGTGCAAGGCTGCTCGCAGGTGCCCCGCGCCTCCGATTGAAATTCCCCGCAAACCCGAAGGGGTCGGGCATTGGGTCGGAGGTCGCCGGTTCTGTTCGGTCTCCCCCGGCGCGGCGGGTGCAACGGGTGGGGGCGGGTTTCCTGCAAGAAAGAGCTTCATGGCTTATCGGATTCCTCCAGTCTGAATGAAGATTTCTGATTCCGATTAAAATGACGCCCGCCTCCGCCCAGCGAGCGGTTATATAATGGCTACCGCCACAGGTGGTCGATCGGCACGTCCCCGCGTGTGGAAGAGTAGGCTCGAATACCTAGCGGAGGCCCTTCCACCAGCAGTGGCATGAGCGAGCAATTGCAGGGCTGCGCCTTTAGCCTTTTAGAATGTTTTTAGCACCGCAATTCACAACACATCAAGGCATTTCCAGAGCGGTGTAACCCTGAAAAGTGCCACGGTGGCGAGATGTTAACTACCTCACGTGGTATACAGGAGGTCGTGTGTTCGATCCTGACCCTGACGCCTATACAGCTGGAGTTTGCGTGTTTCTCTCTCTCCCCGTGGTCACGTGGATTTTTCTCAGCGTCTTCCGGTTTTTCCCTCCCAATTTAGACTCAGCATGCGTTTAGAGTATTTGGTTGCTATCAATTTCCACAATATGATAAGCCGATTCGTTGAGCTATCATTTTTGGCCCAGCCTCTTCTGAAAAAGAGCTGTATCGCTCAGTGGACCTTACACCTGGTAAAATAAAAAAAAATATTTTCTAGTTTTAATTGAGTTTTAGAAGTGTCATTCCCATAGCATTGGATGATCAGGGTACACCGCAGTTTGCCGATCGGCACATATGACCGACTACCGCGTGTTCGAATGACGTCAAGGTTTCTTTCAGGTCCGCTGGAAAGCAGACGGCGTGTATTTGAGGTGAATGCGCCCATAGTATTTACTAGGGTAGCCACTGGGCTCAATCCGCGAGTCTCTATATACGTCATGCTAAAAATCTACAGTTAGATCCAATCTCACATGTGCTATGAATGAGTAAAAACTATACATTTAAAAATATACTAATTATATGCATTTGCCCATGATGGAACAACTCGATTTGATTGGCTCTGTCGCTGGATGGTGGTGGTGGAGGCTTGCAGTTAAAACATTGGCGCCATAACCACACGACGATGCAGGCCAAAATAGACAAATCATGATTCTTCGTGATTCCGGTGTTGTGAAAACCTACGCATGAAAACCGACCGCAATCTCCACCGTGCTCAAAACACAAAATCTCAAAACAGATCGCCGTGTCTGTGCTGGATAAAAATAATCGCCGCGTGTTATGTAAATCATCCTCGAGATGGATTTGCCTCTCCTTGGCTGTAAAAAAGCCGCTCCTGCCCCGCTGGCCTGGCAGGAGCCATTCACCAAGGCACGTCAGGGGTGGCGTGGGGTGGCGGGGGTGGGTAGAAGGATAAGCGCACAGAGCGGCGTGGGTAATGGGGTATTGGTTTTACTTCAGCGCTGGCGCTCAAGGCGCTCCTGCGGAAAGAAGCCGGGAGAATTAGTGGCACCAGCGGGGCCGTAATTATTCGTGGAGCAGCGCCAGAGGGAGAGAGCACAGCCAATGGGAAGAAAAAAAACAAAAATATTATTATTTTACCACGTAACGCCCACTCAGCAAAATACTCCCGCACCTCCGATGAGCACGGTTGGCTACGTATGATGCGCAAAAAGTTCAACATCCATAGATATATACATCAGTATAGGAAAGGTAAACAAATAATTAACATATATACAACTAAAACTAAAGCATTTTTATCTTACCAACAATAGCCCACGTAGTTATTAGATTCTTTTTCAGAAATGACCCGGCCACAAACGATAGATCAACGAAGTGGCTGATATAATAATCATCATCATCATGTGGACATTTAGAGCAGCCCAAATCTTCTAATCGCGTGATGTTGATTCTAACTGTGGAGGGAAAACCCGAAGGCCCCGGAGAAAAATCCACACTATGGGGAGAGACACACGCGTGGCCGTGAGTGGGAATCGAACTCGGGTCGCTGGGTTCGTAGCGCAGCGCGCTAACCACTACACTACAATGCGTTATGCTTCCACATGCACGGGTTAAATGACAGATTTGACGTCACAGCTCACTTGCCGTGCTAAAAATATATGCATTATTGAGCTTCCCCCCCACCCCCCCAAAAAGTGTATTTTTATAATTGCTGCATGGTGTACAGTCTGGAAAGTTCCCACATGCCAAATTTCCAGTTTGTTGCATGGCAGGAAGTACGCTAAACATTTTGAACAGACACACATAATCACAACTTTGCCTTTTATGTATATGGAGATGGGTCCTAAGTGTGTTGATAGTAAAACTAAAATAACCCATAAGGTTACATTTGAAGCTTTCGTGACTGCAAGGATTCATATTCTTAGGTTTTTTCGGTAAAGTCACGTAGGTAAAAAATTAAAATTAATAAAAGTAAAATTAAAATAAAATAAAAATCACGACGTTTCGGAGGCAACACAAGCTTCCGTCTTCAGATGGAACCGTCACAGCACGATAGCTGTATCAAGTGAGAGAAATTCCAAGAAAACAGTCCTTGTATATATACTGGTTGAGGGTGGGAGGAGCCAAGGTAGGCCCTGAATATTATTTTTGTGAGGTTCGGTGCGGCTGAAGCACGCTGTTAGGAATGAGCCTTTGTTGTGTAAACTAGGTGCGGATGATGTAAAGGTGCGTGTAAATGGGACTGAGCCTTTAGTTATGTAGAGGTGATGCGGCTGAAATCCTGGCAGCGACTGAAATCCTGGCAGCGATTTCAGCCGCATCACCTCTACATAACTAAAGGCTCAGTCCCATTTACACGCACCTTTACATCATCCACACCTAGTTTACACAACAAAGGCTCATTCCAAACAGCGTGCTTCAGCCGCACCGAACCTGACAAAAATAATATTCAGGGCCTCACCTTGGCTCCTCCCACCCTCAACCAGTATATATACAAGGACTGTTTTCTTGGAATCTCTCTCACTTGATACAGCTATCGTGCTGTGACGGTTCCACCTGAAGACGGAAGCTGGTGTTGCCTCCGAAACGTCGTGATTTTATTTTATTTTACTTTTATTAATTTTAATTTTTTACCTACGTGACTTTACCGAAAAAACCTAAGAATATGAACCCATAAGGTTCTCAATTTGCAAGAAAAGCTTGACATGTCCCATGCTGATATAAGTCGCAAGCTAGGCGTACCTCGCAGAACAGTTAGTACAATTTTTAAGAATAAAGCTAATGTGGTAGAGGAAATAACAAAAACGCTACGCCAGTGCATACCAAACTCGGCACAGTTTAATTAGTGAAGCATAATATTTCAAGGTATAATTTTGTTCATTTATTTAGTTTTGATTAGTTATTTTGTTTATTTATTCTTATTTTTATTTTATTTCTGTTCATTTAGGTTCTTGCACGCATGTGTATCTAGTTACTGTAGTTATTTGCATGTACGTTTTTATATTTACTGTAATTATTTGCATGTACGTTTTTCGACGGCCAAAATAAATTTGCAAGCTAAATAAAGGCTCTGCTTTGACATTCGTCCATTTTTGACATTCGTCCATTTTTGACATTCGTCCACGCTCTGGTCCCGAACCAGAGGAAGGTGCAAGGTATTCCTGTACAGGGAATGAAAAAGCGATTTTAATACAATTCAACATCAACTCATCTCACTGAAGCTGGTTCTGAATGCCAATACATCAAAAGTGATTTGTTTCTTCCAGGGAAAAGACAACCGGCAAGGTTTTGTCCTAAGCTATGCAAGCTGGAAAACAAACTGAATAGGTTGATAAAATAAATTACCTTGGGGTCATCATGGACTCTAATCTCACTTTCCAGGATCACATCGAAAGCTCTGGAAGGAATGCAAAACTAAAAATTCGCTTTCTCTATAGATGCAAACAGCAGCTAACTTTCTGTGACGTGTACTAATCTGCCTCCAATACAACACTGAATAAGCTCATTCCCACTCATCATTCTGCTCTAAGATTTACTCTGGATGCCCCTTACAAGATCCCCATCATTGTGAATTGTATTTAAAAAAACACTAAATTAACGTGACTCCAGTGCCGGATTAAGCTAGTGCGGGACCTGTAGCATATGTTATAAAGGGGCCCTAAATAAAAAAAAACACGTAAATGTTAAAACACTAATTTTTTACTTGCATAGTAAAGTAATGGAATTTTTTCATTTGCTGTACAGCCAGATAATACGGCAAATCGCTAACCTTAACACCCAGTCGTTCGTAACAGTTGAAAGCAGTATAGTACTATCGTAATAGAGCAAATGCAGAATCACTGAACAGGAATTGATAGCTTGAAAGCATTTAGCGTGGGGCCCTTGAAAGTGCGGGGCCCGTAGCTTATGCTACTTTTGCTACTAGGATAATCCGGCACTGCGTCACTCCACGATTGCAGAACGATTCGCCAGGCGTTGTTTATTTACAATGTCCTTCGTGGTAACTCGGCAGACTATTTGTCGGATCTGTTGACACGACGAGAGGGCAGACCTAACCTGGGGGTGTTCATAATTCCTTCTGTTGAACATTGGTAGATATAAAACAAGTTTTGGTCAATGAGCGTTTTCGGTGGCTGCCCCTAGTCTCTGGAACAATATTGCCACAAAACGTAGTCTGCAGTCACTGTCGTCGATTAGTCACCTTAAATCTCTACTTTTAAGCGAATTCCTGCCTAGCTGCCAATTTCTAAAGACTTAGACGAGGTATACGTGTGTAGTGAGTTCAACAGAGGCGCACACTCGAACTTGGAGGCAACACGTGTATTCTTAAAACAACGGGGTAACTATATAACCACTGGATGGGATAACGATATAGGGTGGTAATCACCACACGTAACTACATAACCACTCGACGGGATAACAACTTAGGGCGGTGACCACCACACGTAACTACATAACCACTCGACGGGATAACAACTTAGGGTGGTGACGACCACGGTTAGCTACGTAACCACTCAACGGGATAACTATATACTTGGACCAGGTCAGCTAACACCCTGTCTGGTCCACGATGTCGTGCATGAAGCCCGAAGACCGAAAATGTAGCCAGTGGATTCCCAGAGACGAACAGCCAAGACCGCTCTCGGGACTCGGTCTTTATGGGCGTGGCCAGGCACCGCCCTCGGCCACGCCCCTTTCCAGATCCTTCTCGGAGACTCTGGGCCCACGTCACGTGTCCCTCTCACCTCTTTGGCCCTCGTTACTACATCATCCGGTCATGTACCTTCTCGGGTTCACCCAGACTACCACGTCCTCACCCGACCTCTTCTCACTGTCACCCGAACCATGCCCCCTAGGGGCCCTTCCGTTCCGTACTCATCCCGGTGCGAGAAACTCCACACATACAGCACCGTTCTTCTCTCGGTACTGGTGCTACACCACAGAGACACTATACACGCCACTACACATTATTTGCCTGTAAGTGACATTTTGTGCGTTGTTTACACTACTTTTTTATGGAAGCTGTGTTTTTTGTATTCCTCACTATAATACCATCGTATTTTATTATGATTTATTTTTATTATTTTATTATTTCCCTTCTACGTGACTTTATCGAAAGATCCAAGAATATGAATACCATCGTGTTTGAGACTGCATTTGTATTATAATTACTATGGCAGATTTAAAGAAGTCTTTTTATATACAGCGTTGTATTTGAGGATAATCTATATTCAACTTACTTTTTCTTTTGCAAAAAAATAATGTTTATATTGCGATTATGATTTGCTATCTATTTTGTATTTCTCGTATCTGATATTTTTAATTTATTTTGCTGTGACTTGTTACGCTTGGCGGAGAAGCGTTGGTGTTGTTTGTGTTTATGAAACACCGATTTAAGAGCCTCTTGGCTCACAGGATACTGAAAAATAAACTGAACTGAACGATGTGGGAGGAGACCGGAGCACTCAGATAAAAAAAAACAACGCGTGCAAGGGGGCAACGCTCTATCCCATGCAGACAGAACAGGTGGAGTCCAGTTTTGCTGTACCACTTTCTCCTAGAACCTCAGTGCCTATCCTCTCTCATATACATAACTGAGGGGGTGAGATGGACAGCAGAATGCCAATATCTCTGGAAACATTCCTGTGGTGATTTTGTTTACATTCTAGCACCTGGCCATATTTTTCCCGGCGCGTTTCTATTTCCAGTGCGTTTAGAATCGATAGTTTCCCAGGAATGGTCCGTACTTTTTCCAGAAGGATAATTACATTGTCGGCATCCAAGTAATTATTTTTTTTGTGTTGTGGTATTGTTATTTCAGCCCTTGCGCTTTGAAACGATCCGGCGCTAAACCTTCGTTCCGCCAAAATGGATTCAGGGACAATCTCCCCCATCTGCAAAACCTTGTGAACACCCGTGGAAGAATGAGCCCCCCATTATTTCTTGCACGCTACAGAGACAAAGATCCCCCGTATGGAATTAACAAACTGCATGGGCAAGTGCCGTTAGCGAGCAACTATGAAGGCCAGCACAGCACAAGAGGGGGTGGGTGGCCATCACCACGCCCGGCCGCCTTTGTTTACACACTGCACCAGGTACTCATTTGAGTCTGAGTCGTCCAAAGGGGAGGTCTACGACTGGCTCTGATATACGTTATTGGTCTTGACTATGAGCGGGAATCGACCCCGGTCACCAGGTTAGTAGCGCGGCACGCTAACCACGACACTACCGCTCCCCACCCACGCATGCACACACGCACACGTGTCTGCGTGAGGGGTGCTGCCATGGTGGAACGGTCAGCACGCTGGACTCGCAATCGCAACGCTGCCAGTTCAATCTGCCAGCGCGGCAGAATGAGGGTATTTTTAAAATAAGATTTAGAGAATAATAACTTTACTGGTACCGAGGTTCCCACATGGCCATGCGGGAGGGCGTGTGGTATGGTTTGGCGCCAGCTATCGTAGAGTGCAATAGTGTGGCTACGGTTCTCTGCGGTGTGTACGATGTCTTTAAAAACAACGGCGCTACTACTACTCCTCTCTAAATGAAATTAACGCTGAGATTCGGTGGTGAACGGGGGGCACCGCCCTCCCTGCATCTTGCAGACATCTCGGAACGGGTGAATTTTAGTTTTTATGTTTTTAAAGAGTACGTTCATCTTTATGTGTTCTGTATTTTTCGTGGGTGTGCGAACGGAAGGGTTTTAATGTCCACTCTTCGACGCGTCTCGCTGCGTGCTGAATTGCACACCACTTGGGCCCTCTCAATTGCTCTCCGCGATGAGCGCCCGTCTCATCACTCGTTAGCGTGCGCATCGCTTGCCCGGGGCTGCACCGAGGGACCCCTTTGTTCGGCACCTAATTAGGTGTTCTACATCGCGTCGCTCGTCCGTGGTTTGGGAATGAGCACGGAACAGGGTTGCGCGTGGAAGCTTCTCGCACACGCAACCCTGCGTATGTATGAGCACGCTGCGCTACGAACCTGGCGACCAGGGTTCGATTTCCGCTCACGGCCAACACCGGTGGTGATTATCTAAACTGATCCTGGGCCTCCCCTAGGTCGTCTCAGCCTCAAACAAGTACCAGGTGCGGTGTGTAAACATCGCCACTGTGGAGACAAAGGCCGCCGGGCGTGGTGCTGGCCACCCACCCCCTCGTGTGCCGTTCCGGCCTTCATAGGTGCTCACAAATGGCACTTACCCCAACAGCCTGTTAAGGCTACATGGGGGATCGTTGTCTTGATCTTTGTTACATTATAAAGTAGAACGATATCGCACGTGAACACGTTTAGGATAAATCTGTGCCTGCCGTGGTTATGTAGGGTTATAGATGACTCATGCGTGGAGAGCTGTACGTGTCCGACGTTTCACTCCGACGAGCTGGGACCGTCTTCAGGAACCGAGAGAGCTGTACCCTCCATGGACAGTCCCCAATTTACGAACGGGGTGCACTCCTTGACACCCGGTGTTCGTATCTCAGAACGTAGGTCAGTGTTGAAAATGTGTCATGGTAAAAAAAAACATGATTAAACTCATAAATAAGAAATTTTGTATTTTTGTATACAATACTGTAAAGAAAAATACTGTATACTACATAACAGGACCCTGCGGGGTGGGCTGGTAGGAATAATACTTAGTACCGGTACAGAGATATCGACCGGGTATAGAGGAGTTAAAGAAAAAAATACTGTATTCTAGTGTAACGTTAATTCAAAGTGTTTGTTTTGACAAGAAACGCTGTGAGATTTAAAGACTCGTAGTCTTTCATTTCCAACACCACCCTCAACACCACCCCTCCCACGGACGGACGGACGGACGAACACATTAATCTATTGGTGGTCTGGTCCACTTCGTTCCTACCAGTAAAACACGAGCCTTACTAGCCGGCTTCGCCCGAGACTTGGATTCTTGTCTTGGATTAATACACGGCCTACGCGGAGGGTGGGGGGGTTGAGTGACGTCAGCAGGCACACTGCGTGACGTCAGCAGGCACACTGCGTGACGTCAGCAGGCACACTGCGTGACGTCAGCAGGCACACTGCGTGACGTCAGCAGGCACACTGCGTGACGCTGCCGCATGCGGGTGACATCACAGATGTGACGTCACCGCTCACTTGGCGTGCAAAATATATCCATTATTGCGCCCCCCCCCCCCCCCCACAAAATAAAAAGTCTATTTTTATACTTTTTGCATTGTGATCAGTCTGAAAGCTACCCACATGCCAAATTTCCAGTTTGTTGCATGGCAGGAAGTATGCTAAACATTTAAAACAGACACATATATTCACACATTTCTCTTTTATATATAGATAAAATAAAGTAGCATGAAAAGAAACTAAAATCTGTTTATTTTCACTTACTTTGAGTCCGGATTGCTGCCTTGCATGTCGGCAGCGGCGCTGTGCGACACGTTGGGACTCATTACGTCTCGCGGAGGATCGCTCCGCCGAACAAGATAGTTCCGTGGTTCGGCTCGTAAGTTACGGCTGAAGTTCGCAAGTCGGACGGCATCTTGTGGCGGTTCGTTCATGAGTGCAGATGTTCGTTAAGTCGGACGTTCGCATCTCGGGGACTGCCTGTATTGTTTATGGCTGGCCCGAGTTTCTCTCACCGTGTCCACGTGTTTTTCCGTTGAGCTATTTTTTTGTTGGGGCGCCATGGTGGCTCGGAGATGTTAACTACCTAGCTAGGTATACACGAGATCATGGGTTCGATCCCGACCCCGACGCCTGCTGTGTATTTGGAGTTTGCGTGTCTCTCTCTCCCCGTGGTCGCGTGGATTTTTCTCCGGGTCTTCTGGTTTTTCCCTCCACATTTAGAATCAACGTCACACGATAAATGTTTCACACGATGATACGCCACTTGGTCGAGCTGTCATTTGTGATGGCCAGGTCGCTTCTGAAAAGCGCTGCACAGCACAGCTCAGTGGCCTTTACCTGGTGGAATAAAAACACTGTTAAGTTTTTCAGCCCTTTATGAGCTCACTGCTGGATATAGGCCCATTATGATTGAACGAGTGAGTCGTGGGGGCTTGCTTGGCCATACTTCACCACGTCGGTCAGTGACGGGATGGCCACTAAAAAGGGGCCCGATTTGGACTCGGGTCACTTGGCCATATCAGAGGACGCCAACCGCGGCGCCACAGATCAAGCCCTCAAAAGATGACGCAAAGTATCATTTTTGGTCAATGTGCAGATTGGAGGAGGGAGGGTGCCCGCTGTTGCCAGCCGTGGCTGGGAAATCGAACTTGTGTTGCGCAGTTCACACCGCGGGGTGCTGACCACTGCGCCACCGCTCCACCACAATGCAAAATAACATGTTTTTTTGTGAGGCTGAGCATGCAGAGGGGGCGGTGGGAGGGGTCTCAGCCCCCTCCAACCGCCCCACACCCCCCACATCCTTCTCGCCCCACCTCTCCCATAATGCTACGGGACCAACCACATCCATTGGCAATTTATTTTTCCACGGGAGAATTACCAAAGTACACACCAAGCTGCGAAGGCTAAAGGACGTGCGGCGCACATAATGCATAGGCCTCGGCTATTGTGCAGCTGCTCGTGCTGGACAAAGAGGCCTAATTCATGCTCGAGAAATGACGGGTATTCTGCCAATATTTGCTGTATAAATGGGCAATTTCGCTGCCACTTTGTGCCAATTTGGTAATTTTTCTTTTTTTGCTGCTGCTAAAGAAAAAGCCAAGTTTCATCCAACCTGTCAATCAGGCCCCCTGCTTCTAAAATTCAGAAACAACCATTACATTTTTGTATAATAAAAAGAACATCCTCTTAACGTTTCCAACGGAGGGAGCCTCGCCATCGATATCTACGACCAATCCAATCCACTGCTGGATGGAGGCCTCCCCACGTTGTGGTCACCCCTTGCACTCCCGCGACGGCATGATTCCATCTCGCTTCTCCCGCTCACCCAGCGAATCTCATCCCTCCACACCCCCCCCCTCCCCCAGGTCATCCTCTCAGGCATATCCCTCCTCTGGCTGTCATTCCATCATCAACCTCATCCCGCTATACCCCATCGCTTCTCGTCGGAAAGTTCTGCCCAACTGTGCTTCCTTATTTTTGCCTCATTGCATTTCCCAGCATGCGCCTCACCACGCATGTTTGTATTTTAATTTTTCTTTTACCATTTTCTTTGGCAGTGTTCACGCTGACAATCCACTACCCATACGCAACATCACACGGCATGCGCCATAGAGGAGCCTGGTAAAATAATACTGAAAAAAAAAACATAATGACAAAAAACACAAAGTTTAAAACCAATTAAATAAATATTAACATTACTCATGAACACACGCAGAGCTGCACCGCTGCGTGACCCCACGTGACCTCATGTGACCCCGGCGTGGCCGTTCCCGCTGCGTGAACCGTCTCTCGCTGTGTCGCCCTCCCTCCCTGGTTGCGTGTGGCCACGTGTCCTCAGCCACGCTCACCTGGGCCCCGACCCACCAGTGGAAAGTGACATCATAGCCCTGCTACTTCACCGACTGCCCAGGATGGTGAAGTATGGTCAAACAAGACCGACCGTGCCTGCTGACATCTTCTCCATGGACAGGGGGAGCGGTGGCGCAGCAGCGAGTGCGCTACGCTACGAACCCGGCAGGCCCGGGTTCGACTCCCACTCACGGCCGACGCCAGTGATGATTATCTGAACCGGTCCCGGGCCTCCCCGAATGAGTACCCAGTGCGGTGTGTGTAGTAAACATCGCCACTGGGAATGGTATTGGCCACCCACTCCCTCGTGTGCCGTGCCGCCCTACATAGCGCGCTACTCGCTAACAGCATTGCTACAAAAGTCCGTTATGGCTGTACGGGGGAATCTTTGGCCAATGGCCAGGATATCTGGTTGAGCAGAACTCTCCTCCTACACGGGCAACGAGCCGCAAAGCGCAGAACTTCTAGGCTGGTCTAAATGAACTTGTCTCCTACCTCTTCACGAGTCTGCAATGGTCAGGATGGCAGCTCATCTATCCGGCTAAACTGCGCGTATTCCTATATAATCGCTTGTCGCATACAGCTCTCTCTGCCCACTACAGTAAAAACATTTTTTGCTGTGGTTGTCCCACCTGATGACGGAAGCTTGTGTTGCCTCCGAAACATCGTGATTTAGTTATGTTTTTTATTTGTATTTTATTTTCTACCTACGTGACTTTACCGAAAGAACCAAAGAGTATGGATCCTTGCAGTCACGAAACTTCAAATCTAGGACCAACGCAGTATGTGTGAGTATTTGGCTGCTATCAATTTCCACATGATGATGAGATGTTAACTCCCTCGCCTGGTATACAGGAGGTTGTCGGCTCGATCCGGACCTGCTGTATATTTGAAGTTTGCATATTATCTCCTTTGTCGCATGGCTTTTTCTCTTAGAGTATTTTGCTGCTGCTTTAAATTTCCACGCGATGATAAGCCATTTCACTGAGCTGTCATTTTGTGGCCTGGTCGCTTCTGGAAGAAAAGCTATATCTACGTATTCATGTTGAACTTATTTCGCACCATACGTAGCCAATCGTGCTAATCTCAGGTGCGAGGGAAGGACAATCAACAACGAAGTGATTTCACTTCTGCTGCTCATGCAGTGCTCGCCTCCCCTGGAATCCGAGATATTCTTTACACGTTAAGCTGCACCGCTGGGGTTCCCTGTCCTATCGAGCCGCCTCTGATTCTCTCTGAACGGCGTATAATTCCTCCTGGGCATTCCACTTGCCTCGAACAAATGGTCCTAATATACAAAACAAAGACCCGCTGAACAAACCTCGCAGCTCCGATTAGCACGGTTGGCTGTGTGCAAGGCGACTCAAGTTCAATGTACACACGTGCAAAACCTTTAAAGAAAGGCACAGTGAGACTTTTCGGATTTCCCAATTACGACGGGTTCTTTTTTCATTAATGTATTCATTGCTGCCACTACAATTGCATGACCACCACGCACACAACAGGTGCTATAGACTGCGAATGCTCTGTCTATTTGACGCAGAAGAGGGCAGTGCAACAAATTGATTTATTGAATCCACCCATGCGACGGAGATTTTAGGTGTAGCAGGGAAATTCGAGTAGTGACTAATCCCATATCTGCATTTGCCATAAATATGCTAAATTCATCTGTTGATATGCAAATTCCTTTGTCAAGGCGCCCTTCCTCCTCTAACCCAGCTTAAATATACGCTGCCAAGCTTAGTGGTGTTCATTCAGACGCTGTCTTTCTGACAGCCCTGTTCTTCACCTGAGGACGGCTGCTTGCGTTGTGGCCAAAACGTCGTGAGAATTGTATTTTATTAGGTTCTATTTTTATTATTTTATTATTTCCCTTCTACGTGACTTTACCGAAAGAACCAAGAAGATGGATCGATCCGTTGTTGTTTTTTTATCAGGCGCGGGCCCTTTTGCTGTGCGTCGCAAACCTTGTGTTGTACGGCCGGGTTCATCCGTCCCAAAGACGCTGGAACACACTGCTACCAAGCTCATGTTTGAGATCCATCCCTGAA
Organism: Lethenteron reissneri; assembly: GCF_015708825.2. Classification (NCBI taxonomy): domain Eukaryota; kingdom Metazoa; phylum Chordata; class Hyperoartia; order Petromyzontiformes; family Petromyzontidae; genus Lethenteron; species Lethenteron reissneri. The sequence continues at coordinate 7,265,896 of NC_083837.1, forward strand.
CCGGAGCCAGTATCTGCAACAGACTCAAAAGTGGTGTTGTTGTTTCAGAGAGCCTACTTCAATGCGCATTCGTGATGGACTGGCCTCATAAGAGTGCGCAATAACAAAAATGTTCTTTACCTATTTACGTTGACGTGTCAACCAGCGGTTACTTATTGAGAAGCGAGCCTCGGGGCCTTGTTGTGAGCTGGTTGACACGTCTCAAGCACGTGAGCATGGCGTGGTACATTTGCAGGGACGGAGAGATGCCAGGCTTGGTACACCGATATATATGCAGGCGTCGTCGATGAGTTGTTTATTATACACGTGGGAGGAAACCGGAGCATTGCGTGCCAGGGAGCGACACTCGGTCTTGTACCAGAAACTGTATTTTTAAACTGGAGGAGGAATCCGATGAGCTATAAAGCTCGTTTACACAGATGTCCAGTATGGGGCAGGTCAGAACGTTACAACAACAAACAGTACACAAACACGATAGGAGCGCAAATTATAGGAAAGGTAAAAAAACATGTAACAAAAACATATTCAATAAAACTAAGCTATGTTTACCTTAAGAGGTAAGGCCCACTGAGCTAATCGCTTCTTTTTCAGAAGCGACGTGGCTATCACAAATTATAGCGAAACAAAGTGGCTTATCACGTGGCACCCACATTTGCTCTACAGCATTCGCTTGTTAGTCACCAACTCGCTAACCGCGATTTAAGCGATCCGCGAATCACACCTGGAGCTCTGCACGGCTGACTGTATCGAGAAAAAGAGAAAGAAAGTAATGAGATGAAGTAATGAGATATAAAGTGACGAGAGATAAAGTGGTGAGAGAAAATGTCACTCGTACAGCACACACACCGGTGTGCTGTACTAGTGACGAATTGTCATGTTCTGTTTACGTGACAACCCTTACTAGTTGGCTGTGTCGGGTAGTGGCGAGTTTAACAACACACATATTCACGCGATCTAACCCAAAAACCTCTATTATAGAGTGATGAGAGATAAAGTGGTGATGCGTGGCACCATCATAATTAAACAATTAACCCGTAAAAACAAAGTTTTTCACAATAAATCCTTTATATGCGTGGCGGCTAGAGTCCTCTCGTCCTCTGGCTTGAGATGGCTGCCACATATGGGTCAGATGATTGTCTGCCACCATTAAGCAATTGGTAATTAAATATTTAAAACATTTTCCCTACAGAGTGTACAATTTTGGGGAAAAAAATTCACGAAAATTAATTGTCACGCACAACGAGTCTGTGTGCAAAATGTCAGCTCGATTGGATCACGGGAAGTGGGTTAAAAAACGACCGAAAGATTTGCACGGTCGTAAGCAAGCATTCAAGCACGCAAGCACGCAAGCAAGCAAGCAAGTGAACTTAATATAAAGGATTTAATAAAGGATTTAAAAATATATTCGCCTGTGGAGGACGCAGGGATCGATCCCGCGACCTTTGGCATGGGAAGCGAGGGCGCTACCAACTGCGCTAATCCGCCACGGCCATCTCAAGCCAGAGGACGAGAGGACTCTAGCCGCCACGCATATAAAGGATTTATAGTGAAAAACTTTGTTTTTACAGGTTTACTTGTATTAAGTTCGCTTGCTTGCTTGCGTGCTTGCTTGCTTGCTTACGACCGTGCAAATCTTTCGGTCGTTTTTTAACCCACTTCCCGTGATCCAATCGAGCTGACATTTTGCACACAGACTCGTTGTGCGAGACAATTAATGTTCGTGAAAAAAAATTTCGGAAATTTTACACTTTTTAGGCAAAAAAAAAATATTTTACATTTATTCAAATAGAACTCATTCATGGCTTTGGCTGAACGTCACAGTGTAGGAGCCCAGAGCGTAAAGGATTTATAGTGAAAAACTTTGTTTTTACTGGTTATACTTATTACGGAATGACGAATTTTGGGAAAAAAATTTCACGAACAATAATTGTCTGGCACAACGAGTCTGTGTGGAAAATGTCAGCTCGATTGGATCACGGGAAGTGGGTTAAAAAACGACCGAAAGATTTGCACGGTCCTAAGCAAGCAAGCAAGCACGCAAGCAAGCAAGAAAGCACGCGAACTTAATATAAAGGATTTAAAAATAAATTCATTTTTAAACGTATTTAATACATCAATATTTATTTTGATTTGCTTCACGTTTATTATCACACATTTGTTTGTATTATGATGATGTTGATGTGTTTACTCGCTTGTTTATATATTTATTTAAAGTACATTCATTAAAAAGATACGATTTCGTCAGTCAATATCGTTTCTCCGTGAAATGTGCTCTGCACGAGCATTTCCGGAACGTATCCCTCACGATTAACGAGGGAACGCTGCACTGCATTATCCTGGCAAGGCAGTTTCACAACATGTGTGTGCGGTGATCCACCAACGCTCACGGGGAGAACGGGCAAACTCCAAATATACAGCAGCAGGCGGCAGGGTCGGGATCGAACCCACGACCTCCTGTATACCAGACGAAGTAGTTAACATCTCCTAGCCACCGTGGCACCCATTCCAATGCCGAGGACTGCTGGTCACGACGAGAGGTCTTCAGGGCAGGGCTCGTGTAGTTTTGCTGTTCCTCCCCTGTTGTATTGTTTATTGTTGTAACTTTCTGACCCACCACCTACTGGACAAATGTAACAACAACAAGAAAAGAGCTTTACAGCTCATCAGATTCCTCCGGTGAACAAAAACATTCTGATTCTGAGAGACGTACTGGATCGGCTGAGGTTAGTGTTGTCAGTGCGCGTGTGTACCCCTGAGCGCATGAGGAGTGGGATGGTGACGGATTGCGCACTGGGACACATCGCCACCATCGACGTGATGCTCAACGCCGGTGGCAAATGCATCGCGCAACTTCTGCGATTCCCCAAGAGAGCCACGATTTGGCTTAAATAATCATTCTCAGCGACATATTACTTCTTTTTTTATAACGAGGAGGGAACGCCGCACTGCAGTTCTCCTGGCAAAGGAAGTTGCCCAGCATCTGTGTGTGTGCGGCGATCCACCAGCGCTCGCTGCTGCTATCTCCACGGTCCTGCTGGGTTAATGGCGAGTGGCGGCAGAGTGATTAGCGACATCGCATTGCTACGGAGCCTATAATACCTGAGTTCGACTCCCAACCACGAGCGATATCGGAATCGATCCTGGGCATCCTACCCTTCACCAACCCTGCACTGACCGGTGCGTGACCAACACGGCATGCGGAGAGCTTCATCCAACCGTTGAATGACAAAGCCCTTCGCATTTACATTGCCATCACACATTTACATCGCTCCGGCTGAGCCAAAATCAATGCTATTTGAGACTGCACATGCAACACAAAGGCCTGCATTAAATCAGCATCGGAGGCCTTCGGAAATTTGAATTTGAATACAAAAATCTACCTCGCGAAGAAAAGAGGCTCAGGCCTTGTTTAGAGTCCCGGCAGCTATACAGAGATGTTGTCAATCACCGCTCCGCTCTGCTTCTGTTTGCAAGTCTGCGTCGCTTTTCCGTGCCCTTGCATGTAGTCAACACACGCGTGTCTGTGCGTGTGTACTCGAAAAAAAAATCTTTATTTTACCAGGTTTGGCTTTTTTGCAGAAGCAACCTGGCCACAAATGATAGCTCAATGAAGTGGCTTATCAAGTAGAAATGTATTGCAGCCAATTGCTCGAAATGTTGAAGGAAAATACCAGAGGACTCGAAGAAAAATCCACCCGACCACGGGGAAAACGTGCAAACTCCAAATATAAAGCAGCAGGCGTCAGGGTCGGGATCGAACTCATAACCTCCTGTATACCAGGCGAGGTAGTCAACATCTCCTAGCCATTGTGGCGAGATGTGCGCGTGTACCCCCGAGTGCAGTGAGGAGTGGGATGGTGACGGATTGCGCACCAACCCACACCGTCATCATAGACGCGAAGCCCCAAGAGAGCCTCGATTCACTTGCAAGAATCATTCTCAGCCGGGGTGTGCGGGAGGAGGGTGCAGCAGTGGTGCAGCGGTCGCCGGACTGCGCTACGAACCCACAGAGCTGAGTTCGATTCCCGGCGACCTGAGTTTCATTCCTCCTCCCAGCCACGTCTAACGTCAGTGGCAAGCGACATCTGAACCGGTCCTCGGCTCCCTTCTCCAACACGTATTGACCAGCGTGGTGAAGTATGGTCAAACATTATTCAAATCGCTCACACTTGCATGGGAGGACATACTTGCGAAACTGCATCGATAATAACATTTCATTTGGTTGTTTCGTCATTTCCCTTTGCCGGTATTTTATCAAAGACGGTGGTCACCGCATCGCGCTGTACTTTCAGATGCACTTCTGCAGCCGTCTGGAACGCTGAGCCAGAGAAATCCCACACATTGCTGAGAACACTGTACTCTGCACTCGAGGAAGCCACTGGATCTATGCACTTTTAAGTCTAAATTGAAAAAACTAATTTATTAAAAAAAGTATTTTTGTGTTTAGTTTATTGTCCCCCCCACGCCGCACCTCCAATTAGCACAGTTGGCTACGTACGGTGCGAAAGAAGTTCAACATGCGTACATACACCAGACCGAACCATGCCTGGTTCCTTCCGTGCCACCTACCCGGTCCTGGTTGGAGAAAAGCATTGCGTGACCGTGAGAGATGGCAAAGGCGAGGAGAGGCCTTCATCCAGCAGTGGATTGACCATGGCCGATGATGATATGCTGCACTAGGAGTGCATGCATGCAAAGCTTGCACGCACGACTTCTATTTTATTAATTACACTGGTCAACAAAAGAAAAGCATTTTTTTATGGCCTGGACTTTTGCAGCTGTTTTAGACTAATTTCAGGGTGCTGATTCCAAATCTGATCTCAGATTTGCTCTATCACATCTCATTTTTATGCTATCGGCATACCCCATTTTCATCGATTTCCCCCGAAATTAACTCTGTCAATTATGATTGCAAGTTGTTGCGAGTCAGTGACTGCTTCAGTGTTAAAATATGGTGCTGTATTTTTAGGACAGTGTGTTTATAATATAATTTTATGTAGATATCCACATTTATTTAATCTTTTTCTTCTGCAGTTTTTATTCAAAATGCAATATTTAATATCTAAAAAACCTGACGTGATAGACAAAAACTGATGCCAGATTTAGAATCAGCACCCCGAAATAACATTAAAACCGTTGGAATACCTTATGCCAGAAAAAGTGTGTGGACCAGTATTAACTGACCAACAATGCAAGCAACGTGGTGATTACTGTGGAAGAAGCACGTCATCCTCATTCAGGGGAAGCGGGGCCATTGAATCATGAGTCACATTCACTGGGAGAGATTGCTTCACCTGTGATGGAAGTTCCTTTAGCTACAAGGTCGGCTTTCACTTATTTGTACCTGAGTCGTAACACAACATTGGGACGAATGTGTGTGCAAAACTGCGAACTAATTTTGCTTAACAAGCCACAAGAGCCCTTTAAAGAAAAACAATAAACCATAGGACATGTTAAAATCGTCGTCCTGCTATTCCAGTAGCCTCTCACACTTTCACGATTTCTATAATTTGATGTCATAGGTAAAGGCGCAGGCTGTGCAATGTCTCGCACACGCCGCTGCTGGCAGAAGGGGCCTTCACCAGGAGGGAGCACACTTTACCTCGCCACACGTGTCCTGCCATTCAAATCACTGTGGCGCACCCATTTGTGCGGCTAGGTGGACAGAGCCTCGGGTTTTCAAGAAACTCGCTCCATTGTTTCAACTGGCAGATTACAAGTCGCTTGTGCTGACATTGGACCAGTGTGGCGCTGCGTTGGCGACATGTTCACTGCCTCGCCTGGTGTACAAGAAGTCGTGGTTACGGTCCTTACCCTCACGACGCCAGCTGCATATTTCGAGTTTGCATCTCTCTCCCGTGGTCGCGTGGATTTTTTTTCCAGGTCCCCCGGTTTTTCCCCCTCCACGTTAAGAATCAACGTGCGCTTAGAGCATTGGGGCCGTCCATAAATTACGTCACGCACCTGGGGGGGGGGGGGTCAGACATTTGTGACGATGTGTGACGAGGGGGGGGGAGTTTGAAAAATATGACGTCACATCAAAATGCGCAACTTTAAATAAATATTGAAAACACGTTCTACTTAATTAAATAGACTTTTTAATAAATGTTTTCTCCTACAACGTCAGAGTGCAGGGGCACATTAAATACGCACTACAATGATAATAGTTTAAAGCGATTTTAAGCATGTTTTTTTGGGGGGAGGGGGTGCAGAGCTTTGTGACATCATATTTGAGGGGGGGGTCTGACTTTTTGTGACGCCGTGTGACGAAGGGGGGGGGGGGGTAAAAAATCGTCCAAAATCGCGTGACGTCATTTATGGACGGCCCCATTTGGCTGCTATGCATTACCACGTGATGATGACAAGCCACTTCGTTTGGCGATCATTTGTGATAGCCAGGTCGCTTCGATGTTGAACTTCTTTCGCACCATACGTAGCCAACCATGCTGATCAGTGGGCCTTACCCTCAGGTACCCCCAGGCAAAGCCCACTGGTCAGTGGCAACATACTCCCGCACCTCTGATTAGCACGGTTGGCTACGTATGATGCAAATAAGTTCAACGTACATACGTCCCTGGTCAAATAAAAAATAGGTTAGTTCGTGGCCGTGCGAGAGAACGCCAATCTCCATCTCTCTCCGCCGCCAATCAGACGTGAAGGTCACCACGGTGACTTGGCAACTTTGCGATGGCGGTAAACCTTGGGGGGGGCGGGGGGGATTATCTCGCACACTCTCGGTCAGCACTTCACAAGAAAATCCCCCCTTCCCCTATCTCCCCACCTGCGATACCGAAATGATGTCCCGACTGCCAAAGCGAATAACGCCGCGCCATGACGCCATAGACAGGAAGCCGTGCAAGGCACTCCGCCACCCGCAGCAGACTCCCCACTTTCCCAGAGTGGCCGCGACATTTGTTAGGTTCAATCTTGATTTGAAGCTTTCATGACTGCAGGAATCCATACTCTTTGGTTCTTTCGGTAAAGTCACGTAGGTATAAAATAAAATAAATCACGACGTTTCGCTTGTGTTGTGATCGAAACGTAGTGATTTATTTTATTTTATACCTACGTGACTTTACCGAAAGAACCAAAGAGTATTTGTTAGGTTTTTTTTTTTCTAATGTGTTAATATTTTTAATGTACAGCAGACGGATTAACCGGCCACCTGAGATTTTAGCGTGAATTCATAATTCTTGGATTTTTTCCTTAAGCCCAAATTAATCATCTAAAAACAGTTATACATTTGCTATTGATAATTTTTTTTTACCCTTTTATCTGGCAACAAAACTGGCACCTTTTTTACAAGGAGTCATGTTTGCATTGACCACAATACCTGCGGTTGGAATGCAAAAAAACTCTGATAATGTATGCACTGTCCTTGAAATAGATTTTCTTTTGTTTGCATTCCGACCGCAGGTATTATGGTCAATGCAAACATGGCTCATTGTAAAAAAGGTGTCAGTTTTGTTGCCAGATAAAAGGGTAAAAAAACAATTATCATGTTTTGCTCCTGGCAAAGGAGGTTCCAATGGTGTAAACATTTGCTATTCTTGGAAATGTTTACTACAAGTCACGTGCTTAAACCGAACAAATATGTTGCTCCGGTTAATCCTAAATCCATTTCATCGCCTCTACAGTACAGTAGTTGCAATACATTTGCAACAGTGGGTGGAGTTTGATTGATGTTGATTGGCGTTGCTCTGCTGTTATCCACTTAGTGGGCGGAGTCTTCTGCAAGAGAGCAGGAAAGTGTCATCACTGAGCACGCGCATCGATCGTTAGTATTCGGTCTCAATCGTGGAAAATCGAGAGTATACTATATTTTGATATAATTCACTTGAGTTCAACAATGGCTGCAAGTTTCTTGTAAAAGCATAGAGGTAGTGAACAACACCAGTAGATGATGAAGGCGCAGGCCTGCAATTGCTTTTTTGTATCCTTTGTTGTTGTAACTTTCTAAACTAAACTTTCTTTGACCAGGTAAGGCCCACTGAGCTATTCACAATACTCCCACGTTATTCAAGAACTATTATATCCCCGACTTTGGCATTCCGCAAATCGCATCTGGAATTCTACATTACTGCATTGAGAGAAAGAGAGAAAAATAAAGTGATGAGAGATAAATTAATAAGATAATTTCACGTATTTAATAGGTTATGTATGTATTTATTAAAGCTAATTAATTATTTAGGCCAATATAATTATCCACCAAATGTGCTATTCACGAGCATCTCTGGAACGTATCCCTCGCGAACAACGAGGGAATGCTAAAGCTCTTTTTTTCAGAAGCGACCTGGCTACAAATGATTTCTCAACGAAGTGGCTTATCATCACGTGGACATTTACAGCAGCCAACTACTCTTAAACGGCATGTTTCTGACCCCGTGTCCCTTACCGGACATCTGTGAAAAACAGCCTCATAGCTCTACGGATTTCTCCAGGAAAAATAAAGATTTTGATTCTGGAAGTTTCTGCTTCCAAACGCCAATGTAGCGAGACTTGCAGAGAGCCCTCCCTTACACGTTCACCGACTCCTTCCACGCTGGCCAAACCTCTTGCAGTGCCCACACTTTATCCCACCTCACTGATGAGACCGTAGTTGTACCCAATTGTACTCCTAGGTTGTATGTTGAACAGCTCACCGTGCTTATCGGAGGTGCGAAAAGGTTGACGGGGACGGTGTGGGATTGGGGCGTGGGGAATTTAAGAAGCTTTGCACCATCGTTTCAACTGCTACGCCGGCAGATTGAACCAGCGACCTCTGGTTTACAAACCAAGCTGCGGTGTGTACGAAATGTTCTGGCACGTGTCGTGGCGGGGTGTTGCAAGATCCGATCGTGTTCGTCCGGTGCTCGCCGAGCTGCGTCTGGCTTCTGGTTTTCCAAACGAATACGTTATAAGGTCACACTCGTTACACACGCAAAGTTCTTGCCACAAATGAACCGCAATGCCTCGCAACAAAACCATCACACGAACTCCGGTCATCCTCGCAGCGGCTTTTGGCTGGCCATCGGACAAAGACGGTAACCGCATCGCGTGCTCTCAGATGCGCTTCTGCGGCCGGCTGGAACGCTCTTCCGTCAGATATTAGGAAGCCACGCATTTTTAAATATGAATTGAAAACTCATTTCTTTATGACTGCTTTTTGTGTTTAGTTTGTTGTCCTATCCCCAACACCTCCGATAAGCACGGTTGGCTACATACTGAGCGAAAGAACTTCAACAAACACACACATGTGCATTGCACCACAGCATTCCAACGTTACCGGGTGGTCTTGTCGGTCATCGTAATTCACGATGCTGGTCAGTGCTGATTGGTGTCGTTCTCTTATCGTTTGCAGAGGAACTCTGCTCGCGATTTGCATGAATTCACAATGGACCGCACAAGTGTGCGGACCGATGTAAGAAGCAATGAATCGTGACAACCTGTAAGCGGGTACCATGGTGGCTAGGATATGTTTACTACTTCGCCTGGTATGCAGGAGGTCGTGGGTTCAATCCCAACCCTGACCCCTGCGATATGTTCAAAGTTTGTGTGTCTCTCTCTCTCCGTGGTCGCGTAGATTTTTCTCCGGGTCCTCTAGTTTATCCCTCCGCATTTTTTATTCAAATTCGCACGTTTTAGAGTATTTGGCTGCTATAAATGTCCACATTGAAAGCCACTTTGTTGAGCTATCCTTTGCGATAGTCAAGTGGCTTCCGAAAAAAATGCTAATAGCTTAGTAGTGGGGCCTTTCCTGGTAAAATAAAATAAAAAAAAGTTTAAACTTTACTTTAAAGGAGAAACGCGGTCACAGTAGAATCACATTGATCTGACCGTTCTCTCCCTCTCAGGACCTTGCAACAAAAAACAACAATAACAACAATTTCAACTTGTAAGGCCCACAGCGTTCGCTCGCTCTTGAAGACAGACAACGACTCAGAAGCACAAAGGACCACAGACAAGAGGGAGAAATAGTAATGACAAAGATTCCCGGTATCGCCTTAACAGACTGTCGGGACAAATGGTGTTTGCGAGCACCTATAAAGGCCAGCACGGTGCACAAAGGGGTGGGTGGCCAGCACCACACCCGGTCGCCTTTGTCTCCCTAGTGGCAATGTTCACGCACCGCATCAGGTACTTAAGGCTAAGTCGACCTAGGGGAGGCCCAGGACCGGTTCAGAAAATCGTTACTGGTTTTGGCCGTGAGCGGGAATCGAACCCGGGCCCGCCGGGTTCAGATCGCGGCATAGAGCTAACTGCTACGCAACCGCTCCCCGCAGTGTCATCTCCCACACCCTCGATAGGTGCCAGGAGCTTCACGGCCACTTAACATCTCCCTCCGTGTCTTCGTTTAAATTCGGATGGGGTGGGGGGCACATACAGAAATTCAGGGGGGCAGAAAGGGGGGGGGGCATGAGGCAGCCCGGGTCGCCGGGCTTGTAGTGCGGCACGCTAACCGCTGCGCCACCGCTCTCCATAGGAGAGACGGCGGCCAGGTGGTGAGCCACAACGCCTGCAATCGCCCAAGCTCTGACCTCCCCAATGTATTAAGATGTTTTCATCCAAAAATGTTTTGTTATTGAGCGAATGCATTTACACGTGACTTTTTTTCCCCACAGTTAGAGCACCAGATACGCGTGAGCAAACTTCAGCCCAAGTAGCCACAGAGGCACGCGAGAGACTTCTCCTCCAGCATGCGCATGGCAACCTTGACCGCCCGCACACCTTAACGGACTTACTTTTTTTTACTAAACTATTTTCTTTACTTTTACCAGGTCTGGCTCACTCAGCTATATAACTCTTTTGAAGAAGCAACCTGGTGACAAATGATAACGAAGTGGTTCATCGTCACGTGGAAATTTATAGCCAAACGCGTGATGTGGATTCTAAATGTGGAGGGAAAAACCGGAGGACCCCAAAGAAAAATCCACGCGACAACGGAGAGAGAGAGAGAGACACGCAAACTACAAATTGTTCAGCAGGCGTCAAGGTCGGGATCGAACCCACATTGGCTCGATCAACCAACTCTCGCCTCCACGGGGCTGGATTACAGGCAGTGGCGGAAGCCACCACCGGCCCCCGGCTGTAGGTGTGAAGGGAAAACTAGCAGCATGGTCAGCGCTCCGTGGGTGAGAAACGCCGAAGTGAGCATTGCCAAAGTCCTCTAAGCCACCTCGCACTGTCCCAGATTAGATTGGGTAAGAGAGCTGTTTCGTCGTACTGGGAAGGTGAGATTGCCCTACAACGGACTGCTGCTCTTAGAGTGATTTCATCTCCGCTCGCTTACATGGAGGCCAGATATATCGCCGGTGCCCTTTGTGGGATCCGTCCTTTACTCCGCGCCATGGGCGAGAAGCGAGTGCAATCCACGATGTTTCTTGACAAGGGAGGCCGGCATATTGCAGGGATAGCTTGAGCGCTTTCATCCAGCAGTGGATCGACAAAGGGTGGGAGGTTTTTGTTTATATACAGGGACTTCTGTACTTACGAACGAGTTTGGTTCCAGAGGTCTGTTTGTAAGTCGATTTGTTCGTAAGTCGAACTTTACTCCTGTTGTACGACCATATACACTAAACATGCTTTAAAAGTTGTATAATCTCCTGTACATGTAGATGCCACTGGTTTTTCACGTTCTGCTGATGTAGATGCCACCATTGCCACTTATTGCGCAGCGGTTGAATTTACGACTTTCGGTCCGAACAGGCAACTGGATATACGGACAGGTTTGTTCGTATCACTGAAAGTTGGTAAGTCGAATGTTCGTAAGTAGAGGAGTCCTGTATATATATATAATATTACCGCATTAAAAATTCTATATCACTGTTGACATTTGTTGAAGACAAATCTGTAAGTATATTTTTACATTTATAATAAATATTGACAGCCCTTTGTCAATCCACTGCGGGATGATGGCCTCTCCAGGGCTGCTGCACCTTTGCCCTTCCCCTCCAGTGCTTCTCCGGAGAGATGTATAAATCTCTTGCCAGTCAAGCCGGCACTCGCACGGGTTGTTCAGTTGTCTGGGCATCTGTCCATGACCATGGAAAGAGAAGAGGTGTGGCGACGTTGTGCTGGCGTGTGTGTGTTCGGGCTGTTGCCGCACATCGTGAGGTGTAATGTTTGCCGTTTAGATTATTTTTATCGTAAAGAATCCCGTGCATACATATGTAATAAAAGGACTCAGACACTTCTTTCTGTCTTCGTGTCTTTTATTTGGGGTTCGCGTTCTCCTTCCCACACGGCACTCCTCCTGAGACTCTCTCCCTGGCAGCCCCACATCTGCCTTCGCTCCCGTAGCCTTCCACGCTCCTGCAGCTCCGCTGCAGGCTCTTGGTACAGCCCTCTGGCTGCTCCCCCAGCAGCTCCATCTCTGCTCCCTGTTCCTCCGTGCGTGGCGATCTCGCCACCTCCCAATGTCAGCCCTTCGTGGCCTCTATGGCTATCTCGCCATTTCCTACCTCAATCCTCCACTCTCTCTTCCACCCCGCTGGCTGGCGCCGTCATGAGCCCCTCAGCCACCAGGCTGAGGCACGGCGACCACCCAACGTGTTCACCACCCTTCACTCCCCCGACTGCCCCAGATAGCTTCCTGTCTCCCCGCTATAACTTCTCCCCCTCGTGACCCTGACTCCTCCCTCTCGGATCGTCATATCCGCCCCGCCCATTTACGCCCGCATTACACTACCCTCCCCCGTAGAGAAAATTCCAGCCGTCCTCGGCTGAAACAGAACAAAATAATGCGGGCGAAGGCATCACAACCAGGAGTCCCCCAGACACAATAGACCTTATAACAACAACAACAAGTAACAAAAGGGGAAGGATCAGGAACCGGAACAGAACAACAAGAATAATAATAGCACAAAGCACAACAACGGCCACCAATACGCAAAAATAGCACACGCGCACAACCCAGAAATGTGGTGTCTCAAAGCGTGTCCATGTTGTTGTTCCATCCGCTCGGCTCAAGTCCAACATCAAAGAGCAAGTGGTAGAGCAGAATGACGAACGGCGCTCAATTGCTCCTTCAAGTCCTCATCCAGCTAGCACACCAGGTAACACCCAGTGCGACGGGAGCTGAAGAATCTGTGACGAGAAGGAGAATCCAATCCCCTGAGGCACAGCACAACAACGCACATCCGCCTGTCGTACACGACAGCCACCCGGCCTCAGGGTAGTGGAGATGATGTAAATCTGGCCCGCTTAAAAAAAAAACCCCCAATAATTACCCAAATTAACCGCGATCGATGCCCCAGTATTTACATTTTAACAACAATATTATTTACACGTGACAACAACAACAAAAATTCTGCTCTTACCCACCAGCAGTCCTCCCTTGAGGACCAGCACAGACCTCAGACGTACACAGCATGTACCCACAGTCACTCTCAACAAACCAACAAAACGCCTAATCGCACACCCTCGCGTGGAGAGAGCCACGCTCCCCAGCGGTGACGTTTAACTCGCCGTAACCCTCACCGTGGTCGTCAACCCACAGCAACATCCATTTACCATACTCTCGGCTAGTGCCATTTCGGGGAAGAGCAGCACTCGGCCATGCTCCTCCCTTACTATCCCATCAGCGATGGACACACACCAGCCTCTTATAGTCTGACGCTTTATAGCCCAGGGAAGGTTCATCCCCCGGCAATGCCAGACCCCATGGACTCCCCCCACGGGGCAATGTTCTCTTATAGAGACAATAACACCCTAACCCAGACCCCGTGAGCCCCCGGCACACCAGGTTCAGTCTGCCACCGCACAGCTGAACCATGACTCCCCGAGCCATATGAGCACATGGCCCATTAGTTTAAGACATACCACGGAGGTTTCGCCTCCGGGCTGTCAGGTCAGCCATCAGCCATAGGCCGATGTGACCACAACTCGTGCATCACCCACTCAACAATGGCAGGCATAACAGATGGAATATTTGCCCCACCCCGGTTTTTCCCGCGCGCTCAAAAATGGCGTCCCCCTTCGCCCAGCGCGTTCGCGCAATATCTCTCGCGCGCACTCAAAATGGCGGCCCTTTCCGCAAAGCGCATCGTCGCCATACCCCGCATGCGCGCAAAATGGCGGCCCAACGTGCGAACACGTGGCCAGTTTTCTCCATTCGTGCACCCCAGCTCCCCTTAGCTGGGGGTCACAAGACGCATCCCCCCGTCACGTTATAACAACCCCACCAACGATAGACGCACAGCCCCAGCTTGCTGCGCACAGCTGTCATATCGTGGAATTTTTAACCAATATTTTACCAACCACATTGGTTACACAACCCAACTCGCCAAGCAACTCGTGGCTGCATGCGATCAACCGAATACGCGACGCCACTTGGCGCCAATTTACGGTCCCATTAGCATTAACCTTTGAGACACCCACAACGGCGTCATCACGCACCCTCAAAGCGCGCTCTCTCTCTCAATAAGCGCAATTACCCATAATATACACGAAATCTCGTGTGCACAACACCAATACAACCAAATTTTTGGGTCCCCCTCCAATTTGTTACCAATTTCCAACAAGTACGCACAATATAATAACAATCTCAATTCCAATAGTCAACCACTGCATCACACCCCATAACCATACAGAACGGTATAACAGCACATGCAATCAGCATATCGCGATCACACGCGTACATTTAAGCACAATAGCAAGCAGATCTGCAGGCAACCAACACACCATTAATCCTGTCGTAACTTTGCAGCAACAACACAATTATTCTCTCTCTTGCAACAATCGCATCGCACACAGCACCTCGCAGCACAATACACCAAAAAAATATATATATTTTTTTTCAATTAAGCCCATCACACAAGGTAACCCACAAATAATACAGCGCAAGATACCCGACGCTCCCAAGTTAATAATTAACTTCACCATCAAGATAACAACTCCACGCAGCAGCGCACACACACAATTTGACACTCAGCAAATACAGCAGACTCTCCGTCCATTCTCAACACACGCACACACTTATATTGACACCAAGCAACAAGCAGATAGCGCGTTCATCGTTGTTACACACACATACACACAGTCCGAACCGCGCTCCGCACAATCGAGTCATAAGAGAAAACCAAAATAGCCCCCCCGGCCCTCGAAAGATGAGTGAGGTGTGTGTTAAGGCCGGGTGCGTATCGTTATGACTCGCCCGGGGCTGCAGCAAGAAGAGGACGGCAGGGTGGCAACTTGAGACGCCTCGCAGAACTCGTTCGGCGACTTGACGGCTCCGTTGTCACGCACCCGAGCCAGGACGGGAAGCTCCCGCCCCAGCAGCTGCAGCATCGGCGTCTTCTCCTCGCAGCACCCCCTCGAAAAACAGCAGCTCACAGCAGGCTGCTCACCCCGCGGCACCTCCAGATGGCAGCGCAAGGCTGCCTCTCCGCCGCGATGTTGAAGATGGCGGCGTCCTCCCGCCGCGGTGAAGACAAGATGGCGGCTTCCCGCCGTTTTTCCCCTGCCACGCCCAAGATGGCGTCTTCGTGCCACGTGGCAATGGCGCTCACAGCGCAGGAAAGGCAGAGGCCTGCGGATCACCACCGGGCCTCCCCGTCGTCGTCCTCGGCGTGGTGAACTCACACAGTCGCGCCAGCACGATTTTCAAGGTCCCCATCTGCATCACCATCTGTCTCCATCGTAAGTTGGCGTCCTCCGGCACAGACAGGTCCACCGACGCGTCGACACCTTGCTCACCCGGACCCGTACTCGTTCCAGAACGGATCTCCTCTTCCATCGCAGGCAGGTCCACCGTCTGAGGAAGGTCGTCGTCGTCGGATGATGTAGCAGGAATATTCTTTTTTTTTTTTCTCTCTCTCAGTTGTTTTGAGATGCCGTTTCACTTCTGACTCCAGTGTAATAAAAAGGACTCAGACACTTCTTTCTGTCTTCGTGTCTTTTATTTGGGGTTCGCGTTCTCCTTCCCACACGGCACTCCTCCTGAGACTCTCTCCCTGGCAGCCCCACATCTGCCTTCGCTCCCGTAGCCTTCCACGCTCCTGCAGCTCCGCTGCAGGCTCTTGGTACAGCCCTCTGGCTGCTCCCCCAGCAGCTCCATCTCTGCTCCCTGTTCCTCCGTGCGTGGCGATCTCGCCACCTCCCAATGTCAGCCCTTCGTGGCCTCTATGGCTATCTCGCCATTTCCTACCTCAATCCTCCACTCTCTCTTCCACCCCGCTGGCTGGCGCCGTCATGAGCCCCTCAGCCACCAGGCTGAGGCACGGCGACCACCCAACGTGTTCACCACCCTTCACTCCCCCGACTGCCCCAGATAGCTTCCTGTCTCCCCGCTATAACTTCTCCCCCTCGTGACCCTGACTCCTCCCTCTCGGATCGTCATATCCGCCCCGCCCATTTACGCCCGCATTACACATACACAGAAACCCATAGACTCACAAACAAACACATAGACTAATCACACAGAGACCCATGGACTCACACAGAGACCCATAGACTCACACACAAACCCATAGACTCATCACACAGAGACCCATATACTCATCACACAAAACCCCATTGATTCACACAGAGACCCATAGACTCACACACAAACCCAAAGACTCATCACACAGCAAGCCATGGACTCACATAGAGACCCATGGACTCACACTCTACATTGCACGCTTTCAGACGCGCTTCTACGGCCGCCTGAACCACTCTTCCTTCCGATATTAGGAAGCCACTGGAGCTACGCAACCTTTTAAACCATCTCGATTGACAAACTAATTTCTTTAGAACTGCTTTTTGTGTTTAGTTTGTTGTACTTCTCTTGCACTTCCGATGAGAATGGTTAGCTACGTACGGTGCAAAAGAAGTTATAAATACATACGTACATATGAGTATGGGTCTCGATGGGTCTCTATGGTTCTATATGAGTATCTGGATCTCGGTGGGTCTCTATGGGTCTATTCCGATATTAGGAATCCACTGGATCTATGCACTTTTAAATCTGTACTAGCTGTACTACCCGGCTTCGCCCGGGACTTGTATGTACCACGGCCGGCCGCCTTTGTCTCCCCAGTGGCGATGTTAATACGCTACAGTAGTTAAGTTACTCGTTTGAGGCAGAGTCGACCTAGGGGAGGTTCAAATAATTGTCACCGGTGGTGGCCGTGAGCGGGAATCGAACTGGGTTTGCCGGGTTGGTAGCGCAGCGTAGCGTTAAGCACTACACCCACCGCTCCTCACACACCACACACGCACAGACACACACACAGACACACACACAGACACACGCAGACACACACAGACAGAAACACACACACAGACAGCACGCTAACCACTACACTACCGCTCCCCACACACCACACACGCACACACACAGACACACACACAGACACACACACAGACACACACACAGACACACACACACAGACACACACACACAGACACAGGCAGCACGCTAAGCACTACACTACCGTTCCCCCTACACAACACACGCGCGCGCGTCCATAAGTACACATACACGCGCTTGCTGCAGACACACACGACTTTCAGGGTGCATACGGCAGTAAACGACTGAAATAATAAAGCGGCAATGCTGTGTAAGGAACGCCTTAGACCCGCATTATACATTTGTGTAATGCGAGCGTAAACACACAAACACACACAAACACATACACAATACACACACACATACATGCAGACACACAGACAGACACATAACACACATACATACACACACATACAAACACAGAAACACATACACACACATACATAGACACACACATACATACACACAAACACATCCACAGACGTACATACACACATACATACAGGCACGCAGACATACACATAAACACATACAAAAAAACCCACATACATACACACACACACATGCACACACATACATACACACATGCATACAGACACACAGACATACACATAAACACATACACACATACACATGACCCGGCTTCGCCCGGGACTTGGATCCACCACGGCGGCAAAACCGACATACATACACACACAGACATACACACAAACACATACACACACATACATACACACATGCATACAGACACACAGACATACACATAAACACATACACATGACCCGGCTTCGCCCGGGACTTGGATCCACCACGGCGGCAAAACCGACATACATACACACAGACATACACACAAACACATACACACACATACATACACACATGCATACAGACACACAGACATACACATAAACACATACACATGACCCGGCTTCGCCCGGGACTTGGATCTACCACGCCCAGCCGCCTTTGCCTCCCAAGTGCCGATGTTAATACGCCACACCAGTTACTCGTTTGAGGCTGAGTGGACCTAGGGGAGGTTCAAATAATCGTCACCGGTGGTGGCCGTGAGCGGGAATGGAACTGGGTTCGCCGGGTTGGTAGCGCAGCGTAGCGTTAAGCACTACACCCACCGCTCCTCACACACCACACACGCACAGACACACACACAGACACACGCAGACACACACAGACAGACACAGACAGACACACACACACACAGACACACAGACAGCACGCTAAGCACTACACTACCGCTCCCCACACACCACACACGCACACACACAGACACACACACAGACAGACACACACACACACAGACACAGACAGCACGCTAAGCACTACACTACCGTTCCCCCTACACAACACACGCGCGCGCGTCCATAGGTACACATACACGCGCTTGCTGCAGACACACACGACTTTCAGGGTGCGTAAGGCAGTAAACGACTGAAATAATAAAGCGGCAATGCTGTGCGAGGAACGCCTTAGACCAGCAACACATTTGTGTAATGCGAGCGTAAACACACAAACACATACAAACACATACACACACATACATACACACACATACACACAAACACATACATACATGCACACAAACACATACACAATACACACACACATACATGCAGACACAGACAGACACATAACACACATACATACACACACATACACACACATACATAGACACACACATACATAGACACACACATACATACACACAAACACATGCACACACGTACATACACACATACATAGAGACACGCAGACATACACATAAAGACATAAAAAAACCCACATACATACACACACACATACACACAAACACATACATACACATACATACACACATACATAGAGACACACAGACATACACATAAACACAAACACACATACACATGACCCGGCTTCGCCCGGGACTTGGATCCACGATGCCCCGCCGCCTTTGTCTCCCCAGTGACGATGTTCACACACGACAGCAGTTACGCTTTTGAGGCTGAGTGGACCTAGGGGAGGGCCAGGTCCGTTTCAAATAATCGTCAGCGGTGGTGGGCGTGAGTTGGAATCGAACTGGGGTCGCTCAAGCAGCTTAATGACTGTTTGTACAAAGAACATATAAAGAATCGATTATAATAACCAGGCAAGAGTCCACATTATAGACTGCCAGTACACGCACTCAGCTTCATAAGCAGGCTAGAGTGTACATGATAGAGTGGCAGTACGCTCACCGAGCTTAATAAGCAGGCTACAGTGTACATGATAGACTGGCAGTACGCTCACCCAGCTTAATGAGTATTTGTACAGTGAACATTAAAGTAATCGATTGTTGGCGCGTTGGGTTTAAAAGTAATATTAATAGCACACATTGTGGTGGGGGTGTAGTGAAGAGTAGGAAAAACTTTGATGAATTTACCTCAGAGTGGCGTTGTGGGTGTCGAGGCCTAGTAGCGTGCAAAGCCTGCGGCCTCGCCTAAAATTGTCGGCTTGGAAGAGGCAGGGTACGGGTGGCGTTCCTTCCCCCCCCCCCTAGCGCTCCAACAATACTGTGTAATGGCTATTATTTAATTAAATACGGAGCTTATGAAAGTGGCGAAGGCGTGGCTAGCCGTTGGCAGGGGCAACCGCCGTCCAATGAAACTGCAGCCCTTGGCGAAGGCGTGGCTAGCCGTTGCCAGGTCCAATGAAAGCGGCGAAGGCGTGGCTAGCCGTTGCCAGGGGCAACCGCCGTCCAATGAAAGTGCGTATGGGCCAAAGTCCACACACACACACACAGACAGACAGACATGAACGATTTTATATATATAGATTGGAAACTCATTCCTTTAGAACTGATTTTTGTCTTTAGCTTGTTGTTCTTCCCCCGCACCTCCAATTTGCAAGGTTGGCTACGTACTGTGCGAAAAAAGTTCAACGTGCACACGTACAGTACATTATAGATATGAAACTGACAAAAACTGACCTCCATCTGCAGTCCTGGCAGGCTCTCAGCTGGTGAGCTTCAGCAGCACGTGGAGACAGACTTCGAACACCAACACTAGGGAGCGGACAAAACTCCACCGATGGGACAGAATGAGAAACAAGACGAGCGAGGAGGTGAAGACGAGATGAACGGAGATCGATTCCTGGCTAAAACAGCGACTCAGAAAATCCTCGAATAGCCGCGGTCCATTGAAACGCCTCACCCGGGCAGCCCTATCCCGTCATCTCTGAGGCGTGGATAAATCACAGCGGGGAGGGGGGGGTGTTAAAGGTGGAAGGGTTCGCTGGGAAAGGTTGATAAGTTCACCGAAGCGCGTGGTGCAAGTTGTACCTCCCTAAGTGCTCCTCTGTTTCATTTCACCCGCCCCCCGCCCGCCGCTCCCTTGGCTTTCAATTTTTAAGTTATTTTCCTTCATCCTCCCCCTCCCCGTGTAAATGTACAGACACACAGACTGTTCGCCGTTTGTCGTTCTCTGTTCTGACACTGGTGAGATTAGGCCATGAAGAAGGTTGCCTCTGGTGTAGGCCAATCAGTTTCAAAGACAATGCATATATTATCAGAGCATGTTTTGTTTTCATGTTCATTTCAAGTATGTGCGGTTAATGCAGACATAATTCCTTGCAAAAGGTTTCTGTTTGGTGTTTGAACATCTTAACACCTCCAGTTTTATTGCCAGAAAGGGTAAAAACTATTCCTATTTTTTCATACACACACCATCGCTCACGGTCCCCACTCGCTCGCCAAGTGAGATGAGAAATTTGCATTCTGGGTTCTTGAATAACAGCAAGGGAAGTAGACGGATGGGTTCCCGCCATAGGAATGTTGAAATTCCACCACTGATCCAGACTTCCCCAATTGATATGAGAACTTTGTATCCTGGGTTCTTGAATAACAAGGGAAGTAGACGGATGGGTTCCCGCCATAGGAATGTGGAAATTCCACCACTGATCCAAGCTTTGCCAAGTGAGATGAGAACTTTGTATCCTGGGTTATTGAGTAACACAAATAAATGAAGAAGAAAAAAGGCGACAGGGGTTCCCGCCATAGGAATGTGGAATGTCCACCGCTGATTATGAGATGAGATCTGTCCAAAGTGTGGAGCGGAGCGGAGGGGGTCGCTCCGCTGGCTGGGCTAAGCGTTGCGCAACTCGACAACGGGGCACTCACTGCCAACATCTTTCGCCCTGCACTCAACGGAGGAGTTCACTATGACTTGCGCACTCTTGTCATCAAGGCTGTAATTATAATATATATTGGGGGGGCACATCCCTCCCCCCCCAAATATTCAAATATGCTCAAAATGTCCCCCCCCCCCCCAATATATTGCTATAAAATAGATTTATTTTATATAATTGTGGTTATGGTTGTACTTTATTTATCCCTAATCTCTGCCATCTATATATATAAAATCGTTCATGTCTGTCTGTCTGTGTGTGTGTGTGTGGACTTTGGCCCATACGCACTTTCATTGGACGGCGGTTGCCCCTGGCAACGGCTAGCCACGCCTTCGCCGCTTTCATTGGACCTGGCAACGGCTAGCCACGCCTTCGCCAAGGGCTGCAGTTTCATTGGACGGCGGTTGCCCCTGCCAACGGCTAGCCACGCCTTCGCCACTTTCATAAGCTCCGTATTTAATTAAATAATAGCCATTACACAGTATTGTTGGAGCGCTAGGGGGGGGGGGGGAAGGAACGCCACCCGTACCCTGCCTCTTCCAAGCCGACAATTTTAGGCGAGGCCGCAGGCTTTGCACGCTACTAGGCCTCGACACCCACCACGCCACTCTGAGGTAAATTCATCAAAGTTTTTCCTACTCTTCACTACACCCCCACCACAATGTGTGCTATTAATATTACTTTTAAACCCAACGCGCCAACAATCGATTACTTTAATGTTCACTGTACAAATACTCATTAAGCTGGGTGAGCGTACTGCCAGTTTATCATGTACACTGTAGCCTGCTTATTAAGCTCGGTGAGCGTACTGCCACTCTATCATGTACACTCTAGCCTGCTTATGAAGCTGAGTGCGTGTACTGGCAGTCTATAATGTGGACTCTTGCCTGGTTATTATAATCGATTCTTTATATGTTCTTTGTACAAACAGTCATTAAGCTGCTTGAGCGACCCCAGTTCGATTCCAACTCACGCCCACCACCGCTGACGATTATTTGAAACGGACCTGGCCCTCCCCTAGGTCCACTCAGCCTCAAAAGCGTAACTGCTGTCGTGTGTGAACATCGTCACTGGGGAGACAAAGGCGGCGGGGCATCGTGGATCCAAGTCCCGGGCGAAGCCGGGTCATGTGTATGTGTGTTTGTGTTTATGTGTATGTCTGTGTGTCTCTATGTATGTGTGTATGTATGTGTATGTATGTGTTTGTGTGTATGTGTGTGTGTATGTATGTGGGTTTTTTTTATGTCTTTATGTGTATGTCTGCGTGTCTCTATGTATGTGTGTATGTACGTGTGTGCATGTGTTTGTGTGTATGTATGTGTGTGTCTATGTATGTGTGTGTCTATGTATGTGTGTGTATGTGTGTGTATGTATGTGTGTTATGTGTCTGTCTGTGTCTGCATGTATGTGTGTGTGTATTGTGTATGTGTTTGTGTGCATGTATGTATGTGTTTGTGTGTATGTGTGTGTATGTATGTGTGTGTATGTGTTTGTATGTGTTTGTGTGTTTACGCTCGCATTACACAAATGTGTTGCTGGTCTAAGGCGTTCCTCGCACAGCATTGCCGCTTTATTATTTCAGTCGTTTACTGCCTTACGCACCCTGAAAGTCGTGTGTGTCTGCAGCAAGCGCGTGTATGTGTACCTATGGACGCGCGCGCGTGTGTTGTGTAGGGGGAACGGTAGTGTAGTGCTTAGCGTGCTGTCTGTGTCTGTGTGTGTGTGTGTCTGTCTGTGTGTGTGTCTGTGTGTGTGCGTGTGTGGTGTGTGGGGAGCGGTAGTGTAGTGCTTAGCGTGCTGTCTGTGTGTCTGTGTGTGTGTGTGTCTGTCTGTGTCTGTCTGTGTGTGTCTGCGTGTGTCTGTGTGTGTGTCTGTGCGTGTGTGGTGTGTGAGGAGCGGTGGGTGTAGTGCTTAACGCTACGCTGCGCTACCAACCCGGCGAACCCAGTTCCATTCCCGCTCACGGCCACCACCGGTGACGATTATTTGAACCTCCCCTAGGTCCACTCAGCCTCAAACGAGTAACTGGTGTGGCGTATTAACATCGGCACTTGGGAGGCAAAGGCGGCTGGGCGTGGTAGATCCAAGTCCCGGGCGAAGCCGGGTCATGTGTATGTGTTTATGTGTATGTCTGTGTGTCTGTATGCATGTGTGTATGTATGTGTGTGTATGTGTTTGTGTGTATGTCTGTGTGTGTATGTATGTCGGTTTTGCCGCCGTGGTGGATCCAAGTCCCGGGCGAAGCCGGGTCATGTGTATGTGTTTATGTGTATGTCTGTGTGTCTGTATGCATGTGTGTATGTATGTGTGTGTATGTGTTTGTGTGTATGTCTGTGTGTGTATGTATGTCGGTTTTGCCGCCGTGGTGGATCCAAGTCCCGGGCGAAGCCGGGTCATGTGTATGTGTGTATGTGTTTATGTGTATGTCTGTGTGTCTGTATGCATGTGTGTATGTATGTGTGTGCATGTGTGTGTGTGTATGTATGTGGGTTTTTTTGTATGTGTTTATGTGTATGTCTGCGTGCCTGTATGTATGTGTGTATGTACGTCTGTGGATGTGTTTGTGTGTATGTATGTGTGTGTCTATGTATGTGTGTGTATGTGTTTCTGTGTTTGTATGTGTGTGTATGTATGTGTGTTATGTGTCTGTCTGTGTGTCTGCATGTATGTGTGTGTGTATTGTGTATGTGTTTGTGTGTGTTTGTGTGTTTACACTCGCATTACACAAATGTATAATGCGGGTCTAAGGCGTTCCTTACACAGCATTGCCGCTTTATTATTTCAGTCGTTTACTGCCGTATGCACCCTGAAAGTCGTGTGTGTCTGCAGCAAGCGCGTGTATGTGTACTTATGGACGGTGCCCGTGTGTTGTGTAGGGGGAACGGTAGTGTAGTGCTTAGCGTGCTGCCTGTGTCTGTGTGTGTGTGTCTGTGTGTGTGTGTCTGTGTGTGTGTCTGTGTGTGTGTCTGTGTGTGTGTCTGTGTGTGTGCGTGTGTGGTGTGTGGGGAGCGGTAGTGTAGTGGTTAGCGTGCTGTCTGTGTGTGTGTTTCTGTCTGTGTGTGTCTGCGTGTGTCTGTGTGTGTGTCTGTGTGTGTGTCTGTGCGTGTGTGGTGTGTGAGGAGCGGTGGGTGTAGTGCTTAACGCTACGCTGCGCTACCAACCCGGCAAACCCAGTTCGATTCCCGCTCACGGCCACCACCGGTGACAATTATTTGAACCTCCCCTAGGTCGACTCTGCCTCAAACGAGTAACTTAACTACTGTAGCGTATTAACATCGCCACTGGGGAGACAAAGGCGGCCGGCCGTGGTACATACAAGTCCCGAGCGAAGCCGGGTAGTACAGCTAGTCTATATATATAAAATCGTTCATGTCTGTCTGTCTGTGTGTGTGTGTGTGGACTTTGGCCCATACGCACTTTCATTGGACGGCGGTTGCCCCTGGCAACGGCTAGCCACGCCTTCGCCGCTTTCATTGGACCTGGCAACGGCTAGCCACGCCTTCGCCAAGGGCTGCAGTTTCATTGGACGGCGGTTGCCCCTGCCAACGGCTAGCCACGCCTTCGCCACTTTCATAAGCTCCGTATTTAATTAAATAATAGCCATTACACAGTATTGTTGGAGCGCTAGGGGGGGGGGGAAGGAACGCCACCCGTACCCTGCCTCTTCCAAGCCGACAATTTTAGGCGAGGCCGCAGGCTTTGCACGCTACTAGGCCTCGACACCCACCACGCCACTCTGAGGTAAATTCATCAAAGTTTTTCCTACTCTTCACTACACCCCCACCACAATGTGTGCTATTAATATTACTTTTAAACCCAACGCGCCAACAATCGATTACTTTAATGTTCACTGTACAAATACTCATTAAGCTGGGTGAGCGTACTGCCAGTCTATCATGTACACTGTAGCCTGCTTATTAAGCTCGGTGAGCGTACTGCCACTCTATCATGTACACTCTAGCCTGCTTATGAAGCTGAGTGCGTGTACTGGCAGTCTATAATGTGGACTCTTGCCTGGTTATTATAATCGATTCTTTATATGTTCTTTGTACAAACAGTCATTAAGCTGCTTGAGCGACCCCAGTTCGATTCCAACTCACGCCCACCACCGCTGACGATTATTTGAAACGGACCTGGCCCTCCCCTAGGTCCACTCAGCCTCAAAAGCGTAACTGCTGTCGTGTGTGAACATCGTCACTGGGGAGACAAAGGCGGCGGGGCATCGTGGATCCAAGTCCCGGGCGAAGCCGGGTCATGTGTATGTGTGTTTGTGTTTATGTGTATGTCTGTGTGTCTCTATGTATGTGTGTATGTATGTGTATGTATGTGTTTGTGTGTATGTGTGTGTGTATGTATGTGGGTTTTTTTTATGTCTTTATGTGTATGTCTGCGTGTCTCTATGTATGTGTGTATGTACGTGTGTGCATGTGTTTGTGTGTATGTATGTGTGTGTCTATGTATGTGTGTGTCTATGTATGTGTGTGTATGTGTGTGTATGTATGTGTGTTATGTGTCTGTCTGTGTCTGCATGTATGTGTGTGTGTATTGTGTATGTGTTTGTGTGCATGTATGTATGTGTTTGTGTGTATGTGTGTGTATGTATGTGTGTGTATGTGTTTGTATGTGTTTGTGTGTTTACGCTCGCATTACACAAATGTGTTGCTGGTCTAAGGCGTTCCTCGCACAGCATTGCCGCTTTATTATTTCAGTCGTTTACTGCCTTACGCACCCTGAAAGTCGTGTGTGTCTGCAGCAAGCGCGTGTATGTGTACCTATGGACGCGCGCGCGTGTGTTGTGTAGGGGGAACGGTCGTGTAGTGCTTAGCGTGCTGTCTGTGTCTGTGTGTGTGTGTGTCTGTCTGTGTGTGTGTCTGTGTGTGTGCGTGTGTGGTGTGTGGGGAGCGGTAGTGTAGTGCTTAGCGTGCTGTCTGTGTGTCTGTGTGTGTGTGTGTCTGTCTGTGTCTGTCTGTGTGTGTCTGCGTGTGTCTGTGTGTGTGTCTGTGCGTGTGTGGTGTGTGAGGAGCGGTGGGTGTAGTGCTTAACGCTACGCTGCGCTACCAACCCGGCGAACCCAGTTCCATTCCCGCTCACGGCCACCACCGGTGACGATTATTTGAACCTCCCCTAGGTCCACTCAGCCTCAAACGAGTAACTGGTGTGGCGTATTAACATCGGCACTTGGGAGACAAAGGCGGCTGGGCGTGGTAGATCCAAGTCCCGGGCGAAGCCGGGTCATGTGTATGTGTTTATGTGTATGTCTGTGTGTCTGTATGCATGTGTGTATGTATGTGTGTGTATGTGTTTGTGTGTATGTCTGTGTGTGTATGTATGTCGGTTTTGCCGCCGTGGTGGATCCAAGTCCCGGGCGAAGCCGGGTCATGTGTATGTGTGTATGTGTTTATGTGTATGTCTGTGTGTCTGTATGCATGTGTGTATGTATGTGTGTGCATGTGTGTGTGTGTATGTATGTGGGTTTTTTTGTATGTGTTTATGTGTATGTCTGCGTGCCTGTATGTATGTGTGTATGTACGTCTGTGGATGTGTTTGTGTGTATGTATGTGTGTGTCTATGTATGTGTGTGTATGTGTTTCTGTGTTTGTATGTGTGTGTATGTATGTGTGTTATGTGTCTGTCTGTGTGTCTGCATGTATGTGTGTGTGTATTGTGTATGTGTTTGTGTGTGTTTGTGTGTTTACGCTCGCATTACACAAATGTATAATGCGGGTCTAAGGCGTTCCTTACACAGCATTGCCGCTTTATTATTTCAGTCGTTTACTGCCGTATGCACCCTGAAAGTCGTGTGTGTCTGCAGCAAGCGCGTGTATGTGTACTTATGGACGCGCGCGCGTGTGTTGTGTAGGGGGAACGGTAGTGTAGTGCTTAGCGTGCTGCCTGTGTCTGTGTGTGTGTGTCTGTGTGTGTGTGTCTGTGTGTGTGTCTGTGTGTGTGTCTGTGTGTGTGTCTGTGTGTGTGCGTGTGTGGTGTGTGGGGAGCGGTAGTGTAGTGGTTAGCGTGCTGTCTGTGTGTGTGTTTCTGTCTGTGTGTGTCTGCGTGTGTCTGTGTGTGTGTCTGTGTGTGTGTCTGTGCGTGTGTGGTGTGTGAGGAGCGGTGGGTGTAGTGCTTAACGCTACGCTGCGCTACCAACCCGGCAAACCCAGTTCGATTCCCGCTCACGGCCACCACCGGTGACAATTATTTGAACCTCCCCTAGGTCGACTCTGCCTCAAACGAGTAACTTAACTACTGTAGCGTATTAACATCGCCACTGGGGAGACAAAGGCGGCCGGCCGTGGTACATACAAGTCCCGGGCGAAGCCGGGTAGTACAGCTAGTTACATACAATAAAACAAGAAAAGGTAAAAATGAAAAAACAAAGCAATTTAACACAATACACTATTAGACATTATTGTAAAAAAAAAAATCCATCCCATGTGTTAGTGAATGTATTAATATTTTAGGCAGGAAATGGCAGGAAATGAGTTTTCAAATTAAGATTATTTTTCTTGGGGGGGACCCCCAGACACCCTGTAAGATTTGGTCCCCCCCCCCCCCCCATGTTGACTCCATGGCTACGGCCTTGCTTTACATCGTACTTTAAGCTTACGTTGAGCTTCTTTCGCACCTGATATCTGCGGGATTAGTGCTGCTTGTAAGCGTATTATCAAGTTCGCACGCTGTAAGCTATTACGATTTTTTTTAACGGCAGAATGTACATACATAATGTATGAGCATAATGTATGAGCATAATGTATATGCATAAGTTGAATGCATAATGTGCATGCATATAGTTCATATATAATATACAATTATAATGTACATATATAGTGTACACATGTGTATTATGAATGTTGGTCACCGGAGGTAGCCAAAACAAATCAAAATAATCGCACGTATCGCTGTATTCTACACATTATTATTCAACGCAGTTATTTCACTCATAAAATAATAGATATGTTCTTCAGTCGCCAACGTTTTCCCGATTGTGATAAGGTCGTCGGTGTTCTGACATGAAGAGTCTCTTCAGATCTCTCGCAAAGCAGAACGGAACCCACGGAAGTGGACATCACAGAGCTAGATTTGAGACCCCCTTCAAGTGACCTGTGCTCGCACACAGTTTGGTGGGGTGGGGGTGAGGAGATTGAATTTTCCCAACACTCTGCCCAAACCAGAGCAATATCAATCGCGTGAGAAGCCGAACTCTCGGAAGCCTTGAATTAAGCCGAATTCAACGCGTACTACCACAGCTGCATTGTGACCGGGGGGGTGGTTAGGTTTTGCGCGGTCGTTGGTGACCAGGGGATCTGACAACCATCAACTCGCCGCGCTTGATAACCCACACCCCTCGGCTTAATCACAATTCGGCTGCAGTGCCGAATGAAGCTAGTGCGGGGCCTGTAACATATGTGTAGTGACTGGACTTGTCACTGTGTGGTGCCGGGACTTGTGAAGTCACTGCCGGTAAATTTGTCATTGCGGGCAGTCCGGGTTGCGGGCTGCAGTACCAACACTAGCGGTGGTTGGGTGAGCGCTGGTCAGCGCGAAGGCACCGCGAGCAGCGCGCGGTGCTGGCTCACAGTGAGGGAGCAAGAGCGAGCGTCGCCCAGCCAGGGTTACTCTGGGGCATGACACTCTGGCTGACCTGGTGTCACGTGACCGGACGATGGTTGAGGGGGGCCACCGGTGGACGGGGGCCGAGGTTCGGTCACGTGGTCCCGGAGAGCTCTCGGGAACATTCGAGAAGGGGCCCGAGGAACCTGGAAGGTGGGCGGGGTTGAGGGCGGAGCCAGCCCCAGCCCGGGAGCATATAACGAGAGCTCTGTGAGGAGCTCGGGGTTCTTCACGTGTTGGTGTTGGAAGATCCACGTCGGGGAGAAGAAGCCTTTAGCAAAGCGGTCCAGGACCCAGCTTGTGGTCCGGACCGGGATAGCGAACCGCGTCTAGTTCTACCGTAGCATGGTTAGATGGGCATTCGAGTTTTGCTCCCAAGTTAACGTCTGCGTTTCAGTTGGACTCACTACATATGTTATAAAGGAGCCCTAAATTTAAAAAATACGTAAATATTAAAGCACATTTTTTACTTGCATAGCAAAGTAATTGTATGTTTTTTTTTATTTGCTACACAGCCAGATAATACGACAAATCGCTAAACTTATACACCCAGTCGTTCATAAAAGTTTAAGGCGATAAAGTGCAGAATCACTGAACCGGATTTGATAGCTTGAAAGCATTTAGCGCAGTCCCTTGAAAGTAGCTACTACAGATGTAGTAGTTACGGGTCCCTAGTAGCTACTACATATGTAGCTCCTTTTGCTCCTAAGATAATTCGGCACTGTTCGACTGAAACCTGGAATCGAACCCATGTCCGCGGCGGCTGTGCCAGCTCAGTGTCCGTGACCTCTTGAGCCCACCAGGCCCCCTCACCTCACAACGCCACAGCGGTAGCCGCGACTGTCACTCAGCAACAACTCCACGCATCGCCTCGCCTCCGCTGCGTTTCCCGAGCCGTGTGGGAATCTCGCGTGGTTCCAGTGTCTGTTCATTTTGCTGTGACCTGGAAGTCGACCGAAATATTACAGAGGGCACAGCCATATACGGGGGGGGGGGGGGGGGGGGGCTGTGAGGATGCGAATATTGTCAACCCACTTGCTGTACCGCTTAACATCGCTGTGTAAGGCGGGGGTGTCTCCCGTACTGGTCTAAATATTCACCTCACACGCGATATTTAGCATTACTCAATTACATTTGACTGTACAGGGTGAGGCAGACGTCTTGTAACCATAATTTAATTCTCTACAACTTAATGTTTTGTTTTTTAAAAGGTTTATTTAAAAACGGTAATGAATATGTTTAGGAAAAAATTACGAGGGGTTATTTTAGTTGGTGTCACGAGAAATTTGGACCACGTGTACAGTACGTAATACACATACAGTGGTTTAATTACATCGCACAAATGAAAGCAATCATTAATTTTAATGCACGTTATTTCCATTTAAATAACAATATTGAACATAGCACAATAACGATAATAAACATTACACCAGCTGTTTCGGTATTTAAAAAAACATTTAAACACAACGTTCACATTGAACACCGAAGCGCAGCGTTGCTTCTGTAAACGCGTTTAATTCCAAATGTCACTCAATGTCACCTAATTTACCATCCTTTGGGGCTCGCCGTGCACACGGGGGTAGTACCGTTTCATAAGGCACAGCGTAAATCGCAAAGTGCACTTACGCACAGTTTAAGTGGCGCCTCGCCAGACCCAATGCTCCCCCCCCCCCCCCCCCCGTTGGTTGTCTGGAGCAGCGGTCCCCAACCTTTTTGGCACCAGGGACCGGTTTCGTGGAAGACAATTTTTTCAAGGACCGGGGGGGGGGGTCATCATTGGGTCTTTCCCCTTTTCAAGGAAGCTCTACATTTTGGCCAGGGTCAGCTTGTGGGCTTACCATAACTGTGACTGAGACAGGCGCGCTGTACAGTAAAGAGGCGCGGACGGAAGTGGTAAATAAAATAAATGGGGGCAGGCCACGCGCGGACTCACCACTCACCTCGTGCTGCTGTGCGGCACGGTTCCTAACAGGCCGCGGACCGGTACCGGTCCGCGGCCCGGGGGTTGGGGACCCCTGGTCTGGAGGGCGCAGAGCAGTCGGCATCGGAGCCGTTGAGTTTTGAGTCCACTCCGAGTCTGTGAATTTCAATGGAGTAATTTTGCCTCAGTGTGGTCGACGAAGGAAGGCATTAGACATTGAGTCTAAACACTCACGAGTTATTGAATGTTGGTGTGATGGGGGTAGGGAAAGGGGTTACAATTTTCTGCACCCCCCCTCACCAAAATGTAGTTTCAGACCACACCAAGACAACAACAGTCCCAGATAACACAAAGACAACAACAACAACAACAGTCCCAGACTATGTGGTGCCACGACCGCGGAGCAACTCCGCAAGCACCGCGATTGTCCACTACCCCCTACCCTGAGCACACACGCAGCACTTGCATCCACGTAGTGTCCTGGCGGGGGGTTGCCTGGCACATCGGGTTTGAATCCGAAGGGCCCCTAGAGGGAGAGTCCCACGGTTTCCCAGTGCCAGGAGGTTGCCTGACCCTCACAGGACAGGTTACATTGCGGTGCCCCGAAATTGGCTTAAAATTTAATGGGCACAGAAGGAAAAGGTTCACTGGGCCAACCGCAATAAGTTATTCATGACATTGGAAGATGCGGAGGGTGGAATATTAGGCAAGCAGGGTAGACCAGTAGGTTAGAATTAATGAGCAGAGGAGAACAATGGGTGAGCGGAGCAGCAGCACACTCCGTGGCACTCCATATACACGGTGCAGGTAAGCGCGCGATGGGCTGCGCGGCACGATGCCACCCCGGGCCTTTGAAGTTTAGAGAATAAAAAGAGTGACCCAGGACAATTGTCGGTCAGTTGTCTTCAACCTCCGGGCCGCCAAGACCCACTCCCTGCCGTCCTGCCTCCTCGAGCCGCTCGCAGCATCCGTGTGATGCCGGCGAGTGCTGCTACGAGGCAGTGATACGTAACGTTTTCTCTCGTCCTTCTCCTTCCGACTCTCACAGCGTTTGTATGTGGTAGGACGTTTGAGTGACAGGGTTCGTAGGCAGAGTTAGGCTAAGCTCTTCTAGTGAAGTATTCCACCTCCAGGTAGTGTGTATTTGCGCCGTTAATAAACGTTAGTTCAGAGTACCGTAGCAGTGTGATTTGTGTGGGTGTAACCTCGCCGTGGTGTTGGTAATCTGAGAGTGTGTGTGCGGCGCGCGAGCATTAGGGCGGGGAGCGTTAAACCCGCTCGCGCGTGTGGTCACGCAGCGACAACAGCATTCACGGTGGAGGCGCGCGTGCAAATTCGTGCAGCCCTTCAGCGCGAGCCTTTGTTAACTACCTCGCCTGGTATGCAGAAGAGCGTGGGTTTGATCCTGACCCAGACGCCTGCTGTATATTTGGAATTTGCATGTCTCTCTCCCCGAGGTCCATGGATTTTTCTCCGGTTTTTCCCTCCACGTTTAGAATCAACATGCCTTTAGAATATTTGGCTGCTGCTATAAATGTTCACGTGACGATGATAATCTACTTCATTGAGCTATTATTTGTAATAGACAGGTCGCTTCTTTAAAAAAGCTACATAGCTAAGTGGGCCTTACCGGGTAAAATAAAAATTGTTTAGTCCATTTTAGTTTTAGATCCTGTTCAGCGTTTACTTAACACTGTAAGCTTTGTTTAACATTGACTGCACCATGCCCCCCCCCCTCTGCCCCCCTAAGTTGATGTGTACCCCCCCCCCCTCTCCATCTGGGTTTGAACGAGGACCCGTTGCAGGGTGCATGGAGCGAAACGTTGAGTGACCGTGAAGCTCCTGGCACCTATCGAGGGTGCAGAAGACAACATTTGCGGGGTGCGGCGGTGTCGCGGTTAGCGCTACGCTGCGCTACGTTGCGCTATGAACCCGGCGGTCCCGAGTTCGATTCCCGCTCACGGTCAACAACGGTGACGATTATCTATGTCGACTCAACCTGAAACAAGTACCTGGTGCGGCGTGTAAACATCGCCACGAGGGAGACAAAGGCGGCCGGGCGTGGTGCTGGCCACCCACCCCATAGTGTGCCTTGCTGGCCTTCATAGGTGCTGATACTCACTTACAGCACTTGTCCCAACAGTCTGTCAAGGCTATATGGGGGATCTTTGTGTTGACACTGAAGAGCAATTTCCCTGCTCTTTGGAGACGTCACAAACAGGGCCCAGATATGATGGCGTGCTAGGCAAGCATGACAGATACACACATACATAGATATCGGTCTAGAGAAGGATAATGGCATTGTGTCAGGTTTATAATAATGTGTAATACCCAGGGATCTCCAGAAGTCATGTGAAACGACAGGAATATCACCGCGTGGTGAGACCGAGACATTGATTATGCTTTTTATATATATTCAGGACAGCATCCCACAAACTCAATACAGCGCAGACTGTATCGTATTGTGTTGTTCAGCGTGTTCTGATACCTCTACACCTACACGACCGTAGCCTTTATATTTTTGAGAACTAGTAAGTGGGTAAGTAAACTTTATTATTTGGTGATTTTTTACTCTATTTTTATGTGGAGAGACAAATATGCGAAGAGTGCGTTATTGGGTTGTTAACGCTCCCCACAACAATGCTTAATCGTTATTTTCTGTTGACGTATTAGATAGGTTTGCTTCGAACAGGGACACCTTTTTCAACAGAGAGCAGCCTTGTCTATAAGCATCGGGCAGTTCACCAGCATTGGCTCAAGCGACACTGACTCAAGCTGATGAGACACAGCATGTTGAAACTGGCCCAGAGTTTGTTGGCGTGAACCCAATGCCGCTGATAAGATTCACTCCCAGAAGGCCTTGCGGCCGATGGGTTGTGTAACGAAAATACATTGATTTGTTTACGTGCATAGACTAGTATTGGAAATGATCAAAGATAAGAAAAGTTTTGACCCTCACTGGCAATAAAACAGGAGGTGTGTTAAGATGTTCAAACACCAAATAGTTACCTTTTGCGAAGGCATCAAGTCTGCCTTATCCACACGTACTTGTGGCAAAACATGCAGGCAAACATGCTCTGATAATATACGCATTATCTTTGAGACTGATTGGCCTACACCAGAGACAGCCATCGATAAATATCGGAAAGACAGACCATTATTTATTTTGTCAAAATCCTGAGCCACCACCATCACAATGCGATACGGATTACCATCTACCGTAATGAAAGGCGTCATGGTTGCCAAACTTATATTTTAATCATCACCAAAGCCGGACCTTAAATCAGCAGCAGTCAAGTTCAAGTTCATTTATTAGGTATAGCCCTGTGAGCCATTAGGCTCTTGAATCGGGTGCAACCGCAACAAACAAAAAACAAAAACATGAACAAGAAAACATCTTAAAGTGAATATGTGACTAAGTGCAAACAAAAAATCCAAGAAAAGACAGCAAAATATTGCAGTCAAGCGAGCAGCGCTTGCTCGTTGGGTGACCGTTATCCAGCGAGGATTTTGAATCCCCCTCCGAGCAGATGAAACAACTTCCCACAGGGATTCGAAAACGCCATCTGTGAGAACGTTTAATTCTCCACGTGACGCCCAATCACCTCCCAACTCACGTCAATTTTTTTCGCATTTTGTTGTTTCAAATCCTCCAGCATATTTCTTCCCGAACGATGC
This sequence comes from Lethenteron reissneri, assembly GCF_015708825.2. Lineage (NCBI taxonomy): Eukaryota > Metazoa > Chordata > Hyperoartia > Petromyzontiformes > Petromyzontidae > Lethenteron > Lethenteron reissneri. The sequence continues at coordinate 7,300,509 of NC_083837.1, forward strand.
ATTGGGCGCAATAAGGGGACCCTTGCCTAGGCAACCGAGCGAGGCCTGACGACGGCGGCTGTGTTTTGCCCCTGGGCCCATTTTCCTACGGAGTTGAATTTGCCGCAGCTGCCTCGTAATTGGGAATCGCTGAAATGTGACATCGGCAGTGCGCCGGCGATAACGCGTAAAATAATAAGAAATTCAATTACAGTCCTGGTCGTTGCGTGACGCTCAGCGCGCCGAACTTGCGATTCATCGGTGGCGGTTCGATCCGATCTCCCGGCAAGACAGTTTAAAAACAGGACCCTGCGGGGTGGGCTGGTAGGAATAATACTTAGTACCGGTACAGAGATATCGACCGGGTATAGAGGAGTTAAAGAAAAAATTACTGTATTCTAGTGTAACGTTAATTAAAAGTGTTTGTTTTGACAAGAAACGCTGTGAGATTTAAAGACTCGTAGTCTTTCATTTCCAACACCACCCTCAACACCACCCCTCCCACGGACGGACGGACATTAATCTATTGGTGGTCTGGTCCACTTCGTTCCTACCAGTATAATTGTAAAGTTTCTTGAACCCCAACGTCTACCGTGTGCCCGGCGGCATTACGCCGTGAGCTGATCGCGCGGGTTCGCGTGCGGTGGGGCAAAGTGTGGGCATACCCCTCCCCTCCTCCACCTCTCCCGGTAACGTCTGGCAGGCGTGGGAGAGCGGATCGACTGCTGTATCCTCCAGATGGCCTCTCTTGAGTCGAGGAGTAACAATATTGGCGACTGAACCGATGCATCATTTCAGCGTCGTCGTGCGTCATGGATTCACATGCCCCGCCCCCCGGAGCCATGAGCTTGACATGTTTTCTACGTATTCGAAAAAAGGTGTGCGTAGTTTTTTTACACACCCTATATTGGCACTGAAGCAGAATCGTTCACAGCAATTTCGCTTGACTTAAAGTTTTCGTGACTGCAGGAATTCATATTCTGTGGGTCTTTCGGTAAAGTCACGTTCATAGAAAAGAAAATAACAAAAAACTACGACGTTGTGATCGCAACACAAGCGGTCGTCATCATTTCCTTTTCTTTGAACCTATCTACGTGACTTTACAGAAAGACCCAAAGAATAGCAATTCCGCTGTTTAACACGTAGGAGGCTTTCGCGACCCATATCATCCACAATGCAGGTTTTTTTTGGATTAGCTCGTGTAAATATATAAATGTGTCGTTAAACCCGCCACCACCTGACACAGCCATTAGTAAGGGTTGTCACGTAATCAGAACGTGCCAATTCGTTGTTAGTACAGCACACCGGTGTGTTGGAGAGCCAAGCGACAACATTTACAATCTGAGTACGACGTTTCGCCAGTAATTACAACTAGCATCATCAGGCGACAGTCAGAATTCCACTATGGGAGCGAATACAGACGTCAGCAACAACAAGAGAGAGTGAAAAGCGCGCAAAGAAACGTGGAGAGGTCCACGCTTGTAGTTAGCGTCGAGAAAAGGGGAGGTTAGAGGACTTACGTTGCAGAGAAAGGGACAGCGGCTAATGGGCAAGATGAGAGAGGCAGTGCGCAGCCGAGGCAACGGAACTTGTCCCGAGGGGACGTTCACCGAGGGAGACGGAGCGACGAAAGTCGGGCGGCCAGGGTGGGCCTTCATCCAGCGGTGGATTTACCGCGGCGGGCTCGTTGTACGTGAGATATGTTAAGCAGCAGTTGACGACATTCGCCTGGCGGCTTTGCAACTCGCGGGGCACGCAAAACGCGGGCCTGATTACAATGTTATTTCTGACGAAAACCAGGCCAAGGTGCCTTTGCTTTGTGTGAACCAGATTGCGAACGTCGGCTAATTATAAACACCTTAACCCTTTCGCCACCTCTGTGCCTATAATAGCCGCCGAATTATTAAGTGTTGGGAGGGGGGAGGCAACGCGCTTCGGCAAAACGGCGTGAGCGGGTGCACCGTGTTTCCACGGTCAGTATTGGGGATCCATTAAAAAAATGTTAGGAAAAACGTAAAATCGTGCTACCAAAGCTCAAATATTAAGCATTGTATTCAAAGCAACGTGGCCTTGCCGTCTCCACGTTGCGCACGATGCTACTGCTGCTGCGTTATTGGTGGTGCACAATCAACAACAAGAACAACAAATTACTCAACATATTCGTCAATAATAAAAACATTGTGGCCTTCTTCACACCACAGAGTGGCCAGATCGGTAGAGTGAGAGTTCAACTCTCTGGCCTCGATAGGTGCTGTGAGAAGAGGTCCATTGCCCAAAACGTCGCCTATTATTATTTCTCGTCATAAAACACTATAAACTATAATCTATTTTTATTTTAAGGCTCACTGAGCCATGTAGCATTTTTTTTTCAGAAGCGACCTGGCCACAAATTGTTCGCTCAAACGAAGTGTCTTATCACGTGGAAATGTATAATAGCCAAATAACTGTAAACGCGTGATGTTGGAGGGAAAACACGGAGGACCCGGAGAAAAATCCACGCGACCGTGGGGAGAGAGAGAGAGACATGAAAACTCCAAATATACAGCAGGCCAAGGCCGTAGCCATGGAGTCAACATTGGGGGGGACCACATCTTCCAGGGGGTCTGGGGGTCCCCCCCAGAAAAAAAATCTAAATTTGAAAACGAATTTCCTGCCTGAAATATAAAAAAATTCACTAACACATGGGATGGACTTTTTATTTATTTTTTACAATAATGTCTAATAGTGTATTGTATTACATTGCTCTGTTTTTTTTATTTTTTACCTTTTCTTGTTTCATTGTATGTAATGGCAGAGATTAGGGATTAATAAAGTACAACCTAAACCACAATCACGTAAACAGAAATCTATTTTATAGCAATATATTGGGGGGGACATTTTGAGCATATTTGAATATTGGGCGGGGCGGGTGTGTTCCCCCCCCCCCCCCCCGCCGCAATATATATTATAATTACTGTATTATAATTACGGTCTTGCAGCAGGCGTCCACGACCTCATACTAGGCGGGGGAGTTAACGTCTCGCCACCGCGGCAGCCCTCATATATTTCATTTAAGGCCACGGTGTTGCCGATGACCGATTTAAGTTGTACAGTTTAGTACAGCACTCCACTGTGCGAGTCGGGCCCGTAAATAAATGACGTCACGCACCTGGGGGGGGGGGGGTCAGACATTTGTGACGATGTGTGACGAGGGGGGGGGGGTTGAGAAATGTGACGTCACATAAAATGCGCAACTTTAAATAAACATAGACAACGCGTTCTACTTAATTAAATATACTTTTTAATAAATGTTTTCATCTACAACATCAGAGTGCAGCGCCCCATTGAATACGCACTACAATGACAATAGTTTAAAGCGATTTAGGAAGCATGTTTTATTTGGGGGGGGGGGGGCAGAGCTTTGTGACGTCATATTTGAGGGGGGGGGTCTGACTTTTTGTGACGCCGTGTGACGAAGGGGGGGGGGGGTCAAAAATCGTCCAAAATCGCGTGACGTCATTTATGGACGGCCCTGTAAGCGAGCAAGCAGGGCTGTGCCTTCCCCTACGCAACTGCACTGAGTTGCGGGCGTTGTGATATTGAATTGGATCAGATGCCGCCTCTCGCCACAACGCTCAGCGAGAATGAATTATTGGATGGAATTTTCCGGGCCCCGACTCACAGTGATACGTTGCGCGGCATCGCAGCCCCACTGTCGAATCGCAAATAATCACCTGACCACATCCCCCCCCCTCCCTCCCCCATAGGCCAATCTCGTGCACGTCCAAATGCACGTTAAGTTCATTGTGCATTTAATGATGCTGCCGTTTGTAACACAAATAGAAGCGTCGAAGAATGGAAGACTGGCGAACGTGAGGACTTCATTAAAACACTGTCGGTGTATAATAGTGTGGCGTACTACGTATCGTGATTTAGTCAGGGCCAAAGAGTCGCGTTCACTCACGGAGCAAATCTGCGTGCGGTTGATTAGCTGAGTCGTGCAAGCCGCGTGCTAATTCATCCGGGACATCATTATTATTATTGTTATCAGAGTCGTCTGCCCACTACAAATTGCACGTTAAATGCCCTGCGGCGTTATCATCACCGACAACGTATTACTTACTCTCCCTTTAGCTTTCTCTTGGTTTGTGGACAAAACAATTATTAAGATAGAATGTTACATTCGACTGAACGTACAGCGAAACACCGAACGTAAAGTTCAACTGAACGCACAATTCTTGAAGAAGCACGCAGCACGCGGAGCGAAAACGTCGGACATTGCGGCGAACAATACGCCGTGGGTACGACCCGAGAACGCGCCGGAGAGCTAAACCCGCGTACGTATTTGCTCGGAATGTGCTCCTATATTTTTCTGATCGATATGAATATCGAGCTGAGATGGGACATTTGAGACGATCCGAAAGCGTCACGTCGCAGTCCGCAACGTTTCTCCCGATGGCTTTCGCTTTGCGCGATCGTCCCGCCAACGGCGACATCGCGCCGCATTGAGTGATGTTGGCGTTGTTAGTACGAGGTGCAATATTAAGTCAGTACACAATTATTACAATTATAGATATTTTAAAAAATTGTCCTTGAAAACCAAAACCCCCCAAAAAATCTGAAATCCGGTTTATTGTTTTTAAAATCCTTAAACCTCTAAGACTACTTTCAGAGATCATTTATATAGTTTCCGAAATCTAAGACTTGTTTTTACATTATTACTCAGGGTGGAATAAATTCATTCTCAACGCCTACCCTCCCTCCCCCACCCCCCCCCCCCCAATCACCCACAGTCCCCGTAGCGATTTGCTTGTCCAACATTCCACTTTGTGAGTGCATTCTCAAGGACGTGGAGCAGAACGTCGGACACCGCGTGGCCCCGGCTCTCCCACCCCAGCAAACAGCAGGCCAATCCTAATTACTAACGTGCAATCTTAGACGCGTACAAAGATCCTCCCCTGGATATCCTGTAACATACTCTTGGGTGCAAGCGCTGTTCGCGAGAAAGACCTGCGACGGCCGGCACGGTGCACGAGGAGGTGGGTGGCCAGCACCACGCCCTGGCCGCCTTTTGCCTCCGCAGTGGAGACGCTCGCACGTGTTTCACGAGCTCCTCGTGTGTGGCTCAGTCGGCCGAGCGCAGGCACAGTACCCGTTCAGATATTCGTCGCTGCCTTTGATCGTGAGCGGGAATCGAACTCGGGTCGCCGGGGTTTACCGCGACACACCACCGCTCCCCAATATTAGACGAAACAAAGACAAAGATCCCCCGTATAGCCTATAACAGATTGGTGGGGCAAGTGTTGTTAACGAGCACCTGAATAGGCCGCCACGGCACATGAGGGGGTGGGTGACCAGCACCACGCCCGGGCGCCTTTGTCTCCCCAGTGGCGATGATTTTTACACACTGCACCGGGTACTCATTTGAGGCTGAGTCGACATAGGGGAGGCCCAGGACCAGTTCAGATAATCGTCACCGGTGTTGGTCATGAGCGGGAATCGAACTACGCTCCACACTCCCCAATATTAGACAAAACAAGGACACACAGACACACACAGACAAAGACAAAGACAAAGATCCCCCGTATAGCCTTGACAGACTGTAGGGGCAAGTGCTGTTAGCGAGCACCTATGAAGGCCGGAACGGTACACGAGGGGGTGGGTGGCCAGCACCACGCCCGACCGCCTTTGTCTCCCTAGCGGCGATGTTTACACACCGCACCAGGTACTCATTTGAGGCTGAGTCGACCTAGGGGAGGCCCAGGACCGGTTCAGATAATCGTCACTGGTGTTTGCCGTGAGCGGGAATCGAACCCGGGTCGCCAAGTTCGTAGTGCAGCGCGCTAACCGCTACACTACCGCTCCCAGACACACACACACAGACAGACACACAGACACACACACACAGACACACACACAGTACACACACACAGACAGACACACACACAGACAGACACACAGACACACACAGACAGACACACAGACAGACACAGGCACACACAGACACACACACACAGTACACACACACAGACAGACACACAGACACACACAGACAGACACACAGACAGACACACAGACAGACACACAGACACACACAGACACACACAGACTAACACACACAGACAGACACACACACAGACACACACACAGACAGACACACAGACACACACAGACACACACACAGACACACACAGACACACAGACACACACAGACACACACACAGACACACACACAGACACACAGACACACACAGACACACACAGACAGACACACAGACAGACACACATACGCAGACAGAAGCCACCATGACATGAGAGAATAAGCACGCGGCAAAGCCACAGCGTTATCTGACGTCGGCAGTCGGATTTTGTTGGGGTTGTTTTTGTTTGTTGGCTTTGCCCGTGTATCCTTTGTGGTTAATCCCAGCCGACCGGCGGAATAAAGGGGGGGGGGGAGAGGTTTCTCACAGCGGACTTGGCAGCATCGCCCGCAAATTCGCGCATTGCAATGGGCGCATCCGCTTGCTTTGTATCGTAGGGTGAGTGAAGTTGGCTACGTACGGTGCGCACGAAGATCAACATGGGTACCCACACGTAGGGTGTAACCCTACCGGCTTCATGCTCTCGACCCCCGGTGTTAAAACTGAAAGCCACGCGGCCGCCCTCCCCCATCCCCCGATTTGCACGCGTGATTCGCACGCGACGGAATGGAATGACTGACAACCCTTTGTCAATCAACTGCTGGATGAAGGGCCTCCCATTGGCCGTCGTGATGGGCTTGTGTGACCATGCTTCGCCATGCTGGTCAGCGCAGGTTGCTGAATTTAATCTTGATTTGAAGCTTTCGTGACTGGATGCATCCATACTATCTGGTTCTTTCGGTAAAGTCACGTAGATAGAAAAAATAAATAAAAGAAAACACGACATTTCGGTCGCAACACAAGCAGCCATCCTCAGGTGAGAATTTAGATAATTTAGCCGCTTTAAATTTCCGCTCGGTAATCCACTTTGTTCAGCTGTCCATTTGTGGCCAGATCGCTTCTGAAAAAGAAGCTAATCTCTCAGTGGGCTTTGCCTGGAAAGATTAAAACAATAATCAGTTTTATTTGTATATATTTTTAAAGTGATTTCTTTACCTTCTCTGTACTATCGTGTTTTTACTGTTGTTTGTGATGGTAATGTTCTGACCGGCCTCTTCGAGACATCTATTCAAAAAGAGTGTTATAGCCCATCGTATTCCTCCAGTATGAACAAATATTCTGGTTCTAAATGGAGGTCCCCAGGGCCCGTTCAGAATGTCGCTCGCCACTGAAGTTGGTCGCGGCCGGGACTCGAACACGGGCGGGAGGGTTTCGGAACACGGTTCGCAAACCACTGCGCCACTGTTATGACTGCAAAAAGAGTGTGAGTTGATTACGATGTGTCGACGTCATTTTACATCGCAGGATTGAGAGAGGCGACGGGTTGGGGACGGCCTCACTCCAGCAGTGGATTGACCATGTCTGCTGCTGCTGCTGATGGGCATGTATGTTGAACCTTTTTTGCACTGCGCACGTGGCTAACCGCGCTCAGCCTCATGTCGCCACGGCGAACGGTGACGGTGAACGAGAGCTTAGGGGCCGTCCATAAGTGACGCCACGCACCTGGGGGTGGGGTGGGGGTCAGACATTTGTGACGACGTGTGACAAGGGGGGGGGGGGGGGGTTAGAAATGTGACGTCACATCAAAGTGCGCAACTTTAAATAAATATAGACAACACGTTCTACTTAATTAAATAGACTTTTTAATAAATATTTTCTCCTACAACATCAAAGTGCAGCGGCACATTTATTACGCACTACAATGACAATATTTTAAAGCGATTTGAAGCAGGTTTTATTTGGGAGGGGGGGGGGGGCAGAGCTTTGTGACGTCATATTTGAGGGGGGATCTGACTTTTTGTGACGCCGTGTGACGATGGGGGGGGGGGGGGGGTCAAAAATCGTCCAAAATCGCGAGACGTCATTTATGGCGGTCCCTGACGCACCGCGAGGCAACATCGCCCCCTACCGGCGGCCGACTCCTGTATTTACTCTTCTGTATTTACTCTTCTGTATTTGCCCCGTCTGTGAGACGCGCTGCGCCGTTCACGTGGGGGCAGCCTTGTCGTCCGAGAATTCCAAAGGCAGCTCAACACGTAATTGGGTGGTTACCTGTGAGCAGACAAAAACCGGCCCTGCTATTTTAGTGCAAAAACAATGAGCATGCATAATGTGACCCAACCGGTAATGATTACCCATTTTAATTTACTTGCATTCATTAATCCCATCCCCCTGTCGCACGTGAAGGGCTCACAAATGACGTCATCACATCTGCCCCTCTATTTAAGGAACGAAACAGGAGGAGGATTTCTCCACAAATCTGGCTGTCCGCCTGATGATGCTAGTTGTAATTACTGCCGAAACGTCGTACTCCAATTGAAAATGTTGTGGATTTGCCCTCCAACACACCGGTTTGCTGTACTAGTAACGAATTGGCACGTTCTGTTTACGTGTAAAACCTTCTAATTGGCTGTGTCGGGTGGTGGCGGGTTTAACGACACATTTTACGCGAACTAACCCAAAGAAAACCTCGATCATGAATTCCAAAGGCGCCGAATCATTACGACCGGGCGATCGATGCTGCGATAAGTAGCTCTTGCCACCGCGTCCGCGAGATGGCACACCCCATTACATATGCTCGCTCGCTCGCTCCTCTCTCCGTCTCTCTCTCCCTCTGCACTCATTCGCATCGCCTGCGATTCATCACGCGCGCCAACCGAAACGCCATCGTCCCCCGCTTGTGAGCGTGAACGGCGTAACGCGGTTTTATTTCGGGGGGGGAGGGAAAAAAAGATGCCCCCCATAAATCCCCTTTGTGACGTCCGTTTAGTAGCCGCATGCTGCGCCTGTAATGACCGCGATCGAAGCCACGCAGCGGCCATGGCCGCGTTCGATTTTGGCCTCGTGGGGGAATAATTGGAATCTCGAGTCGCCGCCTGAACAGGAACATTGTTCCTCCGCGTCGCCTCGAGGGATTCGCGCCGCACATTTTTCGGCGCGATGTCCGACGCTTCACTCCGCGTGGCTGGCAGCGTTTGAGATTTTGGCCGAATGGCATCGGGTGGGTGTACGTACGATTTGAGATCGTGCCGCGGCGACGTTGTTGTTCTGCACGATGTCCGACGTTTCGCTCCGCGTGCTGGCAGCTTCTGAGCGCCGCATTCCGCACCTCCGATTGGCGCGGTTGGCTACGTACGACGCGAAAGAAGGTTAACGTACGTACGGTACAGACATACACTTCCCAATGAAGCTCCCACAAGCAGATCTCAACCGCCACCACTGCCCGTAGGAAGATACTCTTTGTAACATTTGCCGTCGTAAGATACACGGATCGTGTCCTTTTCATGTTTTTTTCTTGATTATTTCAAAGACAGGAAAGAACAGAAGCGGGGCACCCACACGGGACCCCGACGACCGCATGAACAAAGGTGATGGATCCCTTCCTCGCCATCTGGAAACAACAGAAGAGCAAGAACGAAGGGAATGGGGAGGCAAGGGACGATTGGGATGGAGGCGTCTATCGGCGACGCAATCCAGCTGTGCACGCACCACAGCTCCCTGCTGTTGATGTTGCTGCGGTTGTAGTTTGGCGCAATGTCCGACGTTTCGCTCCGTGCTCCGGGAGGCTTCATCGCTCGCTCAACGTGCTGCAGCTACTCGGGGAGCATCGTTGAAGGAGCTGCCAGGGCGTGGAGCAGAATAATTATTTTCCGCTGGAGGAATCCGATGAGCTATGAAGCTCTTTTTTCACAGATTTACAGAAGGGAGGGGTACGGGGTCAGAACGTTAACAACAACAAACAATACACAAACACGATAGGAGTACAAAGTATATAATTAAATATATAAATAAAACTTTACTAGTTTTATCTTACCAGGTACAGCCCACTGAGCTATTAGCTCCTTTTTTAGAAGCGACCTGGCCACAAATGATAGCTCTACGAAGCTGCTGATCACGTGCAAATGTATAGCAACCAAATAATGTAAACGCGTGTTTCTAAATGCCGAGGGAAAAATGGGAGGGCCCGAATAAAAAAAATATTCACGCGACCACAGTCAGAACGGATATGCAAACTCCAAATATACAGCAGGCGTCAGGGTCGGGATCCAACCCATGACCTCATGCAACGACCAGGAACGCACTGCATGGAGAGTTGCTAAAAACGAATTAAAACAATTACCAGTTAAGCCCCACTGAGATAGCGAAACAGCTCTTTTTCAGGAGCGACCTGGCTATCATAAATGATAGCTCAACCAAATGGCTTGTTATCGCGTGGAGATTTCTAGCAGCCAAATGCTCTCAACGCGTCAAGTTGATTCTAAAAGTGGAGGGAATATCGGAGGACCCGGAGAAAAATCCACACGGCCACAGCGAATGAGACATGCACACACTCCAAATGTACAGGCGTCAGGGTTGGGATCGAACCCACGACCTCCTGTATACCAGGCGAGGTAGTTAACATCTCCTAGCCATCGCTGCAAGATGTAAACGACATCTTCTTGGTTCTTTCGGTAAAGTCACGTAGAAGGGAAATAATAAAATAATAAAAATAAAACATAATAAAATACAATTCTCACGACATTTCGGCCACAACGCAAGCAGCCGTCCTCATTGCGTTGTGACCGAAACGTCGTGAGAATTGTATTTTATTATGTTTTATTTTTATTATTTTATTATTTCCCTTCTACGTGACTTTACCGAAAGAACCAAGAGGATGAATCCCTGCAGTCACGAAAGCTTTAAATCGAAATGTAAACGACTTGTTAGTTCACTGGAAGTTGGCAGCATATGTCAGCGCAAAGGAGACAACCTACGCAAGTGGCGCGATGTTTTCCGTGTTTCAAGTTGGATTTTGCTCGACCTGGTGGCGAGAACTCAAGAGACCGGGAGGAGAGTGTTCCAGGCCCACCCACTGGTTGGGAACAAACGAAATGTGATTAAACTCAAGCGGGGCATTTTATTATCGACACTTTTCTCTCTCCACACAGCAGGGTTCTCGAAATGTATGTCCATACAAGCCAGCATGGGTTTAAACAACAACAAAAAATCCACTGTTACATAATCATCACACATTTATAATTGGTTAAGAATAATAATAGTGTAGTTGTCTTGGCAAGGGCAAATTACTACAACCTCACAAGAAGCAAAGTGCAGAACAACACCATTTATTGATTAAATAGCATACAAGCAAAACACAATGATAATAATGATGATGGTAATGTTATTCATTTATTCATAATAAACGTTTCTGGGTTAGATCGCGTTATTTATAAATGTCACTGGCGTTCCTGAAAAGGTGCAGAGATTCGAAGGTAATACCAAACGCAGTTAAAATAACACATCACATAAAGTCTTCTAAAGCTAACCAAATACTACACAAAGCTATCGAATTATTATTAATAGAGAGAATACAGCACAACAGGAGTGAATTATCTGACATTTCGGAATCGCTAAAGCAATTACACTTAGATATAAGCAATAGTGTATCCATGCATTATTGGAATATAATCGATACCATAATATAACAATAATGCGTTTAATCTAACAAAAACTAGTCAAATAAAAAAATTTCTAGACTTCATCATAAACAAATCCCTACTAAAAACGAACAATTAAAAAATAAAACCGTAATGAACTTGACTAACACTGTTTTAACCAGTGAAATGATCTCTGTCCTTTCTAAAGGCCTTAACTTTGCTGTTACCCCACGCACAATTCCGGTGGCTAGATAATTGCTGAGGTAGAATCAGCAGTAAGACTCCTTCCACATAATGAGGCAGAGATTACTAGACACGAGGATGCCAAAATAATTGAGAATATCAAAGTACCAAAAGTAAACATTACCTCGAACGAAGCAAAAGCCTTAAGAGAGCTCCGTTAAATAAAGATATTCAAATCCTGGCAGCTGATAAAGGCCGCACTACTGTGATTTCACGAGCCAATTATAATAAAATTAAAACATTTGTAGAGGAAAGTACCTACATTAAAATTAAACGAGATCCAACTAATACTTTGGAACATAAGACTACTGCAATCATTGCAAATTCATTAATCCCGAAGAATGAGCAATTCCAAATTAAGCCAAGGGCATCAAGACCACCTAGACCAGGGGTCGGCAACCTACGGCTCCGGAGCCGCATGCAGCTCTTTACGGGCTGCTTCTTGACGATGAGTACGTATGTACAGTATGTACTCAGATGCATTGCGGCTCTTGAAATACTGAATTTTGTACCGAATTGGAAAGAAATGGCTCTTCTTGTTATTTTGGTTGCCGACCCCTGACCTAGACTGTACGGGCTACCAAAGATTCATAAAATCGGCATCCCATTACGACCCATAGTCAGTACAATTGGCTCTGCTACATATAAATTAGCTAAATATATAACTAAACAAATACAGCCCTACATCGGTAGGACATCTTCATTCATAAGAAATTCGGAACATCTTGTGAATGTGATTAAAGTTAACAAACTTAACCCTAATGATAGTCTGGTGAGTTTTGATGTGATTTCTCTATTCACTAAGGTTCCAGTGAACGAGTCGCTTAAATTACTTGATACACTAGTAAATAATACAGGTTTGCCAAAAGATATTCCGAAACTCGCTGACCATTGTTTAAATAACACTTACTTCTTATGGAGAGGCGCTTTCTTTCAAAAAAAGGAAAGAGCAGCAATAGGCTCTCCTTTATCTCCTGCTATAGCAAATCTGTACATGGAAAACTTTGAAACAAGAGCACTTGCCTTGAGCACATTAAAACCATCTTTTTGGTTTAGATATGTGGATGACACTGGTTGTCTGGCCACATGGTAAAGATACACTTAATGATTTTCTAAATCATCTCAATGCACAAAACCCGGCCATCCAGTTCACCATGGAAATGGAGGTGAATAACACACTCCAGTTCCTATATATTTTGCTTGGACATGGCCTAAATGGTAAAGTAACACACAGCGTTTACAGAAAGCAAACGCACACTGATGCATATCTGAATGCAGATTCGCATTATCACCCAGCTCAGAAATCCTCTCTTATCAAGACGCTCATACATCGGGCTAAAACAGTGTCAGACGGTGAAAGTCTAGTGAGATAGATTAAACATGTTAAAGGTGTGTAAAGGAGAGCCGACACAAGATTGCAGGGGTTTCGTCTTTTAATCCTTTTCTCCCATCCACACCTGTCCCCAGCCGTCCCAATCTCGTTCCCGCCAAAGGCCCCGTCTTCCCGCCCGTTCTCCCCTTTTATCTACTCGATTACTCCTCCCACTAACCCTCCTATTGGTGGGAATCCTTCCCCTGACACCCCTACAGAATCATTACGACAGAATAGCTACAATAATGCTCAAATTAACAGAGCACTAAATGCCAAATCAAGATCGCAAAGCAACACTTCTGAAAGCGATCAGATTGTTAAAATAATTAAAATACCATATATCTCAGGAGTAACTGACAAATTAGCCCGTGTTTTGCAAAAGCAAAACATTACAGTAGGTACAGTACACAAAATTCCAAAACTAGTATCTTGCACTAAAGACGAATTACCTAAATTATCAACAGAAGGTGTATATCGGATTAATTGTTTATGTGGCAGATGCTATATTGGACAGACAGGGCGTAACATCAGCGTAAGACTAAAAGAACAGCAAATAAATATTAAATTATCTCAAACACAACTGTCGGCAGTGGCAGAACATGCTTGCCAACAAGGACACTCACTTGATTTTGATAACGTTGAAGTGTTGTGTAAAACTAATTATTACTGGCAAAGACTAATTAAAGAATCCATTGAAATTGAGAGAAATAGAAATAACTTTAATCGCTCTGACAGCTACAGGCTTAGTGCTGCTTGGAAGCGTATTATTAAATAATACATATTACAATTCCTTATAGGGGAAACATACTAATTAACTGATTACTAACGTAGCATATAATTACAATAACACACATTACAACTAATTACTAATCTACAACTCATTACTAACCGTAACAATTGACTGCTTACCAATCTATTATATAATTACAATACCCCCCCGCCCTGCCTCAAATCATTGCACCTGATGAGTTCAATGATGACGTCACCCTGCTGCTGCTCTATTTAAGACCGAGAGCAAGAGGAGAGCCTCGCCATTCTGGCGAATTGCCCGATGATGCTGGATGTAATTACCAGCGAAACGTCGTACTAAACAAAACATTGTAAATGTTGTGGATTCACTCTTGAACACACCGGTGGGCTAAAGTATGAACTATTTGTCTTTTGTGACACGTGACACTTTTTTGCTGATTGGCCGTGTCGGGTGGTGGAGAGTTACGACACATTTATAAATAACGCGATCTAACCCAGAAACGTTTATTATGAATAATATTGGTCGCGAAAGCCGACGTGTTAAACTGTTCTTTATTTACCTTGCCGAGACTCTACACTTTTCTAAGAGGGTGCTTGCCACATCGGGATGATTAGACACTGCCCTTTGCGTTAGTGTTCTAAAGTGAGCTGTAGAGAAGTCCAAAACTTATTTTGCACCGTACATAGCCAATCGTATTAATTGGAGGTGAAGTGGAGGGACAACAAACGAAACACACACAAAACTGTTCTAAAGAAATTAATTTTCAATCTGGGTGATTTAAAGGGTGCATAGCTCCAGTGGCTTCCTAATATCGGAATGAAGAGCGTTCCAGCGCACGATGCTGCGACCATCTTTTGCGCGACGGCGAGCCGAAGGTGCTTGTAGGAGGGTAGAGCGAGTGAACTCCTCCTGCTGTGATTCCCTTATCTGTGGGAGTTTTTATTCGCGGGGGGCGCCGGAGGCCCGTGGCCTCCGGTCCTGAAGCTAAATGTCGCCACGCTTTACCGTCTCGCGTGAAACAAAAAAACCCTCGAGAATCTCGTGGTCTCGCCGCGTCTCCCATCATCATCATCAGCGCAACTATATGGGGGGGGGGGGTTGCGTGGCAGCGTTATGCGATGCATGGTGTGGGGGGGCTCGGTCAACCACAAGGGGGAACCCCAGAATAAACAAGATAAGCAAGTAACGCAAAAATATGCAACAATTAACCATAAATGCCCCAAAAAACCATTGTTACAAAAAATGAATACATTATACAGTGAGGGAAAAGGTATTTGATCCCCTGCTGATTTTGTACGTTTGCCTACTGACAAAAATGATCGGTCTATAATTTTAATAGTAGGCTTATTTGAACAGTGAGAGACAGAATAACAACAACTAAATCCAGAAAAACGCAAGTCAAAAATGTTATAAATTGATTTGCATTTTAATGAGGGAAACAAGTATTTGACCCCCTCTCAATCAGAAAGATTTCTGGCTCCCAGGTGTCTTTTATACAGGTAACGAGCTGAGATTAGGAGCACACTCTTAAAGGGAGTGCTCCTAATCTCAGCTTGTCACCTGTATATAAGACACCTGTTCACAGAAGCAATCAATCAATCAGATTCCAAACTCTCCACCGTGACCAAGACCAAAGAGCTCTCCAAGGATGTCAGGGACAAGATTGTAGACCTGCACAAGGCTGGAATGGGCTACAAGACCATCGCCAAGCAGCTTGGTGAGAAGGTGACAACAGTTGGTGCAATTATTCACAAATGGAAGAAACACGAAAGAACTGTCAATCTCCCTCGGCCTGGGGCTCCATGCAAGATCTCACCTCGTGGAGTTGCAATTATCATGAGAACGGTGAGGAATCAGCCCAGAACTACACGGGAGGCTTTTGTCAATGATTTCAAGGCAGCTGGGACCATAGTCACTAAGAAAACAGTTGGTAACACACTACGCCATGAAGGACTGAAATCCTGCAGCGCCCGCAAGGTCCCCCTGCTCAAGAAAGCACATATACATGCCCGTCTGAAGTTTGCCAATGAACATCTGAATGATTCAGAGGACAACTGGGTGAAAGTGTTGTGGTCAGATGAGACCAAAATGGAGCTCTTTGGCATCAACTCAACTCGCCGTGTTTGGAGGAGGAGGAATGCTGCCTATGACCCCAAGAACACCATCCCCACCGTAAAACATGAAGGTGGAAACATTATGCTTTGGGGTGTTTTTCTGCTAAGGGGACAGGACAACTTCACCACATCAAAGGGACGATGGACGGGGCCATGTACCGTCAAATTTTGGGTGAGAACCTCCTTCCCTCAGCCAGGGCATTGAAAATGGGTCGTGGATGGGTATTCCAGCATGACAATGACCCAAAACACACGGCCAAGGCAACAAAGGAGTGGCTCAAGAAGAAGCACATTAAGGTCCTGGACTGGCCTAGCCAGTCTCCAAACCTTAATCTCATAGAAAATCTGTGGCGGGAGCTGAAGGTTCGAGTTGCCAAACGTCAGCCTCGAAACCTTAATGACTTGGAGAAGATCTGCAAAGAGGAGTGGGACAAATTTTCTCCTGAGATGTGTGCAAACCTGGTGGCCAACTACAAGAAACGTCTGACCTCTCTGATTGCCAACAAGGGTTTTGCCACCAAGTACTAAGTCATGTTTTGCAGAGGGGTCAAATACTTATTTCCCTCATTAAAATGCCAATAAATTTATAACATTTTTGACATGCGTTTTTATGGATTTTGTTGTTGTTATTCTGTCTCTCACTGTTCAAATAAACCTACCATTAAAATTATAGACTGATCATTTTTTTTGTCAGTGGGCAAACGTACAAAATCAGCAGGGGATCAAATACTCTTTTTCCCTCACTGTACTTCTCAAAAACACGCACAGCGTGAAAAATACAGGAGCGCCGCTACTGCTGGTGTTTGTTACTGCACGCCAGTAGCCTACTTTGCTAACTGACATGCGCATGAAAGCGAGACGCACGATAATTTAATTGCGAGCAATTGTTACCTTAAAATCATAGTATTATTACTGTCACCGTGAGACTGTCTTCCTCTCAACCTCAATGCACGGTGCAACTATAATAATATATATGTATAGTTATATAGCCTACATGCAATTGTTATACGGGGATAATAATAACATTCGTAGCTATTTTAGTAAAAATGAGTCGGGAAAAAGGAGGGGGGGGGCACCCGTTGAAATTGGTCGTTGTGCCCCTGACCATCATCATCGTCATCATCATTGTCATGATCGTCGTCGTCGTCATCATCGTCGTCATCATCGTCGTCGTCGTCATCATCGTCGTCATCGTCGTCGTCAACATCATCATCGTCGTCGTCATCGTCATCATCATCGTCGTCGTCATCATCATCGTCGTCGTCGTCATCGTCGTCATCATCATCATCGTCGTCATCATAATCGTCATCATCATCATCGTCATTATCGTCGTCAACATCGTCGTCATCATCATCATCATCGTCGTCGTCGTCGTCGTCATCATCGTCGTCATCATAATCGTCATCATCATCGTCATCATCATCGTCGTCATCGTCATCATCATCATCGTCGTCGTCGTCGTCGTCATCATCATCGTCGTCATCATCATCGTCATCATCATCGTCGTCATCATAATCGTCATCATCATCATCGTCATCATCATCGTCAACATCGTCATCATCGTCGTCATCATCATCATCGTCATCGTCGTCATCATCGTCGTCGTCGTCATCATCGTCGACGTCGTCATCGTCGTCGTCAACATCATCATCGTCGTCGTCATCGTCATCATCATCGTCGTCGTCATCATCATCGTCGTCGTCGTCATAGTCGTCATCATCGTCGTCATCATAATCGTCATCATCATCATCGTCATTATCGTCGTCAACATCGTCGTCATCATCATCATCGTCATCATCATCGTCGTCGTCGTCGTCATCATCATCGTCGTCATCATAATCGTCATCATCGTCATCATCATCGTCGTCATCATCGTCCTCATCATCATCGTCGTCATCATAATCGTCATCATCATCATCGTCATCATCATCGTCAACATCGTCATCATCGTCGTCATCATCATCGTCATCATCATCATCGTCGTCGTCGTCGTCATCATCGTCGTCGTCATCATCATCGTCATCTTCATCATCGTCGTCGTCGTCATTACAATGGGCCGTGACCAATTCACCGTTGGACGGAGGCCTCTCCGTGCGCTGCCAGACACTCGACGTCCGACGATTCGCTCCATGAGCTTCTTCGCGAGGTCCGGGGAGCGTGAAGTCGGACATCGTGCCGACGCAACGCGCGGTGGAACCCGACGGCGCGTCGGAGAGCTTCGCGGCAGAAACGCGCGCAGCCGCGTCAGATGGGGTGCCGCGGTGGCTCGGAGATGTTAACTACCTCGCCTGGTATGCAGGAGGTCGTGAGTTCAATCCCGACCCTGACAATGCCTGCTGTATATTTGGAGTCTGCGTGTCTCTCTCTCTCTCTCTCCCATCATCATCACGTTGGCTAGGAGATGTTAACTACCTCGCCTAGTATGCAGGAGGTCGTGGGTTCAAACCCGATCGTGACGACGCCTTCTGTATATTTGGAGTTTGCGTGTCTCTCTCCCCGCGGTCACGTAGATTTTTCTCCGGGTCCTCAGGTTTTTCCCTCAACATTTAGAATCAACGTTACGCGTTTCGAGTATTTGGATGCTAGAAATGTCCGCGTGATGATAAGCCACTTCGTTGAGCTATCATTTGTGATTGCCAGATCGTTTCTACAACAGAGCTGTACGGTTGCTCAGTGGGCCTTACCTGGTAAAAAAAGAAACAATTAATATTTTTTTCAGTTCAGTTTACATATCCGCGGATAAAACAAATCACGGTCGCAGCCCACTGAGCTGACATCCCCCTTCTTCCCCCTGTTGCGAGCGCAGGCGGGTGGCTGCGCGGCGAAGATGGAACGGTACAGGGAAGAGCGCGTCCTTTGCATAGATCAGGGCGTCATCGTTTACGCTCGCTCGCTCACAGCAGCAACAACAACAACAAGCGGCCAGCATAACTCACACGCGGTTTTTGCGTGACACGGTTGAGGTTCTCTCCTTAGCCCGCTAATTTTATTTTTGGACAGGGCAGGCGCCCATTCCTTGGCAACAAGGCGAACAAATGCGAGTCGATGAGATACAGCACCGCCGTAGCCCGCGCGGACCCATTTCTCTCTCCCGCTTAACAACAAACAAAAAAAAATCCACCTACATCCATTTCCACCTCCATCCATTTCCCCTCGAAATTCTAGCCTCTTGCCCCCTCATTAATCCTCGACATGACACACTGCTACAGCCTGATGCATCTGGCACTGCGATCTGGCGATACGCAATTGCCTTTTTTTACCCCCCTTTGAAAGATACACGGCTCGAGAAAAGCGCGAAGCTGCGCAGCGATATATATTTTTTAAATGAGGTGCATGGAAATGCCACCGTTGGTAGCCGCTGTGTGTTTGGCACATGAGCGGTAAGGGGTGCGTGATCCAGCACAGACTGTGACAGCCGCGCGAAAAAGAGAAAGTCGATGTTTTTTTGTTTATCGCCGTAATTGAAATAAGATAACCTTCGATGATGCCCGTGGCAATTACTGGCGAAACGTCGTACTCAGATTATAAATGTTGTGGATTTGCTCTGCAACACACAACCGGTGTGCTGTACTAGTGACGAATTGGCACGTTCTGTTTACGTGACAAATATTACTAACATACTGTTTGGTTCTTTCGGTAAAGTCACGTAGGTATAAAATAAATTAAATCACGACGTTTCGGGCGCAACACAAGCGTCCGGCATCAGGTGGGATAACCTCAGCAAGAAACAATTCTTTTAATTTTCTACCTTCGTGACTTTACCGAAAGAACCAAAGAGGATGGGTCCCTGCAGTCACGAAAACTTCTAATTTAAATATTACTAAGTGGCTGTGTCGGGTGGCGGCGGGTTTAACGACACATTTTTGTAGTTACGCGATTTCGCTCCAAAAAAACCTATGTTATGGAAGATAACCTTTGTCCGCAGACGGACAGACATTTCTTGACTGCCAACTGGTCAACGCAAACAAAGCGAGAGCCGAGGTCGTGAAGATCACGCCTGAATGGTCAAGAGTAGCACTGGGGGAAAAAAAATCTAATCTAATGGGGTCTATATAAAAAATGAGAATCTATTGATGACGAGAATAATGATGTTGCATGTGCAGGGCTGTTCTCCGGTGTGGATGCGAAGGCTGGGGAATTACGCAGACCCGACAGAGCAAACCAGATGCACCAGAGATGTGGGATATAAGAAGGATTTTTCATGGGAAGACAAGCTGAGCAACATACAATGTGTTAGGGAAAAACAGGGTACACAACAAGAACATTAATGATAATTATTGGAGAAAATGCAAGGATAGATTTATTGGACACGTAATGTGAAAAGCAAGTGACTGAATGTGAATAAGTTTTGACTGGGTAAATTCCACGCGTTAGAGGCCGGGCAAGACAGCGAATTAAGTTACACGAGCGATTTTTATGCTACAGGGAGGAGAATCTAATACAAAGGTTCCAGAGTAAATATCGCAGACAGAGCGAAATGGAAGCAGGGCTATGATCGCCAATAGCTTTGATGGAGGACACGGCTGATAGAGAGCGAGTGAACAGCATGGGATCCACTTTAAAAAAAAAGTTGCACATTCACTTAACGTAATTTGCCTCTCGATTTCAGCGCAAAAATTTTACTCGGCTCGGTTAACCAAATAATCAATCTTACAACTGACAGCTCTACAGGGTAATTGTTCCCCACTGGGAATTGTTGCATATGGGCGCCGCGGTGGCGAGATATGAACTCCCTCGCCTGATATGCAGGAGGTCCTTGTTTGATCTCGACCCTGACGCCTGCTGTATATATTGATTTTGCATGTCTCTTTCCCCACGGTCGCATGGATGTTTCACCGAGTGCGCCGGTTTTCCCCTCCACATTTAGATACGTGCGTTGAGAGTATTTTAGCTGATGTAAATTTCAACGCGATAAGCCACTTCGTTGAGCTATCATCTGTGGCCAGGTCGCTTCTGAAATATAGTTACGTAGCTCAGTGGCGCCTAACATGGTAAAAACAAAATAATTTAGTTCATGCTCTCTAATCCATGTGCTAAATTAAAGCATGCATCTCAATCGGGGATCCAATAACCACGCGCACGTTTAACAACAACAACAATGCTCAAACCTGCAAAGGCAACCAAGGAATGGAACGCGACTGGAACACCGCTCAGCGTGGAGATGAAGCGATGCAATCAGCTTCGCGTGCAGCCGGATTTTACGTGGACCATCACACCGTAGGACAATGAGTGATGCTATTGGTTTGCAAAAGGCCTTCATCCGGCAGTGGGTTGATCATGGCTGCCGATGATGAATGATTGCACATTTGCCACGTTAATTATTTTCATGATTTTATTTCCAATAAATATGAACCTCACCGTTCTCATCGTCATCATCATCAGCTCCAGCGAGCCCCTTCTAATGGGTATTTGGCCTACTCTTCCACACTGGCCACACGTCTTTGTAGAGCTGGGTTCACCCCGCCACACGTGACCTGCCGATTGACGAGCCGTGGTTGAACCCATTTATATTTGCCGGGTAGACAGACGCGGTGGGTGATCTAAGAAACTTGCACCGTCGTTTATTGCAAGTCCAGGGTGCTCGTCATGACACCAGTGTGGCAGCGAATGAACTGCAGCCTCTGAAAGCCAAGTGCCCCACTTATCTGCAGGGGTTGAGAAGGAGGCCAGTAACACCGCATTCTTTCACCGGTTCCTGGTATTGCCGGCCTCCTAAGCTCATGAGCCTCCTTGCCTGTGTCTATGATAGCCGTAATGGAGTTTTTGTTGTTGTTGTTGTTGAGATAGATAGCGTGAACAAATAAATGTGGCGTCAAACCCGCCACCACCCGACACAGCCAATTAGTAAGGTTTGTCACGTACACAAAACGTGCCAATTAGTAGCTCCTTCAGCACGGTGTGCTGGAGAGTAAACCCACAAGATTTACAATTCGAGTAGTGCGACGTTCCGCTGGTGGTTGCAACCAACTTCATCAGGCGGTTTACTCTCCAACACGCAAGCGATGTGCTGACGTAGCAACTAATTGGCACGTTCTGTGTACGTGACACACCTTACCAATTGGCCGTGTCGGATGGTGGCAGATTTAGCGACGCATTTATATATCTACGCGATCTAACCCAGCAAAAACTAACCTTTTTATGGATAATATTGGTCGCGAAAGCCCAAACTACGACTGCTACTACCACGTGTTAAACTGCCGAGGGTAGGTTCGCTCCGAGGGCACATATCTACTACACGTGGCCGTCGTAGATGACACCGTTGTTAATGGGCTGCCTCTTGCCAAGCACAAGTCTCGAGGCAACAACGATGAATCCGGGAATTTATCGACCCCGCGCGCCCACGCCTCCCCCACTTTGCGCGTGTTTTGCACAACAATGTTATTTTTATTTAATCATGTTCTCCCCCCACTGTGCTGTACACATATTGAACTTTGTCGCACCGTGCGTAGCCAACCGTGCTCATCGGAAGTGCGGGGGAAGGACAACAAACGGAACGAGAAAGTATTTCGAAATAAATGACTTTCCAATGCAGATTTAAAGTACAGCATAGCTCCAGTGGCTTCCTAATATCGGAAGGGAGAGCGTTCCAGACGGCCTCAAAAACAAGCGCGCGGTGCGGTGACCGTCTTTTGTCGCTGGTGAGCCTTCGAACATTTTTTTGTTTGTTTCGTGTCACGTCACGAGGGAAATAATTCCTTGGAAACTCCTACAGAACAAGGTATCGCCCCTGTGTTGAAGAACGGCTCCTCAGAAGCGTGACTCAGGGGAGTTCTTCTGAAATCCCATCACGTGACCTTTAGCTTCCACTGATCTCAGGGGCCGCTGGGTCTCACACAGCTGGCAATGGGAAAACAGCGCTCGTCATACGACAGTCACAGAGCGATGCCTTACATTTGTAGCAGCTCGGAATTCAGCCAACTCAGGGAGGCACGGCTTCATTTAACGTGATGAGTTTCGCGTGTAGTCACTGGCGACCAGGCTGAGGCTTGTAGCCCCGCTAACCCGGTCTCGTCGCAGGTGGCGCATGAACCCGGATTCATAACCAAGG
This sequence comes from Lethenteron reissneri, assembly GCF_015708825.2. Lineage (NCBI taxonomy): Eukaryota > Metazoa > Chordata > Hyperoartia > Petromyzontiformes > Petromyzontidae > Lethenteron > Lethenteron reissneri. Next base: position 7,323,552 of record NC_083837.1, read on the forward strand.
TTCTCCAGGGGTTACCGGCTCAGTGCTCTCAACCCCGCGCCGCCCGCGGCCACCTCCGCAACACGCTTCACGGGTTTGTCCAAGCCAGTGGCAGGTCTACCCCAGCTCTACCTTCAAACTAACGGGGATTTCATTTCCTTGTTGCGTTATTTTCCATTTTGCTCGAGTGAGATGAAGCCAGCAGAGGTGCAGCCCCTTGCAAGTGGCTCGCTCACGCCACAACTGGCTCCAGAGAGAGGGTAGCCTTAGTCTCTTCTTCCACGCTGGGCAGACGTCTTGGCAGAGGACGGGGGGTGGGGGGGTTTGTACCCATACTTTACCCAACCCGCATGTGACCTGCCGGTCAACTGAGTGTGTGCAGAGGCAGGGGGATTTAAGCAGCTTGCCCCATTCTTTCAACTACTGTGCCAAGAGATCAACTCTTCTTACCACTCCCTCTGGCTTGTAAGTCCACAATGTGAACCAATTACCCCACAGCAGCACCCCCCCCCCCCCTCCCACGATATGTAAAATGTTCTGACAATTTTTATAAATATACTTTCTTAGCTCTCTCACACCAGCAGCCAAAAAAGGGGCTTCTTCTCGCGGGCACAACCCATTTGAAGTTTTGTGGCCGTGGAGAATTTGGCAACGATGAAATTCAGGTGAGAATTGGACTAGAGCTTTAGGATTTAAAAAAACTAAACTGAAACAAAACTTTTTATTATTTTTTTTACCAAGTAAGGCCCATTGCGCTATAAAGCTCAGAAGCGACCTGGCCACAAATGATAGCCCAATGAAGTGGCTGATCACGTGGAAATTTATAGCAGCCAAATACACTTAAACGCACGTTGATGTTAAATGTGTAAGGATAAACCGGAGGACCCAGATAAAAACAAAATCCACGCGACCACGGGGATAAAGAACATGCAAACTCCAAATATACAGGCGTCGTCAGGTTTGGGATCGAACCCACGAACGACCGTAACATCTCGCCACTGTTACACCATCTTGTTCCCCGTAAATGTGTTTGGAGCGGCTCCGTCCGTTCCCTCTGGGCACCAGCGAGAACTGAATCCAACCCCGCAAGCAGCGAACTCGCCGTATTTGCTCAAGGCTTGCGTGTTTCCCAGCCGACTGCGGTTGTCCGCGATATTACCCCATGAAGGGTGAGAGCACGGAGAGGGGCAACAACCGAAGCGATGTAAACTACACCTGAATGCGGGCTGATGAAACAACTGATCGGGGTACGAGCGTGAATTCGAGTCCGAGGGATAAGACGGCGGCGCAAAAGGATGCCAGGGGGGTTTGGGGCACCTTCGAATCGTGCGAATGAGAAGAGAGAAACAGACGCCGGTTTGATAACGTGGCATCAGATTTCGCTCACCGCTCTCGGCTACGTCGCGTGAAGCCGACGGTTTGTATGCTGTGCACTCTAAGACTCTCTCTTTTTTACGATCAGAGGAAGCACGACGATGCTCGGTGTAGTCGGCACTTTGCTTCGTTCATCATTTCGGTTTTTTTTGTTTTTTCAATGCTTTGCTTTTTTTAATGAAAGATTTCACGAAATATTCTCTCTCTTCTCTCTCCCCTCCCTCTCCTCCTTCCCTCACCTACCTCTCTCTTCCCCTCTCTCTTGTCTCTCCCCTCCCTCTCCTTTTTGTTTTACTACCTCTCTCTAGCTCCGTCTCCGTGGATTCTGAGCCGGTGAAATAAACGACCCGAAAAGAGGTCGGTTTGCTGCGGTGACGGTGTTTATGGGGCGGGGGGGGATCTCTTCAATATGTCACGAATGGGGAGCCACGTGCTGTGGCCTGCACCATCTGGCACCTCCGCCGAGGCACCGGAAAACACCCCCCCCCCCCTGTCATCAACCCCCAATGGATTCAAATAGTGTGGCGGTAACTCACACTGATGATGTCTTATAGGGGAAAGTTGCCCCCTCTCTGAAAATTGGTGAAGAACACTAGGCTAGGTGAGTGAGTGGTTCAGCTTCAAGTAGATCCACACTGGGCTAGGTGAGTGGGTAACTCAACTTCCAGTAGACCCACACTGGGCTAGGTGAGTGAGTGGCTCAGCCTCCAGTAGACCCTGTACTGTGCTAGATGAGTGGGTGGCTCAGCTTCCAGTAGACCCACACTGGGCTAGGTGAGTGGGTGGCTCAGCTTCCAGTAGACCCACACTGGGCTAGGTGAGTGGGTAACTCAGCTTCCAGTAGACCCACACTGGGCTAGGTGAGTGGGTAACTCAGCTTCCAGTAGACCCACACTGGGCTAGATGAGTGGGTAACTCAACTTCAAGTAGATCCACACTGGGCTAGGTGAGTGGGTAACTCAGCTTCCAGTAGACCCACACTGGGCTAGGTGAGTGGGTAACTCAACTTCAAGTAGATCCACACTGGGCTAGGTGAGTGGGTAACTCAACTTCCAGTAGACCCACACTGGGCTAGATGAGTGGGTGGCTCAGCTTCCAGTAGACCCACACTGGGCTAGGTGAGTGGGTGGCTCAGCTTCCAGTAGACCCACACTGGGCTAGGTGAGTGGGTAACTCAGCTTCCAGTAGACCCACACTGGGCTAGGTGAGTGGGTAACTCAGCTTCCAGTAGACCCACACTGGGCTAGATGAGTGGGTAGCTCAGCTTCCAGTAGACCCACACTGGGCTAGGTGAGTGGGTGGCTCAGCTTCCAGTAGACCCACACTGGGCTAGGTGAGTGGGTGGCTCAGCTTCCAGTAGACCCACACTGGGCTAGGTGAGTGAGTGGCTCAGCTTCCAGTAGACCCACACTGGGCTAGGTGAGTGGGTAACTCAGCTTCCAGTAGACCCACACTGGGCTAGGTGAGTGAGTAGCTCAGCTTCCAGTAGACCCACCCTGGGCTAGGTGAGTGAGTGGCTCAGCTTCCAGTAGTCCCACACTGGGCTAGGTGATTGAGTAGCTCAGCTTCCAGTAGACCCACCCTGGGCTAGGTGAGTGAGTAGCTTAGCTTCCAGTAGACCCACACTGGGCTAGGTGAGTGGGTGGCTCAGCTTCCAGTAGACCCACACTGGGCTAGGTGAGTGGGTAACTCAGCTTCCAGTAGACCCACACTGGGCTAGGTGAGTGAGTGGCTCAGCTTCCAGTAGACCCACACTGGGCTAGGTGAGTGGGTGGCTCAGCTTCCAGTAGACCCACACTGGGCTAGGTGGGTGAGTGGCTCAGCTTCAAGTAGACCCACACTGGGCTAGGTGAGTGGGTGGCTCAGCTTCCAGTAGACCCACACTGGGCTAGGTGAGTGGGTGGCTCAGCTTCCAGTAGACCCACACTGGGCTAGGTGAGTGGGTAGCTCAGCTTCCAGTAGACCCACACTGGGCTAGGTGAGTGAGTAGCGCAGCTTCCAGTAGACCCACACTGGGCTAGGTGAGTGAGTAGCGCAGCTTCCAGTAGACCCACACTGGGCTAGGTGAGTGAGTAGCTCAGCTTCCAGTAGACCCACACTGGGCTAGGTGAGTGAGTACGCAGCTTCACCATTAGACCCTGGGCTAGGTAGTGAGTAGCGCAGCTTCCAGTAGACCCACACTGGGCTAGGTGAGTGAGTAGCGCAGCTTCCAGTAGTCCCACACTGGACTAGGTGAGTGAGTAGCTCAGCTTCCAGTAGACCCACACTGGGCTAGGTGAGTGAGTAGCTCAGCTTCCAGTAGACCCACACTGGGCTAGGTGAGTGAGTAGCGCAGCTTCCAGTAGACCCACACTGGGCTAGGTGAGTGAGTAGCGCAGCTTCCAGTAGACCCACACTGGGCTAGGTGAGTGAGTAGCTCAGCTTCCAGTAGACCCACACTGGGCTAGGTGAGTGAGTAGCGCAGCTTCCAGTAGACCCACACTGGGCTAGGTGAGTGAGTAGCGCAGCTTCCAGTAGACCCACACTGGGCTAGGTGAGTGAGTAGCTCAGCTTCCAGTAGACCCCACAGAAAAGAGACGCACGCAGATTTACCTTCCACAAGCTGCAGGTGCCCTCCGGCCCAGGCGGACAGCCTACCAGTAGGTCTCGACCTGGGGTCCCTATCATCATCACCACTGTGTGCACAGCCAGTTTATTATAAACTATACAGATATCTCGGCCTTGAGATGGGTGTCTATTTGTACGTTCAACTTCTTTCGCCCCATACGTAGCCAATCGTGCTAATCGGAGGTGCATATTAACCCCTCCGGTATTGTCTCTCTCTGCTTGTGTGTCTGTCTGTGTGTCTGTCTGTGTGTCTCTATGTTGTCTCTCTCTGTTTGTGTCTCTCTCTGTGTGTCTCTGTGTTGTCTCTCTCTCCTTGTGTGTCTGTCTGTGTGTCTCCGTGTCTGTGTTGTCTCTCTCTGCTTGTGTGTCTGTCTGTGTGTCTCCGTGTCTGTGTTGTCTCTCTCTGCTTGTGTGTCTGTCTGTGTGTCTGTCTGTGTGTCTCCGTGTCTGTGTTGTCTCTCTCTGCTTGTGTGTCTGTCTGTGTGTCTGTCTGTGTGTCTCCGTGTCTGTGTTGTCTCTCTCTGCTTGTGTGTCTGTCTGTGTGTCTCCGTGTCTGTGTTGTCTCTCTCTCCTTGTGTGTCTGTCTGTGTGTCTCCGTGTCTGTGTTGTCTCTCTCTGCTTGTGTGTCTGTCTGTGTGTCTCCGTGTCTGTGTTGTCTCTCTCTGCTTGTGTCTGTCTGTGTGTCTCCGTGTCTGTGTTGTCTCTCTCTCAACTTTAGTTCTACCTGATGACGACTGCTTGTGTTGCAATCGAAACGTCGTATTCTATTATTTAATTTATTTATTTCTACGTGAATTCACCGAAAGAAGCAAAGAGTAGGGCCCTCCGGTATTCTTGCCGGAAACAGAAAAGCCTCCAAATGTTTCATCATCTCAATCTCTGCTCCTTTATATCTTTGTTATCTCTATTCACGTCCGTCTTTTGCATCTTTCTCCCAGTCTCGTAGATCCCTCTGCGTCCCTCTCACAATGCGTCTCCGTGCTCCTGTATACTACATCTGTGCGTCTCTCTCCGTGTCTCACTCGTACCGGTGTCTTTCTGTGTCTATGGGGTCGTCCATAAATGACGTCACGCATCTAGGGGGGGGGGGGTCAGACATTTGTGACGATATGTGACGAGGGGGGAGGGGGGTTGAGAAATGTGACGTCACATAAAAATGCGCAACTTTAAATAAAATATAAACAACACGTTCTACTTAATTAAATAAACTTTTTTATAAATGTTTTCTCCTACAACATCAGAGTGCAGTGTCACATTAAATACACACTACAAAAACAATAGTTTAAAGCGATTTGAAGCATGGTTTATATTTGGGGGGGGGGCAGAGCTTTGTGACGTCATATTTGGGTTGGGTCTGACTTTTTGTGACGCCGTGTGACGAAGGGGGGGGGGGTCAAAAATCGCGTGACGTCATTTATGGACGGCCCCTATGCGCGTTCGACATGCCCCTTCTTTCCCGCCCATCAGCCCTGGGAAAAGAGCTTTACAGCTCATCGGATTCCTCCAGTATAATTAAATATTCTGATTCTGTTGAAGCACTTCTCGAGTCGCGAGACCCTTCCCTTCCCAGCGGCTGCCTCTGCGCTTTGTGCGGCAGCCTCCCGACTCCTGCGGTCTTTGGTCCGTACGGCCAGGCGAGGTGGGGACAGCTCTTGAGCGACATCTGTAGTCCAGGGCCAACAGCCACACTTTGTGGTTATTGGTTTACGTGCATGGAAATTAACCCCTTTCCTGAAATGATGTAGAGCCAATAACCATTAATATTGATATCTCAGTGTGCGCACGTGTTCCATGTGTGTGCACGTGACGCACATAGAGCGCCAGTTGCTTAACGCGTCACGTGGGACGTCTTTAACAATCATCGAGCGCGTGCTGCGTGGAGCGAGTTTATTTGTATTTGTGATGGGAGGAGGAGTGCGGTACAAGCTCTCTTAACGAGCACCCCTGTTGACGACTAGTCGCTTAACAACGGGCCTATATAGAGGCCAATGTGTAGTGTATAGTGTAGTATAGTAGTGGAGAGTGTAGTGTATCGTAGTGTATTGTCGTGTATAGTGTAGTGTATAGTAGTGTATAGTGTAGTATAGTAGTGTATAGTGTATAATAGTGTATAGTATCGTAGTGTATAGTAGTGTAGTATATAGTAGTGTAGTGTATAGTAGTTTATAGTAGTGTATGTAGTGTAGTGTATAGAAGTGTAGTGTATAGTGTAGTGTATAGTAGTGTAGTGTATAGTAGTGTAGTGTATAGTAGTGTAGTGTATAGTAGTGTAGTGTATAGTAGTGTAGTGTATAGTAGTGTAGTGTATAGTAGTGTAGTGTATTGTAGTGCATAGTGGCGTAGTGCAGATTAGTGTAGTGTATAGTCGTGTAGTGTATAGTAGTGTAGTGTATAGTAGTGTAGTGTATAGTGTAGTGTATAGTAGTGTAGTGTATAGTGTAGTGTATAGTAGTGTAGTGTATAGTAGTGTAGTGTATAGTGTAGTGTATAGTAGTGTAGTGTATAGTCGTGTAGTGTATAGTGTAGTGTATAGTAGTGTAGTGTATAGTCGTGTATAGTAGTATTGTGCCTCCATAGAGCCAAATGTGTTCGCTTACAGAACATTCCCCTTTTAATGGCAGGTCATTGTAGGTAAAGTAAATATGAATTAATGCATTGATCAATCGCGTTTTTATTAATAGTATGTGTTTATAATGTTGTTAATAACTTTATGTATTAATATCCATTGTTTAAATAGGGTGAAAAATGGGTAACATTCGATGCTATCGGAACGAATTAAGCCTTTAACGGGCATTTCTATACTCGCTTAACGACCAAATCGCTTAACAACCGGTTTCGTGGAACCAATCACCATCGTTAAGTGGGGTTCTACCGTTTACGACGTCTCGAACTTACGGATGGAAAAGCAGCGTTCATTGCTGAGTGCATGGAGTGCAGAGCGAGTTTATTTGTATGTGAGATGGGTCGGAGTAAAATTTGTTAACGCAGAAAGACGGACCGTGGTGGATTGGGCGAACCTGATTGCGGGAAAACCCTACAGTGAATCTTTAGAATCAGAATGTTTATTTAGACTGTAGGAGGAATCCGATAAGCTGTAAAGCTCTTTTTTTTCAACAGATGTCCAGAAGAATCATAATCAGAGCATATATTTATACTGGAGGAATCCATTTTGGGCACGGGATCAGCAAGTTTACAACAACAACACGACACAAACAACAACGATAGGAGTGCAAAAGAGAAAATGGTAAGCAAATCACGAAATACGAAATAAATAAATAAATAGATGCTTTTCAATATTGGGCAAGGCAGCAAAAAACAACAAACGCAGCAGTAACCCCTGAATAGAATGACCACATTAACATTGAAATATCGAAACGCAGATGTATGTCGAAGGTAGCTCTGTGAAATCCGCTTCCGCGGACCGTTCTTCGTCACGGAGGCACTTGCGCCGGGCTCTGCGCGATGCCCGGATGGACACTCGGCCTCGCAACGCGACGTCCAGTAGCTTAATCTCGATGCAATTTGGCCAAACGACAAAAACGTCAGTATAAAACCCAAAAATACCTTTAATCCACACACCGACAGCTGAGATTATAGCGACAGTGCAGTCCAGTCGGGGCGGGTCACAAAGTTAATGCAACACCTGTAGCAACCAGAGGCCGTGACATTCATAACATTGTATAAAAAAGGTGATTCATAAATTGAACGACAGTTAATTGCAGGACCAGCAAATATGAAAGCCGATTATTAACGGTGATGATCATTTGCTTTTGATATCTTATCTAGGATTTTATAAAGCGCTTTTGGCACGGGATCAGCAAAGCGCTTTACGAGAATTATAAATGGTACGTTAGTTTATTGTCTGATGGGGAAAAGGGATGGAATTTTAGTTTTGGGGAGGGGAGGGGATGTCAAGGAAAGGTGATGATAGGGAGAGGGAGGGGCGAGGCTATGAGAGGGGAAGGCATGGCAAGGGAGGGTGATAATAGGGAAAGGGAGTGGCGTGAGGTTAGGAAGGAGGAGGGATGGTAAGTGGAGGGTGATGATAAGGAAATGGAGGGGTGGTGAGGTTAGGAAGGGGGAGGATGGTTAAGGTTCTAAGGACGAGGACAGGAAGTAGTAGAGTGATCCGCTATTGATAAAGCGCTCTGTACGCCGAGGCGTCTCATAGAGCCTTACATCAGATCTCATCTCAAATATTTAAAAGGGCACCTCCATGTTTTATTTGTATTATTTTATTATTTCCATTCTACGTGACTTTACCGAAAGAACCAAGAAGATGAATTCCTGCAGTCACGAAAGCTTTATATCGAAATTTAACCGCCACTACGGGGTGGGATTCCACAAAGATCTTTCAACAAGCTCCGGGATAAGAAGGCTCAACTAATCGAGTCTCTGACCTTTCTGAAGAGATGCCGCGACTCTAAGGTAATACCAATCGCATTTACACTAACCTCTGCTGCTGTAACTTCTTCTAATGCTAAACGAATTCTGTCTAGAACTTGATATGCAAATTATTTTGTCAAGGCGCCCTTCCCCCCTCAATCCCAGCTTAAATAGTCGCTCCAAGCCTGGAGTGTGTCATTCAGACTCTGTGTTCTCGACAGACCTGCTCTCCACCTGAGGACGGCTGCTTGCGTTGTGACCGAAACGTCGTGAGAATTATTTTATTATGTTTTATTTTTATTATTTTATTATTTTCATTCTACGTGACTTTACCGAAAGAACCAAGAAGAGTGCGTTGAGTTTATTTTTCTTCTCAAGAGGCAAAGTGTCACAGGGACGTCGTGGAGAATGGCCTCTTGGGAAGTGGCCTATGGCCAGATGTTCACCGCGTAATGATTTCCTATTCCCCCTGCTGCAGGAACTCGTTAACCCGTACACCATGGTCGAGGATCCAAACGGTGTGATGTACCACTAGTCGAGCAACCCTCGGCTAGTGGAGGTGGCGCCTTCAGCCCATTGGAAGTCTGGCCAGGAATCGGTAGCGAGTGACTTGCATATGCAAACACATTCGAACCTGTAAAAAAGACAAAGATCCCCCATACAGCCTTAACAGAATGTTGGGGGCAATTTCTGTAAGCGATCACCTATTAAGGTCAGCACTGTGGCACACGAGAGGATGGGTGGCCAATTCCCCAATGTATGAGACGAATAAAAGTCAACAATTACCAAATTATTATTATCATTTCGTACAGCCCTGTTGTTAATCGACTCACTACAGAACCAGGGCCTCTGAATGCGGGTTTTCTGACCATCCATTACCGTCCTGGCTATTACGGGTTGGTGAAGGATGGGTCGGCGGTGGTACAGGACCAGTTCGGATTTAACCTGCGGCCACCGATCTGAGCAGCCGTGGCTGGGCACGAAACGCCGATTGCAGTCACTGCTGCGCAACTTCACTCGTTGAATTTTTTGTTTCAACTGAAAATTGCTTGGTAGGAAATGTTGAGCCTGCGATGAATTAACTCAGTTGTCTGGTGCTGAGCATCGGGAATGAGAAAAGCCAATGGGTTACGATTTCGGAATGTTGTGAGCTACAAACCCGCTCGGTTGGTGATTACGTAATCTATCATCCCTTTTGGGTTCATAAAAACGAGTGAAGGGCCGCATTGTGGGAAGTTATCAGCGGCAGTCGTATGGAGATAATCGACGATTAAATGCCCTACGCAATGTGTTTCCAAGGACGAGGTGCAACAGCAATATCTGTTTTCACACGACCCACATTATTTCTACGAAGACCCAAATTTATCCCATTTAACAATTACTAGTGTGATTAGATATCGTACATATATATATTTTTTTAGGTTTTTTCAATAATAAGGTATATAGGGGCGCCATTGTGGCGAGACTTTAACTCCATCGCCTGGTGTACAAGAGGTCGTGGGTTCGATTCCAATTCTAACGCCTGTATATTTGGAGCTTGCATGTTCTCACCGTAGCCGCGTGGATTTTTATTCGAGTCCTCGAGTTTTTCCCTCCCCGTAATAAAAATCATGCGTTTAGAGTATTTGGCTGCTATAAATTTTCACATCATAAGCCACTTCATTGAGCTATTATTTGTGTGCCAGGTCGCTTCTGAAAAATAGCTAAGTAGCTCAGTGGGCCTTACCTGTGTAGCGACATCGCTGGATGTCGCTGTGTGTGTGGCCAGCCTGGCAAAGGCACGCCACACAATATCCTCTCAACACTGACACCACCGAAGGCAGATGCAGTACCGGCTCCTGCGGAGTTCAAGGAGGACCGACTGACAGTGACCAGTGGCACCATGTGCTGGGTGCAATGCCAGCCTTGAGAACTCCCAAAAAGGGGGCTGGGGGGACCACGTGTCCAGCAAGGATCCTTCTCGACGGTTCGAGAAGGGGGTCGTGGCTAGGGGCTGAGCGAGCCCCGCCACGGGGGATAAAAGCCGGTCTCCCAGTGGGACCGGCTGCTGTTGTGATCCTGAAGAATCGACGTGCTACCCTCCCTCCGCCTGAAGACAAGACCAACATGGGACCTGGACCCAAGCTGGGGTCCTGTCCGTCGTAGCTACTCCCAGTGCAGTTAGTGTGGTTAGCCCGGTGGACCACCACCATATGTTAATATCTGGTAAAGGAGCAGTTACCCCTTTGTGTTAGTGTGTTGGTTAAATAAATGTGTTGTCTCCGAACATAACGTCTAAGTGTCCGTTTGAGCCCACTACACCTGTATTCTATGGTTCTTTCGGTAAAGTCACATAGATAGAAACATAATAACAATAAAATAATAAAAATAAAGTTAATAAAAATATCACGACGTTTCGATCACAACACAAGCAATCGTCATCAGGAACAGGGAGGTTAGCCTCTGAGCGCAAGCTGTTTATAAAGGTTTAGAGATGGGCAGGGCAGCTAATGTTAATGTAGGAGCAGGCTTTGACACCGGCAGTAGGTCGACACCAATCAAAGTATTGCACCTCGCTCCACACATCCACACTGCTGACGGTGGAGGTGGACAAGAAAACACAAGTCAAGTCACGACCCAAAGTGGTTGATGACATCTTTACCTGGTAAAATAAAACATAGTGTGTGAAAGAAAGGTTTTAAAAAAGCCCCACCACTGAAGCCATCGCAAATCACAATAAAAAATATTGACAACGTGGATAGAATAATTTGTGCGCAGTCATTGTCTCATTTGCACCACCACCGGCCCAAGGTCGCCAGTGGAGGCAAGCGCCAGCCTCTTACACACAGGAGGCGCCGTGACCCTTCCCGTGAGTACTCTCGGGCATACGCATTGGCAAAAACATAGTGTTCGTTGGCGCTTTAAATTCATTTGAAACCTAAATTCGTTTAGGTTAATGTCTGTACTAAAAAAAAGCCACGATAGACCGTTTGTCATTGACTATGGAGGGCTGGAGGTTAAACCCACAAGATGTACAATGTTACTCTCCAATACACCGGTGTGCTGAACTCCTCACGAATTGGCATGTTTTGTTTCCGTGACAAACCTTACGAATTGGCTGTGTTGGGTAGTGGCGGTTTTAACTACGCAATTATATCTACGCGATCTAACCCAAAACAGCCTCTATTATAGATTGCATTGGTCGCGAAAGCCTACGTGTTACAATAAAGCAATGCTGCTGCCCAATAATATTGGTCTACAAAGCCAATCGGCCGATGGGCACTGCAACGTATTGCATTCGTGTGCGTGGAGTGGCACACAATGGAGGGCTCATCGTTGCCTCATTACCACAATTGGTTCTCCATTTAGACTCGGCAACAACCTCCCTACGGTGAGAAGTGGGGTCCTCTGAATGGAGCGTGGCCCCGTTGATTTGGGGCAGGCCCAACGTCTGGCCAGATAAGGGGCCCCCGCCCCATTCCCTCTGAACGAGCGTGGCGCTGAGTCACGCTCGTTCAGCCGCCCATTCCCCCCCTCCCACCCCGAGTGCCACTTGTAAAAAAATTGCCAGGTAATTTATTTATTTATATTTTTTAATTAAAAGTTTAACCCAAAGAGACCCACGCAAGGCCCGTGTGTGTTATTCTTCAGGTGAACGCTTTGTTGATAAGGGGCCGTCCATAAATGACGTCACGCACCTAGGGGGGCGGGTCAGACATTTGTGACGATGTCTGACGAGGGAGGGGGGGTTTTAGAAATGTGACATCACATCAAAATGCGCAACTTAAAATAAATATAGACAAAACGTTCTACCTAATTAAATGTACTTTTAATAAATGTTTTCTCCTACAACATCAGAGTGCAGCGCCACATTAAATACACACTACAATGACAATAGTTTAAAGCGATTTGAAGCATGTTTTATATTTTTTTGGGGGGGACAGAGCTTTGTGACGTCATATTTGAGGGGGGTCTGACTTTTTGTGACGCTGTGTGACGAGGGGGGGGGGTCAAAAATCGTCCAAAATCGCGTGACGTCATTTAAGGACGGCCCCTCAGCTGGCGACCTCGCTGCACTTACGTTAGAAAATAGGCGTGGAGCAAACCCTGCAAACTTTTCACTTTTGCTCTCCCAAACAGGAAACGAAGTACAACCAAGGGGGAAATACTGCACTCCGCTGTGGGTTTACGCGGTTGTCCTGTACGGCCCTCCCCTCCCCGTTGCACTTGTACGTATGTTGTAAGTATGTTGAACTTCCTTCGCACCGTACGTAGCCCCACCGTGCTCACTGGCGGTGCGCTTCCCCGGTCGTGCCGCGCGTCCTTTCGTAGCGACGTGCGACAATCGGAGATGCACCTCAGTGCCCCAGCGAGCCGGACGTGATGATCCCCGCACCTCAGTGCGCCAGCGAGCCGGACGTGATGATCCCCGTACCTCAGTGCGCCAGCGAGCCGGACGTGATGATCCCCGCACCTCAGTGCCCCAGCGAGCCGGACGTGATGATCCCCGCACCTCAGTGCCCCAGCGAGCCGGACGTGATGATCCCCGCACCTCAGTGCCCCAGCGAGCCGGACGTGATGATCCCCGCACCTCAGTGCCCCAGCGAGCCGGACGTGATGATCCCCGCACCTCCGGTGAGCACGTTTGGGCTATGTACGGTGCGAAAGAAGTCCAACATGCACACATACATACAAGTACATAACTGTCAACCCCTTATCAGTGCCTACCTTATTGCAGACCAATTCAGACCTTATCGGTCACCCCGTGCCCTTATAAATCTCAACGTTCATCCTACAAAATCCCATCACAAGGGAGAAACATAAACAAATAGAAAAAAATTCGATTTTAATTTAGTTTGCCCATATTGAAATGACTGTACGCCGTATGGACCTGAAAACTAAATTTCCTGTACAAGAATACGGGATAAGCCATATGGGTTGACAGGTATGCAAATCCAACCTTTTCAACTATTCACCTGTATGTATGTATGTTGAACTTCTTTCGCACCGTACGTAGCCCAACTGCGCTCACGGGCGGCGCGTTTCCCCGGTGGTGCCGCGTGCCGCGAAGAGCGACGTCCGACGTTCGGGTTCCATGACCCCAGGGGACCTTCAACAGGCAAAGCGGAATGCAGTTCGGCTGGGAGCGAAACGAGGGGGGGGGGGCGGGAAGGTGGGGGGGGGGGGTTACGGGCACACACAGCACCAACCCGACGGCGCGCGACGCAGAGCCCTGCGGCTTGATTGCCGCGAAGAGCTGACGGCGCGGTACAACCAGCAGGCGCAACAACATATTACAACGGGGCGGGGGGGGGGGGCTCGAGGCAAGATGCGACTGTAGCCCCCCCCCCCAAACCTCCTTTCACCCGACGACTCACTTTTACTGCAATAGCTACTACGGGTGTTTTTAAACCCCGTATAACAATAATATGTTCGGCTACAACTATATGCAGTGTGCTTCAAAAAATGTACAACACTTCTGAGACATGTGCCTCCGGCTGTGGAGACCACCTGGAGAAGATTCCAGACATGCGCTAACAATGATGGGGAACAAGCGGAGACTCTTTGACTTTTTAAGCTATTAACATTACATTTGTTATCATGTTACAGTGTATTATTATCCGTTCTTTTTCTATTAAAAACGATGGTCCCATATAAGTGTTAACATTTTTTGCGAAGCACCCTGTACTTATATTATTTTAGTTGCACCAGTGTATTGGGTGTTAGATGAAGACACGTCTCACACTGACGGTATGAATAATAAAAAAACATTTATTTGAAGGTACCTAAACTCAACAATGAAGTTATCGTACGTATTGTTTTCATGCCGGCCCTATCGGTCTTCGATTTTCTCAAAGGGGGTGGTGGATCGCGTCACTTGATACTGCTCTATCGATCTGATCGCCAGATGCTCGTTAATCGGGCTTGGTTCATGATAGACCGCAGGACATTTATAATGATTTTTTAAAAATGTTATACATTTTCTTCACATGTTTTTAACTTGTTTAACTTGTTGATTCGGAGGTTCCCCCTTGTGGCCGACTGGGCCCTCTATGCGTCCCATCACGCTGCCCCCCCCCCCCCCCCCAGCCTTAGTTGTGCACCTGGGTACAACCAACAATGGTCGAGTGGACACATCGCCAGCTTGGTACGAGCCCCTTGATCACGTGGCCTCGTCATCATCATCTCTTGACTAAATCCCAACTCTTTGTACTTGCCGAATTGAGAAATGAAAACGCTTAAAGAAAAAAAATCACATCTCTCTGCAAATCGATGCACGGGATCATTGTTGAGGACAGGGATACGTAAAGCAGGTAAAAGGTGCAGCCCCGCGATTGCCTCCTTACGCAACTGCTGGTTGAAGGGCCTCCACTAGAGGGACCTCTATCCCAGTGGTTCTCAACATTTGCGTGGCGTACTATAACTACCGCCTTGTTGAATGTAGTTTAAACCGAGTAATCCCCTCCCCCGGTTTGCCTGACCCAACGTGGTTCTGTAAATTAATTGTATGTATGATGAACGTGAATATTTTAACCAATTTTCCATTTTGTGAGGTTATCCTAACCAACTGCAAGAGAATACAACTAAAATTAACTGGACGTTCTGTGCGCGTGTTCGCGCTCGCTGGCTCCTCTTGGAAACCCACATTGTTTACGATCAATCAGTTTAGAAAGGTTTTTCGTATCGTTCTAGGTTACGATTTGGATTTATATATTATAGTAGTTATTTTATATTGCCAGATTCATACAACATAATTATTCACCTATGACTCTCATGTTTGATGCAATTTCACACATTTATAAATCACCTCACGTACCCCCCTGGTCGAAGAGAGCCCCTCGAGAGTGTAATTTGCCTACTCTCCCACGCTGGTCAGAAGTCTTGGTGTAGAGGTGGGAGTACCCACAATTTACCCCACCACACACGACCTGCTGATCATCTAACCGTGGTGTACCTGTGTACACTGCCGGGTGGACATGGCACGGAGAGAATTGAGAAATTTGCGCCATTGTTTCAACTGCTGCACCGGGAGAGTGCGGATCGAACCGGTGATCTCTAGATTGTAAGTCCATTGTGCTGACCTTTATATGCATGCATGTATGTATGTTGAACTTCTTTTTCACCGTACGTAGCCAATCGGATGTGCGGGGGAGGAAAAACAAACGAAACCCAAAAAGTAGTTCTAAAGAAATGAGTTTAAAATCTTGATTTGAAAAGGGCATCACTCCAGTGGCTTCCTAATATCGGAAGGAAGAGCATTCCAGATGGCCGCTGAAACGCATCTAAAAGCACGCGATGCCGTGACCGCCTTCTTTGTTTGACGGTCAGCCAAAAGCCGCTCCTGATACGAGGATGACCGGAGTTCGCGTGATGGCGGTTTATGCTCCCTGACGAGGTCAGCGCGGTATTGTGGTTCACTTGTGGCGAGCACGTTGTGTGTAGTGAGCACGTTGTGTGTAATGAGCACGTTGTGTGTGATGAGTGCGACCCTATGACGTGTTCGTTCGGCAGTCCAATGCAGCAGCTCGGCGAGCCCCGGACGGACACGGTCGGACCTTGCAGGGTCGGACCTTGCATATCACGCCAGTTTTCATGGCTCTGGCATGCAGTAGTATACGGGTTTCCCTCGCTCTCTGCGGGTTCGGTTTGTGCGATGCGTTGCAACGCATCCACCACAAAACGGCGAGGGGAAATCAAAAGAAAAAATTTGCATTCTTTGTGCTCACTGCACCTGTGATGCCTGCAAGTCCGATATGAAAAAATACTACGTGGGTTCGAGCGTCAGTTGGAAAAATACAGGCAATGCATTGCATAACCGAGGTGGGGGCGGGGTGAGTTTGTACATGTGGTAAAATGCTGTTCACAGTCAAAGGCGTGTCCAGGACTGTAGAACCATTAACTCCAGGCTAGAGTTGGGCGGAATTTGACAAGGGGGGGGGGGGGGGGTTGCTAAATATAATATTTGCACACAATTTGTGTACACAAGGTAAAGGTGCGCCCACCCCCCCTTGCCACGGTACGTGCCGCTACTGGTGGGAGAGGATATTTTGTCTGACTGTTCCGCACTGGCCATAATTTGTTGGAAGTGGGACACCCACGCCTTACCCCACCACACGCGACCGCAACTAGACTGTTATTTTTGTTTACGTGTGCCTAGGTAAGGCCCGCCGAGTTGAATAGCTTTTTTAGAAGAGACCTGCACCACAGATGATTGCTTAATCAAGTGGCTTATCACGTGGAAATTTAAAGTAGCCAAATCATCTGAAAGCGTGTTTCTAAATGTGAAGGGGAAATCTGGAAGACCGGGAGAAAAATCCATACGACAACGCAGAAAACACACAAACTCCAAATATACAGCAGGCGTCAGGGACGGGATCGACTCCACGACTTCCTGTATACTAGGCGATGTAGTTAACATCTCCCCACCGCGTGGTGTACGATAGATTCACTATGGTGTTCCCATATTTGCTTCTGGGTGGACAAAGGCAGTGCTGGCAGGGGAGAGGATATTTCAGAAACTTGGCTGACCTTATGCCCAGCTCGCTAACCATTACACCGCTGTGGCTGCACCTCAGTCCTTCCACGCGTGACACAGAATCTGCCATTATTAACACCTTTGCTAAGCAGCCGGGCACGTTCTTACAAACTGTTTAAGCAATACGATCAATACGGAACAGACTGGTGGTTCAGTACTCGTGATATGCCTCTAATTTGTTTCCGCAGCGTCTAAGTGCCAATGATTCAATTTCAGTGCTTGGCCGCTGGGTTAGATTTGAAATGCGCTGTGGCTTTAACAACTTTCCAGCCAATGCATTGTCATCCCGTGTCGCTATCTTCTTTGAAGGCCGGCGAGAGCACCCTGCTCCCGTACGCCACCACCCTCTCGACGTCGTCAATCACCTGTGACAGTACAGCCCCGATGCCCGTATTACTGGCATCGGTGTCCAGGATAAAGGGTAGTTTGAAGTCAGGGTACCAAAGGAGAGGGGCGCTCACCAACCCATCACGGAGTGCAACAAAGGCGGCCTCCTCCTCCCTGCCCCAGTGAAATTTCTGCCCCTTAGCCATGAGCGCGTGGAGAGGCTTGGCAATGGTGGCGACACGATGGTAATATGAAGCGAACGCGATAAAACTGCGGATCTCACTCAGGGACGTGTTGTGGACCATGTGTGCACGCATGCAGTTTTATCGGGATCAGTCGCAAGAAATGGCATTTTTGGGGTTTGAACTTGAGATTGGCCTGTCTCATGTTGAGAAAAACAGCGCGCAATCTACCTAATTGTTCCTGAAACGTGCGTCCGAAGACAATTACATCATCTAGGTAAATTAGGCTGCAGTCCCACTGGAGTCCTGCCATGACCAATTCCATTAGCCTCTGGAAGGTGGCCGGGGCAGAATTTAAGCCCATCAGACGTTTGTTAAATTCGAACAGGCCTTGAACGAATCATCAAGAGGCAGCTGCAGGAACCCGGAGAGAAGATCCAGCGTCGAAAATAATTTGGCCTCAGCCAACGCGTCCAATGAGTCATCCATACGGGGCAGGGGGTAGGCGTCAGCCACTGATACTTTATTGAGCTTGCGGAAGTCTACGCAAAGCGCAGACACCCGTCATGCTTTTTCACAAGCGCTATCGGGGCACCCCAGGGACTCGTGCACAGAGATATCATGTCGGCCGCCAACATTTCCTCAACAGCGACCCGTACGTGTTGCTTCTCAGCCGGGCTCAGCCGGTAGGGGTTCTGTCAAGTAGGGGGGGAGTCCCCGGTATCAATGTGGTAGCTCAAGAGGGTGGTACGGCCCAAATCAAACTTCCCGTGACTGAACACGTCCCTAAATTCCAGTAATAAAGCCCGCAACGCAGACCTCTGGCCGTGGGAAAGGTCCTGATCCTCGTCACAAAGGGCGTCCACCCACTCCGTATCCCGAGGCTGCGCGTGCACGTCACCCTGCGAACCATCAACAGCCACAACACAGTCAGCCCCCATAACCACAAACGACGCGTGCGTGAGTACTGAGCCCACTTGAATGACCGATGCTTCGGAAGCCCACATTTAAAACCTGGATAAAGGGTTGACAGACCCGAGACACCAATGTCTGCGTCACCACGAGCGTCATCGCTCGGGCCCCTTTATTTACGGGCACCAGCACGATACCCCCCTCGGTGGCAACCCGATAAAGCGGCTTGTGCAACCGGAGGGGGACAAGCATTTGTCCCCCTGGGGGAATCGTAACAGTGTCCGTCACCAGGGCCTGCATCGACGCACAGCCCTTGGCCGTGTCACTAGGTGAAGACAAAAACGCTATTCAGCGTCCCGAAGGCAACTCCAGACACCTGTGGTCTGTCAGGATTTTTAGGGGTATCTTCCCGAGGAAGTCTGTCCCAAACAGACACAGCACTGCCAGCGATTCAGACACCAGGACGGGCCCCCGCAGCGAAATGCCGCCGATGGAAATTTCAGCGACAATTTGACCCAAAATCCCCAATGAACCCCGTTGGCCGCAAAATAGGGAACGGTGACGGGCCACAACAGACGGCAATGAGCCGGCAATATGTTACAAATTTACTCAGAGATAATGGTGGCGGAGGTGCCAGTGTCAACAAGGATCCACACGTCAACATCCTGGATAGTGCCGACAACCGTGGACGACCCGACGGCCGCGACCACAACACGACGAACCCCCGCACATCTTACGGTTGTGCTGATCAACCTACGGTGGTCATTCCGGCGGCAGCGCTGGTTGTGCAGCTGGATGTGGAGCCAGGAGAACGATACAGCGACTCAGGGGCAGCTGTCGACCGAGAGCAGGAAACGGCGGAGCACCGGTCTGCGCGGGCGGCCGCCATTTTGTCGACTGGGCAGGAAACTCCTCCCGCCAAATTCGACCTGCCGCCGAGTTTAGCGGCAGGAGATGCCTTCCCGGGCCCGTTCGGCCATCTTCAAGTCGTCCCCGGGGTCCCTGGGAAACCTGCTCTTGTCCCGCCTGAGGGCCCTGCGATGAGGACCCATTCCAAAAGTGTCTGTTTTAAATGACCCGCCCTCAGACACCCTATTTATCTCAATGCCGTCTGGTGGGTAGTCACAGACACGAGTCGGGCTGTGTTTGCCAGTTGAACTGGGTCCTTCTTGTGCTCATGGGCTGTGGTGCACTGTTAGTCATTGGGGGTTGTATATATATTCTGGGGGCTGGATTGGTTTTTTAACAATGTGTTGCGAATATTTTATTCTGTTATTGTTGTTCTTGTTAATTGGCTCGCGAGTGGGATGACGGTTGTTGTGGTTGTTGCTGTTGGTGTTGTTGTTGGTTGTTGTTGTTATCCCACTAGGCGAGGTATGGAGGTCTTTTTCTCCACAGGGGGGGGGGGTGATGTAGTGACATAGAATGGATCACTACAGCACATAGCGCTGGTTACTGGTAGAAAGCAGGATCGTGGGTGTAATAGCCTGGTCTACCAGCAGGGCAGGTGAAGTGTGCCCTGGAGCTCGTAGCGCCAGTTACTGGCAGTGAAGGGCATTTAAGGATACAGCGGCCACTCTGCCAGTAGGGCACGTGATAGGCATGGATGTAGGGTAAAGGTGACAGATCTCCCTCCGAGTGGAGGCCCTTTCGCTGGCACTGGTTCGCGTACAAAGATATTTGCAGGGCTGCGCCTTTATCTCAAGGTAGTACACAGATCGGCAATTCAACACGCAGGCTTTCCGCCACAATTCTGGCAAAATCGCCCGATGATGCTGGTTGTCATTTCCAGTGGAAAAAATCACGGTACTCAAATTGTAAATGTTTTGGATTTGCTCTCCAATACACCGGTGAGCTGAAGTAGTAACTCGTTGGCACGTTGTGCTTAGTTTAACACGTAGGCCCCCGCGACTGATATTATTCATAATAAAGTGTTTTTTGGGTTAGATCGCGACACATTCATACTTAGGCGATCTAACCCAACAAAACCTTTATTACGAACGTTTTGTTGACGCGACAGACCTTACTAATTGGCCGTGTCGGGTGGTGGTGGGTTTGACGACACATTTATATTTACGCGATCTAACCCCATCCAAAAAAAACATTACTACAAACATTTTGGAAAACGCTGATTCGTACGAACGCGATTCCACGCGTGGTATGATCGTGAGCTTGGATATTGGAATCGATCGGCCCGATTGCCTCGTCGCAGCACTCTCCGGGTGAGCGGCAATTTCTCCCAAGCCTGCGTTCTTCGGGCGCGATTCCACACACACATTAATCTCAGGGGTTGTGTGTTTTTTGGTTTGCCGAATAACGTCATCGAGACGAGGGGGAATAAAATGACGGCAATGTGACAGATCTCGAAATAGTTATAACTTGGCCAGCTGCACGGGATGATAGAGCGGTTTGCTTTGTCACCCGATGATCTTATATAACCCTCGGGGCCAGCCTGTTGTGCCGTAAAATGAATAAGTAAATAATTGCGCGATCTTCGTCGTGGAAAAACACACGTGTCAGTTAGCGCTCTTTGTCATTTTGGAGTGGGTAGGGTGGGAAGCTTTGCGTCTGTGCTGGCAATTCCACGTTCTTATGGCGGGCATTATTCCATGGTGAGGACAACCAGTCTTCGAGATTGGAGTTTTAAGTACGGTACAGTAAATAGTCACTTTTTAAAGTCGGATATTTATGTTTGTCTATTTGTATGCCTATCTATGCCAATTTCATATAGTAAACTATTTTTTTAAACAAAACAAACATGAACATAACAGCACCTAAAAACATAGTGTCATACGAGAATGTACAAAAATAATCTATTTTAAATAATGATAATGCAGTGATTATCCTGGTGTTTTTGAAAATCAGTCACCCCCCCCTGAAGCCGCAAGATAATCGACGATCGACTCTACAGATGACAAATGTTGCTGTGGTGGTCAACACGAGGCATCCCCACCATCAGGGCTCAGGTACAGAGCGGCATGGATGACATCATACCGTCGTCGTCGTCGGAGAGAGAGAGCTAAGCGCTTGCAGGTAACACTCGGGAGTCGACTCGGGTCTCTACCTTTCCCACTGTACACCAAACCCAGTCAGCATTGGTCTGACTATCAATACTGTGCAGTTTACAGTCATGAAGCTTAACACAATGCCAGTACAGGATCTCAATAGAAATTAATTCCTGCCACCCAAACAGATTGCAATGCCTGGATAGTTCGCAACCCGAGTGTAATGGTGGGGGAGTGAGTGAGTGGGTACGTTACTGAGTGTCATGGCAAATGCATAAACGAACTCATGAATGGGTGAGTGGGTGAATTAATGAATGAGTGGCTGCGTGGGTTGAGTGGGTTGTTTGGTGGATGATTGATTGGTGGGGTTGCCACCTTTCCCACTGTAGACGAACCCGGGCATATTTCTCAGTCAGCCTAGGCCTATCAAACACTGCAGTAAACCGTAATGAAGCTCCACGTAATATCGGTACCGGATCTGTGTACAAATGAATTCCTGCCACCCAAACACAGGCAGCAATTCCTGGATAGTTAGCAACTCGAGTGGGATGGTGAGTGAGTGAATTACTGAGTGCCTTTGCAAATGCCTGAGTGAATTAATGAATCAGTGGGTGAGTGGGTGGATGAGTTGGTTGGTGGATGAGTCATTGGTAGGGTTGCCACCTTTTCCACAAACCAAACACGTACATATATCTTATTCAGCCTAGGTCTGTCTGAATATCAAACACTGTGCAGTCAACCGCAATGAAGTTGAACGCAATACCAGTACCGGATGTCCATACAAATCAAGTCCTGCCATGCGAAAGAAACATTCCAATTTCCGGACTTCCCAGATCAAACGCGGGCAGGTGACGACCCGACAGAGATCATCCGTGGCGTTGACCGGGTTAGCCTCTGGGGCTGCAGCCATCCACCGTTGAAACGATGAATATTGAATTGCTGCATCAGGGATTGCCGCCGCGGTGTGTAACGGTCGGCACGCTGGACTCGCAATCAAGAGGTTGATTCCATCTACCCGGGGAGCCGCAGTTGAAACAACGGTGCAAGTTTGTTTTATTCCCTCCCCCCTCCCCTCTGCCCCGACCACTGCTTGTATGAACCCTGGTGGGGTAAAAAGAGGGTACTTCTCACCTCTTCCAAGATTTATGGGGGGGGGGGGGGGGTCTATCTCTAAAGCTCCCTCTAGTGGAGGCCCAATACTACCCATAGACTCAACACTGCCCATAGACTCAACACTGCCCATAGACCCAACACTACCCATAGACTCAACACTGCCCATAGACCCAACACTGCCCATAGACCCAATACTACCCATAGACCCAACACTACCCATAGACTCAACACTGCCCATAGACCCAACACTGCCCATAGACCCAATACTACCCATAGACCCAACACTACCCATAGACTCAACACTGCCCATAGACCCAACACTGCCCATAGACCCAACACTGCCCATAGACCCAATACTACCCATAGACCCAACACTGCCCATAGACCCAACACTACCCATAGACCCAACACTGCCTATAGACCCAACACTGCCCATAGACCCAACACTGCCCATAGACTCAACACTGCCCATAGACCCAACACTACCCATAGACCCAACACTGCCCATAGACTCAACACTGCCCATAAACCCAACACTACCCATAGACTCAACACTGCCCATAGACCCAACACTACCCATAGACCCAACACTGCCCATAGACTCAACACTGCCCATAGACCCAACACTACCCATAGACTCAACACTGCCCATAGACCCAACACTGCCCATAGACCCAACACTGCCCATAGACCCAATACTACCCATAGACCCAACACTGCCCATAGACCCAACACTACCCATAGACCCAACACTGCCTATAGACCCAACACTGCCCATAGACCCAACACTGCCCATAGACTCAACACTGCCCATAGACCCAACACTACCCATAGACCCAACACTGCCCATAGACTCAACACTGCCCATAGACCCAACACTGCCCATAGACCCAACACTGCCCATAGACCCAATACTACCCATAGACCCAACACTGCCCATAGACCCAACACTACCCATAGACCCAACACTGCCTATAGACCCAACACTGCCCATAGACCCAACACTGCCCATAGACTCAACACTGCCCATAGACCCAACACTACCCATAGACCCAACACTGCCCATAGACTCAACACTGCCCATAGACCCAACACTACCCATAGACTCAACACTGCCCATAGACCCAACACTACCCATAGACCCAACACTGCCCATAGACCCAACACTTCCCATAGACCCAACACTGCCCATAGACCCAACACTGCCCATAGTCCCAATACTGACACCTAGAACCAACGCTGCGCCAAAGACGCAACACTTCACTGTAGAATCTTGACTTAAATCTTTCTTGACAGCAGGAATTCATATTCTTTGGGTCTTTCGGTAAAGTCACGTAGATAGGTTCAAAGAAAATGGCAAAATAACAAAAACTACGACGTTTTGATCGCAACACAAGCGATCGTCATCATAGACTCAACACTCCCCATAGACTCAACACTGCACCATAGACTCAATCATTTTCCTGATGGCGACCGCTTGTGTTGCGATCTAAACGTCGTAGTTTTTTGTTATTTTGTTATTTTCTTTGAAACTATCTACGTGACTTTACCGAAAGACCCAAATAATACTGCACTATAGACTCAAGTTTTCCGAAAGACCCAACACTGCCCATAGACCCAACGTGTAAGGTGTTCATTGTACGGCTTGTAGGGTGTTGCTGGTGTAGGGTGTCCGTGGTGCAGCGTGGAGGGTGTTCGTGGTGCAGATATACGTTTCAACTCATCCGCTCGGACGAGCCGTGCGGTCGTGTCCTCGGTGGCGAACGCGTCGCCCTCCGCCGAACTCGGTGGGCAGTCACCAACTAGATACGGGGACATTGTCCGTGCGGTACAGCGGGCACCCGATCTCGTCGGATCTCAGAGGCTACAGCGGAATGTTGAGCCCGGACAGTGCTCCCGACGGGTGACCACCCATGTACATCAGGTTGCCATGGGCAGCCGGTAAGGCTTGCGTATCGTGGCGGACAGCAGTGCAACGATTGCCATCGTTGCACTGCTGTCCGCCACGATACGCAAGCCTTACGATTGCCATCGTTGCACTGCACTTCTATTGCTCCCGTGTCCCTGCTGCCCACGGTCTACCGACCCGCACACCAGCCAAGGTGCGTTGGAGAGGTATGGTCAAGTAACCCCCACGACCTGCGCAGAGCAGGGAATACCCCCCCCCATCCAGCAGTGGATCAGCAGCACAGGCTACACGTGCACGTGTACCGCTTACAGGCGAACGCGGCTTGCCAATACCAAGATCACGCGTATCATCACTGTTGCCCCGTGGGTCTCTTTAAGTCAATACACATCAATTACCAAGAGAGACCGCAGCGATGACAACCTTTTGTTTAAACAAAATGACACAACCACATTGCAATAACAAAGATCCACTCGTATAGCCTGCAGCAGACTGTTCAGGGAAAGTGCTGTTAGCGAGTAGCAGAACCTATGAAGTGCCGGCACTGTGGCACATGAGGGGGTGGGCGGCCAGCAACCACGCCCGGCCGCCTTTGTCTCTACAGTGGCGATGTTTACACACCGCACCACGGGCTATAACGCTCGCACACACACACACGCACTTGTATGTTCGCCGTCTGAAGTAGTAGCTCATCTGAAACATTTGTGAAGGACGCGTTCAGATTGGTCAGGCCATTGTGCCGCACCACGCTGCCGACGGGGTGTTCAGGGCGATTGTGATGCTTGCGGTTGTTGGACCGTGACCACAATCGGCTTTTCGCCCAAACACCATGGCGGTACAGCGGCATCCTTAAAGCTTCCTTGAAGAGCTTTGGTTTCGACCTGAAAAGCTGGGAATCCCTAGCACAGGACCGACCTGCATGGAGAAGAAAAGTACAGGACGGTGCAGTCCTCTGTGAGAGTAGGAGACGCTCCTGTGCTATCTTGAAGAGGCAGCAGCGCAAATCTACCAAGGAAGGACGTGTGGCTGCACCTCAGAGCTCTACATCCTCCCTGACCTGTCCAGTGTGCCACAGGGAATTCCGGGCTCGGATTGACCTCTTCAGCCATCTGCGCACTCATCAAAACCCAACAAAATGACAAACGTGCCATGGTCATCATCAACTTTGATGGACGAACAAGAGAGAGAGACAGCGGCATCATACTGGTGAATTCGTCGATTGCCTGCGTGGCAACTGTCAGCCACCTGCATCGTGTGCGGAGACGATGGAGGAGAGATGATGCCAGGTGCCCTCAACTCAACACGTTCCATGCCAATAATAATAACGAGTATAAAGCGCACCCTTAAACAAAAGTTCTCAAGGCGGCTACACATGAAAAAGTGGAAAATAGTTTAACATCATCCAAGGAAAGATGAAGTAAGAGGAATGTTTCAGAATAACTAAAGAGCGAGAAAGCCATTTTAAACAGATGCGTTTTTAGTCAAGATTCGAAGTTGTGTAAGTGTTTCGGAAGTCCCCTGACTTCGAAGGGAGAAAATAAGTTCCCAAAGTTTAGTTGCCACAATTGCAAAGGCGACGATCACCCCCCAAGTGTGACTCCTAGAGACCGTGGTGACAGTGAGCTAATAATACCATTGTGTGTGTGTGGCCCTTAAAAGGAAAGTTATATACAGGCGACGTTTCTGGAAATGGCCCTTCTAAATGCCACATGATTTACGTGATATGAAGAAGGGCCATTCCTTGAAACGTTGTCCATTATATATTTTTCCTGAGGACACATTCTTATTGACGAGTGTATCGACAATTTTTTGTCGTCAATTGTGCGTGTGCGCACGCCACCGCCAATGCTACAGCAGCAGCGTTGTCGAATAACACGTTCATCTTTAATTGCATTGTGATTAGAAGCGGCCGGGTAACTTTAGGCGCACAGTCAATAGCAGAGGAACGAACCTGACTCATTTCACCGCTAGATTAGGGGGCCTCCTCCCAACGCCTGGGCAGGTCACGAGGATGACCGGACCACAGCCTTGGGGCCCTCAGTGCGGGGCGGTGAGGCCGGGGAGGCCCCCGACCTTAGAAGCCCAAGTGGGTTCGAGCACCGTGAGTGCTTGGATGGGTGACTGCCACGCACAAACAGCTTGCCACAGCAGCCGTGGGGCTGCACAAACAAATGTTAGATAACATGCAAAGTCTCTTTTTCCAAGTTGTCCTTCCCCTAAACACTGACCATGAATTCAACAAAGCATGTGCGATTAGCGCGGTTGGCTACGTACGGTGCGAAAGAGGTTCAACTTATGTACTGCCCGTCGACTAACACTACCCATAGACTCAACACTGCCCATAGACTCAACACTGGCCATAGACTCAACACAGTATGTAAATACAAGAGGAGCCCCAACGGATATATAGAAGTTGGCTGAACAGAGATCTCGACCCCGTGGTCCAGAGCCTGCCCCAGCAAGGCCCACTGATGGCATGGCAGGCTGGAGTCCGCTGGACCTGCTAACTAGCAGGATCCACGATAAGGAATCGGGTTTGGTTCCGATTTTGGCCCCCTTCATTGCTCCCACCGGCCACTCTCGAGACCCAGCAGTTCTCGCACGGCTGGTGGAGTCATCCATAAGAGGGTTTTTTGGGTTAGATCGCGTAAATATGTAATGAGATAGTGACATCTACTGGTTGGAAAAGGGAAGCATGGATACAGGCACCACTAGAAACATTATCCAATCCCCAAAGGGAGAGGTATCTGGGCCAAAGGTGAAGGGCGGGGCTGGCCGAGAAACTCTGAGAACCGGCTAGAAAGTTCCACGAGAGGGCGTGGCCGGAGGTGGAGCCTAGCCGCACCTGCGGCATTATAAGCGGGGTCTTGGGTCCGGACTGCGTCACCGCTCGCCGTCATCTCTCTCCGTCGTTCGACCACGTGGTGGATTTCTTGCGAAGTTCCACCGCCCTTACCGGCATGCCGTCAGCCAGCGGCGAGGCCGGGAGTGAACAGGCGGAGCCCCGCCATATGATCAACTGTGTGTGTAGTCTGTAACCCTCTACATGACGTGTCGCGGAAGTCGCTCATTGCACGCTTGCGAAGGATTTGGCTCTCAAACGGTGGGGTTATGTCGAAAAATATTGCCAGGCAGCACGCTGTAAGCCCCGCGGTGGGCAAACACTAAGCCGTTTTCCTGTCACTCACTTTCAAAATAGTTAAAATTGCGTTTTTTGGTGATTTATTATTATTTATTTAGTTTTGCCGCCCAGCCCGGAACAAAGCACGCAATTGCCCATGCGCGAAACAGTGACAGGAGTTGCCCCTAGCAACGTACACATAATCGTTAAAAAAATTAATTCGCGTTAACAATGCTTAAAAAATATACACACAATGCTGCGGTTCATTCTTCACAGTCTTATGTCCCCTCCCCCAACCCAATGCATACAGTTACTGATTTTAAGTCCGTAGATATTAATATTATAGCGCTGACATAGCATTATTGAGGAGTGGGTGGGGAGAGCGGTCCAGCCCCCAGCCTGGCAATGTGTCACTTCCTCTGGCTGGGCAATCTAGGCGAGGCCACGAGCTCTGCACGGGACTAGGCCTCACCATGGCAATGTAAAGTCCAATTTTATTGAATCTTTCGCTAAGAACTCAGGATCATTGTTTACTATTATGAAACAAATAAGTTAGCAAATATTACAATAATAATGTTTGTGCAGAAAACTAATATTTCGTTATTAGGTTGCTAATTATTTCCTTTTAATGTGTTTTTTATGACGCTGCAACAGTGTACTGCCAGTCTGTGCGGTGGCCTGCTGCCTGCTGATTAATTAATGTCAGTGCACTTGCACTCTATTATCTACACTGCTAATTTTACTTTTGGCCATCATGAGTGTATGCCAGTCTATAATCTGTTGTCTGCTTCTTTACCTCACTCAGTGGACTGCCAGCCTTTCATGTCGACTGTATCTTGCTTTTTCATCTGCTGACCGTATTGCCAGCTTTTTATGTCGACTGTAGCAATGCTTATGTCATTGAGTCGCCGTACTGGCAGTCTATAATCTAGACTGTAGCCTGCTTCTCAAATTACCCATGCGTACTGCTGCTCTTTAATGTACACTTATTTCAGCTTATTTCTTCGATGCATTTCTATTGTTTCGATTGCTCACGTCACGCTATAGTACTGCGATGCTGATTAATATGTTATACTGCTAAATACGTTGGACTTTCTTAGCTACAGCCCATTGCATTTCTTCTATCGTTTTGTTACATTTGTGGGAATATCACCCATTTACATTTTGACGTAACGCACCTTTACTTTCCACCAAAGCAGGGAGCACGCAGAGAGGTTCAATGCCCCAAATATTGTTGACCTTGCTTTCTTACGGTGGGTGAGGAACATTGTGAGAGAGACATTGTTCTTCCATAGCAAGAAAACACCATCGCACGATTTTCTGACACTAACAGAGCATTTTATGCCCTACAATAAAACATTTTACTGTCGCAAGGCCAAGATGGGTACCATGTCAAGATTCCTCCAATTACAAAGCTGCAGGACAAAGACATCCTCACAGAGGAGGAAACCACATATTATGGTGCGCCAACCTCTTTCAGCAGTATGTTGTCGATGAGTATGCCAACATTTTGAGTGAGCGCCTTCTTTACATTCAACTGAATCCAAACCGCCTGCGTGTGAACAGAATGCTCATCTCTGGGACGCCATCAATGCCGCATGAGATGCAAACGGTCACAATGTGGGCTGATTAGTTATTTTGCCTTCATCCTTCACAGCGCAACCAAGATACATGCTTGAGAAGACTCGGGATGCCATGACGCGAATATGCCACGCCCCATCTCTTCATCACCTTCACTTGCAATCCAAAATGAAAGGAGATCCAGGTTTACCTTTATCCAAACCAAAAGCCACCAGACAGACATGACATCTAAGCGAGGGTCTTAAAACTCAAAGTTTATGACCTCATGATGCTTATTACGACCAACGAAGGCGGCGTCTTTGCATAGACAAGCAGTAACTTGCACACAATTGGGTGGCGAAAACGTCGTCTTCCTCAGGCTCACATTTCGCTATGGATGAGGGAAACAATTCATGCAAGTCACATTGACACATTTGTCAGTGCTGAGCTACCTCACCCCCATCAAGACCCTGCCCTTTTTCTATGTGGTCTGCAACCAAATGGTCCATGGCCCATGTGGCCAGTTCTATCCAAATGCGCCATGTATGCAAGACCACAGGTGTACCAAGAGGTATCCACGGAACTACTTGAAAGACAGTCAGTCGGCCTATGATGGCTATCCTCTATATCGTCACAGAAATACTGAGCATGGTGGATTTCAAACAACGCTCAGACCTGCCACTAACTCGCTAATTAAGGTTCACAACCGGTGGATCGTTCCCTACTGCCCTCTTCTGTGCAATATCTTCCAGGCCCACTTTAACGTGAAATTCTGCTATTCTAAAAAAAAAACATTAAATATTTGCCAATACATCAACAAAGGCTCTGACATGGCTGTTTGTGCCTTACAAAACAGAGGGGCAAAGTGTGCATGAGCTCAAATATTTTTTACAAGGAACATACATCAGCAACAATAAGGCCATTTGCTGAATTATTGGCTTCCCCATCCATGACCGTTCCCCCCACAGTCCTCCATTTCGCACTTCACCTCCAAAATGGTCAATGGATCTACGTCACCAAAGGAAATGCCCAACAACAGGCCCTGGCTCCACAAGATACCACCCTGATGGCGTTCTTTGTTTCGTGCCCAAGTGACACATTTTCTGCCAACCTGCTCTACCATTAACTTCCCTCCTACTATACATGGACTGCTAAAAGAAAAATGGAAGGGAGTGTCATCCTCCACGGAGCTCAATGATAAAATACAAATCTCGACGTCAACTTTTCTAATGTCATTTTAAAACAGGCCCTCATCCTACTTCAGGACAAACTGCGCTCCATTGGTGGAAAATACCTCACGTCTAAGGGACTACCAACACCCTACAGGGACAACCTGCATGCCCTTGCTCAAGAGATCCTACGTTATATATGCTATTATGATTTACAGCTTCTTAAATTTATTTAGGAAAATTAACCAAAGCTCATGGATGTACAAATAGAAGCCTACACAAAAATCTTGAAAGACATTGAGACAACAAATGGAGTCTCTTTTTTTTCCTTGATGCACCTGCCAATACTGGGAAGACCTTTTTTTTCAAACTGCTCCTCGCTAAGGCTTGCCAGAGAGAGAAAATTGCTCTAGCTGTGACGTCATTGCGGATTGCTGTGTAAGTCGGATTGTGTGTGTGTGAGTCGATGTGTGTGTGTGTTTGAGTCCATATGTGTGTGCGTTTAGGTCCATGTGTGTGTGTAAGTCGATGTGTGTCTGTGTCTTTTTTGCCCGGGAAACGCCAGATGTCTGTGTGTGTACATCGATGTCTGTGTGTCCAAGTGTGCGTGTCAGTCCATGTGTGTGTGTCAGTCACTGTGTGTGTGTGTTAGTCGATGTATGTGTTAGTCGATGTGTGTGCATGGCTCCATGTGAGTGTGTAAGTCACTGTGTGTGTGTCTATGTGTGTCAGTTGATGTGTGTGTGTATGTCGATGTGTATGCGTGTGTGAATCCATATGTGTGTGTGTTAGTCCATATGTGTGTGTAACTCCATGTGTGTGTATCTAAAGTCCATGTCTGTATTTCTGTGAGTCCATATGTGTGTAGGACAATGTGTGTGTGAGTCTATGTATGTCTCCCATATTATTTAACATCTATTTCGACCACATAGTTCGTGAAGCCTTTGATGGCTGTACCAGTAGAATTTCCATCTGGTTTAGATACAGTGGGAGGCTGGTCGATGCCTGGGTGTGGTCAAGGGATGGCTGCCTATTAGTCAACCACGTTATGTATGCCAATGATCTGGTAATCACCGCTCACTCAGATGAGGAGTTGGAGGCGCTGCTGCTGAAACTGGAGCGTGCCACTAAGAGGTGGGGCCTTACCATCAGCCCCAACAAAACTAAGCACCTGTCTGGGTATATTGTACCATCGGACAACCCACCCCCACAACACCCAATCGGTGATGGGGCAGTTGTGGAGAGATTGGAGACTTTCCCATACCTGAGCAGTGTGCTCATGACCGGCTCCAGTTTGACAGCAGAGGTCTGACTCAGAATCAGTCGAGCGGCATTATCTTTTCATCAGTTGTGTAACGCTGTGTGGAAGCTTCCTGGGCTGTCGCTCCGCACGAAGCTTCAAGTCTTCTCGGCCACGGTCATTCCCTCCCTTCTCTACACTGGCAAAACGTGGACCCCCCTAATGGAGCACCTTTGCCGATTGGAAACATTTAGGCTGGCCTGCCTACGATTCATCCTGGGTTTAACCAGGCTGGATTCTGTGAGGAGCTCACAAATCCTTGAAAGATCTGGGCAAAGTCCCATCGGTGAGCTCCTCCAGCAGGCAAGGCTGCGTTGGCTGGGTCATGTAGCCCGCATGCCCAATCACCGCATGCCTAAACAGCTTTTGTTCGGCCGGAAAGAAGGGGCTAAATGGGCGCGGCACGGGCTAGAGAAGAGATGGAGTGATGTGGTACAGGAGGACGTGGAGCTGAGTGGACTTGCTGATGACTGGTACCAGCGGTGTCAAGATCGGCCTCCGTGGAGGAGGCTCGTGAAAGACGCTGCTTGGCGGTTGGAGGCAGTTGCCCTTCAACAACAATGGAGGGCGGAGGAGCGATGCTCACAACAACGGGCGGAGCGCCGGGTGGCTAAAACACAGCAAGTTGGCACAGTAGGGGGCACAGGTGGTGCATCAACCAGTCATCTCGGTCATCTCAGTCAGTCGACCCGTGGCACCTGGGTCTGCCCCGTGACCTCCTGCCAGCGGGCGTTCGACACTTCACGTGGCCTCAAGGTGCACATAGCCTGGCACAAGCGTCGTGGTGGCATCACCACCACTTAGTGGCGAATGGCGGTTGTTGTTGTGTGTGTGTGTAAGTCGATGTGTGTGCGTGGGTCCGTGTGTGTGTGTAAGTCCATGTGTGTGTCTCTTAGTGGATGTGTATGTGTACGTCCATATGTGTGCTTAGGTCGATGTGTGTGTTAGAGTCTACGTATGTGTGTGTGAGTCGCTGTATGTGTGTACGTAGGTTTGTGTGTGTAACTCCATGTGTGTGTATCTAAAGTGGATGTCTGTGTGTGTGAGTCCATATCTGCGTGTGTGTGGAAGTCAATGTGTGTGTGTGTGTGGGTCGATGTCTGTGTATGTGTCTAAGTCGATGTGTATGTGTATTTTCGCCCGGGCATCGCCGGGTACATCCTGCTAGTATAAATATATATGGATATTAACAGTGCTACTCTCAGTGCTGCTGTCCATTGACGACGTAGCTCCTCTAGATCGCGTTGCTGTAAAAGCGGAGGAATATGCAAGAGTGCAGGGCTGCAGAAATCGGTTCACTTCATATTCCAGTAACCGCACAGGTGCTAAGCCTCTGCGGTAAACCCTTAAGAGATTACATGGACAGAATGACCCCCAAAGGTCACACCGTAGATATGAATGCAATTATTTTACTCGGGGTGTTTTGGCTCTCTGAGCCAGTGTATAGGTGGACATAGTATATGTGAATTTACATTTTACTGCATCTTTGGGATGATATATGGGGGTGACCCAGATGCATATTTCTTTAATGTAAAAATACAGTGTGAGTAAAGTGGCACTGTATGCATTGAGAGTGGCTGTATATATTTTTTCTTCTGCATGTGTGGGGCCCGAGTCCGGCGACCCGGGTTTGATTCCCGCTCACGGCCAAAACCAGTGACGAATATCTGAACCGGTCCTCGGCCTCCCCGAGGTCGACTCAGCCTTAACCGATTACCTGGTGCGGTCTGTAAACATCGCCACTGGGGAGACAAAGGCGGCCGGGCGTGGTGCTGGCCACCCACCCCCTCATGTGTCGTGCCAACCTTCATAGGTGCTTGCAAACAGCACTTGCCCTAACAGTATGTTAGGGCTACATGGGGGATCTGTGTCTTTGCTGTGTAGAAATTTGGTATATTAAATGCATATTCCAATTGACTGTACAAGCAATAGGCCACGCACTTGTCCCAGTGGTTTAGCGAGCGAGTGTGCAGGCGATGCAACTGCACCGTGACCTGCTGGTCGGAGGCGGGGCCCAGGCGCGGAGGCTACAAACAGCGGGGACGGTGGAACTGGGCTTGACCATCATGCCGCGAACATTGCTCTCGGTCGCAGCGCGGGTGGGAAAAGGCAGCCCGCTGCTCCTGCAGAGCTGCCTCTGGAGAACACCTCCAGAGAGAGCTCTGTGGGACATTCTCGAGCAAATGAAATTATTGCATTGGTCGGTGAAAGTTTCCAAATGGGTTCTTCGTCTTGTGGCTTGATGCCGAGATACAATCAGAAAACAGATCAATTCAAATAACAAAAACATTATAATATACTTTTTGGTTCTTTCGGTAAAGTCACATAGGTATAAAATGCAATAAATGAAATCACGACGTTTTGATTGCAACACAAGCAATCATCATCAGGTGGGAAAACCACAGCAATAATTGTTTTTTTGCTGAAGTTGGAGAGAGAGTTGCCGTGGTAAGAGGTTATATAGGTAAGAAAGGGGGAGGAGCAAGGGCGGAGAGGGAGGGGTGGGGTAGGGGGAGGGCGAGCGCTGCGTGGTGTAGTCGTACCCGGCAGATATCATAGACGAAAACCAATACAAAGCAGTTAGTGTATAATGTTGGGTATAGTAGTGTAGTGTACTGTAGTGTAGTGTATAGTAGTATATAATAGTGTAGTGTATAGCGTAGTGTATAGTGCAGTTCATCGTCATCATCACGATCCATGGGCAATTAACACGTATCCACTGCACATTTTGACATTTGTTTCCAATGTCCTCTGTCCTGCGCCAATATGGCTCAAGTAGTGGCCACATCTTTTTGTCACCAATCTTGTATGATGTCGTCAAGTCATTCTCTGTTGAGGTCTTCCTCTCTTTCCGGTTCCTTTCATTTTTTTCGATCAACAACACACTTAAAATTTTCCTGTTGTCCATCCTACGTAAGTGTCCAAATAGTGACAGTTTCCTTCTCATCACTGCCGGCATCATCATCAGGCTGTCTTCTTCAACGTGCAACATTTTTTTCACTTCTACGTTGGTTACTCTTGGGGTCCAGCTTAGATGCGGCATCCTTCTGTGGCGATACATTTCGAGTGCCAACATCCTACCCCTGTTTCAGTCTTTTTCAATGTCCAAGTGTCACAGGCACACAAAGCTGTTACTGAACACGCATGGTCTTAAGGTCAACATAAACAGCACTACAAATGTTGCCTTCATTGGGTTGCAGGTTATCTTTGGGTGGCTGATTGACAGGGCTCAGTGAAGCCACCACTCGGAACGTGCACGCGAGGTAAAGGAGCAGCCCTGCAATTGCTTGCTCACGCCACTTGCTGCCAGAAGGGCCTCCACTAGGGGCAGCGCTAGAGAGGGTATTTTGCCTCCAGTTCTACATTGGCCAGAAGTATTGGAAGAGGTCTTAGTACCCACACTTTACCTCACTAAACACGACCTTACCGCTATCAATTAAACTAAAAACTAGACATTTTTATTTTTCCAGGTAAGACCCACTGAGCTATAGAGTTATTTTCAGAAGCAACCTGTCTTTCGCAAATGATAACTCAACAAAGTGGCTTATCATGTGGGAATGTATAGCCGCCAAATAATCGAAATGCATGTTTCTAAATGTGGAGGGGAAAACCGGAGGACGAAGAGAACACGCAGACTCCAAATATACTGTGAGCGTCAGGCGTCGGCTCGAACCCACGTCCTCCTGTATACCAGGCGAGGTAGTTAACATCTCCGAGCACTCCCAATTAACCATACGGAAACAGCTGGTGCTGCATTCAGATGCCATGTACAGTCAATACTAATTGTTTGTGTAGCTCTGAGTTTTCCCAGGCAGTCTCCCATTTCTGTTTAGTTTATGATAGGACATTTTTGCCAGTATCAAAGTATGAAAAATAAGAATAAGTTTTACCATTTCTGGCAATAAAACAGGTGCTAAGATGTTCAAAGACATATCAGAGCATTTACCTTCGCATGCTCACCACAAGTACGTGAGGCTAATGCAGACTTGATTCCTTGCAAAA
This sequence comes from Lethenteron reissneri, assembly GCF_015708825.2. Lineage (NCBI taxonomy): Eukaryota > Metazoa > Chordata > Hyperoartia > Petromyzontiformes > Petromyzontidae > Lethenteron > Lethenteron reissneri. Next base: position 7,359,010 of record NC_083837.1, read on the forward strand.
GGTTGCTATTTGGTTTTTGAACATCTTAATACCCGTTTTATTTCCCGAAAAGGTAAAAACTATTTTAATTTTTCATATTGTGTTTAGTTTGTGGTCGCCCCCCCCCCCCCGCACCTCCGACAGCACGGTTGGCTATGCAAATATGTGAAAGAAGTTCAACATATGTGCATACGTAACCAATGCGAAACCCTTATTAGCTTGGTGCATTCAATGTCATCTAGTCATAAGTACGATCGACGCTACAGGAGAATCACTGCCTTCGAAATGAAAACATTGCAGTGAGTACCTTGCATTTATTATTAAAGAACAGGAAGTCCTGGCTAGAAGCGACGTTTCCAGTCGACTCAATGCTTCAATAAAACTGAAATAATTCAGGCATGCAAGCAGGATGAATGGAGGGACACCGCGGTGGTGAGATGTTATCTCACTCGCCTGGTATGCAAGGAGATTGTGGGTTCAATCCCCACTCCGACACCTGGATATTTGGAGTTTGCGTGTCTCTCTCCCCGTGGTCACGTGGATTTTTCTCTGGGTCCTCCGGTTTCTCCCTTCACATTTAGAATCAACATGCATTTCACAGTAGTTGGCTGCTATAGATTGAAAACTAACTTCTTTAGAACTGATCTTTGTGTTTAGTTTGTTGTCATTCCCCCGCACCTCTGATTAGCACGGTTGGCTACGGACGGTGCGAAAGAAGTGTAATACACATACATGCATACTTCGTTTAATTACCATTTGTGGCCAGGTCGCTTCTGAAAAAGAGCTGTATATAGCTCAGTGGGCTTTACCTGATGAAGAAGATATACAGTCTCGAGGTTCAGTTTTTCTTACGAGGGTGCAGGGGGAATAAGTCGACCTGAGTGGACGTCAGACGCCACAGCGTCGGCCACACAAGCGGGGAGAACGCCGCGGCGAGCTGCCGGTGAAGGAAGCTGCCAGGTCCCAAGGGTGCCCGCACAAGGCCAAGGGACACGAAGAGGCAGATAATGCGACGGGGTGCCATAGCTTTGCGCGATTCGGCAACTCAAGAAATTAATGGGCGGCGACCACACTACTGCTATTAGCTCCTTTCACGCTGCAGGGCAGGGCGGTCCAGCATCCGATCGCTCGCGGGCTGTTTGACCAGCTGCCTCAATATAACCGGGACTTAGTGGGTCCCTTTCGAAGCAATATTTGAAGTACATAAATCTGGCCCAAAAGGCGATGACCGTGAACTGAATCCTCCGCACCTGCCCCCTTTGTCCGTGAACAGCGATGACGGCGGCGGGGGGCGCGATGTGGAACGCGGCGACTGCCGCCGCTGGGACTCGCCGGCTCCGCTCGTCCTGCGGAGTAAACAAAAGCCGCCGGGCTCTTTGCCAACAGCGCCGTGAACCTGACACTCGGGCAGCGAGAGAGAGAGCACACACACACATAACATTTCTCTAACGCGTCCGCATTAATTAACGCGCGCTTGTATGATGACGACGATGATGATGAATTGGCAGTCGCTCGTGTGTTAGAGTGTGTGCCCAGAGCCGTGCGAGTGTCAACACAAACGCGAAGGCCGCCTATATATATAACAACACGCCCGCGCCACGCCACCCAAGCTTTGCTGCTGCCACCGGTCAGGACCTTCGACGGCGGCGTCGTTAAAGGCAACGGCCGCAGTTGAGCGGAGTGCGCCGGTGAGTAGATGCAGAGCCGATAACGGCGCGCCGTGGACTTAAATCTGCCAAAAGGTGGCCGGTGCGATCTCCCGGGCGAGGCGGGTGAACGAACCTACGAACTAAACTGTTGGGACCTTTATTTGCCAATATCAAAGTAAAAAAATATATTCCTTGCAAAAGGTATATATTTGGTGTTTGAACATCTTAACACGTGTTTTATTGCCAGAAAGGGTAAAACCTATTTTTTTACTAAATATATTTGTTTTATTTACCAAATAAGGCCCACTGAGCTGTATAGCTCTTTTTTCAAAAGCCAAGTAGCCACAAATGATAGCCCAACAAAGTGACTTATCACGTGGAAATGTATAGCAGCCCAATACTCTAAACGCACGTTAATTCTAAATGTAAGGGGGAAACCCCAAAAGACCTGAATAAAATCCACCCGACCACGGGGAGTGAGACACGCAAACTCCAAATATGCAGCAGGCGTCAGGGTTGGGATCGAACCAACGACCTTCTGTATACCAGGCGAAGCAGTTAACATCTCGCCACAGCGGTACCAAAATATAATGGGTTCACCACAATTGATTGGCAAGTCGGGTGTGGTAGGGTAAAGTGTGGGTACCCCCAGCCCACCTCCTTCAAGATGTATAGCCACCATGGAAGAGTAGGCCAAATACCTTTTGGATGGGGCTCTTTCGAGGTACTTCAAGTCGAGGGCCTTCCACCAATAGTGCTGTGAAGCACGCAATTGCAGGTCTGCGACTTTATTTTTTTTAATGTAATTCGATGGTTGCGTGGCCAAGCTATGGATCAGCGAGCTCCTCCATTTCGTCAATTTGCACGGAGCTGGGAATTTGACGTCTGCGCCGAAGCACTACGGGAAGTCGCAGGGTGATGCTTCTCAGATGATCGCTGAAGAGAAACGCTTCCGACGTTACTCGACGCACATACAGTATATTCGTAGCCACGCCAGATGGCACACCTTATATTGTTCTGCAAAGATTGTTCATCGCATGTCAACCGTTTTTTTCTTTTAATTGGCGGAGCTGGACTTTAGCCAAAGTATGTGGAAACCTTTCTATTCTAAATTATAGTTTTTGATGCAGTCATTGGTTACCCAAGGCCGAGTCCATCAATGGTGTAGCAAAGAACATGTGGACTAATAAAAATTCTGGAAGGGCTTGGAACATTTCGTGGTGGCGAAATGTTAACTACCTCACCTAGTATACAGGAGGTCATGGGTTCAATCCCGTACCTGACGCCTGCTGTATATTTGGAGTTGGCGTGTTTCTCTCACTGTGGCCGCGTGGATTTTTCTCCGGGTCCTGCAGTTTTTCCTCTACTTTTAGAATCGACGTGCGTTTAGAGTATTTGGCTGCTGTACATTTTCACGTGATAAGCCACTTCGTTGAGTTATCATTTGTGGCCAGGTCGCTTCTAAAAAAGATCTATACAGCTCAGTAGGCCTCGCCGGGTAAAATAAAAAAAAATAGTTTCAGTTTATAATCCATACAGATGTAGTCAAGGCTACACTTGAAACCATAAACATTGGGAAAATGAAATGTTAAATTTTAGATATCCAAAAATGTTGAGGCTACTTTTATTTTAGTACCTTGTCTGTAAGCACAGGTTTACAAACGCTTGTGCCTGGATGTTTTGACGGGTGATTAATCCCAAAAGCGAGGTCGTAGTTTGTAAAATAGAATCTTCCAATGTATTTTGCGTGGAGTGTGACACCAAAGCCAATGCAGAGCGGGCGGAGGTTAAACGCGGAGGCCACCACCCCAACGAGCGTCCCCCCACGCTCCCAGCGAGCGTTCGGGCGGCACTCACCTTAGTCGGCGGTGCGGAGCCAGTGGTGTGAATTCGACATTCCTATGACGGGACCGGTTTGGCCATAGGTGATTCCGAACAGAGTGGTACCGACTTGATCATAACCCTTAGAAATGCCAATTGAGGGGCCGAATCAACGCCGCGACCACCTCTTAAATTTATCTTATTTGAATGGCTCGCGTGCAGAGCGCGTTGTCTTTGCAGTGAACGCGCGCCTAATGATGCCGGGCGGTAGTGGCTATGCCATTGTGGAGGCGAGGGTTGGTGGATCGCGCAGGTTTTGCGAAACCTCCCATGGACATCGAGGAGCCCGTAGCCTGGCTCGCCAGGAGAAGGCGGCACGGCAGACGTGGACTCCACCTGTTTATTTGTTAAGGATCGAGTGTTGCCCCCTCGCCCAGACACGCATTAATTGGCCGCTAACACCTTAATATATAGAGGACTGCAGATCTTGGAGGGGATGAAATTTGGTGCCATCTCAACGCCTGGCTGCAGCCTTCCCGCTCGCCTGTGGTTCCTCCTCGCGTCTGTCTCAGTAATCGTCTCTCATAGAGAGTGAGCGAATGAATATAACGTGCAAATTACGAGTCGATAGTACGTCATTCCGCTTCGTATTATTGCACGTGTTATCCTTCTCTTCAGCACCTCCGATAAGCACTGTTGGCTAGTACGGCGGGGGAAAAGCTCAACGCACATTGTTCTATGCAGCCGCTGTGACGCACGCTGGCAAGAGTCGTTGTGAATTATAATGTACAGGTTACACGTAAGTGGGAAGTTAGGCCAAAACAAAGATCGATTGAAATCAATCTTGAGAGAGGAGATATCTGGTTTTATTCCGTTGATGCACAGATAGCAAGGAGGGGGAGGGGTGTCGTGCGGGTGGGGGCTTCCCAGGCTTTAGGAGCTGCACTGCAGAGGAAGAAACCCCTTACGAGGCATCTGATAGGAGGCTGAGATCGGGGAAACACAGTCACAACTGTTATCTCTTCGGAACAAAAATCCCAGGCCTTTACAAATATTATTTGCAGGTAATTATAATTTAAAGTAAAGACTTGGAAGGGTGGTGTAGCGGTTCTCACGCTCCATTTTCAAATCAGGCGCCTCAGTTCAATTCCCGGCCATGGTTAACATCAGTGGCGAGTGATAACTGAGTCCTCTACTCACCAATCTGCAATAATCAGCACGGTGAAGTATGGTCAAACAACCCTCCATGACCAAAGTGGCATGGAAAAGCCCTCATCCATCAGTTGATTGTCGTAGGACTAAAACATTTTTAGTAAGTTTTAATCGCAAAATAAATTTTAAAAAGCTGTACGTGTAAAATTACAAATGATGATGCTGTTGCTTGACTTTATCAAACAGGGGAGTTGAAGGACAACGGGAAAGTGACACCTCTGAGATGTCGCACGCCACGGTAAGACGTTCACGAAGTCATCACGGGCCACGCCACTGCCACCGCCACAGCTTCCCATTCTTCCATTCCTTCCACCAAATCACGGAGTCGTTGAGTGCTCTCCCTTTGCAGTAACAACGCCGTCTGGCTATATGTGCATACGCTGTGCATGATGAACTTCTTTCGCACCGTACGTGGCCAGCTGTGATAATCGGAGGTCTGGCTTGTAGATCTCTCTATCGATCACGGACCTCTGGATGCCAGTACATGGCCTGCCTCGGTCACCTGCCATCCTTCCTCCTGTAAACGCCTCGTCCCAACCACCACCACCACCTCCTCCTCATTGCATACGAATCAGCGGCTTGGCAAAGTCTACATGCGTCACGGTGGCTAGCAGATGTTTACTATCTCCCTCGCCTGGTATGGAGGAGGTCGTGGGTTCGATCCCGATCCCGATCCTGACGATGCCTGCTGTGTTTTGGAGTCTGTGTATCTCTGTCATCATTATCATCACGGTGGCTAGGAGATGTTAACTACCTCTCCTGGTATGTAGGAGGTCGTGGGTTGGAACCCGTATATTTGGAGTTTGAATGTCTCTTTCCCCGTGGTCGTGTAGATTTTTGTCTGGGTCCTCCGGGTTTTCCCTCCACATTTAGAATCAACATGCATTTATAGTATTTTGCTGCTGTAAATTTACACGTGAAAATCCGCTTAATTGGACTATCATTTGTGGGCAGGTCGCTTTAAAAAAATACCTATACAGCTCAGTGAGCCTTACCTGGTAAAAATGTAAATAGTTTAGTTTTTTCCAGGAACCTCCTTTTGATTTGTTCTTTTCATTCTCTTAATTTCATCAAACCTTTCCATCACAGAGTCCAGCATTTGATTAGACAAATTCTGCTCGATAATATCGGGTCTGGAAAGCCAATCAATTGGATGAACTTTATAGATTTCTATTCACACGTGGAAACAGAACAGGGATTCTGTTTGCGTTCACTTTCGGCCATTGTTTGTGAGTGCAATTCACCAACTAGAGACTCATATGTCCCATTAAATGCTGTGGGTAATACCCAGCATTCCCCACCCAATTATGGCTGACATTGGTAAACAAAAGATACTTTTAAAACGTTCGTCCCATGGTCAATCAAACCAACATTTGCAATCTCACATCTTGAATAAACCAACTGTATATTTTACAATGTTGTATTTGGTGGAACGCCTGGTTTGTATGTGTGTGTATGTATTGTGAGCTTCTTTCGCACCGTAATATTGGAAGGAAGAGCGCTTGAGACGGCCGCAGAAGCGCATCCGAAAGTGCGCGATGCGGTGACCGTCTTTGTTCGACGATTATACAAAATCCGTTACTGCGAGGATGACCGGGGTTCACGTGATGGGTTCTGCTCCTTGATGAGATCAGCAAAGCATTGTGGTTTATTTTTGGCAAGTGCTTTGTGTGCAATGAGTGCGTCCTCATGATATATAAATTCGGCTAAATTATGTATTCGTTTGGCAACTGCCCCTGGACTGGTCGTCGCATTGCGCCAGCAACCCTCTTCACTCCCCGTGGCTTGCCACCACGGTCACACGGGAACTCCGGGGACCTGAGTTTAATTCCCGGCCGTGGTCAACGTCAGCGGTGAGCCACACGTGAACCTGTCCCGAGGCCCGACCTCGCCAACACTGACCAGTGTTGCAAAGTTAGATCAGGGCTACCGCTGAACGTGACGCGCGGTGAATTGACTAAGAGCTCCGAATTATCATCAATTTGTTCTGCCACCGCAAGCCGGAACTCTCACGGCGACCACTTCGAATCACAAATTAGGCGAATGTTTATGGGTTTTGTTTTAAAACGCATGTCGTGGGGGAAGATTAATGATTCGAGATTCAGTCCGAAGGAAGCCGGTATAAAAGGTCACCGCGTGGCTCATGCGGACAAATTAGATTCTCAGCGATGTTGCCGTGAGTGGCTCAGTTGATTACGTTACGCAATCTGATCATGAGCGTGCCCTGGCCACGCCTGAAATAAGCAAAAAGCACGTTTGCCTGCAATGTGATTTGGTCAACTCGGCCGGCCCTACATAAGTGTACGCCTTAGGCATTAAAACCAGATTTAGCACAAAGATATTTGCATGACATATAAATATAAACTCGCAGACACCGTAAAATATTTTTTGGGGGAAATGTAATTTTTCAACAGATTTGTCATCTGGGCATTTAAATTTTAAGCCAGTGCTTCTTAACCTTTACTGCAGCCTTGCACCGCTTTGGTTCTCAATCGTAAACCAATACAGTATATAAAATGTTAATAAATACATAGGTTCGAAGAAACTAAATAGTTGTTACTTACGTGCCCGTGCTTAATTTGTGTTTTCGATTATTTAACTTCTAAAACAATCTGGCCATGTCTCGCACCCCAGAAAGGGCATCTCGCACCCCAAGGGGTGCGTGCACCCCAAGTTAAAAAGAACCACTGCTCAAAGCTATCATCCCCAGACAATGCTGCCATGGTGTAATGGGGCCGTTGATCAAATTGGAGCACGTTACTTAAATCCACCCGCCTTCCAAACTGTGGTGAGCCTACCTGTCCAACAGGTAGTCCTCCATCGCCACAGGTCGCGTGGTGTAACCTCTCCCACGTGTGTGTGTGTGTATTTGCGGTTCATTCCCTGGACCCACTCTCTCTGGTCCTCGGTTAAAAAAAAAACATCTGGCAGTTTACCAGCATTGGTTCAACCAAAGTCTGCCCTCTGCTTGATGAGACACAAAACGTTGAAGCCGGTCCGAACTTTGCTTTCATTTGAAACAATTTTTTTTAATTGCGCACTCCCAGAGGGTCGTGTGGCTTGATGGGATGCGTAAAACAAATGTTGTATTGTTTCCATGGAGGGATGGGAAGAAGGCGTATTGTCTGCTTATTTTGTTTCGCAAACCCCTTTCGCCAGCAGGCCGTGAAATACGCGCTGCTTCAGGGCCTCCTGCTGACTTCAGCATCACTGGCAGTGTCTCTGGCGCAGCCCGATCGACTGATAGCAGCTGCTCAGTCTGGCATTGCACGGGGGCGTTCCTCCGGTTCTGGTGAGTATCAACGAGCCCGCATACGACGCCCTTTGCCCAGAGACTGGGGCAGGGAGTTGTACGATAAATAGCGGGGAAGCTTAACTTCACGTCGGGCGATTGTCAAGGACGTGTGTTCGGATGCCCCCTTTGTAATTGTCCATGGGTGTAGAATAACATGGATACATTTGACACGTGGTCTGCAGCAGTTATCGTGACGTTATTATACTTTCTCGGCCGGGAAACATGCATTTGGAGCATTTGGCTGCTGTAAATTTCCACGTGAAAAATTATATCACGTGTGTGGCCAGGTTGCTTCTGAAAAAGAGCTGTATAGCTCAGTTGGCGTCACCTGATTTCACAGGAGTTGGGGTCACAATGCTGCGGTGTGTGATCCCAATTAAGTAATTTGCAGACATTTATTTCAGCATCGGGATGTTTGGGAGGAAACCCGTGCCGAACACGGGAGCAACTTACAAACGCCATACAGTGCCCGAGTCGGGAATCGAACCCAGGGACCTCATTGATGTGAGCCATAGGTGTGTCACGCTGCCATGGTGTGTTTACCTTACCTGTGATTGGCTCCTACCTCAGCCCAAAACCAGGTTTGTGTTACTGCGACGATTATCTTTGTATGGACCGCCAACGTCTTTTAAACACAAGACTAAGACGCCCCGTAGAGCCTAACATACTTTTGGGGCAAGTGCTGTTAGCGAGTGGCACCTATAAAGGCCGCGACCTATGAAGGCCAGCACCACACCCGGCCGCCTTTGTTTCCTTTGTGGCGATGTTTACACACCACACCAGGTACTCATTTGAGACTGAGTCAACCTACGGGACGCCCAGGAATGGTTTAGATAATCGTCACTGGTGATGGCCATGAGCTGGAATCGAATTCGGTTCGCCGGGTTCGCAGTACATCGCGCTAACTGAAGCACTACCACTCCCGACAACAAAGATCCCCCGTATAGCCTGAGCAGACTGTTGGTGCAAGTGCTGTTAGCGAGGAGCACCTAAGAAGGCCGGCACTGTGGCACACGAGGGGGGGGGGGGTGTGGCCAACACCACGCCCAGTTTCCGTTATCTCCCCATTGGCGATGTTTACAGACCGCACCAGATACTCATTTGAGGCTGAGTCGACATAGGTGACGCCCGGGACCGGTTTAGATAATCGTCACTGGTGTTGGCCGTGTGCTGGAATCGCAACTCGAGTCGTCGGGTTCGTAGCACAGCGTGCCAACCGCTGCACTATCACTCCCCACACGCAACAAAGACTATGATCCCCCGTATAGCCTGAACACACTCGCACACTCACAACTATAGATGTGTATTGAAACAAGTATGCCCGCGCACTCACAAGCAATACACATATACAATGTATTTGACTCACCATATATTCACCAGTCACCCGACCCTGACCAATTACTCACCAGACAGAATCACCACTGAACAAAGGCTCACCGTTCAACTGACCCCACTCACCCGATCCTCACCAGACAATCACCATTGAATTTACATGACTCACCGTGCATTCACCGCTCATATAAACTTCACCACTCACGTGATGCCTCAGAGACATTCATCACTCGGCAGGCACTCCACAGCTAACCAGACACTGACCAGACAAACTCACCACTCACTAGACTCTCACATTCTCCACGTATGGTGAGTTTATCACATGTGGTGCACACGGGAGAGACCACGATGTTGATTTTGATCATCCATTTCTCAATTTTAGGTTGTTTACTGCTGGCAAGTGACATTGGAAAAGATGGCTCAGAAAAGAACCCCACGAAGTCCTCTTCTCCATTGCCCCTCAGTCAACATCTACCGCAAGGCCACGAGAAACGCTCAACAGAGTCCATCGGCCAAGGTTTCCTTGGTGGCCAGAAGCAGACTTCATCAGAAGCCATCCGACAAGAATCACCGGGAAATGGCAAAGCGCCACTTCTGGGGTTAGAGAGCAACGATCCACTGAATGTATCGGCCGACAAACCCAAAAATGTACCCACTGCCTATCAGCCACGGTTAGTGGGCCGTTTGGGCCGCGATGAGGAGCAACGGTCACCTGGGGCCAGGTGCCGGAATTGTCGAGGCGGCAGAAGACCTGGCTCGAGACGCGTGAGAAGGAAGAGCGGCAATGCTGTTGGGAATGGGAATGGGCAAGGGAATGTGGGTAACAATGGACAGATCCATTCAAGTCCGAATTCAACAACCAATTCAAGTCCGAATTCAACAACCAAAGACCAGTGGTGGAGCACAGCGGGCGAAGGTTGGACCCTGTCAGGTGAGTAACATTACCAAAGTATCGACGCAGGTTGAAAGCGCGGCCGCGTTCTCTCAGTCTGCTCATGCGTAGGTTTCTCTGTCTGCCTGTAACGCCTCAGGATGATGACCCAATAAACATGACACTGTGGTACGAAGTTGCGTTGCTCTTCGGGAGTTACCCGAGTGGAGGGCGGCCACATTGATCAAAGGTTTGCTCATACAATTGCACATTTAAAAAAAAACAGTAATTAAAAGAGACTCGTACAAACATACCAAAAATATTTTGCCATGACCACTACCGATCTCTTCCGTACATCTAATACTTGTGAGGACAGACACATGATGATAAGTCTAGGTTTCGGCCCACGTAGTCAGTGTACTCGCGTGCATTTTGCACGCCGGCTAAAACAGTCATGGCGCCACATTTTTTCCTCGATCAGAACATAGCGATGTAGATGAGACCCACATTGAGAGTCATGATCTCCATTGCTGGGGGGAGAGACGTGGGAAAATGTTATTATTCCACGAATCGAAGTAATTAATTATTTCCAACATTCGCAAGGGAGTGATTAGAAATGTGAGGATCTCGATTTTGCAATTGAAAACGAGCGCTTTAATACCCTGGACAACTGTGAGCACCTGACATGTCACCTCAACCATTCTAGTTGCCCTGCTGGAGGCAGCTGTCCCGATGCAGCAAGCACCGGCCTTGCGCATGCACATTAACTTGCAAGTAAGGGCGATGTTACAAAGTATTTTTTTCCCAATTAAGTGATTTTGATTATTCAAAGCCAGGTTCTCAGCGGTGCTAGCTCAGCACTCTGACATCTGAACGCCATAACTACCTCAATTTAATGGTTTGTTAACCCTTTGGCATTTGGATGACGTACGTGTACATCATCAGTTTTCCTTTCTATTCGAAAGAAAAACTTTATCGATTCGTCTTCTGACTTGAAAACGAACCAAGGCTCCTACAAGGCCATGAGGGACTCTCGATTAGACTTTCCATTTTCTGTGCTAATGATGGGGAGGACGGCTGCGGATAATTAAAAATCGCAGATCATCCAAAAACATAACCATTTTCTGCGGATCTCTATGCCAAAAATCACTATAGGTATAAATTATATTTAAGTTAAGAAAATGTTGTTTGCTAATGAACAAAACAAACATTTGTAGTATAAAATGTATTGATCTTGTTGTGTTACAAAAGTCCATACAAAAACACATTTACTTAAAGAGGTTTGAAAAATCCTGATTTAAAGTAAAACAAACACGACGCTTCTGTTTCTTTGCCATCGTACAGTTTCGTAAATTAAAACCCACAATATAAATGATCGGATAACTGGGGAAAGACAACTTAACACAAAAAGCAGTGTCCCCACCGCTACTGAAAGTCACAGTGTCTATAAACGTCATCTTCAATCGCAACAGAGTGCTTTGAAGCAGACTTCACGAACTCACCAACCAACTCCATAGACTAGACAGACCATTCGTCTCTATACAGAAACTGCCTCATTGCAGAGTTGACTGAACACTACGCGGCTGCGATGCTAGGCCGAGGCAAGGCTCAAAGACAAACGTCGGGCCCCCAAGTCGCTGAAGGCCGGCCCCCAGATTCATATGGTGAAAAAAATCTATCAGATCCTAATTATAATCATTTCCAACTGATCATTCTAAGAAGATTATAAAAAATAACTTCGATTGTAATTAATTTGTTAAAACACGCTTACTTTTTCACACAACTGGTCGTAAGTTTATGTAGCACGCCCAGCACAGGTAAAGTGTGTTGTGGTCATGTGACGTACCAAATTAATTGTTGTTTTGTTCGTTTGGTACATCGCGTCGTCGTTCGTGCAAAATTGCATCTGTCGCAGTCGCCGAGGAACCGCAGACACGTGGGAGGGCAGCAGCCAAGTAGTGAGGAGCCGGCACTACCAACAGTTGCCCAAAGCTCTACGGTCCCCTACATATTAAGGCATTATCGGCCAATAAATGAGTGTTTGCACGTGGGCAGGATACCGGAGCGCCCAGAGAAAACCCGCCGCGCGAAGGGGCAATGCTCTATCCCTGTACAGATGGAACAAAGGGAGATTAGTCCACATTTTTGGTGCACAGCTTTTATCCTCGCAAAGCCAGGGCCTGGCATCTCCCTGCCGCCCACGGGAAGGGAGTTTTGCAACTTATCTGTGTGATGCACCAACCCTCGCTGCTGCCTCCACGGCACTGGCACACAGGGCAGCCATGTGCAGCAGAAGCAGTGTAGCCGCCGCCGCCGCCCGGCAATGACCCTGCGGCCGTTACCACTACCCTGCCGATTATAACGCCATCCACACCTCCGATTACCACGGTTGTCTATGTATGGGGCGAAAAAAGTTCTATATACACACATAGACGGCGTGGTTACTGCAAGAGGAGAGCACTCAACAACTCCGTGATTTGGTGGAAGTAACGGAGAGATGGGAAGCTGTGACGTTGTCAGTGGCATTGCCCGTGGTGACTTCGTGAACATCTTACCTGGTGTGCGATATGTTGATCATAACACCATCCACACCTCTGATGAGCACAGTTGGCTATGTACAGTGCGAAAAAGGTTCAACGTACGCGCGTCCAGCCCTAACAACGCGACCGTCTACTCCATTTCATCTTTTTCAGATTGCTTGATTCCCGTTGGACTCCAGTCGGGGTTTATTCCAGATTCAGCCTTCACGGCCACCTCAGAAAATTCGGCAGCAGGGCTCGGGGCGCCTTCGGCGAGGCTGAACAACGCTGCGGGGAGCTGGAGTCCCCGGCGCGACCGGACCGGCGAGTACCTCCAGGTCGACCTTGGCGTGTCGTTTCCCATCAGCGGCTTGGTCCTGCAGGGTGCGCCCGGTAACAACACGTGGGTCACGGAGTTCCAGGTGGTTGTCCTGAGGGCAGATGGAAAACAATGGAAGCCTCTTGACGCCAAAGGTGAAAATCAGGTAATGGGCAGATGGTGCTGCTTACCGATGAGAGAGGCGAGAATGAACGGCGTTGTCAGAATATGCCTGCAATATTTTGTTTCGCGTAATCGTTATGCCGATTGTGCGATTGGTGTCGTGGCACGAGACTAAGAATCCATTTCAGAATCAGATTTTTTTAGGCTCGAGGAATCCGATGAGCTATGAGGCTCTTCTTCACCTCGCATGGCAGTGCAACAACCCTTTGTGTTCCAGAACGGCCCATGGGATGTGGATACCGCAGAGCTACCGCTGAGATAACGTCACTTGACCTCTGGTTTGCACAGCACAGGGCGATCAATCCATCAAACTATATTTTACGTGCTAATATCGCATCAGTGCACATTCCAGCAGAACATGAATGGTACAGGAGCGGCACTTTCCCTCCAACCCATGCTGATATATCATTCTCAAGATCTAGATTTTAAATTTATATTTAAAGCTTTCGTGACTGCAGGGATTCATCTTCTTGGTTCTTTCGGTAAACTCACGTAGAAGGGAAATAATAAAATAATAAAACATAATAAAATACAATTCTCACGACGTTTCGGCCACAACGCAAGCAGCCGTCCTCAGGTGAAAACCAGGTCTGTCGAGGCGACAGCGTCTGAATGAAACAGCACACGTGCTTGGAGCATATATATAAGCTGGGTTAGAAGGGGGGGGGGGGAAAGGAGCGCCTTGACAAAAGAATATGCATAAATGCCTCTTGATATGCATATTCTTTTGTCAAGGCGCTCCTGTTCCCCCCTTCCAACCCAGCTTATATATATGCTCCAAGCACGTGTGCTGTTTCATTCAGACGCTGTCGCCTCGACAGACCTGGTTTTCACCTGAGGACGGCTGCTTGCGTTGTGGCCGAAACGTCGTGAGAATTGTTTTATTATGTTTTATTTTTATTATTTTATTACTTCCCTTCTACGTGACTTTACCGAAAGAACCAAGAAGACTCAAAAGAGCTGTACCGTGTGGCAGAGGTCGCAATTGGGTACCCGTACCCTACCCGATACCCGGCTACCCGTACCCGGCCAGGTACGGGTACCCGTTTGCGACCCTGGTGCAGCCGGGTACGGGTAAGGAATCAAAACCCGTTTGCGACCTCTGCCGTGTGGTCATGTTATTTTTCATTATTTATCATTTAGACCACCAACTAAGAGAGAGGATACCTTGCCGCATGGTTATTTATCGTTTTATTCCAGCCTGCACGCATCTCACCGTCGTGATGGAGGTTCCTCATTGTTGACACAGCGTGTTGGATTGCAATGACAAGCGGAGACTGACGAAGCATTTTCCTAACCGTGATATCATTGTCCCCACTGCCTCCCACGCCTGTAGGTTTTTGCCGGGAATGTTGACGGAACGACGGAGCGGAGTCTGCTCTTCAACACGACCGTGCCGGCGTCCGGCATACGAGTCATGCCAGTGGCGTGGCACGGTCGGATTTCCCTGCGGCTGGAACTTCTCGCGTGCTTAAAGGCGCTGAAAACACCCGAGATAGATTATGATCCGACGAGCGTGAATGGTAAGGTCAAAATTACAGTTGCCAACTTGCCGGGTGGTCCCGTCTGTTTCCGATGGGACATGGGAAATGGAGAAAACCTGATCCTAGGGCCCATGTTTTGCAAGGACGGTTGCCCGTCGTGTCAATACGAAACACTGGACTACAAGTCCGGCTCTTTCCAGTTCACCTACAAGCAAATGCGGATGTTCACAGCCACGGTGAACGCGACCAACGTAATATCCAGTGCCAGCCAGAGCATGAACGTGACCGTGAACAGATTCGGCTGCAAGCTCGGCGCAGTGACCATTCAGGACGACGCAAAGGCTGCGGAGGCGCCCAAGGTCGTGCGCATCACGGACGGCCTCAGCCTGCCAGTGGACGTGCAAAGGAGTTGTGTGGTGTCGGGCATGCGCATGAGTCTCAAGTGGACGGCGAAGCAGATCAATGATACCCGGTCCTACTCTGGGAATTCCAACACGCTCACCATCGTGTTCGCGCCCAACCAGCTCCCTCTGGGCTCTTACCGGCTGACGGTCACCGCCACCATTTCCCTCGCCGGTATCCAGAGCGTGAGCGAGCCCATTTTCCTCAGGTTCGAGGAGCCTCTGCTGGATGTCCAGCTGTCTGGAGGTCACTACAGGTTGGTGGGCGAGGGGAGAGACGTCCTGGTGGAGGCGGTGTCAAGTTCAGGAGATGCCGCAGCCGTGAGCGGCGTCGCCTATGACTGGTCCTGCAAGACGAACGCCACGCTCGAATTCGCCGTGGCCAACGCCTCGGCCTGCGTCGGGGCGCAGGCCGTTGGGCGCAGAGTCTTTCGGCTGCCGGGTGCCTCCATCGTGGCGAGCTCCGTATTCTACGTGCGTCTCGTGGCGTCATCGGGCAGCAGAGTGGTGACGTCTGAGCAGACGATCAATGTGACCAAAGGGACGCCTCTGGAGATCAGCATCAGGTGACCAGGCGGGGGGGAACGCGCACTCACGCACTCGGCACAGCGAGTGCCGCGACGCGACGATCATCCAACGACAAATCAATCGATGTCTGAAGAAGGATACTTTGCCTGAAACGTCGGCCGACTATATCTGTTTAACCCCTTGGCAACCACGAATGGATGTGGTTGTGGTTGAGGGTGTTTAGATTTGTGCTCAATGCGATGTGAGTTTATATATGAGTTTATTAAGTGAGTTGATTTTACATTGAAATACAAAGGCGGCAGAATTCTTCCACTGCGCTGTTGATGTTCAGCGCGCTGGACTTGCAATCCAGAGGGCGCCGGTTCGATTCCATCTCCTGGCGCTGCAATTGAAATGACGTTGCAAGGTTCTTTAATCTCCCACCACCTGTCCAACCCAGCAGTTCGGTAGGGTCGAGTGTGGGTGTCGCTAAATGAGTCCGTGATAGATGCGCTTTGAACTTCTTTCACGCCATACGCGGCCAACCGTGCTCATCGGACACACCAAGTCCCCGAGATGCTGTCAATTGCTGACTTTGAAGAAGAATCACAGCAGCTCTCTAACTACCGTGCGATTGTCCTCATTGCTGTGTTTCTGTGTGTGTGTGCGCGCATAGATGTTTGGAAAACTGCAACGAGAAGATTGATCCAACGTCGACGTTCTACGCGGTGGCCCAGTGCTCCAAGCTGCGCCAGAGGTGAAGACATCTCCTACTCGTGGTCACTGAGGCAGTTCAACACGGACACCGCGGCGTACGACATTGACCGGGGCTCCCTTGTTCGACAAAGTGGTAGGAGACTTTATCCTTCGGGTGTTTATATTTTCCCCTACGACATTACTGTGTATCATGTTATTATTATAATTTTACTTCTCCAATACATCTATGGGACTGTTTTGCCAGTCTCAAAATTTATTTTTAAAATAAGAATAGGTTTTACCCTTTCTGGCAATAAAACAGGCGGTGTTAAGATGGTGTTAACAAAAATCAAATAGATACCTTTTGCAAGGCATCAAGTGTATTAACCACACATACTTGTGGCAAAACATGTAAACAAACATGGTCTTTCGGTAAAGTCATGTAGATTTTAAAAAATCACGACGTTTCGGGCGCAACACAAACGTCCATCATTTTGGGCGCAACACGTCGTGATTTATTTTATTTTATACCTATGTGACTTTACCGAAAGAACAAAAGAGCATGGATTCCTGCAGTCACGAAAGCTTCAAATCAAGATTAAACATGGTCTTGTAATAATGTATTGGCATTGTCTTTGAAAGTTATAGGCTTACACCAGAGACAGCAGCCTTCTTTATGGCCTAGTCTCATCAGTGTCAGACCAGAGAACGCTAAAAGGCGAACAGTACAAAGCCAATTCAAGTATCAGAACACTTAAAGCTTGGGTCGATCTTCTATTTGTTTTCATAATTTCTCCAATACAGTAAAGCCTTAATATTTGCGTGGGATAAGTTACTGGAGGACAACGCGAATATGAAATCCTCGAATATTAACACTTACAGCTTATGAGGATAATAGGGATTGGGGTCATAAATATAGATTATGTTTAAACGTAAAAATATTAATTATATATCAATGAATACATATATTGTATGTATGTTGAACTTCTGTCGCACCGTACGTAGCCAACCATGCTAATCAAAGGTGCGGGGGGAAGGACAACAAACTAAATACAAAAATCAGTTCTAAAGAAATGTATTTTCAATCTAGATGATTTAAAAGTGCAGAGTTCCTTGTGGCTTCCTCATATCAGAAGGAAGAGCATTCCAGACGGCACGCGATGGCTTTGCCAAAAGTCTCTGCTGCTGCGAGGATAACCACCGGAATTCGCGTGACAAAGAAATGTATGGGATAGGAACGGAGAAGCAGCGGGTGCAGGAGAGATGAGAGGGAGGAAGATGCTAAATCAGAGCATTGACGCACGGAGGAAGCAGCATCTATTCTCACAGCGAGTGGCGGCGGGAAGAGGGGGAGGGTTCAGAGTGATGGTGGCCACGCACAGAAGTCACGCGGTTTACTGGAGGCTTGAATGGTGTAGATAGATAGATGATGTATAGATACGTGACTCACGGGAAGCTTGAGCTGATTTAGATACAGGGAAAGAGGTCAATAGATGAGTGGAGAAAGGTTTAGAGTGGGGGCGGCCACGAACACAAGTCACGTGGTTTACAGGAGGCGTGAGCTTGTTTATATTTCAATATATATCATCAAGTGCTGCTCTGAATATCCTCGGTGAATAGATGATATCACCTTGCCCAACTCCTCTTTTGGTCGTCTTCATAAATGTATTTGATAATGTGCATGCGTGCATGCGATGCAACTTGAACGAAGGCCTGGTTTGTGAGGGCTTCGATGAGTTACTTCATCGGTTTCCACCAAGTGAAATGCCTTTCAGCAGTCTGCCACATTTAGGCATAATGGGCGCAGTGTTTTCAAATTATGTTTTCCTTGCAATAATATCATAGCCAAGTGTGGGGCTAAAGATAGCAACAATATATAAAACCAACTTTCCCTGGTTGTTGGTTCGTCTCTCAATTGACCATCATTAATTTGTCTGCGATCCTCATCGACAGTTTATATATGCGTGTAATAGGAGGATAATGAGCCTCTGTAATTTTACAAATTGGCTTCATCTCCTTTGTTGAATTATAAAGATGGAGGCGTCGTTTTACAATTGAGGCGTTTCGTTTCTGTGCAAACGTTCAGTAATGTTTACACGGGATATTGAATGTGTCTGTAGGTAATGCTTATTCACGCTATAGAGTACAGGAATAGACTCCACGCGCCATGGTGTGCCGCTCACAAAACAGCGAGCAAGGGACAGCTCCCTTCGTGTCTTGCGTCCGTATCACATGACGGAGTAATTGGAAACTGATAATGCGATGATCACCGTGTCTTATTGAATTGCATTGCGATAATCACCAAGGCATATTGAATAATATTGCGAGAATCATCATGTCGTGTCGACTAGTATTGCGGTAATCACTTTGTCGCATATAGTTTTGCGATAATCACCATGTATCAAATAGTATTATGATAATATCCATGTCATATCGAATAGTATTGCGATCATCACCATGTGGTATTGAATAGTATTTGGCGCAATCACCATGTATCGTATTGTACTGTAAGCTGTTATATCGTGACCACCACAGTGTTTTACGTGGCGTCCAGAGAGGTGTGACTGTATTCCGATGCTCAATAATAATTAATAATAATTTCATTTTATATAGCGTCATTCAAGCAATTGCATCCCACAACGCTGGAAATGAATTCAAACTCCAGATCATTTTATTTGTCATGGATGAATTGATTAATCATTGGGAGTTTTGTGTTCGAGGTTCGCTCAGAATTGAGACATCCATTGCCTTGCTAAGTGAACACTGATTAAACGACTTGATATATTTAAACTACTTTTGCAGTGCAGGCTTTCACGACCCAATATTATCACTCATGACTAGTTTATTTTTGGTTGAGATCATATAGGGTATGATATCAAATATAACTATAACCATCAGGTTGTCACGTGGGTAAACGTGCCAATTGATTTGGTTTGTCAGAGGAGGAATGTTGAAAAGTGAGCAACATTTTGACAATTTTGATTGGACGTCTTGCTCGAGGTTACGCCCAGCATCTTCAAGTGTCAAACAGCAGCTCGGATCTGCCAACTTCACATTTCGAACATTTCTCCTCGCGTTTTTGCTGAAAAAACAAATAAATGTTGTGGGGGGCCACACGGATTTGCCCGTGGACATGGAACAATTTGAGTCCATTGGCTCTGCCGCTGGGTGGTGGAGAGTTATCGTAAAAAAATTATATTATAACTCCACCGCGATCTACGCAATAAGAAACCAATTGTGAACAATTATTATCGGCGTCAGATAAATCCGTTTCCCCTCATTTTACGACGTCACGTGAGGAAAGGGCTTTGTTGTTTAAATGCTTCTAACGCTTCTTCTTCTTCTTCGTCTGTCTTTGTATATCTCTGAAGGCATCGGTCCTCAAAGTGAACGCGGACAGCTTGGCTGCAGCGGGGCGGTACGAGCTCACGGTCGAGGCTTCAGGGAAGAGAGGTCAAATTGGGCAATCGAAGATGTGGACATCAGCAACGCGCCCTCCTTACGGTGGCACCTGCGCTGTTCAACCCACATCGGGTAAATACAGAATATCTATTGAACTATACTTTTTGGGTCTTTCGGTAAACTCACTTGGATATAAAATTAATAGATCACGACGTTTCGATCGCAACACAAGCGACCGTCTTTAGGCGACCATCTTCAGCTCAGCTAAAGACGGTCGCTTGTGTTGCGATCGAAACCGAAAGAACCAAAGATTATGGATTCCTGCAGTCACGAAAGCTTCAAATCTATTAAACTATTTGTTAAACTTTTTTTGCCTACCAGCTAAGGGCCCGCTGAGCTATTTAGCTCTTTATTGGATGCGACCTGGCCACGAATGACAGGCTCAACGAAGTGGCTTATCATTTATAGCGGCCAAATACTCTCTAATTTTAAGAAGGGGTGGGGGGCACTTTCACCGATAAGACATCATCAGTGTGAGGGCCACCACACATTTGAAACCATTGGGTTTGTGACAGTACGATGACGATCATGATGGGGGTATGTTTACTCTTTGCGTATTGTCGGGGGGCCGCACGTCAGGGGTCGCACTAAAAGGCCACCAGAGGCCGCCAGTGGCCCGGGGACCTTGCAATCAAGGACACTACTCTAAAGGCATGATGTTGACTCTAAACTGGAGGGAAAACCCAGAGGACGCGGAGAAAAATCCACATGACCACGGGGAGAGAGACACACAAACTCCATATATACAATGCGCAGATCATCCAATCGGGACCAAAAGTCAATTTAGCCATTTCATAAACTGGACCACTATGGTAGTAATTATAATAATGCCCTTTATTCATGAGTCTCAAGTTGCCATTTTTTCAGGAGGGCACGTCATTGGATCTTTGGCCATTTCCATCAATTACATCATTGATTGGGCGCCGCTGTCGCGAAATGTTAACGACCTCGCCTCATAAGCAGGAGGTCGTGGGTTCAATCCCGACCCTGAATGCGCCTGATTTAATCAGATCTCAGAAGCTAAGCAGGCTGGAGGCTGGATTGTACTTGCATGGGACAACTGGCTGTGTTTCTCACATACACACGGGGTGATGTAGGCTTGAACTGCGAGGTATGGCCAGGAGATGCCAGTACAGACATTGATATTTTTGGATAGAGAATCAGAATATTTATTTATACTGGAGGAATCCGGTGAGCTATAAAGCCCTTTTTCACAGATGTCCAGTAGGGGCACGGGATCGGAAAGTTACAACAACAAACAGTACAAAAACACGATAGCAGTGCAAAGTACAAGAAAGCTAACCAAATCAGCAAAACCCATACAAATACAACTAAACCATCCCCATCCTACCAGGCAAAGCCCACTGAGGTATTAACTCATTTTTCAGAAGCGACCTGGTGACAAGTGATGGCTTAACAAAGTGGCTCATCATATGGACATTTATAGCGGCAAGTATAATCTAAGTAATCTCAATGCATGTTTCTAAGTGTATCGCGCTCCCCCCCCCCCCCTTGTATGTGTGGGTTCTCTATGGGTATCAAAGCATTGCAATGCCCTACCGCCGTCTAGCCAAGGGGATCCCCCCAGTGGCCCGTATCCCTGTGCAGCAAACCCTTCTCACGTTCCAAACACTCATTCATGGGTTTGGCCAGACATCCCAGTTGACGCAGGGCCCTGCTGGGAAGGAGAATTAAGCGCCCGTATCATTGTTAAACCAAGTTGCACATCACCCATGTACCACGTGGCTGTTACCGGAATCAACCGGAACGTGCCCAACCTCGTCAGATCGCAAAATCGAGGGAGGGTTGAGCCCAGGTGCTGCTTAGTAGATGCCAGGTTGCAGAAGGTGGCTGCGGCGCTACGTGGTGGACGGCGGGAGGTCGGAGAGAGCAGAGTGCATTGTTGTATTGTACTTCTGCGCTACCTCGTCTGTGCTGCCACTCGGACCGGCACGGTCAAGTATGGTCGTATAACCCCTACAACCCACGCAATGTGGGGGAAGCTCTGATCCAGCAGTCGGCCGATTGACAAACCGGCTGTAAATGTACTACAATCCTATGTCAAATTATGTCAATCCAGAAACATTTCTTTTAGACGTCATTCTCACCAGGGCCCCCATACCATGAAGCGCAGTCTCCAACTCTCTTTATCAAGCTCTATTACTCCAGCCTCTGTTTTATTTGGTTCTTTCGGTAAAGTCACGTAGTTAGAAATAAAATGAAACAAATCACGACGTTTCGATCGCAACACACCACTTGTGTTGCGATCCAAAGAGTATAGAACCAAAGAGTATGGATTGCTGCAGTCACGAAAGCTTCAAATCAAAATCTGCCTCTGTTTTCACGCGCGATGTGAAAAGGGGCCACGGCGTTGGTTCACGAGCACGTCGTCGTCGCTGGACATCTGCAAGAAGAGCTTCGTAGCTCATCGGATTACTCCGGTACGAAGCGTAAAGGAGTCTGATTCTGTCCGCCTTTGTTGAACTAACCACAGCTACTTGTGCGTGGCCCGATTGTTCCTGCAGGTGTGGCTCTGAGCACTGCGTTCCAGTTCTTGTGCCAGGGCTGGCTCAGCGGTGATGCGGCCGCGCCCTCCGACCTGCTCTATCGCGTGGTGGCGCACAGCGGCGAGCGGCACCTCGTCGTTTCTCGCAGCGGCGCCAGGGAGAGCGCGGCGCTGCTGCTGCCGGCGGGAGAAGCGACGGGCGGTGGTGGTGGCGCCGGCGATATCCTCCAAGTCTCCGTTTTCGTGTGCAGGCCCGATCGGCAGCTGCACTGAATTCCCCATGGCAATCGAGGTGTCAACGGCGGTTTAACAGCTTGATTGGTTAAATGCATTGTAACACTGCTACGATTGCGTAAGCAGGTTATCAGCTTGCAGCCTTCAGGATTGGGCGGTGGCAGGGGGGGGGGGTCCGGGAGGCGCGGGCTGCAGCATGGATATCGTGCAGGAGAAATTGTGCGTGTGCACCGGGAATGTCCGTGCCATGCTGCCGTGATAAACACACGGATACACAATTGTGAAACATGCCTTACGAACAAAGTACACACGGATACACAATGCGAAAAGCACTTCCCTGGCGAGATATTGAATACCTCGCTTGGTGTACAGGAGGACGTGTGTTCAATCCCGACCCTGATGTCTGTATATTTGGCGTTTGCATATTCTCCCCGTGGTTGTGTGGATTTTTATTCAGGTCCTCTAGTTTTTCTTCTCCACATTTAGAATGAACGGGCGTTTAGAGTATTTGGCGTCTATATATTTCCATATTATGATGAGCCACATTGTTTAACTATCATTCATAATAGCCAGGTTGCTTCTGAAAAAGAGCTGTACAGCTCAGTGAGCCTTTCCTGGTAAAATTAAAATTAGTTTAGCTTAAATAAGGGCCACTGTTATGATTAATATCATTATTCTATAAATGAGGTGGCAATGTCTTCTAATCCATCTCTTGAGCGGCTGCTATTGTCCCGAGTATAACACAAGCTGACAGCCAATCCATCAAGACAACCGCAAATTTGTGTGAGCAAATAGCACCACTCCTCCCTGGAAGATGTGTTTTTTTAAGTGTGCTGAAGCGATTTCTAATTATAGATCAGTCTAGCGCTTTCATCATCCGGCATTGACACAGGACCCTAAGTATGTCTTATTCTCATGTTGGGGATAAACAGAATGACAAATAATCATAATAATCCTCAATCTGGAGATCAGAGCTTCATTGTGGCTGTGAGAACTGAGAATTAAGTTATTACTCTAGAGCAGTGGTTCTTAATCTGCGGTGCACGCACCCACCGGAGATGCGAGATGCCCTTTCTGGGGATGCGAGACATGGGCAGATATTTTTTTAGAAGGTAAATCATCGAAACACAAATTAAGCACGCGGCACGTAAGCACAACGTACTTTGTTTCATCCAACCCTACGTATTTATTAACATACATATCTTTTTTACAATTGAGAAAAAAAGGTTAAGAACCGCTGCTCGAGAGCTAACATTGCGTATTGTTTAACAAAGCCCGTCTTAGCCTCACGGATGATGTTTGGTAAGGCGACCGCCATGCATAGTACAGATTGTTAAAGGCTGCTGTGGGGCTGCACTCCCTGCATTCACCAGTCCGCACTGACCTAGCGTGGCGAAGTGTGGCCACATAGCCCCCCGCACGACGTGGGCCGTGTGTAGAGAGGCCCCCGTCCAGCAGCCAATCGAGAACAATGGCAGAGCGCTGCGTCGCACTCTCCGGCGTTTTCCGCGGGGTCGCCCCCATGCGCCGCCACGTATCACGCGGCCCAGATGAAGAAGCTCGCAGCACTCGGAAGCGAAAAACGTCGGACGTCGTGGCCGAGCGACGCACGCGGTTCGAACTCCCCCCGCCCGCCCAAATAACGCACGGAGAGCCGTAACGCACAACCGCGACGCGCGCAGATACCCGGCACATTTCAGTTTAATTTATTCGGTATAACGCTGTGAGCCGTGCGGCTGTTGACTCGGGTGCAACCGCATCTTGCATCGCGATGCAAAGCGTGTGCGCGCACGTGCGTGTGATCGCTTTAGGTGTTGGCTCTGCCACCAGAGCGGTAGTATAGCATCGTTGGCGCCACGCTGCGCTACGAACCCAGCCACCCGAGATCGATCCCCGCTCACGGCCAACACCAGTGACGATTGTCTGAACCGGTCCTGAGCCTACTCCTCTAGGTCGACTCAGGCTAACATGTGTAAACATCGCCACTTAGGGAGACAAAGGCGGCCGGGCATGGCGTTGGCTACCCACCCCCTAGTGTGCCGTGCCGGCCTTCATAGGTGCTACTCGCTTACAGCACTTGCCCCAACAGTCTGTTCAAGGCTATGCGGGGGAATCTTTGTTTTGTGATTGCTGTAGGTGTCCGCGCTGCCGCCAGATCAGCTGGAGGTCACTCTGAATGAGCTGGTGTCTCCGGGCGGGACTCTAGACACACTCGTGGCCGACCAGGACTACCAGAGGACCCTGCAGCTGGTGCGCGTGGCAGGCGTCTCATTGAGTCAGAACGTCTCATCCGGATACAAGCAACAAGTGAGTTAAAAACAAGCAGGCAGATAGACAAACAAACACCCCCCCCCCCCCGCGTATTAATCAGGACAATACATGTGTTCACGTGTCAAGTCTCGCGTGGATGCTGCCGCAATGCGATTTTCGGATCCAGAGGTCGCCGCTTCAATTCGGCATCTCGCCGAGCTGCGTTGGCTTCCGTTCGGCGAACGAACATGCGACGACCACGGGGTGAGAACACGCAAACTCCCAATACACAGCAGACGTCAATGGGTCGGGATCGGACCGGCGACCTCCTGCATGCCAGGCGAGGGAGATAACAATTCCTAACCACCGCAGCACCCTGTAACCGGTAGAGGTGCTCTATTGTGTTTGTGGACGGGCAGTCCGAGCCTGGGTCTACATGTCTTTCTTTTTGCAGGTGACATACGCCTTGCTGCAAGTGATCTACAACGCCTCCTCCCAGATCCACACGGCGAACGACGCCGCTGAGGTTATAAATTCGGTGCACGACTTGACGTCTGACCAGCAGCACCTTGACCTGAACTCACAGGTACGGCGCTTCTCCATTGGCTTGTTCACTCTCGATTCCTGTTGTGCCATCGGTGTTCACGTCGCCATTGGAGATGTGCATTTCCGTTCAGGTCTCTGTAACTGGAGGTGCATCACGGAATATTACGTCAAAGAACGACAGTACGTCTGAATACCTTGTGAAAGACCCAACGCAGAAGATCATCCACAAAGCTCATGGTCCACCCTAAACCGCATCCACTGCACAAACCAGGGCAGTAGATGCAGATACTTGATGCACAACTGGAAAATAACAAAAAAAACTCTCCAGTGAGCGACTGTGGTCATCCAGAACAGACCGTATAACAATAATAATACTAAATTTAGATTTAAAGCTATCGTGACTGCAGGGATTCATCTTCTTGGTTCTTTCGGTAAAGTCATTATATTATATTATTATATCATTTTATTATGTTTTATTTTTATTATTGTATTACTTCCCTTCTACGTGACTTTACCGAAAGAACCAAGAAGAAGAATAATACTTTAATAATGTTATATAGCATCGTACATGCTAATAGCATCCTATAACCATGCAATGCCCAATCCGCAAATATGAAGGAGACATCAGAGTGATGATACACTCCGCTGCTCCTGACGCGGTTACCTGGCCTGACCGCCTGAATGTGACATTGAAAGTCGTTGCTCTGCATCTGCATGAGCCGCACGAAGGAAGAAATGCATCTGAAGTCCCATCGACGGGCTTCATGAGCCACACTAGAGGCACGCATTTTAATTGACCTGCAAACTTGTGTTTGCTCATCGCGTATTGATTTTCTTTTTGCTTAGTGTCAGAGATGGGACTCCAATAGGTGAAAAATCTGAGTTAATGTCACGGCTTTTGTGCCGTAATTGGTAAATGGGCTAAGGCAATCATCTTGGTGGCAAGAGGATAACTGCCTGGCCTGCTATACAGGAGGTCGTGGGTTCTATCCCGACCCTAATGGCTGTATATTTAGAGTTTGCGTGTTTTCCCCGTGGATTTTTCTCCGAGTCCGCCGGTTTTTCCTTCCACATTTAGACTAAACGTGCATTTAGAGTATTTGGCTCCTATGCATTTCCACATGATACGCCACTTCATTGAGATATAATTTGTGGCCAGGTCGCTTTTTAGCTCAGTGGGCCTTACCTGGTAAAATAAAATAAAAAATAAAATAAAAAATACCTACACTTAAGAAGCTGGTTTCTAATCACGAGTGGCTGACATCTGGGTTCAAAACCCAGGTGCTCAGCGGTGCTGGCTCAGCGCCCTGACCTCGGAGCCGTCCAGCTATCTCACATCGTCGCTGGTTAAATTGCGTGAATGAGCAGCGAATCTCTCGTGAGGCTTGCTATTTTATCCCAAGCCAGACGGCAGCGGAACTTTGGTCATCCGCGATGTGTCTCCAGTATCGACGCAGACAATACAAGTTATACTGCTACCAGTGGTGGACTAACAGACACGCACAGAGACCCACAGGCACGCACAAAGACCCACAGACACGCACAGAGACCCACAAACACACACAGAGACCCATAGACACGCACAGAGACCCACAGACACGCACAGAGACCCACAGACACGCACAGAGACCCACAGACACGCAAAGAGACCCACAGACACACACAGAGACCCATAGACAAGCACAGAGACCCACAGACACTCACAGAGACCCACAGACACACACAGAGACCCACAAACACGCACAGAGACCCACAGACACGCACAGAGACCCACAGACAACACACAGAGACCCACAGACACGCACAGAGACCCACAAACACACACAGAGACCCACAGACACGCACAGAGACCCACAGACACGCACAGAGACCCACAGACCCACACAGAGACCCACAGACTCACACAGAGACCCACAGACACGCTCGGAAGCCCACAGACAAGCACAGAGACCCACAGACACGCACAGAGATCCACATGCACGCACAGAGACCCACAAACACGCACAGAGACCCACATACGCGCACAGAGACCCACAAACACGCACAGAGACCCACAGACGCGCTCAGAGACCCACAGACACACACAAAGACCCACAGACACGCACAGAGACCGACAGACACGCACAGAGACCCACACATGGAGCAAAGCTCCTCCCTGTCCTCATCAGATCTAGTGGGGGTGGGGGAATCATTTATGAGTTCCCCCCCAGTAATTTCTTCCCAAGTCCAGCCCTGATTGCTACACACTTGGTGGTTGAGGCGTCAGCTGTTGAATGATCGAGGCGGAGAGACCGACCTCAATTACAATTTCTGTTGCAGTGTGCGAGCTCTGTCCCTTCGATTAGTGTCACTGCAGGGACGGCCCTGGCAGCAGCCGATGATGAACTACAACACCATCGCTTGAGTTGTAACGCAGTGCAGGGTGACCCATTTACAGATGCCCCACTGAAACAACGGTAGTGTTTTCGAGAGAACGACATTTGAAGTCGAATTGACCGCACGCGCCTTCCACGAATTCTCAATTCGCTTCGTTGAATTATTTTTAATACTCCTCCTCGGTAACACACGGGAACCGTCGCTTTCGCAATATCCAATCAGCCGTTGGGAACAGAGTAAGGGTAGGGCCAAGAGGAACCAGCGGGGTATTTACAAACGGACCGCCCTGTAATATTGATGGCGTTGCGCTGTTTTGGTATCGTTCATGCGAGCTGACGTTTTGCCTTTTAGGTTGTGGCAGCGAAAATCGTTGAAGGGGTCATGAATTATCTGAAAAATAGTTCGAGCACTTCAAGAGAAGACCTGTTGAAGATTTCTCCTGGTCAGTAAAATTTCAATGCAATTTGCTTTTTTACGACAATTCATTTTGTAATCTCCTTCTAGGTCAGGGAGTCGGAAAGCCTTTTTTATTATTCGGTAAATAAATAAGTAAATAACTTGATATTTTAAGAGCCGCAGTGCAGTGTGGTGGTGAATACGAGACAGTGGGTCCTTAACAAATCACGTCACGAAGCAGCTGTCCTCAATGAGCCACACGCGGCTCCGGAGCTGCAGGTTGCCGAGCCCTGCCCTTGGTAAACTGGATTCCCGTGGTGAACTGGACTTCCACGGTGAACTGGATTTCCATGGTGAACTGGATTCCCATGGTAAACTGTATTTCCATGGTGAACTGGATTTCCACGGTAAACTGTATTTCCATGGTAAACTGGATTCCCATGGTAAACTGGATTTCCATGGTAAACTGGATTTCCATGGTAAACTGTATTTCCATTGTGAACTGGATTCCCATGGTAAACTGGATTCCCATGGTAAACTGTATTTCCATGGTGAACTGGATTCCCATGGTAAACTGGATTCCCATGGTAAACTGTATTTCCATGGTGAACTGGATTCCCATGGTAAACTGGATTTCCATAGTGAACTGGATTCCCATGGTGAACTGGATTTTCATGGTGAACTGGATTCCCATGGTGAACTGGATTTCCATGGTGAACTGGACTTCCACTGTGAACTGGGGTCGGCAACCAAAATAACAAGAAGAACTATTTTTTAGAATTTCAAGATCAGCACTGCAGTCTTTAAAGAGCCACACGCGGCTCTGGAGCCACAGGTTTGCTGACCCCTGTCCTATGTAAATCAACAGATATAATCTAATACAGTGCCAATGCAATGTTATACAAGTATCCCTGTGTTGCTCCATCCTCCAATGGATACAAAAGGGCTCTAAATTATTCAGCGTTGTCCTAAATTATTATTTGCTCGGGTGGAGTGGTGGGAGCAGCGGCGGTTTCGCACACTCCACTGAACCCAGTGGCCCGAGTTCAACTAACGGCCGTGCGCTCACAGAACCTGCAGTGAAAATCACAGTGAAGTATGGTTAAACAGCCCCCATGTCTGACGCAGCATGCATGGGGAGGCCTTCATCCGGCAGTGGATTGGCGAAGAGCCGGTTGATTGTTATTTTATCATTTGTTAGGCCTCGTCGCTAAGATGGATGGCACCAGAAATGGACCATGAGATTTGTACGTATGTGTGTAGAACTTCTTTTGCACCATACGCAGCCAAACACGCTAATCGGAGGTGCAGTGTTGAGTATATGGCAGTGTTGAGTCCATGGGTAGTGTTAGTCTATGGGACAGCATGTATGTGTGAACTTCTTTTGCACCATACGTAGCCAACCATGCTAATCGGAGTTGGCTATGACACGGGGAGTCATGGATCCGGCAGTGGATAGACAATGGCTGCTGCTGATGCTGTTGATGATGACAATGCGGAGTCCTCACCTTATATCTGTCTGGACAATTGACATTTCACAACAATGAATGGGCCTTAGCTGTGTAAATTTCCCCTCGAAACACTATGCATAGTATATATTATGACAAGAGAATGCGTTGTCACATGGCAGCGGTTAATTTGACATAACAAGTGGGGACAAAGCAAACAAGCCAAAATGATAACAATAACCACAGTGAAAGAAACATTGCCAGGTGGCGGCCTGGAGGCAGCAGCAGCAGCAGCAGCAGCATCCGCGAGGGGTTGGTGGGTCACCGTACACAGACGTTATTGTGAAACTCAACCTCCCCGTGGGTGTCGAGGAGGTGCCATGCCCTCCTGGCCCGCCAGGCGAAGGCGTTACAGCGAAGTGCAGACTAATACATATACAGGGTGCTTTAAAAAATGTTAACACTTATATGGGACTATCGTATTTAATGGAAAAAGAACAGATAATACACTGTAACATGATAACAAATACAATGTTAATAGCTTAAAAAAGTAAAAGAGTTTCCACTTGTTCGCCATCATTGTCAACACATGCCTGGAATCTGCTCCAGGTGGTCTCCAGAGCGCGGATGCACATTTCTCGTGGTATTGTTGCAAACTCTCAGAAGGTTTAACATTTTTTGAAGCACCCTGTATCCTGTCCCTTCTGTATGGGATAAGAGTGTTGTCGTCGTCTCCCCCCCCCCCCCCTTGCGCGCGTGGGGTTTTCTCCAAGTGCCCCGGTTTCCTCCAATGTGTATAAATGCTTCATTGGTTGACTGAAGGCATCTTAATATACATAGGACCACAGAGCTTGGAGAATTGTTTGGAGCACCGGTTCACCACCTGGCTGCTGACTTTCAGCTAGGTCTGCGGTTCCTTGGCGATCGTGAGATGATACGTATTATGTTTTAGTACCACTGGAAAAGATGATGGGCTTGAATCGTCAACCCATGATCCCTCAGCCAGGGGATTTGAACTCCCAACCTTCCTCTGCATATTGCATTGCTGATGACTCTTCTACTCGAGCCGCCCGGCCTGAATTATAAATGATCTTCCGGAGGTGACTCTCAAGCAAGTATGACATGGTTCTCATCCTTCCCCCCTCCCGCACCTCCGATCAGCACGGTTGGCTTCGTATGGTGCGAAAAGAAGTTCAACATACATATGTAGTGACATCGCTAAATGTCACCATACTGTGGGTGCGGTACCGGCTCTAGAGGGGCACGGTGTGCGATGTAACGACATCGCTGGATACCACCATGTCGTGGGTGTAGTACCGGCCCTAGAGGGGCACGGTGTGCGCTGGGTAATAGCACTGGATGGCACCATGCTGTAAGTGCAGTGCTGGCTGTACAGGACAGGGTGTGTGGGTGCCGAACGAAGAGTAAGGTTTGTGTGAGGCCGTGACCAATTAAGTTGACAGCTGGGGCCCCAAGAGGGGGCTAGGGAAGGTCCTGTGATTGGGACCCAGATCCTTCCCAAGAATTCTGGAAGGTGGATGTGGCCAAGGGCAGAGCCGGCCACGCCACAGAGAATATAAGCCGGGTCCCAAGAGGGACCAGGGTTGTTCATCCCGGAAAAGAAACCCTTCGTCTACGATCTCCGTTCAACGAGTCTTCCAGCACGTGGACCTGGGCAGATGTTATTGGTCCCAGGTCCGTAGTAACAGTTACGTAGTAACTAGTGGAGTTAGCCAGGTGGTCACCACCTCAGGTTTTTATTCTGTTAAGGGGAAGTTACCCGTGTGTTGGAACTAAATAACACGCGTTGCCTCCAAAGTTTATGGCTGCGACTCAGTTGGACCCACTACAACTGGTGTCAGAAGTGGCCAAACGTTTTTTTTTTCAGGAAGATAGGCCAAGTTAGGTTATGCTTACGCAACGCAGACTACATACCAGCGGGAAAGCTCCATGGCACAGCCCGTGCACGATGGAGACCCCACCAGTCTGAACGTTCACCGAGTTTGCCTATCGAGATTCCATCCCTCAGGCGACGTCTACCGTTTGTTAAAGAATGTTCAGCCACGGTAGGCAACTGGGTGGCCTTCAGGTGCTGTTTCCAGACAAACTGCAACTTGGCATAATGGTCGGAGGCGGAGGTGATTTGCACCATCCCACCATCGCAGAGGGCCACGCTTCATCAAGCCTTTGCCCAAATGGAGGCAATTTACGACCCGCCATCAAATGTTCGCCATAAGTTTGCTGCACGAAGGAGGGGGGAGGCCAAGACGCCCCTCGCCTTCTGCAGCGCACTATTGGCACTAGTGTAGCGCCTGAGATGGGCCCCACTTACCTGCAGTGGTCGACAGGGCCCATCAAGGGTGGTACCTTGTACCAGCAGGGGAGTTGCTGCATTGCCAGCCCAAAAGCAGGAGGGGCTGCGGGGTGTTCTGGGATCCCCCGCTGCCCCTCCCAACGGGAGGGGGCTGCGGGCTGTTCCAGGATCTCACGCAGCCCTGCCCCTCGGTGGGGGAGGTGTATATAAGCGAACCTCTCCAGAGGTTCGGGGTCCAGTCGAAGACAGAAGCCAGAAGACCAGCCAGCTTAGGACCCTGGACCCCTAGCCCCACTGTCCTTGTAAAAGCCGGAGGAGGGAGGAGGCCAAGATGCCCCTCGCCTTCTGCAACGCACTGTTGGCGCTAGCAAAGGCTGCCTTCCCAAAGATCGACCACGATGAAGTCGACTCGATGGTTCTCGAAAGATTGCTGATGCTGGCGAAGGACCTCAACATCATCCTGCCAGCCATGGAGGAAGATTATATATCTTCTCTCAAAGTCGCAAGGTGCATCCAGGCGCACCTGCTTTTGAAACGACATAAGGGTTTGGCGGCGTGTACCATACCTCTTGAGATGCGTGATACACCCGAAGACATGGAGCCCGTCCAAGCCTGCACTTCGGCCCAAGGCGGAGGCTGGTGGGGGGATGGCATGGTGCGATGGGATGAACAACATCGACGGCGGAAGACTTTTCCTCATCCTGGGAGCGGGCTCATCGTGTTCTCCAACTGGGCCTGCTGGGACACGTCTTGTCGTGTTGCCGCGTGCCATGATGACGCATCCCCGGACCACCGCCATCATCCGCCCGACCGTCCTCAACTCCACTATATCCCAAGGCAAGTCACGACATACCACACACTCGGCCCTTGAATCCACCTCACTCACCACATTCAGATGGTTTTCATTCCCGTCGTGTGATGGTTCAGATTTTGCTCGGGCTGGCTGGCCACTCCGACCGGGTCAGTGGTCGGAGTGGGCCCATAGAGTGGTTGTCACGGCCGCGGGTTCATCCGCTGTTATCGGAAAGATAGAGGGGGTTGATATTAGAATGCTCGTTGAACTGGTGCATCCGTGAGTATTATTTCCGAGTTGATTTTTAACATTCTAACCTCGTAAGTGTCGTTCCCTATGTCCTGTCAGGGTTCCATGCTTTGCCGCATCATAGGACAGATAACGGCAGATGTGTGTATTGGAGATATCAAATTGACGGGAACAGTTCTTGTGTCAATGTCCCTTGCTGTTCTTTGCTTGCTCGGGACTGACTTCCTGGGGAAGATGCCCCTAAAAATTTTAATAGACCAAGGTTGTCTCGAGTCGCCATCCGGCCGACGCATGGCCTTTTTGCCTTCTCCCGCTCGATTGCACATGGCCAATGCTACTGTATAAGCACTTGCGAGTAAGACCGTAAAGATTACTCTCGACATGCAAATGTTGCGGAAGCCGCTTGACCGGGTGGCGACTGTGGGAGGAAATCTCCTAGGACCCTCAAACAAAGCTATTCGTTGGTTGACGTTAGTGGGGGCCAAGACTCTGGTGTCCAATGACCAGGAACCGTTCATTCAGGTCCTCAATGCAGGGTTGGACACATCTGTCATACAGCAGGGCACTGTGCTAGCCCATGCATCACCCACGCTTCGTGAGGGGAACATCGTTGGCGGGGTGAGGGTTCGCATCAAATGCAGAGCCGCAACAGTTTCCCGATGTGGATGGATGCGCTTTGTTCTGAAAACTCTGAATTGTCCGAGACTAAGAGGAGGGAGTTGAGGGTGCTTTTACGTGAATTCTCCGACGTGTTTAGCATAGGCAAATTCGACATCGGCCACTCTACCTTTTTGAGTCACCACATCGATACGGGCGATGCCGCTCCCATCCAGCAGAACCCCTACCGGCTGAGCCTCACAGAAAAAGACAACGTACGGCTGGCGGTTGATGAGATGTTGGCTGCCGATATTATCTCACCGTCCAACAGCCCGTGGGGAGCCCCGATTGTTCTTTTTAAAAGGCAGGATGGTAGTTTGCTCTTCTGTGTTGACTTCTGTAAACTTAATAAGATCTCTGTAGCTGACGCGTACCCCCTTCCTCGAATGGACGATTCCCTGGATGCTCTGGCAGGAGCACATAATTTTTCGACTCCTATTGGGATTTTTGCAGTTGCCCCTAGATGAGTCTTCTAAGCCCAAGACAAGCCTTTCGTACACCACAAAGCTTATTTGAATTTAATCAGCTTCTGATGGGTCTTCACTCCGCTCCGGCTACGTTTCAGCGATTGATGGAACTGGTTCTGGCTGGCCTCCAGTGGAATTCGTGCCTGATATATCTTGACGATGTTATTGTTTTTAGCCGTACGTTTAAAGAATACCTGGAATGGTTACGTGCTGGCTTTATTAAAATACGTGCGGTGAACCACAAATTTAAACCACAGAAGTGTCACCTGCTCCAAAAATCAGTTTGGTACCTTGGCCATATAGCCAGTAAGTCAGGGATAGCAACTGACCCGGACAAAACTGCGTACATGCGTTCTTGGCCGACCCCGAAGTCAGTGGGGGAGGTGTAGAGTTTCATTGGTTTTGCATCCTATTATCGCCGTTTTGTCGCCAGGTTCGCCACTATCGCCAAACCTCTCCATGCCCTGACAGCAAAGGGTCAGAAGTTTCATTGGCGGGAGGAGGAGGAGGCCTCATTTGTTGCGCTCTGGAATGGCTTGGTGAACGCCCCTCCCCTCTGATACCCCGACTTTTCCTTGCAACACCAGAATTGGCGCTGTTCTGTCTCAAGTCGTGGAAGGCGTGGAGAGTGTTGTAGCATATGGCAGCAAAGTGCTGTCTCCAGCCAAACAACGGTATTGTGTCACACGCCGGGAACTTTTGGCTATAGTTTTTTTCGTGCAGCAGTATCGCCCCTATCTTTATGGCAGACATTTTGAGGTGCACTCTGACCATCCAGCCCTATAGTATGTGCTGCGTATTAAACAGCTGTCTAGCCATCTTTCACGTTGGTTGGAAGTCTGGCAGGACAATTCTTTTATTGTTTTCTAACGCAAAGGTACCCGACACAAGAACGCAGATGCCATGTGGTGATTGCCAACGAGCAACGGGCTCGGGGTGCTGTAAGATGGCTGCCGAGGTCTCGCCCACCTCCCCTTGCGGCATCGGTCGTGGTTGACACCTCTGAAGAAGCCGACGGTCCTGAGGCGCGTGACGCCGTTATTGGCTTGGACCATGCGGAGTGGGGACGCCTCCAGGATGAGGAAGATTCCCTGTTAAAATTACGACGCCATATCAAGGGGGCGGACGGGGGTGGGGATCGACGGGGAGTAGCCTCTGTCATCCTCAGAGGTGGGTTGCTTATGCGTTGGGATGGAGGGTTGCGCCGTTACAACATCGTCATGCCCACTGCCCTGCGGGGTAAAATAATTTGGGTGGTGCACGAGCGACTGTTACTCCTGGGTGTGCATAATATGCTGACCCTACCTAAGCTCGACTTCTTCTGGCCCAGTATGGCGGAAGATGTCGCTAATGTATTGAAGGGGTGTTTGCAGTGTGCTCGGCGGAAATCCCCATTTAAACCCTGTTGTCCACCGTTGCAATCCATTTGTGTCTTCTGCATAAATGAGCTGGT
This sequence comes from Lethenteron reissneri, assembly GCF_015708825.2. Lineage (NCBI taxonomy): Eukaryota > Metazoa > Chordata > Hyperoartia > Petromyzontiformes > Petromyzontidae > Lethenteron > Lethenteron reissneri. The sequence continues at coordinate 7,394,429 of NC_083837.1, forward strand.
CACTCTTGATGTCCTCAGTCCATTCCCTACAACCCGTTGTGGGAATAAGTATTTACTGGTGGGCGTCAAATATTTTTTACGATGGCCGATGGCCTGGCCGCTTCCCAACCAGTTGGCGGTGGCCATCACCGACGCATTCCTCGACAGCTATGTGATGGACAAGGGGGCTCCTGAGCATCTTCTGACCGATCAGGGTAAACATTTTCTTCTAAATTGCTGCGGGAGGTGTGTGATTTGTTGGGAACAAAGAACGTACGTACGTCACCCTATCATACCCAGACGGATGGGATGGTGGAGCGGTTGTAAGGGACTCTGACTTCCATGTTGAGCCATCAGGTCAGCGAGTTCCAGCTTGACTGAAACTTGCATGTTCTCAGGGTCTTGGCTGCCTATAGAATGGCCCCTCATGCGTCCACTCGACATTTTTTTATGTACGGGAGAAAACACGACCCCCCGATTGATGTCCAATTACGAACTAAGCCAAACAGGACTAAATATAACATTTTGGAGCCCATGCGCCTTACCCTTCGGAGGCTTTCGGAAGCATGCGAGGCTTCCAGAGAAAAATCAAATTCACAACAATTGGCAAATGAGCGGCTGAGGGGTCTCCATCTGTCCGGACATAATTGGGCTCCAGGTGATAGAGCCTGGCTGCACTGTCTTCAGGTACTGGTGGGTACATCACCAAAATTGTTTAAACCTTGGAGGGGGCCGGTTAATGTGATTCGAGCTGTTCGGCATCAGTGTGTTCAAATTTGCTGGGGTCGACAGAGTTGGTCTGTACATCCCTCTCACATAAAACATTTATGGCGCCACGTAAATTAATCTCATCTCCACTATACAGGGGCCAAGTGTCGGGTGTGTCGGGGAAGCTGAGGTGTGTACCCGCTGAGGTTGGCCCTCAGGGGAGTTATGTGATCCCGTCCTCAGGTTCCACGCATTTAACTTCCACCAAGCCGCCGCCTGCACCATTCCCGACAGCTTCGGGAGCGGAGGGCCCGCCTGCCCCTCCGACTGCTCTTCGTGAGGAGCCAGGCTCGTCGAGAAATTTTCAAATTCCCCCCGGGACCCCCAGGGAACTTACGCCCACCTAGCCTGGGTGCCAGGCTACAAGGACTCGTTCCAAGACTGTTCGGTTTTCGTGGCCCCCATACACACACACTCCCATGCCGTCAGTTGGTTGTCGCACTCGTCATGTCGTCTTGGTCATTAGCTGAACCTGGCCTTTATTGTACTTGCGGGTGTTGTTACACATTGAGGGTGGGTGATGCTGGTGTTAGAGTGGGTCCCGAGGTTTTGCGTGTTACCGCATGTCTTTTTTCTCTCTCTTTTTTCTCTCTCTCCCTTTCTATCTTCCATTGTGTTTTTGCCTATTGTTGGGTTCTGTACCTCTATTCTCTTCCCCCGTTCGTCATTCTATATATTGTAAATATTGTATATATGAGATGGGGTATTTATTTGTTAAGGCACGCTGGGGGGCTTTGCTTTGTGGAGGGGGAGTTGACAGCCAGGACGGCTGTGTTTTACGAAGGGTGGGGGGGCATGATGTAGTGACATCGCTGGATGTCACCACGCTGTGGGTGCAGTACCGGCCCTAGAGGGGCACGGTGTGCGATGTAACGACATCGCTGGATACCACCATGCCGTGAGTGTAATACCGGCCCTAGAGGGGCATGGTGTGTGCTGGATAATAGCACTGGATGGCACCTGGTTGTAAGTCCAGTGCCAGCTCTACACGAAAGAGTGTGTGGGTGCCAACTGAAGGGTAATGTTGCGTGAGGCCATGGCACTCTGGTCGACCCGGGAGGACACGTGACTGGTTAAGTTGACAGAGGGCCCCAAGAGGTGGCTAGGGGGGTCACATGATTTGGACCCAGATCCTTCCCGAGGATTCTGGAAGGTGGACGTGGCCAAGGGCGGAGCCGTCCACGCCACAGAGAATATAAGCCGGGTCCCGAGAGGGACCAGGGTTGTTCGTCCCGGGAAAGAAACCCTTCAACTACAATCTCCGTTCAACGAGTATTCCAGCACGTGGACCCGTGCAAATGTTGTTGGTCCCGGGTCCATAGTAACAGTTATGTAGTAACTATTGTAGTTAGCCGGGTATTCACCACCTCAGGTTGTTATTCTGTGTTGGAACCAGTGGCGGTTTCTTCAATAGGGCGATTGGGCGACGCACCACCAATGTCATTCAACCACAGTCACGCTAGCCGTCACTGCAGCCTCTGGATATAGTCCAATCAGCGTCATGCTACGTTCTGTGGAGTACCGCCTCTTTTGGGGCGATTTCACTCCGGCTGAGAATCGCCCCGAGTGGCCCCATAGACTTACATTGAAAGATGTTTTTTTTCGAACGGGGGCGCTCCAATGCATTCTCTATGGCTCCGGGAGGGCAAGCCCCAACGTGCTTACGTCATCATACGTGCTTACGTCATCATACGTAAGCACGTTTCATCCAACAATATAATTTATCGCTACCGAGTGGAATCTTTAATAAAATAAACTTGAGTGGTTTGTTTTAATAGTGAGTATATAAACAAACAAGATGTATTGTAAGAGTCACTTTATTTTTCATTAATATTAAAGAAGTGAAGTTGCCTTTACATGCTTAAGCTGTTAATTTATTCATTGCATGGGTGGACCTTAATCATCCAGACATTTGCCCCCCCTGAGAGATTTTGCAGGAGCCGCCACTGGTTGGAACTAAATAAAAAGCGTTGCCTCCAAAGGCTACGTCTGCCACTCAGTTAAACCCACTACACATACATACTTCCCATAGACTAACACTTCCCATAGACTAACACTACCCATAGACCCAACACTGCCCATAGACTGATACTACCCAGACTCAACAATGCCCACAGGCCCAACACTGCACCTCCGATTAGCACAGTTGCCTCTGTACGGTGCGAAATAAATTCAACATAAATGCGTACACCGTCTAGAAGAGCATACAATTGCACAGTGCACACACATTTACATTTTCTTCGTGTTTTTTTATCCGATTGGCTTTCATTTGTTTGGACTGTCATCAAATGTCTCACTTAGCAGCTCTCACGTTGTTTATTTTTACACGGTATACATCGCATGTATTAATAATTTATTATTATCATGGTGGGCCTTCTGTAGCCGATTACATTTCCACTGTCATGTTTCACCACCAGTCTGGTAAAATATGCTGCGAGCTCTTAGACAGCTATATATGTTGTGCTCATTAAGGGCTCTGTGGAAAGCTGTTGCTGGACAGTGCTTTGATGGGCCAGGGCATCAATTCGAACCAGCGACCTTGCAAGTCCAGTATGCTGACCGTGACACCACAGTGGCTGGCATTGTAATTGATTATTTTGTTGTTTTATATACTTTGGATAACTATTTCTCACACAGTGCCAAGGTCAGTGCGTTCATATTATTAATATTATTTTGCTGTAATAAATTTCCATGTGAAAAGTCACTTTGGTGAACTATCATGTGTGGCCAGGTCGCTTCTGAAAGAGAAGCTAATAGCTCAGTGGGTAAAATAAAAAAAGAATAGTTTAATTTCTATTTGTTTATTTTTTATGTGATTTGTTTACCTTTTCATATATTTTGCACCTCCTATCGTGTTTTTGTACTGTTTGTTGTTGTAACTTTCTGACCTACCCCGACTGGATATCTAAAAAAATCTGTATAGCTAATCGGATTCCTACTCCAGTCTAAATAAATATTCTGATTATGAGTGTCTTTCCTTAGGGCAAGTTGCCCTTAGCCCTGGGTAATGTTGTCCACAAGGCACCTCGGCTTTCTTTGTTGTCATAACTTTTGTTGTTGTTTGTGATTTTTGTTTTGGTGGTGTTTATGTTTATTAATTTGTGTGTTTGTGTGTGTTGGGCTTGGCGCCGTATGTAGCCAACCCGGTATACGGGATTATGATCCTTCTATATAATATTGACGTACAGCGTCGTGGGATGCTTTTAGCATGAATGATGCTGATATCAATATAAATCTGTACAAATAAAGACCCTGATGTGTATTCTCAAAAACCTCAATAGTACTTCCCGGCAAGGCAAAAAGCTGAAATTCGGTATGTAAGAAGTTTTAGGACACAAACAGGGAAATAAAAAAAACATCCGAAACTTTTCATTTGTAGGCCTCTATATCTCGATTTTAAGTGCCGCATAAACATGTTTAGTGCGTGTCATTCAGAAACCGTTCAAAATATAAGGTTGAGTTTTTTTCGTTTCATAGAGCGTTAAACAGCAAGTAAAATTAAAGCGGGAACCATTGATCTAATGTTCATATCTTAAAACGGTCAAAGATAGGAGCTTTCCTTCTCAGAGTATTAAGTTGATATGTTGTTGTTCTTTATCGTAAAAACATAACGGAATCTTTAAATTTAGCGGTTTCCGATCGGTACGTCTTTCAATATAACAAGTTGAGTCAAATTGTCAACAATTTGTGTTTTTTTTGCGAAGAAAAATACAATTGTTTGAAGTAGTTTTTCGTGGTCTGATCGTCGATAAAAATTGCAAAACATATATCATATCACATCAGGTTAATTATATTTATTGAAAACATTTGCCTGGCGAAGACAGGCTTCAGGAACTAGTATAAAATGAACGTATAATGATTACCAGATCAGCCTAAACTTAGGAGTGGAATGCCACCTGTGGGCCGTGCTGTGCATTGTGCCGTGAGTGCATGAGGACGAGACCGTCGCACGCAGTTCAAATCCAAGGAAGACTCTCCCACGTAGTGTGTACGTTGACATTCTTTCGCACCGTACGTAACCAACCGTGCTAATCGGCGGTGCAGTATTGAGTCTATGGGTCGTGTTAGTCGATGGGCAGTATGTATGTACGTTGAACTTCTTTTGTGCCGTACAGAGCCAACCGTGCTAATGAGCGCCACAAGTAGGGTGCCACGGTGGCTAGGAGATGTTAACTCACTCGCCTTGTATGCAGGAGGCCGTGGGTTCGATCCTGAACCTGACGTCTGCTGTATGTTTGGAGTTTTCGTGTCTCTCTCTCCCCGTGGTGGTGTGGATTTTTCTCAGGGTTCTCCGGTTTTTCCCTTTACATTGAGAATCCAAATAACGCGCTTAGAGTATTTGGCAATGTCCAAGTGGTAAGCCACTTCGTTAAGCTGCTATTTGTGATAGCCAGGTCACTTCTGAAAATGAGAAACATGTAGCTCAGTGGGGTCTTATTTGGTAAAATAAAATGTAAATTGGAAACAAAAAAAATCATTTTTAGTTTTCGATAGACCCGACAGCCCCCGAAGATGACAGGAGTCGTTGGATGATTGGATCGCGGGTGAGAGCAGTTCTCGTCTTTATTAACTTAATTCCTGGTTTTCCACATTCATCTTCTGAGCGGCTTTTGCCCCTCCACCCCTCACCCCCATTCTCCCCATCCCCTCCCCCGACCCCCCCCCCCCAACCCCTGTCTCCGGCCTCAAGCCCTGGTCGGCGTCGTCGGGGGCCTCACGGGGACGTCGAGCGACCGCGTCTCCGCGGCCGCCGTCGCCGCCCTCGACGCCGACTACTCCCCCGACAGCCTCGACATGAACCCGCAGGAGGCCGATAGGTTCCGGCTCCAGCAGAGCGAAGCGTACCGCGAGCGGCTCGCCCAACAAACCCCGCAGGTGAGGGGATACTTGAACTTATCAGAGGGTACACGGACATGCATGCGGGGGGAGCTTGAATAGGGGCGCCACGGTGCCTAGGAGATGTTAACTCCCTCACCTGGGTATACAGGAGGTCATGGGTTCGATCCCGACGCTGACGATGCCTGCTGTATATTTGGAGTATGCGTGTCTCTCTCATCATCATCATCACGGTGGCTAGGAGATGATAACTACCTCGCATAGGTATACAGAAGGTCGTGAGTTCGATCCCGACCCTGACGATGCCTGCTGTATATTTGGAGTCTGCGTGTCTCTCTCTCATCATCATTACGGTGGCTAGGAGATGTTAACTACCTCGCCTGGGTATACAGGAGTTCATGGAGCCGATTCCGACCCTGACGCCTGCATACCAGGTGAGGTAGTTAACATCTCCTATCCACCGATATTAACTACCTCGCCTGGTATGCCGGAGGGCGTGGGTTGGATCCCGACCCTGACGCCTGCTGTATATTTGGAGTTTGTGTATGTCTCTCTCCCTGTGATCACGTGTATTTTTCTCCGGGTCCTCCGGTTTTTCCTTCCACATTGAGAATCAATGTGCGTTTAAGGGTATTTGTCTGCTATAAATTGCCACGCAATCATAAGCCACTTCATTGAGCTATCATTTGTGACAGCCGGGTCTCTTTCTGACAAAGAGCTACATAGCTCAGTGGGTCATACCTGGATCTAACCCGCGACCTCCTGCATACCAGGCGAGGGAGTTAACATCCCACCACCACGGCGTTCGATTCTAAGTCACAGCTAACGTCGGTGCAGTGCGGCCATTCCCTCCACATTTAGAATCAACGTGCGTTTGGAGCAATGGCGGAGCCAGGGTTTTCAGGTAGAAGGGGCAACCCCTCCAGCAATGAAAAATGATAGAGGAATTGTTAGTTGGTAAGGACTTATCCCTTGCTTTTTATTCGACGCGTGTGCGGCGATGGGGCAGCCATTGATCGAGGGTCGAATTCGAACCGCGTCGTGTGATCGGCATCGCGCTCGCTGAAGGTGAATTCCTTCAGGGAAGTCGTGTCCTGTAGACGCAGCTGCGCTCAATTATGAGAGTCACTTAACTGCGTTGCAGTTACTTATTGCCAATTATGGACTCAGGACTATTGTCCTATCATCTCTAAGAGTCTCTCACAAATAATAATATGCTACACAGTGGCAGTGGGGGTCGCAAAATGCCGATTTATTACTAATAAACCCCAATGATCCGATCGAAATGAGGGATTTCGATCCGATCATTGGGGGCGGGGGCACGTGCCGCCACATGATGTGCTATTTCCTTGAGCGCTATCATGTGCGATAGCCAGGTGGCTTCTGAAAAAATGCTACACAGCTCAGTGGACCTGACCTGGTGCAATGAAAATAGTTCAAAGGGGTTGTTTTAAATATATATAGTTTATGTATGAAAATAAATTAAAGCAATGTTATTTATTAAGCAGAGAGAAAACTTGGAAAAGACTTTGTATTGTACCTTCATTTGTTTGTGCAAGCCCACGGCTGCTGTGGCAAGCTGTTTGTGCGTGGCGGTCACCAATCCAAGCGCTCTCGGTGCTCCATCCAACTTGGGGTTCTGAGGTCGGGGGCCTCCCCGGCCTCACCGCCCCGCACAGAGGGGCCTCGAGGCCGGGGTCCGCTCACCCCCGTGACCTGCCCAGGCGTTGGGAGGATCCCCCCTAATCCTGCGGTGGATTGACTCAGCTTCGTAGCTCTGCCATTGACCGTGCCCCCTAAGCTACCCGGCCGTTTCTAATCGCACTGCAATTAAAGATTAACGCGTTATTCGACAATGCTGCTGCTGTAGCGTTGGCAGTGGCGCTCCCACATGCACAATTAACGACGAAAAAATAGTCGACACAGTCGTCAATAGGACTATGACCTCAGGAATTTTTTTTTTTATAATGGGCAACGTTTCAACAAATGGCCCTTCTGCATAGATGATTCATTTGATTTAAAGAAGGGCCACTTCCCGAATCGTCGGCTGTATATACTTTTCATTTTAATGCCACACACACACAATGATGTTATTGGCACGGAACGTGTTGAGTTAAGGGCACTTGGCTTCATCCCTCTTCCATCATCCCCGCAGACGATGCAGGTGGTTGACAGTTGCACGCAGGCAATCGATGACTTCACCGGCATGATGCTGGACGCCATGGTGTTTGGGGAAGAGCCGATCGTGGTCACGGCAAACAACCTCAGCGTCACAATCGGCCTGAACACCCTCGGCAGCGTGCAGGACAAACAGTGGGACAATGGCCTTACCAATCTGAACGCGTCCTTCACGAACGTTTCAGATGAGCTCCTACTTCAGACGGCCAACATACAGGTGCGTGTGTGTGTGCCAGCGTTATTGCATGTGGTGCGCTGTGTAAACATCGCCACTGTGGAGACAAAGGCGACCTTGGCGTGGTTGCTGGCCACCCACCCCCTCGCGTGCCACAGTTCCGGCCTTCATAGGTGCTACTGGTTAACAGCACTTGCCCCAACAGTCTGCTAAGGCTATACGGGGGATCTTTGTCATTGCAATATGGTTGTGTCATTTTGTTTAAACAAAATGTGCCATCGCTGCACTCTCTCTTGCCAATTGATGTGAATTGACTTAAAGAGACCCACGTGACAACAGCAATGATACGCGTGCTCTTGTGTTCACCTATAAGTGGTACGCGTGCACGTGCAGCCCGTGCTGCTGCTCCGCTGCTAGATGGGGGCTTCCCCGCACCACACAGATCATGGGGTAACTTGACCATACTTCACAAAACGCACCTTTGGCTGGTGTGCGGGTCGGTAGATCTGGGGACAGCAGGGACGCGGGAGCACGTAGATGTGCAGCGCAACAGTTGCTGTCGCTGCGCCGCTGACCGCCAGTGCCAAAAGCCACGCGTGACAACCTGATGTACGCGGGTGGTCACCCATCGGAGCACTGTCCGGGCTCAAACCTGCTTAGCCTCGAAGGGCCGATCGAGATATGGTGCCCCCCTGGGTGATTTGGCCATAAGGCACGGGTGGGGGACCCTTTCCGTATTCGGGGCTGAATGTGATTTTGAAAAGTATCTGACGGGGATATGAATGATCGCACGCACAAACGCAAAGTGTAACTTCTGTAGTCGTCTGCTTACACTCGAGCTTCCTACAAGCCCTGCGGGGGTGACTGCTCCGTAAGGTGAGGTATAGTTGCAATAACAACGACAACACCACCAGCACTCATTACACACAAAGCGCTTGCCAGAGATGAACCACAATACCTCGCTGATCTCGTAAAGGAGCATAAACCATGATCATGCGAACTCTGGTCATCCTCACATTGGCAGATTTTGGCTCAGCGATCGAATGAAGATGGCCAAGCAAAATCGTAACTTGCTGTGGTGCTTCCATTCTTCCCTGCCGTTTGGCTGTTATCTCCGACTCCCCGAGTTGCATTGCCCTGTTATGTCCCTCTGCATTAACGGACTGGGGTCCCACTAACATGGCCACCTCTGCTCCCTTAGCCTCGTTGTATCGATGGTTCTGGCTGTGTGATGGGATGTGTGTCTCACTGGCACGACCACCGTTGCGGTGGTTCTCTTGCATGGAAACGCTTGCCTCTAACAGCGCAGTTGGCAGCGCCGCAGCTTGTGTTACACATAGACATTACATTAACTTGCTAATCCCCCGAATCTCTCTGCCTAATCTCTCCCATAAACATAGTGCTAATCTCTCATCAACACTGCTGTTGTGGGTATATGCGGGGGCGATACTATTATGCGGCGACGGAAGCTCATTTTATGCTAATCTCTCTCCCTAATCTCCCCCATTAACACAACTGACGTGCTTGCGTGCGGGGATAGAATTCCTTTCCAGCTCAGACCCCGCCTGATCGCCCTTCGCCACATATATAACCTCTTGTTGTAACAGCTCTCTCGCTGTGTTTCTTCCTGGTTCAGCAGTTCCACTGCTGGATTATTTTTTCCGCCTGAGGATGACTGCTTGTGTTGCGATGGAAACGTCGTGATATATTTTTGTTCTTTTTTTTCTTTATCACTCCTTTTTGTGTTAAGTTTGTCGTCATTCCCCCTAAGATAGGGGATATGCCAGCCTAGTATACTTATGATAGAACATAGATGATATGCCCGTTCATATATCATATTGACTGTTTGATTGACAAAGATCTGCAAATTATCATGACTTATTTTTTTACACTTTGCATTTTAAAAAATGCCAGCAAAAGTTGCACTCTTTTCTCCGCATGGTCTCTCACAGGTTCTTTCGTTTGACAAAAACCCATACGTGTGGGACGCAAGTTCCAGAATCAACTCTCCCGTGGTGCAGCTGGGCGTGAGCGCGGAGCATAATGGCTCGGGCGCGAGCGTTGTGGTGAGCCTACGAAACCGGGACTCCGTGCAGCCCCTCGCGATGGCCGTGCCCAACTGCACCGTCGCCACCGACTGCCTCGCCATCAGCAAGTTCCACATCGAGACGACCGCCTCGGCGATCTTCATGAAGTTCACGCCGCCGCCAGCGACGACAACGACGACGGGCGAGCTCGAATTGGAGGTCTTCCTCAAGTTCAACGGCACGCCGTCCGCGCGGCCTCCTGACTACGACTTCCGATTCTCCCTCCCCCAAGACGGGCAGTACTCCGTCTTCGTGCCGAGCGGCAGCGTCAAGGTCGGCGTTTACTTCCTGGGCCTCAGGGAAACCGGTACGCCTCCGCTCAGAACCGGGAGCCGGACAGATCGCTTGGAATCGACAAGCGTGGGGGAACTCGAACCTGGCCGGCGCATGGGGTGGTTGACAACGCGGCCACGATGCGGGAAGTGTAGAGAAGGGGGCGCAGCAAAACCAGCGGTTGTTCGGGGTAACCTTGCCCAACGCGGCTTTGTTGAACACGTGTTCCGGCTGTACTACACGGTTTAGCTCATGAGGTTTGTTTTCTGGAACACAGGGTGGTATTCTAGCTCTACACAGTTTACCTAATGAGGTCTTTTTTCGGGACACGAGGGGTGATGTTCCACCTCTATGCGATTTGACGCTGCTAAGATTATCACCTCGGCGTCGACAAGTGCCATAAGAGAGCTGCATCCGTTGAAAGATGTGTGAATTAATGGGCTGTGAGAACGGTTTATTTACCACGTACGGTATTTTTATGTGTGTCTGCTTTTTTGCATGATGATGTAACAACACTCAACACGCACATCAGGTACTGTGCCTCTATTCTCCCCCACGTCCATACATATGTTGAACTTCTCTCAGACTGTACGTAGCCAACCGTGCTAGTCGGAGGTGTGTATGTTGTCCAGCGCAGATCTCGGTTACAATCCTGGTTTCAGATCATGCGATGCAAACGGCGAGTATCGAGCACACGCTCTACATCTTACGGGAATTTGCAAACACGGCCTCGCCTTATACGGTGGTAAATCTTGACCCCTGGGTCTTGGCGATCAACAGCTGGGGAGGTGGACGCAGCTCTGTGGCAATTTTCCAGACGCTGAAATCGCAGAGTCACCACAGATTTTTCCAGCCGGCACTCAACTTCTAAACGTTCCCCCCCAATGCTTCACACAATGCTCGTCCTTATTGCCGCAGGTAACTCGACCGATGCAAGCAATCGGAGAGCAAAGAGGGCGCTCGACAACAACGTCACGGCGTCCATGGCAATGTCGCTCCACAGGCTGACCTGCAAGATGTGGGACCCCGAACGTAACGTCTGGGTGACCGGTGTGGCTCAGGTGAGTGATGCATCCCCACTCCACCGATGGGGAAATTATTTTAAGTTACTAAGGGTCGAATTTGACTTTATTGGACTTCCGGTTCCACAGCGTGTAAAGTGTAAGCTCTGTCTGACTGTACACGAGTGCACCGCCGTTATTTGTCGGGAGTTGTGCGCGCCCGTAGCCAATGATCGGGAAAACGAAAACATCTCGGGTCTGTTGCTGCTCGTGGTGATCTCATCGTCGTCGTCGTTTTGACACAAATCCCCGGCCTAGAGACGCATAGCGACAGCGCTTTCCAAAGGTTCCTGGGCCACTGTCTCATGGAATAATTCTCAACCCGACAAACTCAAGGACAAAAACATTGAGTTCAACCACTTCGAGGGAAAATTTTAATTTAATTTAATGAACACGGTGTGATGGGTCAGCAATGCATTTCTTAAATGACTATTTACATTACATTACAAAGACAAAGCCTAAAACAGACTGTTGGGGCAAGTGCTGTTAGCGAGCACCTATGGACGCCAGCACAGGACATGAGGGCGTTTGTAGCCAACACCACGCCCGGCCGCCTTTGTCTCCCTCGTGGCAATATTTACCAGGACCGGTTCAGATAATCGTCACTCGTGTTGGCCATAAGAGGGAATCGAACCCGGGTCACCAGGTTCGTAGCGCAGCCTGATAATCGCTACACTTCCGCTCCCCACATTACATTATACACACACAGTGCTGCATTACGATTCACAGTGGATGCAGCTCAGAAGACGCGTCACTGTGACATCTATGCCATGGCTGGACAAATGTGGTTGGATATAAGAGAACAATTTCACTGCAGGGTAATTTTCATTTACAAGGCTGTTGTCCGTAGATCTGCCCTTTATTTGTCCGACCTGTTTTTACCATCAGAGAATCCTACACCATCTGCGGCGATGCATGTCTGATTGCCAATTAACAGTTCCCAGATTTCGTGCGAAATTCGAATCAAAAGCATTTTATATCGCTGCTGTCCCAAATCGTTTGGCATTTCCACTCCATCATCTCTGTCCCCATTTCAACTGTTTCGGTTAAAATCACGAAAGTTTAAGTGTGAATGTAATTTTACAACATAATTGGTATTATTAAGTTTTTTTAATCTATAATCGAGGGATACTTTGATGTTTTCTGGACGAGTCACCCTCGTTAAAGAGCTCTTCTTCGCTCTACGGACTTTACTCAGTAGGAAAGACACTCCTTCCGATTCTCATTCTGTCACTGCAAAAGGCCCTGGGCAGTGACAGAGGTGACTAAAATAATATTACCAGCCGATTACTCAATTGGGGAAGATGCGTGGAATAGCCCCTCATCTCCTGTAAAACTCAACAGGCTACCCCCCCCCCCCTCCCCGAGTCTTGAGACTTTCCTGGGTAAATAAATATCATCATCATGAAATTGTTACGTTCAGTCTCAGACTACTCTTGACGCAACCTGTACACCCTACGGGTTCACTGGGAATTGCATTTGACACGACATATTTTTGTTTACATATTATCGCAACAGTAACCCTATATCCGTTTCACGTTTCTGTAAGTTAGTAGTAATTGTACTGTTATGAACTTAAAACATTTTAACCTGCCCGAGCCTAATTATGCTACAGGGGAATCATTATGTAACTTCGATTCATGCTTGTGCAATATTTTTCATTGCTTGCGAGGTGACGCAGTTGTTTTTTGCTCCAATTTCGATTTGCTTCATCAATTGCGCACTTTCCATTGGCACGGTTGGCTACATATGGTGAAAGAATTTCAACATACATACATATGTAGTGAGTTCAACGGAGTCGCAGACGTACTTTCTGGAGGCAACACATTTATTAATACCAACACAAAGGGGTAACTGCCCCTGAAACCAGATAACAACCTATGGCGGTGGACCGCTAGGCTAACTATACTAATTACAGCGTAACTAACTAGCTATGATGGACCGGACCACAGCTTGGTTCCCCGTCCACGTGTTGGTGACTCTGTAGGACATAGAACGTTGAACGTAGATTTTTCAGGATGAACAGCAGCAGCCGGTCCCTCTCTGGGACCCGGCTTATATCCTCTGTGGTGTGGCTGGCTCCGCCCTTAGCCACGACCATCTTTTAGAATACTCGAGCAGGATCTCGACCCTGACACGTGACCACCCCTAGCCCCCACCTGGGGCCCCTGTGTAGACTTTACCGGTCACGTGTCCTCTAGGGTCAACCAGAGTGCCATGGCCCTTAGTAACCCCATTGCCATGGCCGGCACTCTCACACCCTATCCTGTAGGGGTCGGCACTGCATGCAGAGCGTGGTGCCATCCAGCACTGTCAGTCAGCGCTCACCTAGCCCCTCTAGGGCCGGTACTGCACCCACATATACGCGGTGTCCGCGATGTCGTTACATCGCACGCCGTGCCTCTCTAGGGCCGGCATTACACAGTGACATCCGCGAAGTCACGACACATACATTTGGAAGCCACTAGAGCTATGCACCTCAAATTCTATGTTGAAAACTAATTTCTTGGGATCTGATTTTTCTTTTTAGTTTGTTGTCCTTCCTGAACACCTCCGATTAGCACGGCTGGCTACGTACAGTGTGAAAGAAGTTCAATGTACATACATACGTACATGTCATCTTGTTTTGCTTTTGTAATTTTGTTGACCCAGGTGTCACCTTTTGCAAACCAGACTTCTCCTGCTCTTTTGAGATGTCACCCTGGTTAAACTAATTATCAGATTCGAAATATAAATCGATTTATTTATTTATTCATGCTGGAGGAATCCGATGAGCAAAAAATCTCGTTTTCGCAGATGTCCAGTCTGGGGGCGGGTCAGAATGTTGCAATAACAACAATAACAATAGCAACAAAACGATACAAATACGTGATTAAGGAGTGCGTGCAAAAAAGTGCAGGAAGGGCAAACCTGACTCAACCTCGATCGTGCAAAGGTGCACCCAGATTCGTCGGCGGAGGAGACCATCTGCGTGGCCACGTTGACCTTGGGGGCCCTCGCCAAGGCCACCTTCGCCGCTGAGTTCTTCGTGCCTCCGAACACCATCGACTTCGCCACGGTGTTCGCCAAGTTCGACCTGAGGAGCAACGCGGCCGTCTTCTCCACGGTCATCGCCATCCTGCTGCTCTACCTCCTGCTGCTGCTCTACGCCCGCAGGGCCGACCGCCGCGACAAAGACAATGTACGCAGGCACTGGGGAAGAAACAACGATTTATTGATCGATAGATTGATCGATAGGATGCCCCCGGTTCAGATAGCGCATGCCACCGACTTTAGCCGTGGCTTGGAATCGAACGCCGTGGTGGCAGGATGTTAACTCCCTCGCCTGGTATGCAGGAGGTCGCGGGTTTGATCCAGGTACGACCCACTGAGCTATGTAGCTTTTTGTCAGAAAGTGACCCGTCCACCACAAATGATAGCTCAACGAAGTGGCTTATGATCGCGTGGCAATTTATAGCAGCCAAATACCCTTAAATGGACGTTGATTCTAAATGCGGAGGAAAAAACTAGAGGACCTGGAGAAAAATCCAGGTGACCACAGGGAGAGATAGAGAGGCACAGAAACTCCAAATATACAACAAACATCAGGGTCGGGATCAAACCTACAGCCTCCTACATACCAGGTGAGGAAGTTCATATCTCACTACTGTGGTGCCCCTGTACATCGGTGGAGGGGCACTCTGTGGCGAAATTTTGGCACGAAAGTGGCAATGATGAAAAAAAACCGCCATTATTTTCCACCAACATCTCCCGCGTAAATTGGCACAAGCTGCCCAAATGGCGATACAGTCTGTAAATGTCGGGGCTTTTTCCATGTTGCGTCGCAGTGGACGATCAGGCCCCTGGTGGACAACGACGACTCGCACGCCTATGTGTACCTGCTGAGCATCGTCACGGGCATGCGGGCAGGAGCCGGCACCCAGTCCAGGGTCTACTTCTCCGTGCACTTCAGCCTGGGCGACACGGGGACCCGCATCCTGCACAATGGACACCTCAAGGTAAGAGTCCTCTCGCTTGATATTCAATATCCTGATTATTATTATTTGCCTTGTGTGTTCCGTATCTTGAACTTCTTTCACACCTTTTTTTTCTTGGTTCTTTCGGTAAAGTCACGTAGAAGGGAAGTAATAAAATAATAAAAATTAAACATAATAAAACAATTCTCACGACGTTTCGGCCACAACGCAAGCAGCCGTCCTCAGGTGAAAACCAGGTCCGTCGAGGCGACAGAGTCTGAATGAAACAGCACACGAGCTTGGAGCATATATATAAGCTGGGCGCATTGACAAAGGAATTTGCATATCAAAAGGAATTTAGCATATTTATGGGAAATGCAGGAATGTGATTAGTACTGCATATGCATGTGCATTATGCAGGATTAACAGCATCAAAGGGAGCTGCAGTTACTGCTGCTGCTGCAATTGCTGCTGCTGCAGTTGCTGCTGCTGCAGTTGCTGCTGCTGCTGCAGTTTCTGCTGCTGCTGCAGTTGCTGCTGCTGCAGTTGCTGCTGCTGCTGCACTTGCTGCTGCTGCTGCAGTTGCTGCCTTATCCAACTGCAGCAGCAGCAGCAAGTGCAGCAGCAGCAGCAACTGCAGCAGCAGCAGCAACTGCAGCAGCAGCAGAAACTGCAGCAGCAGCAGCAACTGCAGCAGCAGCAACTGCAGCAGCAGCAATTGCAGCAGCAGCAGTAACTGCAGCTCCCTTTGATGCTGTTAATCCTGCATAATGCACATGCATATGCAGTACTAATCACATTCCTGCATTTCCCATAAATATGCTAAATTCCTTTTGATATGCAAATTCCTTTGTCAATGCGCCCAGCTTATATATATGCTCCAAGCTCGTGTGCTGTTTCATTCAGACTCTGTCGCCTCGACGGACCTGGTTTTCACCTGAGGACGGCTGCTTGCGTTGTGGCCGAAACGTCGTGAGAATTGTTTTATTATGTTTTATTTTTATTATTTTATTACTTCCCTTCTACGTGACTTTACCGAAAGAACCAAGAAGATGAATCCCTGCAGTCACGAAAGCTTTAAATCGAAATTCTTTCACACCGTACAAAGCCAACCTTGCTAATTGGAGTCGCAGGGAAGGACAACAAACGAAACACAAAAATAAAGTCGTTTTCAATCGAGATGATTTTAAAGTGCATAGCTCCAGTGGCTTCCTAATATCGGAAGGAAGAGCATTCCAGACGACCGCCGAACCGCATATGAAAGCACGCGATGCGGTGACCACCATCTTTGTGCAAAGGCCCACCACCTCAATCCGGCCCCCCTGCATATAGGGACATATGAGTAAGCGCGTGTGTGCATGCGGTCTCGTGCAGGGCTTCAGCCGCGGCAGCACGGTCACGTTCGAGATGACCGTGCCCTGCTACTGGGGCGAGCCCAGGAACATCACGATCTGGCATGACAACAGCGGACCCGGAGGGCAGGGCTCCTGGTTCCTACGGCACATCCTCCTGCACGACATCCACGCCAAACAAACGTACGTCGCCTCGGTCAGCGTGTGTCTGTGTGCGCGCTACTATCGGTCTAAAAGTAATCCGCCCTGAGCTAATGACTTCACGCTGCTTGGAAGCGGCTTTTGGCCAGCCATCGAACAAAGATGGTCACCGCATTGCGCGCTTTCAGGTGCGCTTCTGCGGCCGGAGGGAACGCTCTTCTTTACAATATTAGGAAGCCACTGGAGCCTAGCACTTTTAAATCATCCAGATTGAAAACTCATTGCTTTATAACTGCTTTTTTGCATTTAGTTTGTTGTCCTTCCCACGCACCTCCGATTGGTTGGCTACTTAACGGTGTGAAAGAGTTTCAACATACATACGTAGATACGTCTTTGTACAGAATGGAGTTTGCTTGTATTGAACCAATGCTACAAAAATTATTAAGTTTAAATGTTGGACACATTATCCGTTTGTTCATTTGGATCTTAGCCAAGCATCTCATGTGACATATTAGTTAACTAATCATTGAATCGATAAACAACGTGCCTAAATTTTGATGCAATTATTACAGTACCCTATTATATTGAAATACAATTAAGAAATTAATAAGGATGCTCTCATTGCATAATGGTCAGCGCACCGGATTTGCAATCCAGAGGTCACCAGATCGATCTCCTGGTGAAAGAACTACGTAGCTCTTTTTCAGAAGCAACCTGGCCATCACAAATTATAGCTCAACGAAGTGGCTTTTCATCACACAGACATTTATAGCAGCCAAATATTCTAAACGCGTGTTGATTCTACATATGGAAGGGAAAACCGGAAGACTTGGAGAAAAATCTACGCGACCACGGGGAGAGACATACAAACTCCAAATTTACAGGCATCAGAGTCGGGATAGAACCTACGACCTCCTGTATACCAGGCGAGGTAGTTAACATATCGCCACTGTGATGATGATGAGAGAGCGAGAGACACACAAACTCCAAATTTACAGTCGTCAGAGTCGAGATCGAACCCACGACCTCCTGTCTATCAGGCGAGGTAGTTAACATCTCCTAGCCACCACTTTGCCCCTCTCTAGCGCTCCCTCTAGTGGGGGCCCTTCCGCCAGCAGTGGCAAAGAGCGGTGGACACTTGCATGGACCGTGCCTTCACCCCCTCGCGCCTGTGTCTGATCCACCATCGAGCAACGAACGGCACTTGAGTTGCGCTGTGTCCAAAGGTTCGCATTCCCGTGCGACCGCTGGTTGGCGGCGGAGTTTGAGGACGGACAGCTGTGCAGGGAGCTGCCGGTGGCCGGCTTCCAGTTCATTCCCAGCACGGGGATGGTGTTCTCGTCGACGGTGCAGAGCAAGATCACCGACGACCACATGTGGTAGGCTACGGTAACACGGGCGGAAACGGTGCGGGTTCAACGTTCATGATGACTGCGTGTGAGGCTGGCTTACCCCACCCAACTGCACGAGCAACCTCGGCGTAACACACGGTTGGTTTAGTGTCTGCGGCTCTGGGCAAATCTGAGTGATTCCAGACCTCATTGAAGGGATTCCGGCCCTCCGATGTGAGGAAGCGACTGGGAGCTATGTACTTTTAAATCATTAAGATTTAAAAGTACTGCTTTATGTGTTTAGTCTTTTTCCTTCCCCCGGTACCTCCGATTAGCACGGTTAACTACGTATGGTGCAAAATAAGTCCAACATATATACAGGTGGAGCATTGTACAGTATAAGCCAATTCCCCCCCCCCCGCACCTCTTTAGAGTACAGGTATCTCCCTCGGTTTACGACATTTCCCATGAACGCAATTGATAAACTAAACAAACTTTTTATTTATCTAATTTACCAGGTAAGGCCCATTGAGCTATATAGGTTTTTTAAGTTTACAGGTCATGGGTTTTATCCCAACCCTGACACCTGTAGAGGCAGAGTCTGCATGTCTTTCCCCATGGTCGCGTGGATTTTTCTCCGGGTCCTTAGATTTTTTCCCTCCGCCTTTAGAATCAACTTCACTGGCTGCTGCTATAAATTTCCAGGCCAAGGTACCCCCCAAAAGGGGCTTCTCCAGGGTCATCTTGAGTGGATACCCTTTTGACAGAAGTGGCGTGATGAGGCAATTGCAGGGCTACACCTTTATCTTTAGTCTAATGTATGCACTGTTCGTTGAATTTCTTTCGTACCATACGTAGCCAACAAACTAAACACAGCAGCGCCACCAAATCATTTTAAGGTCGCACTCATTTCACATAAAGTGCTTGCCACAAATGAACAAATGAACCATAATGCCTTGCTCATCTCGTAAAGGGTCATAATGTATGTGTAGTGAGTTCAAGGAGACGTAGACGACGTAGTCGGAGGCACACTTATTTATTATAACTTTAGACTCGGCACAGGGCAACGTATACAACACTGAAGGGGTAACGGCCCCTTCACCCGTCTAACAGGGAGACACCACTAGCGCTAGCCCGGCTAGTCTGCTCCCAGGTCCTCCACTAGAGAGCTAGGGGAGGCTAGCTGATCCAGCTCTGGCCAAGCTAGGATCTCGGCACCCTTAGCCAACCAGACTGGCTCTTACAAGAGCATCGGCTCTGGGCTCTCAGGGCCGCGCCGCTGGCTTGCCCTGGTCGGTCCTTAGAAGGACAGCGAGCCAGGGTAGTCCCAGGGCCTATCCTGCTGGTCTTCACTCTTCACTGGTTTAAGTCTGTAATACTGGACCCCGAGCCCACCGGCTCCCCGCCTTATATAGCAACTCCCCCCTGAGGGGTGGGGCCGTGGGGGATCACAGCGCCGTCACAGCCCCCCAGGGCTAACCGTTGCGGACGTGGATGTAGGCACCCTTACACGTGTGGGCGCAACCACCCCTTGTGTGTTTGTTTGCCCCCCGTAACACCCTACAAATGTATACTGAACTTGTTTCACACCCGACGTAGCCAACAAACTAAACACAACAAGCATTTGGAAAGAAATGAGTTAGTCCCTCCACCAGTAGCATCAGACTTGCTTACAAATCATTACACCTCGTGGTGTTTGTTGTCGTTGTTGCTGTGTTTGCGCCCAGGGTCTCCGTCTTTATGCGCCCCACACGCAGCGCGTTCTCCCGCGTGCAGCGCATCTCCTGCTGCGTGTCGCTGCTCTTCCTCACCATGATCACCAACGCCATGTGGTTCGAGACGGGCCCCAGCACCGGCTCCGGCAACGTCCAGATTGGGCCCTTCACCCTCAGCCTCTCGGAGATGCTCATCGGCCTCATGAGCAACCTCATCGTTTTCCCCGTCAGCTTCATCATCGTCGCCGTCTTCCGACGGCAGACCTACAGCCCGGCCACACTCCGCTTCTTCGAGACCCACGGCAAGGGGGAGGGTGACCCCGGGCCGCGGAGAAAGCCGCCGCCGTGCCGCCGCATCACGGCGACCGCGTTCTACAAGTTCGTGGCCTGGTCCCTGGTCTTCCTCTCCGTGGTGGCCTCCGGCTTCTTCACCATCCTCTACAGCATGGAGTGGGGTCCAGACAAAGCCAACTTGTGGCTGCGCGTATTCATCATGTCGTTCTTTCAGTCCATCATCATCGTCCAACCCGTCAAGGTAAGATCGACGTTGGGTCGTTTTTGTTTTGACGTGAGAGAAGGGAATGGACCCACATGCGGCTCTCGCCTGCACCTGTCGACAATTAAGGGTGGCCCACAGTGCGACTGTGGTCACCAATTCGCGTCGCCCCCTCACCTCCGATTAGCGCAGTTGGCTACGTGCGGTGCGAAATAAGGTCAACAATTCATACATATGTGCATACAATCCAAAAAAACGCCAATCACGTGGTAACGGCACTGCTTGCTTCGATCATTCACCGACAGCATTCCAGTTATTCACCAGGCTGGTTCCAGAAGCTCTTGCCTATTAAATTATCTGTGTAAGTCAATGGATCTCTGTGTTAGTCTATGAATGTCATAAAGGAGATACAATTTTCGTGTGAAAATGGGTTTGACCGCCGGGTTAATTAAATCGGTGTGTCCAAACGTGTTGTGCCTTACAGTGTTTCTTAAGGGCATTTTTTGCCATATAAAAAGTGAGTTACCGTGTTGTGTGAATATGAACCAATATGTGGGCTATTTAATTCCGCATTCTCTCAACCCAGCAAAGTTGACCTTTGTTGCCCCTCTGATGAGAAATCTTGAATTAAATTAAATGAACTATAACTACGAATTATAATAATGATTTAGTTGGCTGGAAGTGGGAGGGAAAAAAAAAATCTGAAAAGTAAAGCGGACTGAAAAATGTCCTGGAATTGAGGTGACGATTCCGTTGGGACCGATTTAGAACTTGGCCTGCTGTGGAGACACCGACACGCGCTGGCAGCGTCGCGTAACCAGCTGTGTAAAA
Organism: Lethenteron reissneri; assembly: GCF_015708825.2. Classification (NCBI taxonomy): domain Eukaryota; kingdom Metazoa; phylum Chordata; class Hyperoartia; order Petromyzontiformes; family Petromyzontidae; genus Lethenteron; species Lethenteron reissneri. The sequence continues at coordinate 7,415,608 of NC_083837.1, forward strand.
CAACTGTTCTCTCTTCCCAAGGTTGTATGCATTGCATTTTTTGTGTCACTGCTGATGAAGAAAAAGAGAAAGCCGCTGCACATCGACGACACGTTGGAGTTGTTTAAAGACAAAGGTAAAATTATATAAATAACGGAACTGATAACTATTATCATTGTCTGAGGTGGCTGAGAAATCAGGGCACTGACCTGGCGCTGCTAAGATGCTGGGATGAACTAGGCCGGGTCCTCGAGTGTAGAGTTCACAGTCTCAGATCACCAATGTCTGCAGACACAGCAACAATAACAAAATAAGAATTTAATCACATTCGGTTCTGCACTTAATTGGGAAAAATTCCAGCTCGTGAGAATGTCTGAAATATTGGTTTGACAGTGGCAGGGCAGGTGGTAAGTGGCACCCACGACTGTGTGGAACCAGAGGTCACTTGAAGGGATCTCACAGGTAGCTCTGCGATATCTACTTCCTCCGCGGGGTCATTCTCTTATACCACAACAGTGATTTGCGTGAAGATTCAAATCGCTGCTTCATCTTACGACACGATGCCAATGATAATACGGGGACTCCCCTACTTATGAACGAGTTAGATTCCTGAGGTCTGTTCGTAAGTCGATTCGTTCGTATGTCCAACTTTACTCCTGTCGATTCCAAACATGTAAGGTTGAACTTACGACTCTCGGTCTGAATAGGCAACTGGACGTACGGATAGGTTTGTTCGTATCTCTGAAAATTCGTAAGTCGAATGTTCATAAGTAGAGGAGTCCCTGTAATAATACAAAACCTCTATTTTATAAACCGCCTTTCATATCGAGATATCTCAAAGCGCTTGATAGCGCAAGGTGGAAGAGCTTTTGGGGAGAAAATACTAGGGCAGGTTTTTTTTAAAGAAACCAAAATATATATTTTTTATTTTATCCGGTAATGCCCGCTGACCTAAAGAGCACTTCTCCAGAAGCGACCTGACCACAAATGATAGCTTAACAAAGTGGCTTATCACGTGGACATTTTTAACAACAGCCAAATGCTCTAAACCCATGATTTTAAATGTGGCGGGGAAAACCGGAGAACTTGGAGAAAATCCACGGGGAGAAAGAGATACATGAAAACTGCAAATATACACCAGGCGTCAGGGTCGGCATCGAACCCACGAATCTCCTGTATACCGGGCGAGGTAGTCAACACCTTGCCACCATGACGCCTAACATAATGGAAGGAAGAGCGTTCCAGACGGGCCGCAGAAGCGCCTCCGAAAGCGCACGATGCGGCGACCGTTTTCGTTCGACGGCCAGCCAAAAGCCGCTGCTGTTTACACCGTGGCTTATGCTCCGAGTTGTGGCTGGAGAATGGGGAAGCGGTCCCGCTGGGCATGTGACCGTACCGTCTCGTAACATCTCGCCACCAGCGACGCCCAACGCTTCGTCTCGCTCTCAGATACACTGACCGCTCGTACGGTTTTTGGCCCGACCTTGCGTACAAACCAGCGGACACGTTCGAGTGGCCCAAAGCAGACGACCACCGCAAAGCTCCGACGCAAGCGGCGGAGCTGCCGAGCGCCGACTACCTCCCCGGGCCCCCGCAGGGCGCCGCTTTGCTGGCGATGCGCCGGGCACGTGAGCGAGAGCGCGCGGCGTGGGTGCGGGCGAGGCAGCTCGTCCTCTTCCTGCTGCACGCGGCGCTGCTCGCGTTCATCGCGTACCGCGGCAGGGACCCCGACGCCTTTCTGGTCCAGAATTCTGTCCGCAACGCGTTCGTCCTCGACGGCTTCGACCGCGTGAGTGCTCCGGGGAGTCCGCTGTGTCTGCGCCGAGGGTTGTTTCCATCACTGGGGAATGGCAATGCTGTCACAGGTGACCAGGTCTCATCAGATGTCAGGAGCTAAGCGGCGGGGGGGGGGGGGTTGAGCCTGGATAGTGCTTGAATGGGTGACCACCGTGTACGTATGTACCTATGTGTGTTGAACGTCTTTCGCACCATACATAGCCAACCGTGCTCATCACAGGTCTGGAGGAAGGACACCAAACTAAACGCAAGAAGCAGTCGCAAATAAATTAGTTTTTAATCTTTATTTAAAAGTGCACAGCTCCAGTGGCTTCCTAATATCGTAAGGAAAAACTTTCCGTCCGAAACCACCGCGTGATGCGGCGACCGTCAGCGAAAGGCTGCCGCTGCTCCTGCGAGGATGATAGGCAGAGTTAGCGTGACGATGGTTTTTACTCCTTGATGAGATCAGCAGCGCGGTGGTATTACAGTTTGTTTACTATTTATTTTTTTCGGTAAAGTCACGTAGGTTAAAATAAAACCAATAAATTAAATCACGAAGTTTCGGAGGCAACACAAGCTTCCGTCTTCAGGTGGAACCGTCACAGCAAAATTACAGTAAACCAAAGTAGTAACGAAAACTTCAAATCTACCGTTTGTTTGTTTGTTTGTGGCCAAACACTTTGTGTGTGCTTGTGTGATGAAGCACGACCTCACGATGTGACGAGCGCGACCCTTTGTGACCCTGCATTCCCGAGAGCAGGTGGCGGACGTCGGCTCGTTTTGGGATTGGATGCAGAACGGCTTCCTCCCGAACTTCTACCCCAGGGCGTGGTACAACGGGGAGAGGATGAGCTGGAGAGAACGCTACTACCTCGGCGACTTCAGCACGATCCGTGTGGGACCTGGCAGGCTGCGCCAGATCAGATCCGTGCCGCGTGCGTGGAACTTCCTCCTGTCGGCGCCAACGGCAGTGGCGACTTTGTCACGGGGGGGGGGGGCGGATACCACCACGAGCGCCAAAACAAAACGATCGCTCGATACTCGCCTGGCTCGTTAGGAAGATTATAAACCACACACGCACACAGCCTGCCCCACCCCCACGTCCACTGACCCTAATGTATGTATTCGTATGTTGAACTTCTTTCTGCACCGTATGTGGTCGCCGCCTGTGCTAATCAGAGGTGCGGGGGGGGGGACAACGCAAACGAAAAACGAGCAGTGAGGAAGACTTTACATGTTAGGAACAGCGCACTGAATAATACAACAGATTATTTGGTGACGCTGCTGCCGCTGCTGCTGCATTGGCAGTGGTGCATAAGCACAACACAACACTCAAAATCTAAATATGTATTGATACTCGAGGAATCCAATGAGCTATAAAGCTCTTTTTTCGCAAACGTCCAGTCGGGGCTGGTCAGAACGTTATGACAACAAACAATGCAAAAACACAATAGGAGTGCAAAGCATGGAAGAGGTAAGGGACCGTCCATAAATGACGTCACGCGATTTTGGCTGATTTTGACCCCCCTCCCTCCCCCCCTCGTCACCCGGCGTCACAAAAAGTCAGACCCCCCTCAAATATAACGTCACAAAGCTCTGCCCCCCCCCTCCAAAACCAAATTTTAATTTTGAAAATAAAACATGCTTCAAATCACTTTAAACTATTGTCATTGTAGTGCATATTTAATGTGGCGCTGCACTCTGATGTTGTAGGAAAGCTGAAATTTAGCAGAAAATTCACTAGAAAATATTCAACGTCTACCTAAAACTGCAGATGTTCAGAATATTATATTGAAATGCTCTCATAATTATAAAGTCACAAATGTTCGACCCCCACCCCCCTAGATGTGTGACGTCGTTTATGGACGGCTCCTAAATACATAATTTTAAAACATATATTCGAATAAAACAACTATTTTCATCTTACCAGGTAAAGCCCACTGAGCTATTCGCTTTTTCATAAGCGACCCAGCCACAAATGATAGCTGAACGAAGTGACGTGTCATTATGGTGGACATTTTAAGCATAAAAATAACTTAAATAATCTAAAAGGCATGTTTCTAGATAACAACAATGTGGCCGTAACATTTAAATTAAATAATAGCTGACATGTTGTGCCACGGTCCTTACTTCCTTATCACATGTAACGAGAGAGGCCAGCCGGAGTGGATAATAAGAGTTGTCGGAGACTGCAAAATGCAATGGTGCCGAAAAGATTTTAGAATTTTAATCGAAATTTATTTTCCTAATACTTTTTGATTCACGACGGCTTTGCCTGTTACTTAATAGCTACTGTTGCATACCAATTTAACAACTGGGTCATCGGGTAAAGTAAAAAAAAGTGATTCTCATCACGTCCCACGGTGTAGTGCAGTCACCAACTCGTATTGTCCACTCTGTCTCTCTGACCTCTCTGTGTATCATTGCCCTACCCGCCACCTGTTATATATTTATTTAGCATTTTAAGCACACATCGTTATTGACAGAGTTACTAAGAGGTACTAAGAACTCCACAGGTATAATTATTATTACCATGCCCCCCTCTGTCCAGTAGTGGCGGGTTAGCACGTTACAACAACAAACAGGACGAATAGCACGACAGGGGTGCAAAGTACAGGAAAGGTAAACAAATCACTTTAAAAAATATATACAAATCAAACGTTTTATTTATCTTACCAGGTAAAGCTATTGGCTTCATCATACGCACCGCTTAGACCAATCACAGTGCTCCCTGTACCCACCACCACGTCACCGCCACGTCACCACACGTCACCATCACGTCACCGCCTTCCAAGCCCCTGCCAGCCCTGGGACTTGGTGCCCGCACTGGGAACTTAGTGCCAGCCTTCGACCCACCGTGGCACCAAACCCACAATGACACTATTTTGCAATAACGTTTCCAGAAAGCGGTGATATCATTTTTCGATTTAAAGCTTTCGTGACTGCAGGGATTTTATTACTACCCTTCTACGTGACTTTACCGAAAGAACCAAGAAGGTGATATCATTACACAATATTTAGAATTCTACGGCTTCAGTCGTGCTGAAACTTTACAGTGTGAAAGGATTACACACGTCTGGCAATAACACAGGACGTGTTAAGATGTTAAAACACCAAATCGATACCTTTTGCAAGGATTCGAGTCTGTATTAACCACACACAGTATTTGTGGTGCACATGCAAACAAACGTGCTTTGATAGTAAAGGGCATTGTCTTTGAAACTGATTGGCCTACACCAGAGACAGCTTTCTTTATGGCCTAGTCTCACCAGTGTCAGACCAAAGAACACCAACAGTACAAAGACAATGCCACGATGAAGAGCATTTATAGCTCAGGGTGAGCAGCTACATACCATGGGACACCTATCTGGCAGTATCAAAGTATTAAAAATAAGAATAGTTTTTAATTCACCCTTTCTGGCAATATAGCAGGTAAAAGGCATATATTTGGTGTTTGAACATCTTAACGCCTGTTTTATTGCCAGAAATGGTAAAACCTATTCTTATTTTTCATACTTTGATACTGCCAAAAAGGCCCCACGATATTGCCTAGCATCGCTGTCAGATGGATAGGAAGTTAACCCCGCGCGTGCACGCGTTTCGTTTTATTTTCAGAGAGCTTCAACGATGTAATGGGCTTACAGCACAAAGTGTCCGGCGGCGGAGATGAAGAAATGACCGGCAGCTTTCTGGAAGGGTGGCAGAGTGCGAATTCCACGAACACATCGGGCCAGCGGAATTGTTGGTCATACAGCACCGCCCAGGCTTTACAAGGGCTCACGACAGTCGGTAAGATTGAAAACTGTGCGATGGTGCAAAGCAATCGGGGGGGTGGGTGCTGACAGAGGTGATCAGGAGTTGCTTGGCTATGGTTGAAGGCCGACTGGTCGGCCTCACAGCCTTCAGGGGAGTGCAGCATTTGCTTCAATACAAGCGAGCCGGTTTCTCCACATCCAGTAGGGTCAGGCAGAAAAAAAACGATTCTGCATATACAGAAATATAAACACAAAATAAAAGTGTGAAATGTAATACGTAACGTATAGTAGGCATGAGGCTTCGTTGTTCAGAAAGTTAATACGATATTTTTTGTTCGCATTCTCCACAATGGTACAGTAATTTTTCCAACATTCCATGTTAACAATCTCCTGTAATTTTACCATTTGCCCCCCACGAACTTCCCTACATCCGCGGCCAGCTACTGTGGAATGTGCATGAAAATATTTGCGTTTGTGTTCGCATTATTGTTAAAGAGCGAGTAATCAACAATACTTTTCCATCTACTTCACATGTACTATTATTATCTTAAATATTGAATCAAATCGCTCACCCCCAATCACGACGATTCACTACTGTTTAAGCAACAACTGTTTTAATCCCTTCCCTTAAGTCTTCTCGCATCACGTCACTCAACTGTGCGCCCGTGTGGCATCCCAGGAGGTCATAATGGAGGGTTTTTTTTGGTGTTAGATCGCTTAAATATACGTGTCGTTAACCTGCCACCATCCGACACAGCCAATTAGTAAGGGTTGGTCACGTAAACTAAAACGTGCAAATTCGTTATGAGCTCAGCCACACCGGTTGGTTGTGTGTTGGAGAGTAAACCCAGAACGTTTACAATTCACAGGAGACCTCGCGCTCTATCCGGGAGGAGGGTTCGTCGCCGAACTGGGGTTGAACCTCGCGGATGGCACGGAGATCGTGGCCAACCTGAGCTCAGCTTCCTGGCTGGACCACAGCACGAGGGCCGTGCTGACCGAGTTCACCGGCTACAACATGAACACGGACCTCTTCTGCTCCGTCACCCTCCTCCTGGAGTTCTCGCAAGGAGGTAAGAAGAGGGCCCCTCTACGGGGTATTTTGCCTACTCTTCCAAGCTGGCTGAACGTCTTGGAAGAAGTTCAAGTACTCACACTCTACCCCACCGCACACACAAACTGCCAATCCACTAACTGTGGTGTATCCATTTATACTGTTGGGTTCATGGAGACCTAGATTTTAGTTTCATTCTACCAGGTAAGGCCAACTGAGCTACGTAGCTCTTATTCAGAAGCGACCTGGCCATATATGATAGCTGAACAAAGTGGCGTATCATGTGGAAATTTATATCAGCAGCAAAATACTCAAAGCTTATGTTGATTCTAGATGTGGAGGGAAAAACTGGAGAACCCATTGAAAAATCGAATTCCAAATATACAGAAAAGCATCAGGGTCAGGATCTAACCGACGGCCTCCTGTATACTTGGCAAAACAGTTAACATCTCGCCACTGCGGCACTCTTAAAGAAACTTGCACCATTGTTTCATTTGCCGTGCGGGGAAATCGAACCGGTGACCTCTGGATCGCAAGGCCAGTGGGTTGACCGTTAACACCACGGCAGTATCACCATTCTTCAGAACATTATTATTATAATGACAGCACAAGAATGTGTATTTACTTCACATATGTTATCCATAAGAGGTTTTTTGGTTAGTTTGCGTAAATATAAATGTGTCGTTAAACTCGCCACCACCCAACAACCAATTAGTAAGGTTTGTCACGTGACTAGTACAGCACACCGGTTGTGTTGGAGAATAAATCCACAACATTTACAATTCGAGTACAACGTTTCACTGGTAATTACAGCCAGCATCGTCAGGCGACAGCCATAGTTGTGGAGAAATCCTCTTGTTTCAGTCTTAAATAGAGGGGTACATGTGATGTTTTCACTTGTGAGCCAATCAGGTGCGCATATCAATTACAATTTATTTCTACGCGACCTAACCCAGTAACCTCTATTACGGGAAATATTGGTCGCAAAAGCCTACGTGTTAAATTGACGTATGTTGCTCACTGTTTTTCAGGTGGTGCGTATGGGCACGCATACATCCACGTGTTTAGGATAGAGAGCTTCGTGGGCAAATTGGAAACCCTGACTGGCGTAATTTACATCGTCTTTACCGTCGTGCTGGTGATCATTGCCGCCACGGAGGCCCTGCGCTTGTCCGAACTTGGCGTGGCGTACTTCAAAAGCTTCTGGAACATCGTGGAGCTGCTGAGCATCACGCTCGGTGCAGGCTCCGTGGTCACTTACTTCATCAAGATGAGCGTGGCCACGCGCACGCTTGAGAAGTTTAGAACGGATCCGCGTAAGTTCTTCACAAACTTCCACGGGCGGGTCTCTCTGGACCGGTACATTTAACGATCGTCATTGATTCCTTCGTCTAAAGTGGAGCTGGGGTTATATATCCCCCATTATTGTAAGTGCTGTAATCGATGAGTCTACAGATTGCCGGCACGATTACTCGATCTCAATGGACATCGGTCAGAGTGCAAAATCTCAATGGGCCCTTCCCTCTTCTTTTATAGACAGGTTTGTCAACTTTCAGGAGCTGGTCACGTGGGACCGGCAGCTCTCTGAACTGCTGGCGACCCTCGTGTTTGTCAGCACCGTCAAGGTGCTGGGCCACATGAAGTCCCTCAGGCAATTCGAGGTGCTCGTCGGCGCCTTCTCGGAGGCGCGGGACCACATCCAGGGCTTCGCAGTCATCGTGCTCGTCGTTTTCTGCAGCTTCGGCCAGCTCACCAGCCTGCTGTTCGCTGGCTCGCTGCGGAACTACCGCACGTTCACCACGTGCCTGGAGCAGCTGTTCTCCCTGCTCCTGGGTCAGCCGGGCTATGGCGAGCTGTACGCAGCCAACCGCGTCCTCGGGCCTCTGATTTACTTCGCCTTCACGTCTGTGAACACCTTCGTGATCGTCAACTTTTCGCTGGGCATACTCTCCGCGGGGTTCGTCAGCTTCCGAAGGGGCCTGCGGGAGCAACCGCACAGCCTGGGGTTGCACGAAGCGCTGTTGAGCAAGATCAGGGCAGCGCTTGCCGCTGTCCCCGCCTGGAAAGGATTTTTTAGGCCAAATAAATAATTAATGTCTGCCACAGACGAATTACATATGTATGCATGTTGAACTTCTTTCGCGCCATATGTAGCCAACCGTGTTAATTGAAGGTGCGGGGAAAGGACAATAAACTAAACACAAAAAAGCAGTTCTAAAGAATTACCTTAAAATGCATATATAAGATATTAAATATGTGACAATTATAATAACATATCTCCTTATATTATCACTATATCTCATTGCTTTATCTGTCATCGCTTTATCTCTCATCGTGTTTTCTCTCATCGCTTGCTCTCTCAACACTTGCACTCTCGTAACTTTGTCATCGCATTCTCTCTCTCGATCCCATCGTGTAGAGTTCCAGATGCGATTTGCGGATAGCCAAAATCGGAGATAACAAGTTCGTGAATAACGAGGGAATACTCTCTATACATATCAGGATATACCTTCGTTATGCCAAACTTATTGTGTCCCAAACTTGATTTGGAGCTTTCGTGACTGCAGGAATTACTCTTTGGTTCTTTCGGTAAAGTCACGTAGAAAGAAAATAAATTAAATAATAGCATACGACGTTTCGATTGCAACACAATCATCATCAGGTACAAATGAAAGAGAAAACAAACCTAGTAAACTTAGAAATATAATGCAATACAACACAGAGAGTCAGGCACAAATATAACGCTACTGCCACCTTTAGCCACGGACCGTTCATCCAGTTGCCGTATCCAAGTCTGTACCCAGACCCAGGTCACAAGCACAGCGGTGACACCTGTACCTGTCCATGGGAGCTCGCCCTCGTCTACCCACACTGACCAGTGCGGGGAAGTATGGTCATAAAACTCCATGACTGACACGGTGTGGGGGGGAGGCCTTACTCCAGCGGTGGATTGACAATGTTTATTAATTAATATTATCGTTCTATATATATTATCTGAATGTCACTTTTGGAAAAAGAATCGTTCCACGTGTGAATTTGTATCTGCGCGCTGTCGAAGTAATACAGTCCCACACGCCTGTTACCCAAATTATTTAGTTTATCATGAAATAACCTTATTACATTTTCATATTATATCTCAAAACAACTGCAGAAGATACACCAGTTTATTCTAGATGTTTGACAATATCATTTGATGTGGAAATAAGTCTGAAAAGGACCTTGGCAAACTTGTGTTTGCACCCTTCTTCAGTGTCGCTTCTTTGTTGCGTTGGCTTAAGGTTGATAAGCGGTAGACGACAACACTCCGATGTGGTTTTCAGGTCGTAAATCACGTCGTTTGGCACGATGTCCGACGTTTCGCCCCACGTGCTGGGAGCTTCTTTCAGGAACTGTATTGGACTGATATGATCCATTCCCGAAGAAGCTCCCAGCACGTGGGGCAAAACATTTGGACATCGTGCCGAACGACGAGCGGAACGGCCACAATAACACGTCGGAGAGCCGTACAGCACAAACGCAACCACGTACACAGCAGTATGTACGTTTAACTTATTCCGCACTGTACGTAGCCAACCGTGCTATTCAGAGCTGCGGGGAAAGGACAACAAACGAAACACAAAAGCAGTTCTATAGAAATTCGTTGTCAACATAGATTTAAAAGTGCATAGTTCCAGTGGCTTCCTAATATTGGAAGGAAGAGCGTTCCAGACGGCGGAAGAGAATCTCAAAGCTCGCGATGCGGTGACCACAGTTTTTGTTTTATGGCTGAGCCAAAAGCTTCTGCTGTTACTGCTACGAGGATGACCGGAGTTCACGTGATGGTGGTTTATGCTCTTTGATGAGATCACAGAAGGTATCCTGGTTCATTTGCGGCAAGCACTTTGTGTGTGTGTGTAGTGAGCGCCGCCGTTGAAGCGTGCCGCAATGAATCGTTTGGCAAACGGTTTCGAATTATTAAAACCAAATTCAGCGCGAGTCTCCCAGGCAGAAATTGGCAGCGGTAGACAATGACAGCTACACTGCGCCGATTATGTCCTGGTCGTGATTAAATGGTGACGCAGTTTCCTTGACGTCTATCTGCTGCCGTAAATTTAAAAAAAATCCGTGTTCTAAGGGTCTCGCTGAGCTGCTGGTTGACCTGCTGAGTCATCACCACAAACCTGTGCACAGGAGGGGCGCTGTCATCTGGACATGCAGAGCACGCTGGGTTTTCTTGGAAAGATTAGTTTTTTGCTGTTGAAAAAAAAATTGCCATTATATCGTGATTTTTTTAACCTCGTGTATCGTTTTAAAACATGCAACGAATAAATAATTAAACGTAACACCTGCGTTGTGATATATTCAAACGGGCATCTTGTGGTGAAATCACGCGGAATGTGAAACATCCCATCAGATTTGAGGAGCTAAGCAGGTTTTGAGCCTGGATCGTGCCTGAATGAGCGACCGCCACTACATGACAATACAGGTGGAATGGGCGTTGAGGATGTGAAGTTGAGTGGACTTGCCGATGACCGGTACCAGCGGTTTCACGATCGACCTTTATCTAGGATGCTCGTGAAATTATGCGACTGGGCAGTTAGAGGCAGTCGCACTCCAGTAACAACAACGGAGGGCATAGGAGCAACGCTCACAACAACGAGCGAAACGCAAGGCGAATAAAACGCAGCAAGTTGGCACCGTGGGAGACACAGGTGGTGCATCTTGCCAGTAATTTCAGTCAACCCATGCCATCTGCTGGGTCTGTCCCGTGACCTGTCAGAGGGCCTTCGACACTTCACGTGGCCTCAAAGGGCACCTGGCCTGGCACAGGCGCCATGGTGACGTCACCACCACTTAGTGGTGAATGGCGGCTGTTGCAATAGGCATTGTGGGCAGTAAAGGAAAGACAAAAAAACTCTTGGAATTTATACTCTCCCCCACCACCACCACTAACCTGCACTGACCAACGTGGTGAAATGTGGTCAAATAATCCTCCATTGCCTACACAGACAGTGTAAGGAGGCCCTCATCCAGCAGACGTGGTGCACCTCCGATTAGCACCGTTGGCTACGTACGATGTGAAAGAAGTCCAACAGTGCATACATATTGAAATATTAAATATAAATGAACGGAAGTTCATTTATATTTAATTAAGGGTGTAGGGAGCTCTGGGTAGAGGTAGTACCTTTGTTTTCTGGTAGCTGCACTCAATTTTTGAGTGGACGGAAACACTGGTCCTCATCCATCTCCTAAATCTCGGACGTCTGGCTCCTAGTGCCACACCCCGGTAAACCGCTTCAGCTGGCGGGCTAAACGACGTGAGGGGGTGATGTCAACACTGCATCACTGGGCGAATGAACTCCCACGACGGAGTCACCGGCCAGGGCGGAAGGGTCTCGTTAGGACCCAACGGCCAAGTGTTCGGGACTAAGGCGCGCCACTTCGTTACTGTGGACTGCGGCTGTGGCCTACCAGCTATGGTTTGAAATAGCAGGGAAGGTGGATCTCTTCAGCCTTGGAAGGCTGTCTACCTAGGAGAAGGAAACTCTGATGTAAAACCTACGGCCCGAGGACCTCGCTGTCACCGTCCCAGCTTGCTAGGCCATGGCAGACGAACCCCGGGTTTAAAGGGTGGGGTCAGTTCTGCGCACATTGCACTCCACTTGAAAGCTCCTTTGCGCAGGCAAGAAGGACATCTTCACGTCTACCCCCCCCCCCCCCCCGGTCTCACTAAGTCCTGTAGCGATGGGAAAGGGGCGAACTCGGCAGGTGTAAGATGACACTGGCAGCCGCAGTCTCAATCCTGCATGCAGGCGGCTCAGGCGCAAGTGGTCGTCTGATGATGACCTGGAAACGACATCATCACCCGGCAGCACCCTGAGCGACCAAGCAGCCTTTTCTAGGGACAGCACTGCTTGCTCCACACGGAGAGGGGCCTAGAAAAGGTGGCCTAAACAAAGCTCGTCTCCTCCTCCCTCAGTTGGCTTACCGCGGTCAACGGGCATCTTCATATGCGGTCGAATTACATCAAAGAATCGACGGCGCATCCCACTCGCCTTAAAAGGTGGGAAAGGACTCAAACTCGCATGCTGGAACATCAGAACCATGCTAGACTCAGCTGACAGCACTCGACCTGAGCGACGATCTGCTCTAATTGCACACGAACTCGCTCTGCTGGATGTTGACATCGCCGCCCTCAGCGAAATCCGCTTTTCAGAGGAAGGCAGTCTGAGGGAGCATGGCGCAGGTTACACTCACTACTGGTCAGGTAAACCAGCGACAGAGAGACGCCGTTCAGGTGTCGGCTTCATGATCAGGGACTCTATCGCTACCAAGCTTGCAAGCCTGCCAACTGGTCACTCTGACCGCATCATCTCAATGCGTCTACCACTTCGTGACCAACAACACGCAACGCTGCTCAGTGTGTACGCTCCAACTCTCCAGGCAGATCCCGCTGATAAAGACAAGTTTTACTCCGACCTACGCAACCTTCTGCAGGATATCGCAGCTGACGACAAGATTGTCATCCTTGGCGACTTCAACGCCAGAGTGGGCAGAGACTCGGAAACCTGGAAAGGCGTACTTGGAAGGCACGGCGTGGGCAGCTGCAACGACAATGGACGCTTGTTACTTGAACTCTGTGCAGAACAGCAGCTTTCCATTACCAACACCATCTTCCAGCAGAAAGACAGTCTGAAAACAACCTGGATGCACCCTCGGTCAAAACATTGGCATCTCATAGACTACATCCTTGTGCGCCAGCGTGACCTAAAAGATGTCTTTCACACCAGGGTAATGCCCAGCGCCGAGTGTCACACAGACCACCGTCTTGTCCGCTGCAAACTCAGCTTTCACTTTAAACCCAGACCAAGAAACGGTGGCGCCCCGAGGAAGAAGCTCAAAGTCTGCAGCCTTCAGTCTGCCGCGGTCAAAGCAGCTTTCCAGAAAAGCCTACGATCTAGGCTAGAGGAACCGAGCTGCCTAGGAGACTCGCCTCTGATTCCTGAAGTGCTGTGGGACCGCATCAAAACTGTTGTTCTGCAAACATCTGAAGATACCCTCGGATTCTCCACGAATAAAAACAGAGATTGGTTCGATGAGAACAACTTAGAAGTCCAGGAGCTGCTGTCAAAGAAGAGATCAGCACACCAGGCCCACCTGGCCCGACCATCCTGCCCGCACAAAAAAGCAGCCTTCCGCCTGGAATGCAGCACCATCCAGCGCAAGCTTCGAGAGATTCAGAACGAGTGGTGGACCAACCTCGCAGTAAAAACACAGGTTTGCGCTGATACTGGCGACTACAGGGGATTCTACGAAGCCCAAAAAGCGGTATATGGCCCCTCGTACCAAATCCTGAGCCCCCTGCGGAGTGCAGACGGGAAAAAACTGCTCACTGAAAAGGACTCAATCCTGAACCGCTGGTCTGAGCACTTCTACACGCTCTTCAATGCTAGCCGCTCAGTCCAAGAACCAGCGATTGACCGCATCCCACAACAACCAGTGAAAACCGAACTGGATGTGGCACCAACATTACAAGAGACTGAGGAAGCCATTAAACAGCTGAAGAGTGGTAAAGCTGCAGGAGTCGATGGCATCCCTCCTGAAGTATGGAAGAACGGAGGCCCAGCACTGCACACCAAACTCCATGAATTCTTCGTCTGCTGCTGGGAGCAGGGTAAACTCCCTCAAGATCTCAAAGATGCAGTCATCATCACCCTGTACAAGAACAAAGGGGAGAAGTCAGACTGTTCCAATTATCGTGGCATAACACTTCTGTCCGTCGCCGGCAAAATCCTCGCAAGAGTACTGCTGAATAGACTGGTACCCGCAATAGCTGAAGATCACCTCCCAGAGACCCAGTGTGGCTTTAGAGCCAACCGGGGAACCACAGACATGGTGTTTGTCCTGAGGCAGATTCAGGAAAAGTGCCGGGAGCAAAACAAAGCACTGTACGTCACCTTTGTGGACCTGACAAAAGCGTTTGACACCGTGAGCAGGCAGGGACTTTGGAAAATCCTGGACAAGCTAGGCTGCCCACCGAAGTTCCTCACCATGATCGTCCAGCTTCATTAAGATCAGCTTGGACAAGTCAGAAATAGCAACAATCTCTCGCAGCCCTTCCCTATTGCAAACGGCGTGAAACAGGGCTGTGTTCTTGCTCCCACGCTGTTCACCATTTTGTTCAGCATGATGCTCCAGCAGGTCACAGAGGACCTCGACGACGCTGATGGCGTATACATCCGTTTTCGTCTCGACGGGAGCGTGTTCAACCTGAGGCGTTTGCAGGCCCACACAAAGACCATGGAGCAACTGATCAGGGAGCTGCTTTTTGCTGACGATGCCGCCCTCCTTGCTCATACAGAGGCAGCTATGCAGCGAATTACGTCCTGTTTCGCGAAAACAGCTCAGATCTTCGGCCTTGAAGTCAGCCTGAGGAAGACTGAAGTTCTTCATCAGTCCGCACCCCATGAGGAGCACCATCCACCAAGCATCTTCATTGAACAAACAGAACTGAAAGCTGTCCACCAGTTCAGCTACTTGGGGTGCGTCATCTCGTCTGACGCCAAGATCGACAACGAAGTCGACAACAGGCTGGCCAAGGCAAACAGTGCATTTGGCAGACTATACAAACGTGTCTGGAACAACAGAAACCTTAAAAGAGCCACAAAGGTCAACGTCTACAAAGCTGTTGTGCTGACCACTCTCCTGTATGGCGCTGAGTCCTGGGTCACGTACCGTCGTCACCTGAGTCTCCTCGAGCGTTTCCATCAGCGCTGCCTCCGCACAATCTTCAATATTCACTGGAGTGACTTCGTCGCCAACACTGAAGTCCTCAAGTCAGCGAAGGTCATCAGCATCGAGGCCATGGTCCTCAAGACACAGCTTCGTTGGGCAGGGCACATCGCCAGGATGGAGAACCACCGCTTGCCTAAGATCGTGCTGTATGGGGAACTGTCCTCTGGCCATCGCGACATAGGGGCACCACGAAAGCGATACAAAGACTCCCTGAAGAAGTCCCTCACTGCTTGCTGCATCGATCACCGTCAGTGGGCAACACAAGCAGCTGATCGCAACTCCTGGCGGCACACAGTCCACCAGGCCACCTCCTTCTTCGAAGATACCCGCAGGGCCCGTATGGAGGACAAAAGGAGAAGGAGGAAGAACCATGATCCCTCAGCACCCATCCCAGATGAGACCTATACTTGCAGCTGTTGTGGCAGGACCTGCTTGTCCCGCATAGGCCTCTTCAGCCACCAGCGTGCCTGCAG
This sequence comes from Lethenteron reissneri, assembly GCF_015708825.2. Classification (NCBI taxonomy): domain Eukaryota; kingdom Metazoa; phylum Chordata; class Hyperoartia; order Petromyzontiformes; family Petromyzontidae; genus Lethenteron; species Lethenteron reissneri. Next base: position 7,431,423 of record NC_083837.1, read on the forward strand.
AAGACGTGGATGTCCTTCCTAGATCTTCGTTCGCGAAGCCAAGCCATGATGATGATGGTGATGAAATGAACGGAAGTACATTCTGGGCCAGATACACAACTCGACAACAACAAAAAACATCACCTTGGTGATTCGCGGCCATTGTTGGTGATGGCAAAATATCGGATGATGGATTTTACTGCAAGATCTGACCATGTCCGTCAGGTACTCACCGAGCTCCGTTGGCGTCTTGTTGCCAAACGAATACGTTATGAGGTCGTCCTCGTTACACACACAAAGCGCTTGCCACAAATGAACTGCAATACCTCGCTGATCTCGTCAAGGAGCATAAACCATCACACGAACTCTGTTCATCCTAGCGGTTTTTGGCTAACCATCAGTGTCGGATTATCTTAGTAGCAAAAGTGTAATGCGGGCGTAAACGACCTCTCGGAGGTGACGTCATGAGGGGAGGAGTTAAGTCACGTGGGGGAGAGGGTTCAGGTCTATAAGGAGAGGAACCGGAAAAGGAGAGGGAGTGACGGGAGACTAGGAACGAGGTATGCCGCGTAGGGCTATAGCGGGAGAGTGGCGAGATCGCCACGTACACGGGGAGCGAGGTTCGGCACCGTCGGCCAACGGTGACCGACTCGGAGCAGCGAGGAGGCTGCAGGTGGCAGCGGGGGTCTGCATACGGAGTTGGGAGCGGGGGGTCTGCACACGGAGTTGGCAGCGGGGGTCTGCACACGGAGTTAGCAGCGAGTCTGCAAGGAGAGGAAGGAGGCTACAATAGTGATAGCAGCCAGGGGCTGCAAGCAGAGTATCTATAAGAGAGTGCCGTGAGGGAAAAGACAAGAACCCAAATAAAGGACACGGAGTCAGAGAGAAGCGTCCGAGTCATTTATTACAAAAGTATGGGCCCCGCACTTTCAAGGGGCCCCGCTAAATGCTTTCAAACTATCAATTCCGGTTCAGTGATTCTGCACTTGCTCAATTATTATAGTACTATACTGCCCTTAACTTTTATGAACGACTGGATGTTGTTTAAGGCCAGCCTAGCTTTAATCTCAACAAGAATAAGGCTGCTCCGATTTGAACTTGATAATTTAGACAAGACTCTCCTACAATCACATTTAACATTAACAGACAAAATGTCCACATCTGATTTGGACCATGTAGATTACATGACTGTTTCTTCAGTTGCTTCAATGTCAACCAAAAGCAGAGTTAACCTGATTGCCAAATTTAACCTCCTGTCAAAAAAGAAACCCGAACCACACTTGGAAAAGTTAGATGTTTACAAGATTGTTATCAATCACAGTAACAGCTCAATTTCTGATAGCCTAAAATCGGTACTAGCTAAGGGGTTGAATTTCGCATTCACCCCCAAACACATCCTCGTGGATGACATCATTGCCCAGGTCGACGTAGCCCTCAAAGGTCTGGGACACATCCTGGCAGACGTTGCAAGATCTGAAATCGCTGCTATCCTCAAGAATGCTAAGAAACCAATGAGCAACATTAGCAAGGACGAGCGTTTTGAACTCGCTCAATTAAAAAAGAGAGATGATACTGTCATCATCTCAGCCGACACGGGCAATGCACTGTCATCATGGATAAAACCACATACAACAACAAAATTCAGGAGCTTCTCAATGATAGCTGCTTTACCAAAATTAATAGAGACCCTACCAATAGCCTGGCTACTAAAACCAACAAAATCATCACTAATTCGACTTTCCTAATCGAACCCCCCAACAGCTCTCTCTAAAACCTTCGTTTGCTAGACCACCCAGATTTTACGCCCTTCCAAAAATCCGTAAAAAGGGCACTCCACCACGTCCTATCGTCTCCACCATTAACTCACCCACTTACAGACTGGCATGATTTCTGTCTGAGACTCTGCTTCCCTTCACGGGCAAGACCGCCTCAGCTGTACTTAATTCGGCCCACTTGGTTTCACTAATCAAGGACATAGCACTGTCCCCGGAGGATTTGCTTGTCAGTTTCGATGTAGTCTCCCTCTTCACCAAGGTACCCGTACTTTATACTATTGCTATCATTGAAGACCTGGTCCAACAGGGACTAAATACTGATGTACCTTCGTTGGTAAGGCACTGCCTTCTGAAATAGGTTACCAGTTCACAGTTTATATAACTATACCCTCATTATGAGATACAAGTACCTTATATCAAGTGGTCATGAGATGTTAGCTACCTCGCCTGATATACAGGATGGCCGTGGTTTTGATCCCGAGCCTGACTCCTGTATATTTGGCGTTTTTATATTCTCCCTATGGTCGCGTGGATTTTTCTCCGGGTCCTCCGGTTTTTCCCTCCACAGTGTACGACTGTGGTCATCCAGAACAGATCATCCAACATATAACGACGCAATGCCCGATGCACAAATACGAAGGAGACATCACAGCGATGATACACTCCGCTGCTCCTGGCGCAGTTATCTTGCTTGACCACCTAAATGTGAAATTGTAGTTGTTACTCTGCATCTACATCAGCCATAGAAAGGAAAGACGAAGAGTATTTAGCTGCTATAAATGTCCACGTGATGATGAGCCACTTCGTTGAGCTATCATTTGTGATTGCCAGGTCGCTTCTGAAGAAGAGGTATATATAGCTCAGTGGGCCTTACCTGGTAAAAAAATAGTCGATCGTTTGTTTAAGTACTCCTCGTCACCACAAAAGTCAGAGCGTCTCCCTGCTCAAGTGATCAATAAACCATCGCTCCATTACAGGCCCTGAGCCAGCGGTGGACACTCCACAGTCCCGAGGATGCCCACCATTGGCACAAAGTGGCACTCCATGTAATTGAACCCATTAAGTTGACATAGGCTCACAATCCACAACTGACATTAAAAGTCTCGTCGTTAGGGGGATGGGGTCAGACTGCCGAGCCGGCACCTCTGACATTGATCCAATCCCTGTTTTCAACCACCCATGGTTATACAGGGACTCCTCTACTTACGAATGAGTTAGGTTACAGAGGTCTGTTCGTAAGTCCAACTTTACTCCTGTCGATGTCAAACACAGGGGATGGCTTTAAACGTTATTTAATCTCCTGGAGATGAAGATTCCACTGGTTATTCAGGTTCTGCAGATGTAGATGCCACAACCGCCATCTTTTGCGTGGCGGTTGAACTTAAGACTCTCGGTCCAAACAGGCAACAACTGGACACACAGAGGGGTTTGTTCGTATCTCTGAAATATTGTAAGCAAACTATTCGTAAGTAGAGGAGTCCCTGTTCAGAGGTATCAAGTGTATTGAGTTTATGAACTCAGCCCGGTCCCCAATGACTGCACGAAATCACAATGTGTCCTATTGCAGTGACTATGTGAACACTTTTCAGGAGGGGAGCATGTATAACGTTGTGGTGCTTAGTGTGGATTAAGACGTCTGCTGAGGCAACGTCAAGATGTGATTCTGTGACACGGAGGGAGGTGTACAGGCCAGCTGTGAGAGTGCTGAGAATGATGGCTTCGGGGCGCTTTATACATTTAAATGATTATTATTATCATTATGCCCAGTGGAATCGTCTGCATCTCATGCCACAGCGTCGAAAGCGCAATAATGGCGTAAATAAATTAGAGTAAATTTGACGGCGTACGTTAAGGGCAAACGAGAGTGCGACCAGCAATCCAACCCGCCATGGGCCGCCTTCATCTCTCCAGCATTTCTTTTGAAACCGGGCAATTCTGGCACCTGGCCCAAAGACAGATTTAGAGTCAGATAGTTTTCACTACGAATCAGCAATTGAACACACGTACGCGTGCAAACGCTTGCCCGTGCAGCGGAAAATACGGTAATATAACCCCTGGAGTATGCCACGTCCTCAAATATTATAATCATTAGTCGTGCTCATACCCTTATCATATTTCCTGTGTCATTCGCGTCAAAACAATTACTGAAGTGTTTGTATACAGCCAGAGCATTATTAAAACAGACCAGGCACCTGCCTGCCTGTTTATCTGTGTCAACACGAGGTACATTAAACAGGATATCTGAGGAGACTATTTCTAAAAACGGATTGACAGCATAATTCACTCTGCAAATATACTGCTATCGCTGTTGTTATTTGATTTGCGATGGGATGTTTTTATTAGACTGCTCTTTGCTCCACCGTGCCGTGTACCTTTGTAACGTGGCACGAATGTATCGAGCGTGGCCGCTATCCTTCACAGGTGGACCAAGTTACATGCATGAGAAGACTCAGGATGCCATGACGTACATTAGGCAATACGGCAGGCCCGATCTCTTTATCACCTTCACTTGCAATCCTAAATGGAAGGAGATCCAGGTTGAGCTTTATCCAAACCAAAAGGCAACAGACAGACATGACAACATTGCAAGGGTCTTTAAACTCAAAGCTGATGAACTCATGAGAGTTATTACGACTAAGGAAGGCGTCGTCTTTGGAAAGACCACGTGAAACTTGCACACCACTGAGTGGCAAAAACGTGGTCTTCCTCTTGCTCACCTTTTGCTATGGATGAGAGAAAAAATGTATGCAAGTGACATTGACACATTTATCAGTGCTGACCTACCTGACCCCCATCAAGACCCTGCCCTATTTGATGTGGTCTGCAAGCAAATGGTACATGGCCCATGTGGGGAGTTCAATTCAAATTCGCCATGTATGCAAGACCGCAAGTGTACGAAGAAGTATCCACGAAACTTCTTGGAAGACACTCAGTCAGGGCATTATGCCTATCTGCTTCATCGTCGCAGAAATACTGAGGATGTGGATTTGAAACAACGCTCAGACCTGGCACTAACTCTGAAATGAAGGTTGACAACCAGTGGATCGTTACCTACTGCCCTCTTGTGGGCAAAATCTTCGAGGCCCACATTAATGTGTAATTCTGTGAAAGCCATCAAATATGTTTACAAAAAGGTCCCCCTGCTCAAGAAAGCACATATACATGCCCGTCTGAAGTTTCCTAATGAACATCTGAATGATTCAGAGGACAACTGGGTGAAAGTGTTGTGGTCAAATGAGACCAAAATGGAGCTCTTTGGCATCAACTCAACACGCCATGTTTGGAGGAGGAGGAATGCTGCCTATGACCCCAAGAACACCATCCCCACCGTCAAACATGGAGGTGGAAACAATATGCTTTGGGGGTGTTTTTCTGCTAAGGAGACAGGACAACTTCACCGCATCAAAGGGACGATGGACGGGGCCATGTACCGTCAAATCTTGGGTGAGAACCTCCTTCCCTCAGCCAGGGCATTGAAAATGGGTCGTAGATGGATATTCCAGCATTACAATGACCCAAAACACACGGCCAAGGCAACAAAGGAGTGGCTCAAGAAGAAGCACATTAAGGTCCTGGAGTGGCCTAGCCAGTCTCCAGACCTTAATCCCATAGAAAATCTGTGGAGGGAGCTGAAGGTTCGAGTTGCCAAACGTCAGTCTCGAAACCTTAATGACTTGGAGAAGATTTGCAAAGAGGAGTGGGACAAAATCCCTCCTGAGATGTGTGCAAACCTGGTGGCCAACTACAAGAAACGTCTGACCTCTGTGATTGCCAACAAGGATTTTGCCACCAAGTACTAAGTCATGTTTTGCAGAGGGGTCAAATACTTATTTCCCTCATTAAAATGCAAATTAATTTATAACATTTTTGACATGCGTTTTTCTGGATTTTTTTGTTGTTATTCTGTCTTTCACTGTTCAAATAAGCCTACCATTAAAATTATAGACTGATCATTTATTTGTTAGTGGGCAAACGTACAAAATCAGCAGGGGATCAAATACTTTTTTCCCTCACTGTATAATCCTAAATAAAGCTTTTTCTTCCTAACAATGCTAAATTAGCTCGTTTCAGTTCATCGTTGTTGTTGAACTTCTTTTGCGCCGTACATAGCCAACCAGAGAGAGGACAATAAACTAAACATAAAAGTTCTAAAGAAATTCGTTTTCAATCCACCGCTGCATGAATCTCCCCCCCTGCTGGGTCCAACGTTGGTTATTGTTCGACCATACTTCACCATTCTGGCCGTTGTTTAGTTGGATTACTTTCGTTTTAACCGGGGTGGGGTCCATTTACCTTAACGGCTCCTTCTCTCAAGGTTGCCCCAAGAGGTGTGAGAGAGAAAGAGAGTGAGGGGTAAAATGAGAATAAATGAAAACGTAAACATTGAAAGTGGAAACCATCATTGTGGCGAAGTCATTTGAAAAGGAAAATTCACGAGCGCCACAACAACATCAGAAGCGGCGGTGATGGTGGCACTGTCACCACTTATTTAGTGGTGCCTTCAATTTACTTCAAGTTTCAAGTCTATAGTGATGTAGCAAGGTGAGAAGCCAACACCAAGATGAGTCTCATTAATAATATAGGTTTTTTGGGTTAGATCGCGTAAATATAAACGTGTCGTTAAACCCGCCACCACCTGACACAGCAAATTAGTAAGGTTTGTCACTTTAACAGAATATGCCAAATTCGTTACTAATAAAGCACACCAATGTGTTGGAGAGCAAATCCGCTAAATTTACAATCTGAGTTTCGCCAGTAATTACAACTAGCTTCATCAGGTCTCATTTGCATGAGCGACCTTGGGGCATCATCAGACTGCCAGTAAGGGGGGGGGCGATGATTGCTAGAGAAATGTTTGGACTCCTTTACAACCAGAAAAGTGATGGCCTAACTCTGGCGAATGACGTCACTTGATCTTTAATGTCCCCTTTGAAGCCGACGGCCGCGTAGTTAGTAGTTGCATTGATGCTCGCGACCTACATGTAATAACCAGGGCGGCTGTCGGATTCGAACCGGTGAATGGCGCTACCACTTGGCCGTGTAAGTGCCCGTTGGAGAGCTCGTTTAATTAATTATAAATCGAAATGTTCCACAATCTCGTGGCAATCGTGGGAAGAAAATTTAAATAATTTAGCCAAAGAGAAAAGTCCAGTTACATTTGGTGAGATTTTGTTTCATTTGCAGTCATTTGTGACAAAGATGAGCCCACTATTTATAGTCCACGGACCACAGTGGAAATTGGTACCACCTACGGTCATAAATGTTTAGTAGTACCGATGTATATATATTGCGAAAACGTGATTTATTTGATAACCCACTCACATTAAATGGTTGTCACATAATTCACTGGCATTGGCCACATGACGTCTCTCACTCGACGCTGGCTACCCAATGACTCAACAATACCCATAGACTAAGACTACCATAGACTCAACACTGCCCATAAACTAACACTACCCTTGGACTAAACACTGCCCCTAGATCTTGACTTAAAGCTTTCGTGACTGCAGGAATTCATATTCTTTGGGTCTTTCGGTACAGTCCTGTAGATAGGTTCAAAGAAAATAACACAAAACTAAACTGCGACGTTTCGATTTCAACACAAGCGGTCGTCTTCAGGAAAAATAAGACGACCGCTTGTGACGACTGCTTGTGTTGCAATCGAAACGTCGTAGTTTTTGTTTTTTTATTTGTTTAACCTATCTACGTGACGTGACCGAAAGACCCAAAGAATATGACTGCCCCTAGACTCAACACTGCACCTCCGATTAGCACAGTTGACTCTGTACGGTGCGAAGAAGTTTAACATACATGCTGCCCATAGACTAACACTTGCCCATAGACTCAACCCTGCACCTCCGAATAGCACGGTTGGCAAAGTACGAGCGTTCTTTTATACGAAAATTCGCTACGACGAGCCGTTTTAATTTAGACCAATTTGTTCGCAAGAGATATCTAGAGGTACATTTTCTGAACTGACACTAGATATCTGTAGTGTACATGGCTCCTATGTATTATGTACAAGTTTATAATGCTGCCGTCGATACATATAGTATATAGCTGCTGTGTATACGTATACGTGTGTAGTGACATCGCTGGATGTCACCATGCTGTAAGTGCAGTACCGGCCCTAGAGGGCACGGTGTGTGTCGACCTGAAGGGAAGGTCGGGTAAGGCCATGACAGCCGAGTTGACCCGGGAGGACACGTGACCGGTTAGAATGACAGAGGGGCCCCCGAGAGGGGCCTGTGAGGGTCACGTGATGGAAACGAGGTTCTTAGTGAAGGTTCTGGAAAAGGGGCGTGGCCAGGGGCGGAGTCAGCCGAGTCCCGAGAGTGAAGCTGGACCCGGGCAGTCTGCTGTCGGTCCTGGTCCGAAGTTGATAGTTACCTTGTAACCTGTGTAGTTAGCCAGGGTGGTCACCACCCTAGGTTGATGTCGTGTTAAGGGGAAAGTTGCCCCGTTGTGGTGAAGTAATACATGCGCTGCCCCCGAGTCTAAGTGTGCGACTCAGTTGAACCCACTACACGTGTATATAGTTTCTACTTCAGCACACCAGTGTGTTGGAGAGTAAACTCACAACATGTACAATTCGAGTATGACGTTTCGCTGGTGATTACAACCAGCGTCATCATGTATACAGTATTGAACTTCTTTTGTACCTTACGTAAACAACCGTGCTAATTGGAGTTCCGGGGGAAGGACAAGAAACTAAACAAAAAGCAGATCTAGAGGTAAAACCTCTGACCTGACACGATTCAGCCATCTGAAGATCCACAAGCAGGACCCACCAGGAGGGCAATCATCATACTCGACCCCGAGTGATTGCCAATGATGATTATGGCTGAGTGGGTGAGAATATTTATCTCGTAAATGAATAAATGTTGTATTCTGGAGCTGGGAGATCCTCCATTGCTCACCGCTTCTGGTACTGCTGGTGCTGCTGCTACTGCTGGTGCTGCTGCTTCTGCTACTAGGGGTCGGTGGTGCTCAACTGAGCTGCCTTTATCGGGGGTGCCCCACCACTCACGCCTTTGCATTGGCCAGGGTCGGTCTCAAAACTCGAATTTTTTCTCGTGGCGCAGAATGGCCTCCCCCGCCAGACCTACACGTTTTACCGCACTGCAACACCACCACCAACTGGTACACACTAACCACGTCACTTGTAACACGCCGCTCCCTCACCCCACATCCGCACACTTCTGGGGGTCCCTTTGCACTCCCCCCACCCCGCGTCAGAGTCGGAATTCACCTCCTGATGGACGCTGCCTCTATCCATTTGGAGGCGGCTGGGTCCTCCACCTTCACGTCTTCACATTAACGCTGACGCCTGCTGTATTTTTGGAGTTTACGGTGTCTCTCTTCCCGTTGTCGCGTGGATTGTTTTCTTCTTCCTCCGAGTCCTCCGATTTTCACCTCCACATGCGTTGTTATCATTAAGATTATTTTACTGCTATACATTTCCACGTGATAAGCCACTTTGTTGAGCTATCATTTGTGATTAGGTCGCGTTTGAAAAAAAAATTAATACCTCAGTGGGCTTTTCCTGGTAGAAGTGATCGTTTAGTTTTATTTGTATGTTTTTGGGCGATTTGTTCATATTTATTGTACTTTGTACTCCTATCGTGTTTACGTATTGATAGTTGTAACTTTCTGTTGTATACTCGAGGCGCTGTCGGCAGGGAGTGTTGGCTCTTGGAAGACGGAGCGTCTGCGCACAGTGGACTCGCCGTTTATGTTCGCTCTCTAATTACTTGATTTACTCACAAAAACCAAAAAATCATCCCCCTTATAGCCTTAACAGAATTTTGGGGCAAGTGCTGTTAGCGAGTAACGCCTGTGAAGGCCGGTACGGCACGGTTTGGTGGGTCAATAATTTTACTAAATTTTAATTTCAATCATGAATTATAGGAAATTGTTAGAGTTTTTTTCTGAAATTTGTGGATACATTTCAGTCTAATAACTGATATGCTTGTTCTAGTTAAAACACATCACTTGTTAAATAAAAGGCTGGATAGACTCAAATTATCATTAGTAAAAAGTTAAAAGATACAGCTGAAACATTGCTTACATATGCCACTGCTGGAGGAAGGGCCTCCAGTAGAAGCACCAAAGACCCTCTGGAGGGCAATTCCGGACTATTCTTCCACACTGGCCAGATGTCTTAGAAAATATTGGAGGACCCATATCTTCACAACACCACACGCACAGAGGCATTGGGGGATTCAAATACATGTTCCCAGAATCAGCTCGGTGCCGAGATGTCAACTTCCTCGCCTGGTATGGAGGAGGTCGTCGGTTTATCCCAACTCTGGCGCCGGTATATAGGAGACCCTTGCACATCGAAGTAGTTACGTTCTTGGGCAGTGCCACAAAAGCCAAAACCGCGATATTCAATACTTAAATTTACCTCAATAATGGGGTTAGGTACACGGCAACCAAAAATAGACACATCACAATTGAAATGTGTACTGTACTGTATGCCAAATAAACAAGATAATGATCATAAACGGGTGTGTTTGCTCGTGGGTGGGGAGCAGTAGCGCAACGGTTTGCATTTTCCTCCTTTTGGTCACTTGAATTTTTCCCCAGGTCCTCCGGTTTTTCCCTCCACATCTAGAATCAACATATGTTTAAGGTATTTGGCTACTATACATTTTCACATTATAAGCCACGTCGTTGAACTATCATATTTGGCCAGATCGCTTCTGAAAAAGGGCTATACATCTCAGCAGACCTTACCTGATAAAATAAAAATAGCTTGCTTGCAGGAGCTCAAAGGAGCACGGGGGCTGGCTGCATCGAGAGGCCTTCATCCAGCAGTGGATTGATCCTGGTTTATCATGATATTTTGCAAAGAGTGCATATCAGTGTGCACTTTCAAATAAAGGTTTTTAAAGTGCCCGTTTAGTCGAATAAACTTTTTTTATTCATAGGAGATATAAAATGTGTGCACTGGTGTGTCACTAATTACCTCTCTTACTCCCCATCTGCATCAAAATGGAATAACAAAAAGCCCATTTCAGCCATTCTCAATCTACAGCTGGATGAAGGACTCTCCACACCATGTCACCCGTAGGTGTTTTATGACCACGTATCAAAATGCTGCTCAGTGCGGGTATGTGGAGGGAAAGGAGGACAAGATGTCATTCGCCACTGATGTTAGCCGTGACTGGTAAGAGAGCCATTCTGGGTATGGCGAATCGGGATGACTTCCCCTGGCCCCATGCTTAGGGGGACCCTGCGCTTTGTGTCGTGGTGTCAGATGTAATACTTCCGGTTTATTTTGAAGGCTTCGCGAAGACACACGGCGAGATTTGCCCCAGGCCCCACATCCGCTTTGGACGGCCCTGACCGGGAATCAAACTCAGGTCGCTGGGTTCATAGTGCAGTGCGCCAATCACCATGCCACAGCACCACCACCGTAGATTACATCGCTTTCTGTGTAGAGCTGCTGTGATGTCACCTGTATAATTGAACATGAATAGGAACCAAGCTGTCACTTCACATACGACACGACGCTTGGAAGGAGACTGAGAGAAGCGATACATATGTAGGGGTTATTACGGGAGAAACGGCGGACAACAAACACAGGGCTGTCGGCACTCACATACACGGGTGGTCACACCGACGTCCGCATCAGTTATTGCCCACGCCCCCAGCCCTCGGAGGCGATCCCTATAAAAGGTGGAGACCCAAAGAGCTCGAGTTCAGTTCGACACGAAGCTGACCAGTGAAGATCCAAGACTCGGAGATTAGGCCCTGGGACTCCTCGGTCTCGCCGTCCTTATAAGGGCCGAGCCGGGTAAGCCAGTGGCGCGGCCCAAGAGCTTCCAGACCGCTGCCCTTATCAGGGCAAGGCTGGTTAGCTGGTGCCGAGATCTGTGCTTGCCAGGGCCAGATCAGTCAGCCTCCCGTAGCCCAGTAGAGGAGGACTGGGGGACAGGACAGAGGGCTTAGTACTAGGGTGGGTTTCCCATAGTACGGGTGAAGGGGCCGATACCCCTTCAACTATTGTACCTGTCCCGGAGTTAATAAACAGAGTGTGCCTCAACTTCGACATCGTCTCCTCAAACTTACTACATCTGGTGTTGGAAGTGGTCCAAGCATGGATACGAGACGTAAGACTCGTGCCCAAGACCCAGGAGAGGATGACGACGAGGGAGGGGCAGTGCAAGACATCACCGCCGACGTACCTGCACAACTGCTGCCGGCTCCGACATCGGTGGGGTCGTCGGAGAGGGCCGGGACGTCGACTGACGAGTTGGCGTTGGCTCACTCGCGGCTCGCGGAGCTCTTGTATGCAGCGGCCGCTATGCTGGAACAAATAACTCGCCTGGGGCCGGGAGGAGCGACGCGGCGGGAAGATGAACAACGCCCGCCAGAAACTCCCGCCTTTACAACAGCGGGGCGACTCGAAATTCCCGCCACGAAGACAGTAGGGGCGGAGGGAGGAGTCCCAGCTCGTCACGCGGGGGACGGAGCCCAGCCAGCAGCCGCCACGTCATCGGCGGAGGCGGGTTGCAGTGGCGGCCTATCAGGGGTTGCAACGTCACCACCATTGGACGCCAGCACCGACCAAGCCCCGACCAACACGTCACTGACAGCGCGACACCCATTACAGTCCGCCATTACTCATACAGTACGGGGACGCGATACGGATGCTGCAAGAGGATCGGAGACGGAGCCGACATTCCAGCAACGCCTGCCGGCCCTGCAGGTATTTGTTGCGACGGCGATTGGGGGGGGTTCCAGCGCCGGTTCTTGGCCCACCAAGAGATGGCGGGCTGGTCGGACAACGAGGCGCTGTGTGCTCTCCCGGCGTTGCTGGACGGCGACGCCCTGGGCACCCTCACCGCTGCACCCAAGTCGGCACGCTCCACGATTCAGTCGGCGCTGCAGCTGCTGGCCACCGTTTATGGGCCGCCCTCCGATTGTCGCCAGCTCTTCTATGAACGGCAGAAGGGTGACAAGGAATCGCCACTCGCTTATCGCACAGCCCTGCTGTCATTGGCGAAAGACGCTTTCCCGCGTATGGATGAAGAAGGGATCGATGCGATGGTGGCCGAGAAAATTTTGCTGCTGGCTGACGATTTGGACTTCACCATCCTAGCACAGGACGATGCGGATATGTCATCACTGCGGGCTGCAAGGCACATTCACGCCAATCTCATCTCCCAGCGGAGGAAGGCGAACAAAGCAGCTGCACGACACACCGTGGCGGCGACCTCTTCCGGAATGGAGGGAGCCTTCGCTGCGGATCGTTCTGCAGGATGGCGATCTGCCGAGCGACCGGCTCGGGACGTTCCGAGCCACCGAGACCAGCCCAAGTCCTCTGGAGCGCTCGTCGTCTGCTATAATTGTGGCCTCCGGGGCCACGTGGCGTCCGGATGTCGGGCTCCTCGACAGCGCGGTGCGAGATCTGGAGCTGCGGACGGCCCTCCTCACAAGCCTTCGCAACATCCTCGGGCAAGTCATGGCACCCCACATGTTCGGCCTGCACACACACCCACTTTCCTCTCACAAGGTCCGACACACGATTCTCGGGGTTTGGGTGCTGGTGCGTCGGGTCGCGGCATGTCGGGGAGGGCGCTCCAACCGGGCCAATGGTCCGAGTTGGCTCACCGAGTTGTGGCTGCATCGGCGGGGTCGTCCGTTGTCGCGGGGCATATTGACGGGGTGGAGGTACGGCTACTGGTCGATACGGGAGCTTCGGCAACTATCATTTCGGATTTGATTTATAATATCCTGCCCGTTCAGAGTCGCCCGTTGCTCCCTGTCGATATACCGTTTTACGCTGCGAATGGGGGCTCGTTGGGTATTATCGGACAAATTCGAGCGCAAATTTCGATAGGGGACATTAAACTATCTGGCCCGGTGTTCGTCTCCTCCTCGCTGGCTATTCCGTGCCTGTTGGGGACAGACTTTTTGGCCAAATTGCCCATCAAAATTCTGATTGACCAGCAATGCATCGAGCTTCCATCGGGCCGACGTATGACGTTCCTACCTGCCACCCCTGCCTTGCATACTGCCTGTGCTACGGTACAGGCGCTCGTTGCTCGGACGGTGCGTGTACCGCCGGGGGCACAGATGTTGGTACCCCTGCGCTTGCGTCGACCGTTCGATAAAGGGGTCTCTGACCGGGGCATTATGTTGGGACCATCTAGAGCCGGGGTGAGTGGGCCAGATCTGGTGACGGCCCAGACTATTGTTAAAGGGGATGGGGACCCGTTTATCGCGGTCCTCAATGTCGGGACACGGACGGCAGTGGTTTCGCAGGGTACCGTGTTCGCACATGCGGTTCCGGTACCTGCGGAAATGCCGTTCATTGGCCAGGTGGCCACCGATTCTCAAACGCGATTAGCCTCCGACGCTGACGAGGGTTGGCTGGATGCGTTGTGTGCTGAGTCACCTGACCTGTCCGACGCACAACGTGCTAAATTACGCGCCTTATTGCGAGAATTTTCCGACATCTTCAGTAAACATAAATACGATATCGGATGTACCAAATTGCTACGCCACCATATTGACACCGGTGACAACGCTCCTATCCGCCAAAATCCTTTTCGGTTAAGTCCCGCCGAAAAGGATCATGTCAAATCGGCTGTAGATGACATGTTGAAATCTGACATCATTTCTCCATCGACCAGCCCTTGGGGTGCACCCATAGTGTTGGTTAAAAAGCACGACGGGTCCCTAAGGTTCTGCGTTGATTTCCGGCGATTAAATAAGATCTCGGTGGCCGATGCTTATCCGCTTCCTCGAATGGACGAATCGCTGGATGCCCTCGCGGGATCGCGATTCTTTTCCACTTTGGATTTGCTCTCAGGATTTTGGCAACTTCCCTTGGACGACGAATCTAAGCCCAAAACAGCTTTCCGAACGCCGCACGGCCTCTTCCAATTCAATCGCTTACCCATGGGATTACACTCTGCTCCCGCGACGTTCCAGCGCCTGATGGAATTGGTCCTCGCTGGCTTGCAATGGGAGGTGTGTTTGATTTACCTGGATGACGTTATCGTATTCAGTAAGACGTTCGAGGAACATCTTGATAGGCTTCGGGCCGTCTTTCTCAAGATGCGCGCTGCTAATTTGAAATTCAAGCCACAAAAGTGCCATTTGCTGCGCGAATCTGTTAAATATTTGGGTCACATCGTCGGCCGGTCAGGCATCTCAACCGATCCCGCCAAAACGCGTTGTGTCAGCTCCTGGCCTACTCCCACCTCGGTGGGGGAGGTTAGAAGCTTCATCGGCTTTGCTTCATATTACCGCCGGTTTGTCGCGGACTTTGCTTCCATCGCTAAGCCACTACATGCCTTGACGTCAAAAGGGGTCAAATTTCATTGGAGGCCGGTGGAGGACGCCGCTTTTGTCTCTCTTCGGGATGCCCTGGTGGGGGCCCCGCCGTTAAGCTACCCCGATTTTTCCATGCCCTTCGTGCTCGACACGGACGCAAGCAATACCGGGATTGGAGGCGTGCTGTCACAAATTGTGGGTGGCGTGGAGCGCGTTGTGGCTTATGGTAGTAGAGTACTGTCCCCGGCCGAGCAGCGGTACTGCGTCACCCGCCGCGAACTGTTGGCTATCGTGATCTTTATTCAACAGTACCGGCCATATCTGTACGGCCGGCATTTCACCGTCCGTACAGATCATGCGGCGTTGCAGTATGCCCTACGAATTAACCAGCCATCGGGGCAGTTGTCCCGATGGCTCGAGATCATGCAGGATTTCGATTTTGAGACAACTTACCGGAAGGGGATTCGCCACACCAATGCCGATGCCCTATCACGCCTGCCGATCGCCCCGGATTGCACTTGTTTCTTGGGTTCGGGCCGTTGCAAATCGGAAAGTGACGGCCAGGATCGGGTTCTTGCGGCCGCAGTTGATACTCCTTCGGACGCTGGTCCTATTTCGGGGGGTGGGAGTGATTCCCTACTAGGCTTGTCGAGTGCTGAGTGGGGTCGCCTCCAAATGGAGGATGCGACCCTCCTGGCGCTACGACGTCGCGCGGAAGGATCAGGTCAAGGGAAGTCGGGCGTTGACTCATGGGGGTGGTGCCAGGGCCTACTCATGCATTGGGACGGGACGATCCGCCGTCACAGGCTGGTGGTGCCTTCCACGTTGAGGGGTAGGGCTGTATGGGCTGCTCATGAACGGCTCCTGCACCTGGGTACCCTCAAAACACTTGCCATGCTCCAGCTTAATTACTTTTGGCCGGGCATGGCAAGAGACGTGGACGATCTGCTGCGGTCCTGTACCCAGTGTGCACAACGGAAGCCGCCTGCGAAGGGAGCCAGTCCACCGCTCCAGTCCATTTCGGTCACCCGGGTTAATGAGCTGGTCGCCCTTGATATTTTGGGACCGTTTCCTTCCACGCCGAGGGGTAATAAGTACCTGCTGGTTGGCGTGGAATATTTCACGCGATGGCCTATGGCTTGGCCCCTCGCCAACCAGTCCGCAGCGGCCGTTGCGGAGGCTTTTGTTCAGGGCTACGTCCTCGACAAGGGCGCTCCGGAACGGTTGTTGACGGATCAGGGAAAGAATTTCACTAGTACCCTTTTACACGAGGTGTGTGGCCTTCTGGGTACAAAGAAAATTCGTACCTCGCCTTACCATCCACAAACGGATGGGATGGTGGAACGCTTGCATAGGACTCTTACGTCCATGCTATCCCACCAGGTATCTGAGTCCCAAAACGATTGGGATCTACGGATCGGGGGAGTCCTGGCGGCATACAGGATGGCTCCTCACGCGGCGACCGTTTCTCGCCATTTTTTTTTATGTATGGTCGCGAGGTTGACCCGCCTGTCGCGACTCAGCTGACGATTGCCGCGCCTCATGCTAAGTCGAAAATCGCCGACCATGTTAAATTTAACATCCTTCGCTTGGCGAAGGCACGGCAGGCGGCCATGCAAAACTCTGACTCTCGCCAGAAACAAAACGAGAGATTGCGATCGCGCCGGACTCACACGCACGAATGGCACCCGGGCGACCGAGCATGGTTGCACTGCCCCCAGGTGCCATTGGCCACCTCGGCTAAGTTGTTGCGACCATGGAGGGGCCCCGTAGAAATTGTGCAGGTTGTGCGGCCTCAATGTGTGCGCATTAAGTGGGGGAAGCGTCGGTGGTTTGTGCACCCTTCACGGTTAAAGCCATTTTTTGCTCCGCACGCTTCCTCCCACGTAAATGGCCGAACATGTGGGGAGTCCTCTGACTCCGGGAGGGCGGGGTCGCCGCCAGCCTCTGATCCGCTAATGACTGTCCCGTCTTCAGGAGCCCCAGGACTGAAGCCCTCTTGGCTGCCAGCCTCCCCCGTGGGGGTCGGCGCTGGCACGTCCGGGAAACCGGACGACCAGGCACCTGCTGATGCGACACCTGCCACCGATTCTACCAAGCCGGCCCCTTGTGACGGGCCCGCTGCACGGACTCGCGCCAAAATGCGCCGGTTGTTATGATTAGCTTTCCGCGCGTGTTCCGTTGCTGCGGAACCCGCTCATTGTATATGTTTTTTGATGGTTGTATGTGTGTGTAATAACGATGAACGCGCTATCTGCTTGTTGCTTGCTGTCAATATAAGTGTGTGCGTGTGTTGGGAATGGACGGAGAGTCTGCTGTGGTTGCTGAGTGTCAAAGGGTGTGTGTGCGCTGCTGCGTGGAGTTGTTATCTTGATGGTGAAGTTATTTATTAACGTGGGAGCGTCGGGTATCCTGTGCTGTACCATCTCGTGGGTTACCGTGCGCGATGGGCTTAATTGAAAAAAAAAAGTTTTTTTGTGGTGTATTGTGCTGCGAGGTGCTGTGTGCGATGCGGTCGTTGCATGAGAGAGAATTGTGTTGTTGCTGCAAAGTTACGACAGGATTAATGGTGTGTTGGTCGCCTGCAGATCTGCTTGCTATTGTGCTTAAATGTACGCGTGTGATCGCGATATGCTGATTGCATGTGCTGTTATACCGTTCTGTATATGTGTTGCGTTTTTGGGTGGGGGTTTTTTTTTATAGGGAACCATCGGTTGATGTTACGCTTGTTCTTGTTATTGTTACTGTTACGAGGCACACGTGTATTGACGGTGTTAATCTTTATTCTTGGGGGTTGAGGGATTGTTGCAGCCGGGACGGCTGCGAGCTGTACAGGGGGGGGTGATGTAGGGGTTATTACGGGAGAAACGGCGGACAACACAGGGCTGTCGGCACTCACATACACGGGTGGTCACACCGACGTCCGCATCAGTTATTGCCCACGCCCCCAGCCCTCGGAGGCGATCCCTATAAAAGGTGGAGACCCAAAGAGCTCGAGTTCAGTTCGACACGAAGCTGACCAGTGAAGATCCAAGACTCGGAGATTAGGCCCTGGGACTCCCCGGTCTCGCCGTCCTTATAAGGGCCGAGCCGGGTAAGCCAGTGGCGCGGCCCAAGAGCTTCCAGACCGCTGCCCTTATCAGGGCAAGGCTGGTTAGCTGGTGCCGAGATCTGTGCTTGCCAGGGCCAGATCAGTCAGCCTCCCGTAGCCCAGTAGAGGAGGACTGGGGGACAGGACAGAGGGCTTAGTACTAGGGTGGGTTTCCCATAGTACGGGTGAAGGGGCCGATACCCCTTCAACTATTGTACCTGTCCCGGAGTTAATAAACAGTGTGCCTCAACTTCGACATCGTCTCCTCGAACTTACTACACATATTTTGCTAAATAAATGAATTAGTGAATGAACATATGAGTAAATAAATGATTGAAGTGCCAAATTTTATCATGAATTAATTGACGTATCCTGGAATTTGTGGTGCCACGACCGCGGAACCACTCCGCAAGCGCCACGACCCCGCCCTGAACACGCACACACGTAGGGTCGGTGGGGGATCGCCTGGCACCATGGGTTTTCATCCGAAGGGCCCCTAGCAGGGATGTCCAATGGTTTCCCGGTGCCAGGAGATTGGCCGACCCCCCCAGGCCAAATTATATTGTGACTCCCCTTAAATTGGCTTAACATTGTATGGGCGCACAGAATCACACCGGGTTAACCACAATGAGACGCTCACAGCATGGGGAAGGGGCCAGGGGGGAAATACTAGGCAGAGCCCTCTTTGATCGCCGTCCCTCTGACTCCCACCGCATCCGTGCGACACCGTGAGTGGGTCTGTGTGCCTTTGTATAAAACACCTGTAGGGGCGTGCGCGTACACACAGCCGTCTTCGTATTAGTGGTGGTGTCCGGGGGCGTGTGCGAGATAACCCCAGGCGGTGGTGAGGCAGCCACTTAGCTATGTCCCTCAGAGAGGGCACTGGCGCGGGATTGTCGGGGGCCCACCGACCGGGTGTGCGTTGCTAGGGGAACCATGAGTCAGCGTTCTCGTGAATGTGCAGATGCGTGCTTTGGCGCCGCGCTCAGCTTAGCAATATAATAATAAATTGTAATAAATTGTCAACTTAACTACTTTGCATTTGACAGATGGGAAAAAAAGAAATAGCGCTCTTTTTGCCCAGGGGCTTATTGTGTTGTATGTGTGTATCTTCTTGGTTCTTTCAGTAAAGTCACGTAGAAGGGAAGTGCTAAAATAATGAAAATAAAACATAATAAAACAATTCTCACGACGTTTCGGCCACAACGCAAGCAGCTGTCCTCAGGTGAAAACAGGTCTGTCGAGGCGACAGCGTCTGAATGAAACAGCACACGTGCTTGGAGCATATATATAAGCTGGGTTGGAAGGGGGGAAAAGGGCGCCTTGACAAAATAATATGCATATCAAGAGGAATTTAGCATATTTATGGGAAATGCAGGTATGTGATTAGTACTACTTATGCCTGTGCATTATGCAGTATTAGCAGCATCAAAGGGAAGGGATATGGGAAATGCAGGTATGTGATTAGTACTACTTATGCCCGTGCATTATGCAGGATTAGCAGCATCAAAGGGAGGGGATATGGGAAATGCAGGTATGTGAATAGTACAACGTATGCCCGTGCATTATGCAGGATTAGCAGCATCAAAGGGAAGAGATAGGGATAACATTAATAAAGGGAAGGAGTGTTAATAGTATGTAGCTGCAGTAACTAAAACCACCACGTAAACAACTAAAATATAAACTACATAGTATCATCAGTATACTAAATATACTCTACAATAAGCTGAGTTACTAACAATAAGTAATACATTACAATTCTATTTCGTAAAAAATATATATTCTTCCATCTAAACTTTATTCTCTTACATCACACGAGTCTACACCGTACTATATACTGCAATAGACAAACCCAACATTAAATTATATACTGTATTGCTATAAACCACCCTATACCTTATACATTGTAATATTACACTATGTATTATTCTACCCACCCTAATGTATATCACACTGCTGTATATTGACTATACAATTACGATACTATATATTACTTTGTACATTGTATTAAGCATATAAATGTTATACTATTTATTATACACTGTACCATTGACCGTCGTGTGAAAGATACTAAGAGGAAGCAACGAAATATGTCAATGGGTGAGTAGTGAGAGGAAACTTGCAGCGGAGCAAAGAATCCATTCCCTGCGGAGAATACAATGCCAGTGAGTGGAACGCGGTCTGAAAGTCACCGTAAACGTGAACACAATCAGTTAAGATCCGAAATGGTTTATTACGTCCTTCCAATGATTGCTAAGCCAGAATCCATCTTCTCGGTTGAAATTGTCTCGGTGTTGGTATATGTGGATCGCCTCATGAACGAATCTCTCAGGGTAGCTAGATGGCTTACAGAGAACCTTTGTTTTGGAGAAGTAAATATCATGTGAGCCCACTGAATTGTAACAGTGATCTGCCACGGCTGAGGTGTTTGTCCTACACTGTTTCAAGTCTGCTTTATGTTCACGGATGCGGTCCGAGACATGTCGTTTGGTTTCTCCAATGTAACTGCTACCACAGAGGCAACTTAGTTTGTAGACGCCAGGGTACTGTATATCTGGAACCACATCTTTTACAGACGGGACCAGATCACGGATTTTATGTACTGTGTTGAATCGGACCTGGATCTTGTGTTTTATCAGGATTTTGGAGATCTTTTTGTGACCCCAGCAACGTCGTGAGAATTTTTTATCATGTTTTATTTTTATTATTTTATTACTTCCCTTCTACGTGACTTTACCGAAAGAACCAAGAAGATGAATCTCTGCAGTCACGAAAGCTTTGAATCGAAATTTAACCGCCTCTATGGGGAGGGATTCCACATAACTTTGAGATCCTTCAACAAGCTCCGTGATAAGAAGGCTCAGCTAATCGAGTCTCTCACCTTTCTGAAGAGATGCCGCGACTCTAAGGTAATGCCAAACGCATTTTCACTAACATCTGCTGCTGTAACTTCTTCTAATGCTATACGAATTCTGTCTAGAACTAGCTTAGCTCTTATCTCAGAGAAAATCTGACTTACGCGCACCAATCTAGATCAGTTAGACAAGACACTCTACAAATCACACTTATGTTTGAGTGCAACAATGTCCACATCGGATTGGGAACATGTAGACAAAATGACTGCCTCTTCAGCTGCCGCCATGTCGACCAAATGTAAGGACAACTTGATTTCCAAATTCAACCGCCTCTCAAACAAGAGACCAGACCCACACATTGAAAAGCTAGACGTTAACAAAGTCGTAATTAATCGCAGTAACAGTTCTATTTCTGAAGGTTTGAAATCCGTTTTAGCTAAAGGACTAAACTTTGCAGTCACACCTAGACACATAGCAGTTAAATGATATAATTGCTAGAGTAGATGTAGCTCTCAAGGGCCTGAGTCACATCGCTGCAGACGTAGCAAGATCTGAAATCTCTGCAACCCTCAAAAACGCTAAGATGCCAGCTAGCAACATCAGCAAAGATGAACGTTTTGAATTAGCTCAATTAAAAAAGAGGGATGACATTGTCATCCTCTCAGCCGACAAAGGCAATGCCACTGTCATCATGGACAAAATAGAATACAACAAAATTCAAGAACTACTCAACGATGGCAGCTATACAAAAATAAAAAGAGACCCCACCAACAGCCTCGTCTATAAAACCAACAAAATAATTTCTGCTTCAACCGCATTAATTGATCAGACCAAACAGTTCTCGTTGAAACCTTCTGCAGCCAGGCCACCAAGATTATACGGCTTGCCAAAGATACATAAAGAATATACACCTCTTCGTCCCATTGTCTCTACTATCAACTCCCCCACCTACAAACTGGCTCGTTTTTTGTCTGAAATCCTACGGCCTTTCACTGGAAAAACCACCTCTGCGGTACTAAACTCTACTAACCTGGTATCGACAATCAAGGGGATTTCCCTGTCCACAGACGACCTGCTTGTCAGTTTTGATGTGGTTTCCTTATTCACCAAAGTTCCTGTACCTGACACCATCGCAATCATTGAATACTTGGTTCATAAAGGACTGAACACTGGGGTACCCCCCCTGGTGAGACACTGCTTAACCAATACATACTTCACTTGGAATGGAACCTTCTACAAGCAAACTGAGGGCACCCCAATGGGCTCCCCCCTATCTCCGTTGTAGCCAACGTGTTCATGGAGAAATTTGAGACAGACGCCATCCAGACTGCCACTCTACGCCCGACCTACGTAGATGACACTTTTGTCATCTGGCCAAATGGCCGGACTGCTCTAGACCAATTTCTCGACCACATCAATTGCATTCACCATGGAAGTCGAAAAAGATGGCAAGCTACCCTTTTTGGATGTCCCAATTAAAAGGAGACCTGATGGTTCAATGAGCCACTCTGTCTACAGGAAAGCCACCCATACGGATGCTTACCTAAAACCGGATTACCACCACCATCCATCCCAGAAGAAGTCCCTCATCAAGACTCTATACCATAGAGCCCAATGCATATCCGACCAGGAACACATTGCCAGTGAACTCAAGCACGTACGCCAAGCTCTTAAGACTAATGGTTACTCCAACTACACAATCCGCAAAGCCATCACTCCAACCATCAAGAAGGATCCTGTTGAGGATCCTTTCAAGACCATCACCTTACCCTACATTGCTGGGGTCACAAAAACGATCTCCAAAATCCTGATAAAACACAAGATCCAGGTCCGATTCAACACAGTACATAAAATCCGTGATCTGGTCCCGTCTGTAAAAGATGTGGTTCCAGACATACAGTACCCTGGCGTCTACAAACTAAGTTGCTTCTGTGGTAGCAGTTACATTGGAGAAACCAAACGACATGTCTCGGACCGCATCCGTGAACATAAAGCAGACTTGAAACATGGTAGGACAAACACCTCAGCCGTGGCAGATCACTGTTACAATTCAGTGGGCTCACATGATATTGACTTCTCCAAGACAGAGGTTCTCTGCAAGCCATCTGGCTACCATGAGAGATTCGTTCATGAGGCGATCCACATATACAAACACAGAGACAATTTCAACCGAGAAGATGGATTCTGGCTTAGCAATCATTGGAAGGACGTAATAAACCATTTCGGATCTTAACTGATTGTGTTCACGTTTACGGTGACTTTCAGACCGCGTTCCACTCACTGGTATTGTATTCTCCGCAGGGAATGGATTCTTTGCTCCGCTGCAAGTTTCCCCTCACTACTCACCCATTGACATATTTCGTTGCTTCCTCTTAGTATCTTTCACACAACGGTCAATGGTACAGTGTATAATAACAAATAGTATAACATTTATATGCTTAATACAATGTACAAAGTAATATATAGTATCGTAATTGTATAGTCAATATACAGCAGTGTGATATACATTAAGGTGGGTAGAACAATACATAGTGTAATATTACATAGCAATACAGTATATAATTTAATGTTGGGTTTGTCTATGGCAGTATATAGTACGGTGTAGACTCGTGTGATGTAAGAGAATAAAGTTTAGATGGAAGCATATTATATATTTTTTACGACGTAGAATTGTAATGTATTACTTACTGTTAGTAACTCAGCTTATTGTAGAGTATATTTAGTATACTGATGATACTATGTAGTTTATACTTTAGTTGTTTACGTGGTGGTTTTAGTTACTGCAGCTACATACTATTAACACTCCTTCCCTTTATTAATGCTACCCCTATCCCCTCCATTTGATGCTGTTAATCCTGCATAATGCACGGGCATAAGTAGTACTATTCACATACCTGCATTTCCCATATCCCCTCCCTTTGATGCTGCTAATACTGCATAATGCACGGGCATAAGTAGTACTAATCACATACCTGCATTTCCCATAAATATGCTAAATTCCTCTTGATATGCATATTCTTTCATCAAGGTGCCCTTTTCCCCCCTTCCAACCCAGCTTATATATATGCTCCAAGCACGTGTGCTGTTTCATTCAGACGCTGTCGCCTCAACAGACCTGTTTTCACCTGAGGACGGCTGCTTGCGTTGTGGCCGAAACGTCGTGAGAATTTTTTATTATGTTTTGTTTTTATAATTTTATTACTTCCCTTCTACGTGACTTTACCGAAAGAACCAAGAAGATGAATCCCTGCAGTCATGAAAGCTTTAAATCGAAAAAAATGTACGTGTGTAGTTTGTTGAAACATAAACCCAGCAGCTTGTCAGTTAAAAGCTTCACAAAATATGTCCACACACACATACAGACAAAAAAAATATTTTAAAGGAAAGATAAAGATATATATACATAGATATGTACAAAGTGTCCATGTGTGTGTGAGTATCAAGCTGAGCTTCCACGTCTCAGTGTCTTTGGGAGAACATGCCAGTTTCTCCATCGGCACATTCTCCACCACTTTTCTTGCTTCTTATTTCTCAGCTCCTGGTCTTGGTGCTCCTGTCCTCTGTCTCCTCCTCGTTGTTCATCCTCCTCTTCCTCATCTTTCTCCAGTTGCGATGTGCAGCACAAGAAGCTCTGAATTTCCCATCGCCAGAAACTCTTCTTTCTCTCCCCATTAGGAGATGCGATGTGCTTGATCTCATTCTTCTTCTGCTCTTCCTGACCTCTCTCCGCCCTCCAAGGTTGCTCACATCTCCCTCCCTCATTCACCACTTCCTGCTTTGTATCGCCTTCAATTGTCTCTACCTCCTTCAGCTCCACCTCATTTTCCTCTAACGCAATAGCCCCTACCTCTTTTGCCTCTACCTCTATTGCCTCTATATCATTCACCTCTACCTCAATCACCTCATTCTCCTCTACTTCAATAGCCACTACCTCCTTCAATTCCATCTTAATCACCTCTACCTCATTCGCCTCTACCTCCTTTACCACACCCTCGATGGCCACTGCCTCGGTCATCTCTACCTCGATCGTCCCTACTTCAACTACTTCCTGCTTGGCTACTGCCACAATCACCTCGACGTCAATAACCTCTACCTCAACCACATCCTGATTGGGCTCTGCATCATTCCCTTCTCCCTTAGCCACCTCGTTTCCCTTTATCTCTTCCACTTCCCGAACTTTCGTCTCGGTCCTACGTAGCTTCCTGTTCCTACGTTTCCTCTGAACACCATTCTCTCCCTCTTTCTTTGTCTCCATAACATTCTCAACTTCCTTTGCTACTTCATGTTTGGCCATTCCCTCATTGCAATCTACCTCATTTGACTCGACCTCTTTTGCCAATTCCTGCTTGGCCAATTCATCTAGCTCAATCACCACCACCTCTACATCATTCTCCTCTACCTCTTTTTCCACTTCTTTCTTGGGCTCCGCATCATTCTCCTCTCCCTTAGCCTCCTCGTTTTCGTTCATCTCTTCCAATTGTCGAACTTTCGTCTCGGTCCTATGTAGCTTTCTATTCCTACGTTTCCTCTGAATGCTATGCTCTACATCTTTCTTTGTCTCCACAACATTCTGAACTTTCTTTGCAACTTCCTGTTTGGCCATTCCTTCATTCCCATCTACCTCACTTGGCTCTACCCCTTTAGCAAATCCCTGCCTGCCATCTCCTTCAAACACCTCTACCTTATTCGCCTCTACCTCATTCATCCCATCCTCCATGGCCACCGCCTCAATGATCTGCACTTCAATTGTCCCTAACTCCACCTCTTCCTGCTTGAGCTCTCCGGCAATACCCTCTCTCTTAGGCACCTCTTGTTTCTCTATCTCCTCCAGAACTTTCTTCTTGTTCTTACGTTTCTTCCTACCCCCTCGTTTTCTCTTCATGCCATCTCTCTTCCCCTACTTTCTCTATCTCCTGCACCTCGTTCTCAACATTCTTGTCATAACATATAGGCTGCAGATCCCCATTGTTCGAGTTGACCTCTGGCTGCTGCTTCTCTTCTGTCTTTTGTTGCTGCTGCTGGTGGTGCATGATGAATGTCTTCAACTCGGCGCTGTTCTCGAATTCCTGCAGCTCCCTCTGATACATGGCCCGCTGCTGCGCATGATGCTCCAGCAGGATCACTTCAAGCTCCTGCACCTGACGTTCAGCTTCTAATTTTATGGCACAGATCATCCTCTTGCGCAGCCACTTTGAGCCATGGTCTGTGGAGTCATATGGGGAAGGGAGCATAGCACAGTAATTGATTAGTTAATGGGTGTTTGCGTATTTACTGTATATTTTTTGTTAAGCAAACTTGGCACCACAGACAGGAATCTAAATTGACTTGAGACCTATGTAACAATGATAACCCTGACGGAAGATCTGGAGGTTGACTCATATGCCAGAGAAACCCCCTCCTCCAAAGCACTTCATTAGATTCATGGCTAAGCTGAGAAAGCCCAATTAAGTTTACGAGGTCTAAAACTCGAGGCCAAAAATACATAAACTACCCTTACCTCCAAAAAAGTAGAATGGATTGATGGCAAAGCTATGGAGGTCTGGCTAAATTTGTAATATGGCGATTGTTTCACAAGAGAAAGCATGAATCAGCTATGCAATACATTATTGATTCTTATATGTTGGCTCATTCATACAATGATTATATTAGTGAGCTACGTTAGAGGGGAAGGAGGAGAAGAGAAGGGGAGGAGAGGAGAAGAGGAGAGCTGGGGCGCTGGAGCCCAGAGACTACCCAGAGCGGCCAGAGAGCCAGGGGCAGCCCTGATGTTTATCTTATCTAGGATTTTCTTGTCTGGGATTTCATATCGCGCTTTTTTCCAGCGCTTTACAAGAATTATACATTGTACAATAGTATTGGCTGATGGGGAAAAGGGATGGGGTTTGAGTGTTGGGGAGGGGAAAAGATGGTAAGGAAGTGTGATGATAGGGAAAGGGAGGGGCAAGGTTAGAAGGGAATAGGGAGGATGGTTAAGGTTTTAAGATGGGAGGACAGAAACTAGTAGAGTGATACACTATTACAAAAGATGAGTCTTAAGGGAGGAATGAAAAATGGTTCGTAAAGTTGTGAAGTGGCAAATTTTGATGTGAAGTGGCAATTTATTCCAATGGAGGGGAGCCAGGAGGGAAAAGGAGCGGATATGTGACTGAACACAGGAAGGGGGGGGTGGGGGGTGCGGAGTGAGGGATAATAGAGGTTGTGAACGCAGGGGCCTAGATGGGACATAGTTTTACCTCTAAACGTCATTTTTTGTCTGTATGTCTGTCTGCGCATGCCTATCCTTGGAACGCTTTTCACTGACAAACTGTTGGGTTTACGTTTCAATAAAATACACAGATACAACACACTAAGCTCCTGGATGAAAAAGCGCTATTTGTTTTTGCCCTTGCTCAAATGTAAACTAATAAAATCACACTTTATAACAATTTGTTATTATGCTGATCGTGGCGCCAAAGCACGCATCTGCGCATGTGCAGAAACGCTGACTCGTGGTTGCCCCTAGCAACGCACACGAGCTCGCTGAGCGGCGTCCGGAGAGAGGGAGGTTCTCCTTCGCATTAAAAAGGTGGAGAGAAAAAACACGTAACCACAGCACAGTAATTCCTGAACAGTGTGATGTCCTCTCCCCCCCAATGTGTGTATTTACTACTGAAGAGTCGATATATACTACTGTAGAGTTTCGATTTAAAGCTGTCGTGACTGCAGGGATTCATCTTCTTGGTTCTTTCGGTAAAGTCACGTAGAAGGGAAATAAAAATAAGAATAAAAATAAAACAATAATTATGTTGTATTTTTATTATTTTATTATTTCCCTTCTACGTGACTACCGAAAGAACCAAGAAGATACTGTAGAGTTGGTAGATACTACTGTAGAGTCGGTAGATACTACTATAGTCGGTAGATACTGCTATCGAGTCGGTAGATACTACTATAGAGTCGATAGATATTACTGTAGAGTAAGTAGATACTACTTTAGAGTCGGTAGATACTATTGTAGAGTCGGTAGCTACTACTGTAGAGTCGGTAGATCCTACTATAGAGTCGATAGATATTACTGTAGAGTAAGTAGATACTACTTTAGAGTCGGTAGATACTATTGTAGAGTCGGTAGCTACTATTGTAGAGTCGGTAGATCCTACTGGACAATCCGTAGATACTACTATAGAATTATTAGATACTACTATAGAGTCAGTAGATACTACTGTAGAGTTAGTAGATACTGCTATAGAGTCAGTAGGTGCTGCTGCAGAGTCAGTAAATACTACTATATTCAGTAGATACTACTGTATGGTCATGAGATACTACTGTAGAGTCACTAGCTACTACTGTAGAGTCAGTAGTTTCTACTGTAGAGTCGGAAGATATTACTGTAGAGTCGGTAGATACTACTGTACAATCAGTAGATACTACTATAGTCAGTAGATACTACTGCACTTAGTAGATAGTACTATAGATCTTCTTGGTTCTTTCGGTAAAGTCACGTAGAAGGGAAGTAATAAAATAATAAAAATAAAACATAATAAAACAATTCTCACGACGTTTCGGCCACAACGCAAGCAGCCGTCCTCAGGTGAAAACCAGGTCCGTCGAGGCGACAGAGTCTGAATGAAACAGCACACGAGCTTGGAGCATATATATAAGCTGGGCGCATTGACAAAGGAATTTGCATATCAAAAGGAATTTAGCATATTTATGGGAAATGCAGGAATGTGATTAGTACTGCATATGCATGTGCATTATGCAGGATTAACAGCATCAAAGGAAGCTGCAGTTACTGCTGCTGCTGCAGTTGCTGCTGCTGCTGCAGTTTCTGCTGCTGCTGCAGTTGCTGCTGCTGCTGCAGTTGCTGCTGCTGCTGTTACTGCTGCTGCTGCACTTGCTGCTGCTGCTGCAGTTGCTGCCTTATCCATTTTAATATAACACTATGTATTATTCTACCCACCCGAATGTGTATCACACTGCTATATGTTTACTATACAATTACGACACCATACATTACTCTGCACACTGCACCATGCCAGTGAGTGGAACGCGGTCTGAAAGTCACCGTAAACGTGAACACAATCAGTTAAGATCCGAAATGGTTTATTACGTCCTTCCAATGATTGCTAAGCCAGAATCCATCTTCTCGGTTGAAATTGTCTCTGTGTTTGTATATGTGGATCGCCTCATGAACGAATCTCTCATGGTAGCCAGATGGCTTGCAGAGAACCTCTGTCTTGGAGAAGTCAATATCATGTGAGCCCACTGAATTGTAACAGTGATCTGCCACGGCTGAGGTGTTTGTCCTACCATGTTTCAAGTCTGCTTTATGTTCACGGATGCGGTCCGAGACATGTCGTTTGGTTTCTCCAATGTAACTGCTACCACAGAAGCAACTTAGTTTGTAGACGCCAGGGTACTGTATGTCTGGAACCACATCTTTTACAGACGGGACCAGATCACGGATTTTATGTACTGTGTTGAATCGGACCTGGATCTTGTGTTTTATCAGGATTTTGGAGATCGTTTTTGTGACCCCAGCAATGTAGGGTAAGGTGATGGTCTTGAAAGGCTCCTCAACAGGATCCTTCTTGATGGTTGGAGTGATGGCTTTGCGGATTGTGTAGTCGGAGTAACCATTAGCCTTAAGAGCTTGGCGTACGTGTTTGAGTTCACTGGAAATGTGTTCATGGTCGGAGATGCATTGGGCTGGTTTTCACCTGAGGACGGCTGCTTGCGTTGTGGCCGAAACGTCGTGAGAATTGTTTTATTATGTTTTATTTTTATTATTTTATTACTTCCCTTCTACGTGACTTTACCGAAAGAACCAAGAAGATGAATCCCTGCAGTCACGAAAGCTTTAAATCGAAATAGTACTATAGAGTCAGTGGATACTACTGTAGAGTCAGTAGTTACTACTATAGTCATTAAGATAATAATGTAGATTCAGTAGTTACTACTGTAGAGTCGGTATATACTACTATAGAGGCAGTAGAGACTATTGTAGAGTCAGTAGATACTACTACTGTCAGTAGATACTACTATACAGTCAGTAGATACTAACATAAGAGTCAGTAGATACTAATATAGAATCACTCGGTGCTACTTTAGAGTCAGTAGGTACTACTATAGTCACTAGATACTACTGACTCTATTGTATGTTGGGTGTGTAGGTATATATGCCTACAAAATAATAATTGGCTGCGGGGGGGGGGGTGAAAAGATTTTTGGAGGAGGGGGGGGTCGACAATTTTTTGAAACCTTTTAGATCAACTATTTACCCCCCAATTTCTATAACTTTTTCATTCAGGACTTCTGCAAGCCTCTTATAATTTTGTTGACGGACAAATGGACTGACAAACGGAAAACTGGGTTTTCACAATATCTTAGTATTTGTGTATGTATTTGTTATGTTTTTAAGAAAAGACAAGTTTTTCAATATATTTTTCACCCGGGCAAAGATGGGTACTCCGGTTTGGCAGCAGAGGTCTCACTTCAAATCTGCCAAGTGGCATATTTTCATCAGCTGCATAAGGCTGTGGGGAATCTACCTGTCTATCACTAGACATCATAGCTCTGGGTCTTCTTTGCCACAGTCATGCCCTCCCGTGGACCCCTCTAATGAAACATTTGCACCAGTTTGAAACTTTCGGGCTGGCCTGCCCACGATCCATCCTGGGTTCAACCAGGCTGGATTATCTGTGGGGCTCACAAGCCCTTAAAATATCTGGACACATTCCCAATAGTGAGCTACTCTGGTGGACATGGCTGCTTTAACTGGGTCATGTAGCCTGCATGCTCAGCCACCACATGTGCAAGCAGTTTTTATTTTGTCAGATAGAAGGGGCTAAATGGGCGTGGCACAGGCTGGAGAAGAGATGGACTGATGTGGTACAGAAGAATATGGAGCTGAGTGGACTTTCCGAAAACTAGTACCACTGGTGTCAAGATCAGCCACTATGGAGGAAGCTCGTGAAGGATTCTACTGGGCAGTTGAAGGCAGTCACCCTCCAGCGACAACGGAGGGCAGGAGGGATGCTCACAAGTGGTGCTCCGGATGGCTAAAATGCAGCAAGTTGGCACAGTAGTGGGTACAGGTGGTGTGTCTGCCAGTTATCTCAGTCGGTCAAGCCATGGCACCTGGGTCTGTCTCCTAAACTCCTGTGAGCGAGCCTTCGACACTTCACGTGGCCTCGTAGTGCACCCAGCCTGGAACAAGCGCCATGGTGATGTCATCGCCACTTAGTGGCGAATGATGGCTGCTGTTATGTGAACCGGTGCTGGGCTTTCCCTAGGTCCACTCAGCCTCAAATAAGTACCTGATGCGGTGTGTAAACATCGACACTTGGGAGACAAACGCAGTCAATTATGGTGCTGGAAACCCACCCCTCGTGTACTGTGCCAGCTTTCATAGATGCTCATTAAAAATACTTGGTTCTATAATGGCTCAAGGCTATATGCAAGATTTTGGTATTTGTATGTGTCTATGTGCAGTGTCTGTATGAGTGGTTGGGAGCAGTAGTGTCTGTGGGCATCGACTAGAGTTCGGTGCAACTCGCTAATATCACTTGCTTCAACAGCCTATTAAGGCTATACAGGGATCTTTGTATACAGGTGCATGTTTCTTTGTTTTTTGTGTCTGTGTGTGGAGTTACTCACTTCCCCTAAGTTCACTCTTCTCTCCACCCTGCAACAAAATAACATCAGCACATGAGAGGCTAATCACATCACAGTTTATAACCACCATAACCATCATCACCGTCTTCATCATCACAACCACCATCATCTTTCATCATTACCACCACAACAATCATCAAGGTAACCATCATCATCATGTCTCACTTCCTGTCTCACTCCCCATGTCTCTTACCATCTGTGTCACTCCCCATATCTCACTCAACCTATGTGGATACCGCTCCGAATAATTACTGTAATCTATCGCAAGTCTACGGCAAAATAGCACAATGGGCCGCATCCCTTGCCCCCTGCCCCCCCACGTGGACCCCACAACCCCTGCCATCCCATGCCCCCCCCCATCCCACCCAGGGCTGGGGAGGAAGAGACCGTAGGGGGCCGTGCAGGGGCGTGGGACAAGAAAAGTTCGACTAAGACTTCACTGAGTACCCAGTGCGATGTATAAACATCAGCACTGGGGAGGAAAAGGCAGCCAGGTGTAGTGCGGACCAAAAATACTGCTTGTGTGCTGCCTCAGCCTCAATAGGAGCACACTAACAAGGGTTTCCCCAGTCGTCCGTATGACTGTAGGGGGACATTCGTCTCTGCGTGTCTGTGTGAGGGTGACATGGGAATCTATGTATCATGTGTGTGTGTGCATGTGGACAAATGCGAGGGGTGAATGTACTCACGGAAAACATTGCCTTGACGTCGTGCATGTTCACGTTTGTCGATGTCTTTCTTAAGATTGTTAATGACGTGTTCAACCTCGTTGATGTTTGTCAACGAAGTCTACTAAGTCAGATAACTGTGTTAACGATGTTTCCTTGCGATGTTGTCGGAGTGTGGTCCTGGATGCGATGCTCAAGCGCACCACGAGCACCCCCGACCCCACAGAAAAGCGAAGTCACCACTTGTGGAGCCTCTTGCTGAGACCGCGTACTCACGGCGCCTACATGCCACAGATGATGAAGATGACTGAGCTCAGGTCAAATGTTGCCAACTGACTCCATCACTCACAACTTGTGGCACATACATAAACATAGTCCATCATATACGGGTCAGTAGTGATTGAGTTATGACATTTTTAATCCATGTGTCTATATGATCGGGCAGTGATCCTAGCTGACATTTTGAAATTGTGCGTCTATGTGATCGAGCATTGATAGATTTACATGACATTTTGTATACACGTGTCTTTGTAATCGAACCTTGGTTGAGCTATGACATTTTGAATACATGTGACTATGTGATCAAGAATTGATAAATTTACGATATTTTTAATACATGTGTCTATATGATCGAGGCGTGATCGTGCTTTTACATTGTAAAAACTTGAGTCTGTAACCGAGCAATAATCGAGATATGACATTTTAAATACATCTATCTATGTTATTGAGCATTGTTCGAACAGTGATTGACCTATGACATTTTTAATGCTTGTGTCTATGTGATCGAGCAGTGATCGATATGACATTTTGATGTTAAACTAACAACTATAAAAAAACACGCTTTATTTTACCAGATAAGGCCCACTGAGTTATATAACACTTTTGGAGAAGCGACCTGGCCACAAATGATAGCCTGGCTACAAATGAGAGCTAAAAAAAGTGACTTATGATATGAAAATGTATAGCAGCCAAATACTCTAAATCAGGGGTGGGGAACGTCCGGCCCGCGGGCCGTATAAGGCCCGCGAAATCATTTGGTCTGTTCCATCCATCACATTAGGGGTGAGTTAATTAAATGTTTGACCAAATATAACAGACTAATTTTTAAGGTGATAATTTAGTATGGCCCGGAAATTATGTTATAAATATCCAAATGGCCCTTGGCAGAAAAAAGGTTCCCCACCCCTGCTCTAAATGCATGTTTCTAAAAGTGGAAGAAGTACAGGACCTGGAGAAAAATCCATATGACCACGGGGAAAACATGCAAACTCTAAATATACAGGTGTCAGGGTCGGGATAGAGATTTAATCCCACAACCTCCCGTATACCAGGTAAGGTAATTAACATCTCGCCACCATGGTACCATTACATGTGTCTATGTGAGCGAGCATTAATCAATCAATGATCGAGCTATGATTTTAATACGTAATCAAGCAATGATCATGCAGGGGTGATTTTTTTATCGGTAAAGTGGTTCCTGTCAGAAGATGTACGTATCGAAAAAAAGGATTTGTGCATCAAAAAGGCCCATTGGTGGAATGTGTTGGCTATCAGCCCTCCCATTTATGCTGATTGACTTCCCTGAACATGAACATAATCTATCATTAATTTTATCGTAGATTAATTTCATTCTGTCACAGTGCGTGTCGAAGAATGCGTGGGGGAATGTACTCACGTAAGATATCGCCTTGAAGGTACAAAGAGATGTTGTAGATATTCACGTTTGTCAACGACTTTGTTAACTATGTTAAGGACGTGTTAAACCTCGATGTTAGTCAACGAAGATTACCAAGTCAATTAACTGTTAACAATGTTGACAAAGTGTGGTCCTGGATGCGATGTTCAAGCGCACGGCGGGCACGCCCAACCCTGACGGAGAACCGAAGTCCCCACTTGTGGAGCCGCTTGCGCAAACTGCGTACCCACGGCACCTAGACGCCACAGATGATGAGACCGAATGAGCTCGGGTCAAATATTTCCCACTGACTCCACGACTCACAACTTGTGGCACATACAGTGTCCACCATGTACAGGTCAGTAGTGATTGAGCTGTGACATTTTGAATACGTGTCGATGTGTTCGAGCAGTAACCAAGCTATGACATTTTTTATGCGTGTTGATGTGTTTGAACAGTGATCGAGATATGACATTTCGAATACGTGTCTATGTGATCGAGCACTAATTGAGTAACGCGACATTTTTAACACATGCGTCTTTGGAATCGGGCCTTGTTTGAGCTATGACATTTAGAATACATGTAACTATGTGATCAGCCATTGATCAATTTATGATATTTTGAATACATGTGTCTATATGATCGAGTACTAATCGAGCTATGACATTTTACGACCCTGTGTCTATGTGATCGAGCAGTGATCGAGATATGACATTTTAAACACATCTGTCGATGTTATCGAGCATTGTTAAAAGCAGTGATCGAGCTATGGAATTTTGAATGTGTCTATCTGATCAAGCATTGATTAAGCAGTGATTGAACTATGACACTTCTATTACGTGTCTATGTTATCGAGCATTGATCATGCTATGACATTTTGATAATTAACTACAAACTATTCATTATTTTTCATTTTACCAGGTAAGGCCCACTGAAATATATAGCTCATGAATTGAAAGTGTATAGAGCCAGGCATCAGGGTCACGATCGAACCCACAACCTCCTGTATACCAGGCGAGGTAGTTAACATCTTGCTGCAGTTACACCCGCTTACATGTGCCGATGTGATCGAGCAGTGATCGAGCTATGATATTTCAATGTCTGTCTATCTGATCGATCGTTGATTGAGCATTGATTGAGCTATGACATTTTTAATAGCGTCGACATGTTCGAGCAGTGATTGACCTCTGACATCTATTTGATCAAGCAGAAGCATTTTTTTAATCGGCCAAGTTATTCCTGTCACTCGATTTATAGATCAACTAGCTTTACTAGCTGGCTTCGCCCGGGACTTGGATTCTTGTCTTGGCTTAATACACGGCCTACGCAGAGGGTGGGGGGGCGTGACGTCAGCAGGCACACTGCGTGACGTCAGCAGGCACACTGCGTGACGTCAGCAGGCACACTGCGTGACGCTGCCGCATGCGGGTGACATCACAGATGTGACGTCACCGCTCACTTTTTCCATTGTGTACAGTCTAGAAGCTACCCACATACCAAATTTCAAGTTTATTGCATGTTGGGAAGTACGCTAAAATTTTCGAACAGACACATATTCACACATTTCCATTTTATATAGATAAAGAGGATTTGTGTATCTAAAAAGCACATTGGTGGAATGTTTTGGCTGTTAGCCTAACCACTGATGCCGATTGGCTTCCCTAAGAATTTAAATAATGTATAATTAATGTTGTCTCAGATGAATGTTATCCTGTTACAGCGCACGTGCGGATGTACTCACGGAAGATATCGCCTTGAACGGTAGAAAGAGACGTCGCGGATGCGCACGTTTGCCAAAGACGTTGTTAACTATGTTAATGACGTGTTCAACGTCACCGATGTTTGTCCAACGAGGTTTACCAAGTGATTTAACCGTGTTGACGTTGTTTCTTTGCGATGTTGACAAAGTGTGACCACGAATGCGATGCTCCAGCGCGCAGAGAATGCGTCCTACTCCCACGAAGAAGCGTCGGCAGTGACAACCGTTGCTAAGGAAGTGACGTCACTCTAGCGACGCCCACTTCGTATTGATCTTCCTGTCGCCTCTGGTCTATACGTCACACTCCTGGGCCCACGTGCTTCTGTGGCGCCACGTGGCCCTGTGGTGACTGTATCCCGCAGGCCGAGAAGTGGCGGCATGGCGGCAGTGCTTGTGGTGACCACGAGCCACGGGGCTGAGACGCCACAGATGATGAGGCGGAGTGAGGTACCTCCACCACTCACAACTTGCAGCACACACATAGTGTCCACCATGTACGGTGTGAAAGAAGTTGAACATAGTGTATATAGGTACGGGCCAGCAGTAGACCCCGCGTGTGTGGTGCGTTGCACGCGCGGCGGTTCGTCACGCGGTTGGGTGGAGGGGCCGTGAGGGCCGCGCTGGGGGGTGAGTGGTGCGGGCTACGGAAGCGTGAGCGAGGGGGGCGGCTGTGGGGGCCTCGGGTGAGGGGCCGCTTATTCTACTTTGCTGTAGGACCCCGTGGCAACTTGCGCCTCTAGCGACGTTGTGCTCGGCCAGCCAAGTTCATTAACGCTCACGGCCAATAGCAGTGACGGCGAATATCTGAACCTGTCCTGGGCCTCCCCCAAGGTCGACTTCGCCTTAACTGAGTACCCGGTGCTGTGTGTAAGCATCAACACTGGGGAGACAAAGACGGCCGGGCGGGGTGCGGACCACGCGACCTGCACGTGTGCCACCTCGGCCTCAGTAGGCGCGCACTCGCAACACTTACCCCACCCAGCCTTCTGTACGAAGCTCAGAATCGGAATCTTCATATTTACTGGAGGAATCCGATGAGCTTTCAAGCTCTTTTTAACACTTGTCCAGTTGGAGTGGGTCAGGAAGTTACAACAAACAACAGCAAAACGATCGGAACTCTCCCCTGAAGACCTCTTGTCGTAGCCAGCAGTCCTTGACATTGGCATTCGCAATAGAACAGAGCCATTAAGCAGAGGTGAAGCAGAGTGTGCAGCGGTGGTGAGATGTTAACTCCCTCGCCTGGCATGCAGGAGGTCGTGGCTTCCAGCCCGACCCTGACACCAGTCTGTTTGTAATTTGCGTGTTACTCTCCCCGTAGTCGCGTGGATTTTATTTTATTCCGGGTCCTCTGGTTTGTCCTCCACATTTAGAAACAAGAATTTAGAGTATTTGGCCGAAATCAATTTCCACGTGATAATATACTTCTTCTTGGTTCTTTCGGTAAAGTCACGTGACTTTTACGTGACTTTACCGAAAGAACCAAGAAGATGAATCCCTGCAGTCACGAAAGCTTTAAATCGAAATAATATACTTCGTTAGGCTGTCATTTGCGGCCAGGTCGCTTCTGAAAAAGAGCTACAGTATATAGCGCAGTGGGCCTTACTTGGTAAAATAAAAACAGATTGTCGACCTGCCAATCTTCTTTGTTAGTCAACTCATGGCACCTGGGTCTGTCCCGTGACTCCCTTCCAGCAGCGAGCCTTCTACATTTCATTTGGCCTCAAAGTGTACCTAGCCTGGCACAAGCAAACAGCGGTTGTTGTTGGAGATTAGAGCTGTGGTGGAAGTGGTCGTGCGTTGTCTGCCTGGCTTTGGGAATTAAGCATTGAAGATTTCCCTTTCCTCACGGTGTCGTCTGATGACTCAGCCTCAACACAGATTTACACTCACCTGTACTGTGGCCGGATAATGCAATTGTAAATCACTTGGCTCATGACTTTGAGTTCTTGGGTTCAAGGCCTATCTTCCCTCTCGGTTGGTTAAAATGACGACCACCTTGTTGGAGGTGGTCGTCATTTTAGCCAACCAAGAGGGAAGATAGGCCTTGTCAACCGCCAGGCCTAAATTTAAATCTACACCTGCATGCTGGTTCGCCCAGCAAGGAGCCAGTGAGAAAGCCAAATGTGCGTGTAAAGGAGTTCTCCTGCAGGTAGCTTTCACGAGTATTCTACCACTGCGATCAGCACCCCTAACGTGGACAACTACGCCCCTGGTTTTTGTATATACGGTACTTAAATTTTGTATTGTCTTATCATAGTTCTTGATTTTATCTACATTGCCAGTATAGTAATTTTTGTCATCGGCTTGTACTGTATTTCAATTGGATTGTATCTGCACTCGTGTGTACTTTTTAACTGCAACGCTTGGAGATATTTCGAAATGACAAGCGCTTCATAAAAGAATGATTATTATTAAGCAAATTTGAGGCAGTGACAGGCCTGAGCGGAGGCACGTTTACCAATTGCTGCAGAACCTCGCAGTTCGAGACCAGCGGCTGCCCCGGTTAATACGATAATACTATGAGATACAACGTGCCGTCTGCATCACAGTGGGCGTAAAAAACCCGGTGATTCTATTCAAATAAGAGTAGTAGGCCGCGTGTGCTGACTTCAAAAAATTGCCCAAATGGAAGAAATCTGTTGTAAAATAGCAACATAGCCTCCTACTGAAAAATCATACCACTTGCTTGGATAGGTAATGGTTGTTTTCCTATGGAGAGACACCCCACCATAGGAATGTAGAATTTACACCACAGGGTCTGGGCTGTACACAGGAGATGAGCACTGTTTCATTGCTCATTGAGCACGAAATCATATATTTTTTGTGCTTATAACCCAGATAATTACGTGTATTATGATGATCATCCATTACGATTATCGGATGCTGTTACTGTTATCGTCGATTATGGTGTAGCAGTATCAGTATTAACAGTAACATGAGCAGAAGCAGCATCCGTTTACCATCACCATCAATTAAATCATTTTCATCAACTTCGTCATATTTTCTCTTGTCTTCCTGAACGCCGTAATCCTCGTGTGCGTGAGCATCTATTCTTACACTAAAAATGTTGAGAGCACCAAAGGTCGAAATGTTGACGTACAAATGATGGAGGCACCGAACACGCACGTGAATTTGTTCCGAATGCCTCGCCAAAGGCCTCTCAGTGCTCCCTGCGCAAGCCACGGACCCCAGTTGTTATTGACACAGCTACGGAATGATGCCCAACACAACTACATGAATTGAGCCGTTTGACTTGGATAAAATAATGATTATTTGTTTTTTTTATTTAAAATATAAAGTCTCCAGATGTGCTCACCAAATTACTACAACAGTAATTTGCCAATCATTGGCAGTAGGGCCTGAATGAAATTTTCTTGAAAACCTAATTTTATGTTTTTCTGGGTAAATATTTGTTTCAATATTTCATTGGAGTCGACATGACAGCCCACTGTGTGAATGTGGGGAGCAGTAAATCTTGGCGCACATCGTCTCCGGCTGTGAAGTCCGTCAGGGCGTGCCGGACGGATTGGTTGTTGCCTTGCACGTGCTGGAGGAGGAGGGACGCTGTCAAATGGCTCTGTGACTACGTGGGCTGACATCCACTCACAATATAACATGGACATACATTTGTATTTATTTCATTATTTTTGTTTATCTCGTGCTTTGGGTAGAATTCGCGTGTAAAAGCATTCGCTAAACAAATAAAAATCATATTCTTTGGGTCTTTCGGTAAAGCCACGTAGATAGAAAAATTAACAAATAAAAATCACGACGTTTCGATGCCAATACAAGCAATCGTCTTCAGGTGAAAAAGAGGGAAATCTGAGGCAGGCTGTTTTTAAAGGTTTAGAGATGTTGAGTCTATGGGCAGTGCTGAGTCTGAGTCGTGTTAGTCTATGGGCAGTATGTATGTACATTGAACTTCTTTTCTACCATACGTAGCCAACCGTGATAATGGGCGCCACAGTGGGGTTGCCACGGTGGCGAAATGTTAACTCGCTCGCCTGGTATGCAGGAGGCCGTGGGTTTGATCCTGAACCTGACGCCTGTTGTATATTTGGAGTTTGCGTGTCTCTCTCTCCCCATGGTGGTGTGGATTTTTCTCCCGGTTCTGCATTTTTTCCCTCCACATTTAGAATAAAAATCAGAGTATTTGGCAATGTCCAAGTGATAAGCCACTTTGTTGAGCTGCTATTTGTGGCCAGCTCACTTGTGAAAAAGAACTACAAAACTCAGTGGGGCCTTACCTGGTAAAATAAAATAAAAATTGGAAACAAAAAAATTGTGGATAGATTTTGACAAACCCTACAGCCCCCGATGATGACAGGAGTCATTGGATGATATGGTCGCGGATGAGAGCAGCTCTCCTGTGTGCCTAATTCATGTATTTATTAACTTGATTCCTGGTTTTCCACATTCATCTTCTGAGCAGCTCTTGCCCCTCCACCCCTCACCCCCCACTCTCCCTATCCTCTCCCCCGACGCCCCCCCCCCCATCTCCGGCCGCAAGCCCAGATCGGCGTCGTCGGGGGCCTCATGGGTGCGTCGAGCGACCATGCCTCCGTGGCCGCCGTCGCCCTCGACGCCGACTACTCGATGCTGACTACTCCCCCGATAGCATCGACATGAACTCGCAGGAGGCCGAGAGGTACCGCCGCCAGCAGAGCGAAGTGTGTGGACATGCATGCGGGGGTAGCTTGAACAGGGGCGCCACGGTGCCTAGGAGATGTTAACTACCTCACCTGGGTATACAGGAGGTCGTGAGTTCGATCCCGACCCTGACAATGCCTGCTGTATATTTGGAGTTTGCGTGTCTCTCCCTCTCATCATCATCACGGTGGCACGGAGATGTTAACTACCTCGCATACGTATACAGGAGGTTGTGGGTTCGATCCCGATGCTGACGATGCCTGCTGTATATTTAGAGTCTGCATGTCTCTCTCATCATCATCATGGTGGCTAGGATATGTTAACTATCTCGCCTGGGTATACAGGACGTCATGGATTCGATTCCGACCCTAACACCTGCATACCAGGTGAGGCAGTTAACATCTCCTATCCACCGATATTAACTACCTCGTTTGGAATGCTGGAGGTCGTGGGTTGGATCCCAACCCTGACGCCTGCTGTATATTTGGAGTTTGTGTATGTCTCTCTCCCTGTGATCACGTGTATTTTTCTCCGGGTCCACCGTTTTCCCTCCATATTGAGAATCGTGCGTTTAAGAGTATTGTCTGCTATAAATTGCCACGCAATCATAAGCCACTTCATTGAGCTATCATTTGTGATAGCCGGGTCGCTTTCTGACAAAGAGCTACATAGTTCAGTGGGTCGTACCTGGATCTAACCCGCGACCTCCTGCATACAAGACGAGGGAGTTAACATCCCGCCACTGCGGCGTTCGATTCCAGGTCACAGCTAACGTCGGTGGCGTCTGGTCATTCTTTCCACATTTAGAATCACCGTGCGTTTGGAGTATTTGGCTGCGATACATTTCCACATCAGTTCAGTTAATTTATTATGTATAGCCCTGTGAGCCATTTGGCTCTTGA
This sequence comes from Lethenteron reissneri, assembly GCF_015708825.2. Lineage (NCBI taxonomy): Eukaryota > Metazoa > Chordata > Hyperoartia > Petromyzontiformes > Petromyzontidae > Lethenteron > Lethenteron reissneri. The sequence continues at coordinate 7,472,732 of NC_083837.1, forward strand.
ATCGGGTGCAACCGCAACAAACAAAAACATGAACAAGAAACATCTTAAAGTGACTACACGCAACAGAAAAATCCAGGAAAAAACAGCAAGGTCTTCCAGAAAAAGCACCGTATATCAATACTGTGTGCAAAAATCCCAGTGGGATGCAAGTCAAACAATAACAACCATAAGACAATTTATATTAAAGTTATCAGTAACTCTGTACTACAACAAACAAATATGGCTAAACCAAAACGTTTTCGAAATCACCAAAATAAAGCTATAAAAATAATTTTACAGTGATCATAGGAACTGTGATTTAAATTTAACAATAAACGATATACATAACATGTATGACCAAACTTTGCAGCCATAGTTTGCTGCATGAGTCACTCCATAACAGCTGGAGTATCAGCAGTATCAAAATGTTTCAATACAACTTTAAAGATCAGCACACTATAATCAAAACTCAAGATCATACTTTGCAGCGGTCATCCGGAACGATACATTTTATTTCAAGCCATTCTGAATAGCAGTGGCAGCTAGGGGTGTACAACTCCTCTAGAGCAGTTTTGAGTGAAGATCTCACAGGTAGTGATCCAAGTTGCAGTTTATTGGCGATAGCATTCCAGACCCTGGGGGCATCAATAGAAAAGGCCCTTCCTCCAGTGTTTGTATGGCAATAAGGAATGTGAAGCTGGTAAATGAGCGAAGACCTCAGGTCACATTTGTTCTTCGAAACAGTGAGGAGATCCAGCAGGTAGTCTGCTCATTTTTTTGTAAGTACATCGTGAATAAATAAGATCTGATGCACAAGCCGTCGATCATTAAGATAAGTTAAGTTTGACCCAATGTAGAGATCGCAGTGGTGGGTCCTATATGGGCAGTTCAATGCAAATCTTAAGGCCGAGTGATAAATTGAGTCAAGCTTCTTCAGTTTTGTACTGGGGGCTGATTTATATACGATGTCACAGTAATAAAGTAGAGGCAGTATGGTAGCTTTGATCAATTCCAAGCGGAACAGGGGGGAAGCAGTGCTTGTGTCGATGCAGAAAACCAATTTTTTATTTTGTCTTTTTACCAATATAATCAATGTGATCTTGAAAATTCAGTTTTGAATCAAAGATGACCCCAAGATACTTATAGATCTTGACTTGCTCTATTTGATGATTATTTAAGGAATATAATTGGGGAAAAATAACTTCCTGCTTTTGTCCTGGTGAGAAGCATAGCAACTTGGTTTTGGAGGTATTCAGGACTAGTTTCAGAGCAACTAGCTGATGTTGTAGTTTGTTGAAATCACTCTGGAGCTTAGCAATCACATCATCCGGAGAGCGGCCAGCAGTCATCAGTATCGTGTCATCTGCAAACAGATTTACCCTGGAATGATCCAGGTTAGTGCCCAAGTCATTGACATAAAGAGTGAACAAAAGGGGGCCGAGGATGGAACCCTGTGGAACCCCTTTTGTTATCATAATGTAGTGGGTTCAATTTAGGCGCACACACTTCTTGGGAGGCAACACTCATTTATTAATTAACACAACGTTTACTCAACAGTTACTCTTACTCTACACATAGGGTGGTGACCACCGACCTACACTAGCTAACCCACAATTGTATTTTAGTCTCTCTCCAGCGTGACCCAGCCAGGTGGCTGCTGGCAGTCCGCTCACTGTAGGTCTTCTCTTCTGGCATCTTCACGAGGTGTCTTCATTCTTCTCAGGAACAGCCCTGCTCTGCCTTCACACCACGCTTATATCTCGTCTCTCTGGCGTGGCCGGCTCCGCCCAGGCCACGCCTCCCTTCCCAGGCCACGCCTCACTTCCCAGGCCACGCCTCACTTCCCCCACCTCTGGGAAGGTCCGGATCCCTCCAGCACGTGACCCCCCAGGCACCCCCTTGGGGCCCCCAGCCCTCGTACGGGCCAACACAGTAGTGACCGTTCTGTCACTACATCACCCCCTCCTGTATAAACACACAGCCGTCCCCGGCTGTAACACAACTGTGAACATCGAAAAGGTGTGCCTCCGAACCAGCAACATCAATAAATGACCGGCGACCGATAAGAAATACAATCACGTAATATATACAGAATCGACGAGGGTAAAAGGGAACCGCATAGAAAACGGGGAATTAACAACAAATATACATGAAAACTGGCTAACCCACTTACGCTACAGCACAGCCCCCCCACCGTTAGAATCACGCATGCAATGACAGTCACCCGTTAGCACCCCCTCGCCTTTCCGACGTGGCGTCACAACCAGTAGCACGCGTCGGCCATATCGGGGGGGGAATTTCCAGGTTACCACCCCACCGCCTTTCCGACGCGGCGTCACAACCAGTAGCACATGTCGGCCATATCGGGGGGGAATTTCCATGTTACCACCCCACTTCTGACACCAAATGTAGTGGGTTCAATTTAGGCGCACACACTTCTTGGGAGGCAACACTCATTTATTAATTAACACAACGTTTACTCAACAGTTACTCTTACTCTACACATAGGGTGGTGACCACCGACCTACACTAGCTAACCCACAATTGTATTTTAGTCTCTCTCCAGCGTGACCCAGCCAGGTGGCTGCTGGCAGTCCGCTCACTGTAGGTCTTCTCTTCTGGCATCTTCACGAGGTGTCTTCATTCTTCTCAGGAACAGCCCTGCTCTGCCTTCACACCACGCTTATATCTCGTCTCTCTGGCGTGGCCGGCTCCGCCCAGGCCACGCCTCCCTTCCCAGGCCACGCCTCACTTCCCAGGCCACGCCTCACTTCCCCCACCTCTGGGAAGGTCCGGATCCCTCCAGCACGTGACCCCCCAGGCACCCCCTTGGGGCCCCCAGCCCTCGTACGGGCCAACACAGTAGTGACCGTTCTGTCACTACAATAACACTATTTGACCTCCAACCATCTATAAATACAGTTTGGTTGCGAGAAGAGAGGTAATTTTTTAACCATTCTACTGCGTGTTTGGAGAAACGGAGGTAACTTGGTTTACTAAGCAGGGTGTTGTGGTCGACTCTATCAAAGGCTTTGGACAAGTCAAGAAAAAGACTGGCGCAGTACTGCTTATTATCAAGGCTACTGTAAATGTGATTCAGAGAGTCTAATGCAGCAGATGTGGTGCTGTATTTTTTTAGGAACCCAGATTGGTTTTGATGTAATAGATTGATGTCGGGCAAGAAACTGCTAATTTGGTATTTCAATAATTTTTCAAAAATTTTCATCAACTGTAGTTATTTGGATCATCTTTAGGGCCCCCTTTGTGAAGTGGACGAACATAGGAATGTTTCCATTCTAGAGGAACTGATGGACAGGTTGAAAATATAGGCTATAGGTTTGTATATTAGGTGACCAACAGTTAGCAGAGCAAAGACGGGAATACTATCCGCTCCGGTACAGGAGGATCCTTTGAGGTAGGACAGTTGTTTCAGAACATTACTTTCGTGGATAGGCTGGAAACTACATTTGTTTAATGTTTTGATGGGTGTAGGAAATTGCATGAGCAGGGGAGACTTCCAATACATTATCAAAAAGGTCACCAGCTTCAGAAAAATGAAGGTTAAAATTGTCGACTATTTTTTGGGGCTCTGAAAAATAGTCCCCATTTCGGTTAAGCGCAACGGGCAGATTATCTATTGCTTAAAATCCTATATTCTAGCCAGTCATTGACCAAATTACTTTTCTGAGCACATGCCCAAGCCTTGTCCCTAGTTTTCATGAGCTTAGTAATCAAAGGATCAAACCATGGTGGGCGGTTGCCTTTAATTTTAAATCTAACCAACGGAGCATGTTTGTTAAGAATTTGGAGAAACGTGTACCTGAAGGTCTCCCAAGCCGTAGTCAGGTTGGGGATATCACAGACCTTGCCAGTATCCGAGTGAAGCACATCATTAGTAAATGTCTGTATGCTGAAGTGTCTCATGGAGTGTTTATCAACCAATTTAGGTGGGGCTTTGGGTCTGGGTGATGATCTCACCCCAAATATGAAGGAGTGATCACTAAGATTATTACCCAGAACACCAGTAAGTGTGAAATTGTGAGGGGCATTAGTCAATAGGATGTCAAGCAGAGATGACTGTCCCGGATTTTTTAGGGTAGAGCTACGTAGCTCTTTTTTAGAAGCGGCCTGGCCATAAATGATAGCTCAACGAAGTGGCGTATTATGTGGAAATTTATAGCAGCAGCCAAATACTCAAAGCTTATGTTGATTCTAAATGTGGAGGGAAAAACCGGAGAACCCATTGAAGAATCGAATTCCAAATATACAGAAAGGCATCAGGGTCAGGATCTAACCCACGGCCTCCTGCATACTCGGCAAGACAGGTAACATCTCGCCACTGCGGCACCCTATAATAAACTTGCACCATTGTTTCATCTGCCATGTGGGGAAATCGAACCGGTGACCTCTGGATCGCAAGGCCAGTGGGTTGACCATTAACACCACGGTAGTATCACCATTCTTCAGAACATTATTATAATGACAGCACAAGAATGTGTGTTTACTCACATGTCATCCATAAGAGCTTTTTGGGTTTGATTGCGTAAATATAAATGTGTCGTTAAACCTGCCACCACCCGACACAGCCAATTAGTAAGGTTTGTCACGTGACTAGTACAGCATACCGGTTGCGTTGGAGAGTAAACCTACAACATTTACAATTCGAGTACAACGTTTTGCCGTAATTCCAACCAGCATCATCAGGCGACAGCCAGAGTTTTGGAGACATTTTCTTGGTTTGGTCTTAAATGTGATGTTGTCACTTGTGAACTAATCAGGTGCGAAAGGCTGGTCGGTGGGGGGGTGTTAATGTATGCATATAAATTACAATTTATATATACGCGATCTAACCCAGAAACCTCTATTACGGGTAATATTGGTCGCGAAAGCCTACGTGTTTAATTCACGTATGTTGTTCACTGTTTTTCAGGTGGTGCGCATGGGCACGCATACGTCCACGTGTTTAGGATAGAGAGCTTCGTGGGCAAATTGGAAACCCTGACCGGTGTAGTTTACATCGTCTTTGCCATCGTGCTGTTGATCATTGCTTCTATGGAGGCCCTGCGCTTGTCCGGACCGGCACTGCGTACTTCAAAAGCTTCTGGAACATCGCGGAGCTGCTGAGCATCACGCTTGGTGCAGCTTCCATGGTCACTTACTTCATCAAGATGAGCGTGGCCTCGTGCACGCTTGAGAAGTTCAGAACAGATCTGTGTAAGTTCTTCACAAATTTCCACGGGCGGGTCTCTCTGGACCGGTACATTTAATGATCGTCATTGATTCCTTCGTCTAAAGTGGAGCTGGGGTTATATATCCCCCATTGTTGTAAGTGCTGTCATCGATGAGTCTACAAATTGCCGGCGCGGTTACTCGATCTCAATGGACATCGTTCAGAGTGCAAAATCTTAATGGGTCCCTTCCCTCTTCTTTTATAGACAGGTTTGTCAACTTTCAGGAGCTGGTCACGTGGGACCGGCAGCTCTCTGAACTGCTGGCGACCCTCGTTTTTGTCAGCACCGTCAAGGTGCTGGGCCACATGAAGTCCCTCAGGCAATTCGAGGTGCTCGTCGGCGCCTGCTCGGAGGCCGCGGGACCACATCCAGGGCTTTTGCATGTCGTCTTCTGCGGCTTCGGCCAGCTCACCAGCCTGCTGTTCGGCAGCTCGCTGCGGAACTACCGCACGTTCACTACGTGCCTGGAGCAGCTGTTTTCCCTGCTCCTGGGTCAGCCGGGCTATGGCGAGCTGTACGCGGCCAACCGCGTCTTCGGGCCTCTGATTTACTTTGCCTTCACGTTTTTTGAACACCTTCGTGATCGTCAACTTTTCGCTGGGCATACTCTCCAAGGGGTTTGTCAGCTTCCGAAGGGGCCTGCGGAAGCAACCGCACAGCCTGGGGTTGCACAAAGCGCTGTTGAGCAAGATCAGGGCAGCGCTTGCCGCTGTCCTCGCCTGGAAAGGATTTTTTAGGCCAAATAAATAATTAATGTCTGCCACAGACGACTTGCGTACGTACGCATGTTGAACTTCTTTCGCGCCGTACGTAGCCAACCGTGATAATTGGAGGTGCGGGGGAATAGACAGTAAACTAAACATATACAAGCTGACTGGCTGCCCCGCCCATGCTGTTTGTGCTGCACAAGCTCACCTCCCAACTCCCCCTTTGTTTTGCTCCTTCATTAGCATGTTGCTTGCGCAGCTCATTTTTCTTGCGCAGCTCTTTCCATTGCCCACTCACTTTGGAACCCTTATAAGCAGTTGCATTTAGATCGAAACGTCGTGGGCTTTTTGCTTTATTTTCAATTTATTTGTATTTTTTCTTATTTTATCTTGACTTAAAGCTTTCGTGAATCCAGGAATTCATATTCTTTGGATCTTTCAGTAAAGCCACGTAGATAGAAAAAAATATAAAAATAATAACAATATCACGACGTTTCGATCACAACACAAGCAATCGTCTTCAGGTGAAAAAAGAGGGGGAAAGCTGCTGAGGCAGGCTGTTTATAAAGGTTTAGAGATGTGTGGGGCAGCTAATGTAAGGTCTCTGTTGCCTGCAGTAGGTCTAGACCAGGGGTCGGCAACCAAAATAACAAGAAGAGCCATTTCTTTCCAATTCGGTACAAAATTCAGTATTTCAAGAGCCGCAATGCATCTGAGTACATACTGTACATACGTACATATCGTCAAGAAGCAGCCCGTAAAGAGCCGCATGCGGCTCCGGAGCCGTAGGTTGCCGACCCCTGGTCTAGACCAATCTGATTTTGCATCTTTAAAGTAGTTTAATTAACCATTTAGTAGCCAGGTACCACACGATAAGTACTATTTATTATCTATTAATATTTATTTCTTATCTATTAATATTTACTTATATCCTTATTCCACTGAGCGCACGCCAAAGCATGCATTTGCGCATGCGCCACAAAGCTGACCGGGGGTTGCCCCGAGTAACGCACACTCGTTCGTTGGGAGGGGCGGAAAATTTATCTTTCGCGTTAAAAATGCTAAAAAAATACACAACGCTGAGGTAAATTCTTCAAAGTGTCATGTCCTGCCCACCCCCCACCCCAATGTGTGCACTTGCTACTATAGGGTCGGTAGATACTAATATTATAGCACTTAGATAGTATTTTTATAGAGCGGTGCCACCTTGGCCGAATGGGCTATCTAGGCGAGGCCGGGGGCTGTGCATGAGACTAGGCCTCACGACGGCACTCTGCCAAGTTAGTAGTTTGTGCTATAGAGTCGATATATACTGCTGTAGAGTCAGAATGTACTACTGTAGTGATAGCAGGTACCACCACAGTCGGTATGCACTGTTGTAGTGATAGCAGAGACCACCACAGTCGGTATGCACTGTTGTAGTGATAGCAGAGACCACCACAGTCGGTATGCACTGTTGTAGTGATAGCAGAGACCACCACAGTCGGTATGCACTGCTGTATTGGAAGCAGGTACCACCACAGTCGGTATGCACTGCTGTAGTGATAGTAGATACTGCTATTGAGTTAGTAGATACTAAAACAGTCAGTATCTACCACTACGGTCAGTAAATACTGCTACAGTCAGATACTACTATGGTCAGTAGCTACTGCTAGAGTCAGTAGATACTGCTATAGAGTTAGTAGTTACCACTATAGTCAGTGGATACTACTATAGTCAGTAGATACTACTATAGAGTTAGTAGTTACTACTATAGAGTTGGTAGATACTACTGTAGGGCCAGTAGTAATTACTACAGTCAGTAAATACTACTATACAGTCAATAGCTACTCCTGGCTCAGTAGATACTACTGTACAGTCAGTAGATACAACTACAGAGTCAATAGATGCTACTTACTCTGTTGTATGTAGGGTGTGTAGGTATATATACCTACGTAGGGGTACAAATATTTTTTGAGGGGGGGGTCGACAATTTTCGGAAACCTTTTATATCAACTATTTACTCCCCACTTTCTATAACTTTTTGGACTTCTGCAAGCCTCATCATTTTGTTGGTGGAGAAATGGACAAACGCCCCACCGGGCTTTCATAATAGCTTATGCCAAACTAACTTTGTCCCTTATCTTTTTTACCATATCACAAAGATAATGCTCCTACCACCTTTATCCACGGACCGTTCATCCAGTTGGCATATTCAAGTTTGTACCCAGACCCAGGTCACACAAGCACAGCGGTGACATCTGCACCTGTCCATGGGAGCTCGCCCTCGTCTACCCACACTGACCAGCATGGGGAAGTATGGTCATAAAACTCCATGAGTGACATGGTGTGGGGGAGAGGCCACCCTTCGTCCGCAGCTGGAGACGCCTCCTCGCCGGCCTGTCGTTGCGGGGCGTCGGGGAGAGCGGCAGATGGCGGCAGCGGTCCCGTTGCTCCCAGCAGCTCGTCCTCATCCGCATCTTCTTCTGATGGAGGATCCGGTGGGTTTCTTTTCTTGAGGTGCTTGGACATTTCGACTAGTGATCCAAACGGTCTCAAGATGTACTTCTGACACCAATGTAATATAGGTCGCGGAGGCAACTTCTGGAATCAGGTTTGTTTATTATCTTTCTTCCACAGCTCTCATCGTACGGACTCTTCTGCTATCTAACTCCTTCACGCTGTTGACAGCGTGAGAGGGAGGGATAGAGAGAGAGAGAGACTGTCGCTGCCACGTGGCAGGCTCTGGAACCCGCGCTCCTGCGTGGCTTCTCCCTTCGTTAGTTCCAGTTCTGACCACCTGTTGCCTGTCTCCACCCCTTTTAATCCCTGGGTCACGTGGTGCCTTTCAGCCAGTCCTGGGTAACCTCCCTGGAATCTTCCAGATCCCATCCTACGGTCCCAGGACCACGCCCCTAACTCGTCCCCCCATTGGCTGTGGCTAAAGCCAGCAGGGCCAATCATCTCCTTCCAGGTGGCACCTTCCCATTACGTCAGGGCCATGCCCCTACTCTCCCCATTGGTTATGGGCCTGGACCGGTAGAGTCAATCATTATCAACGAGGTGTGACCATTCAATCACCCAGGTATACCATCACATTACACATGCAACAGAATCAATTATACGTGATTGTCTCTACAACCTGTTGAGACCTACAAAACAGCTGATTGCACTGCAGGCCACACCACTCTCCATCTGCTTCTTCCCTGACACTGCTCAACTTTGAAATTCCCTCTTCCATTGTCTCTTTTTCCAAAACTGTATAACCATTTTTCTCAATTGCACAAACGCATTACACTGATCTATAACAGCTTTGACGGTGCCGTTTGTTGCTCGCCTGATGCACAGCATGCAATGGCAGTAGAGACAACCGACTCTACTCTCAGGCAATTCGCTCGACGGCTTGCAGAGAAGAATGTCACCACCACAAGCACATGTGCGAACTTCCATCGCTCTTGTTACCATCCCGGACACGCCGACTAATTTCCTCGCGCTCAAAACGTGGTCATCACATCACGTGGAAATAGATCATTTATGATGTGCACTAATTACATGCTAATGACATACCAATTACGATAACTTTTTTCGTTTACCACATTGCTAAGGTTATTTCAATAGTTACCTTCACTTTCCAAAGTAGCCCTTCACTTTGTTCCTTTTCACTCCTCCACGTCATCATTTTTGATCCTGGCCTACCTTCATTAACGATTCACAGAAGTCGAGTTACAAGAAACACAGGTACATTTATTACAACAAAGATTCATATATGGATATGCATGCAAAGCATCCATGTGTGTGGGAGTATCAATATGAACTTCCACGTCTCAATGTCTTTGGGAGAACGCGCTAGATTCTCCGTCTGCACATTCTCCACCACTTTTCTTGTTTCTCAGCTCCTGGTCTTGGCGCTCCTCCCCTGTCTCCTCGTTCATCCTCTTATGTTTCTCCAGTTGCGATGTGCAGCACAGGAAGCTCCGAATTTCCCATCGCCAGACACTTCTTTCTCTCCCCCTTCGGAGATGCGATGTGCTTGATGTCTTTCTTCTTCTGCTCTTCCTGACCACTCTCCGCCCTCCAAGGTTGCTCACATCTCCCTCATTCACCACTTCCTGCTTTGTATCACCTTCAATTGTCTTTACCTCCTTCAGATCCACCTCATTAGCCTCTAACTCAATAGCTCCTACCTTTTTTGCCTCTACCTTTTTTGCCTCTACCTCATTTGCCTCTAACTCATTAGGCTCTACCTCTGTAACCACCTCCTGATTGGCCTCTCCTTCAATCACCTCCACCTCATCGACCTCTCAATTTCCTTCACCACTTCCTGGTAGGCATCTACCTAATTATTCTCTACCTTCACTTCCTGAGTTGTCTCTCTCTCAATTGCCTTTACCTCTTTCACCAAGTCTAGCTTGGCATCTCCCACAATCGCTTATACCTCCTCCCCACTTCATGTTTTCCCCTCACTTCATGTTTTGAATCTTCATCATACCCCTCTCCCTCATTTTCCTTCATCTCTTCCACTTCCAGAAGGTTCTTCTTGGTTTTAAGATGCTTCCTCTTCCTATGTTTCTTAACACTGTCTACCCTTTGTCTCCACTACATTCTCGACTTCATTCCTCCCTTCCCGTTTAGCCTTTTCCTCCTTTCCATTTACCTTATTTAGCTCTACCTCTTTCGCCAATTCCTTTTTGCCATCTCCTTTATACACCTCTACCTCATTCTCCTCTACCTCCCTGACCATATCCTTGATGGCCACTGCCTCGGTCATCTCTACCTCGATCGTCCCTACTTAAACCATTTTCTGCTTGGCCACAATGACCTCGACGTCAACAACCTCAACCACATCCTGCTTGGGCTCTCCATCGTTTCCGTCTTCCTTAGCCTCCTCGTTTCCCTTTATCTCTTCCACTTCCCAAACTTTCGTCTCGGTTCTACGTCGCTCCCTGTTCCTACGTTTCCTCTGATCACCATTCTCTCCCTCTTTGTCTCCATAACATTCTCAGCTTCCTTTGCTACTTCCTGTTTGGCCATTCCTTTATTCCCACCTACCTCACTTGGCTCTACCCCTTTAGCTAATTCCTGCCTGCCATCTCCTTCAAACAATTCTACCTTATTCGCCTCTACCTCATTCATCACATCCTCCATGGCCACCGCCTCAATGATCTGTACTTCAATAGTCTCTACCTCTTCCTGCCCGAGCTCTCTGGCAATAACCCTCTCTCTTAGGCACCTTTTGTTTCTCTGTCTCCTCCAGAACTTTCTTCTTGTTCTTACGTTTCTTCCTACCCCCTCGTTTTCTCTTCATGCCATCTCTTTCCCCTACTCTCTCTATCTCCTGCACCTCGTTCTCAACATTCTTGTCATAACATATGGGCTGCAGATCCCCATTGTTCGAGTTGACCTCCGCCTGCTGCTTCTCTTCTGTCTTTTGTTGCTGCTGCTGGTGGTGCATGATGAATGTCTTCAACTCGGTGCTGTTCTCGAATTCCAGCAGCTCCCTCTGATACATGGCCTGCTGCTTCACATGATGCTCCAGCAGGGTCACCCCAAGCTCCCGCACCTGTCGCTCAGCTTCTAATTTTATGGCGCAGAGCATCCTCTTGCGCAGGCACTTCGAACCATGGTCTATTGAGTCACATGGGGAAGGGAGCGTAGCACAGTAATTTATTAGTTAATGGGTGTTTGCGTCTTTACTGTATATTTTTTGTTAAGCAAACTTGGCACCACAAACAGAAATATAATTTGACTTGAGACCTATGTAACAATGATAACCCTGAAGAAAAATCTGGAGGTTGACTCATATGCCGGAGTAACTCCCTTCATTAGATTAATGGCCAAGCTGGGAAGGCCCAATTAAGTTTATGAGTTCTGAAACTCGAGGCCAAACATACATAAACTACCCTTATCTCCAAAAAAGTAGAATAGATTGATGGCCAAGCTGTGGAGGTCTGGCTAAATTTGTAAGATGTCGATTGTTTCACAAGAGAGAGCATGAATCAGCTTCTTCTTCTTTAGTGCTGCCTAACGGCATGTGCGACTTCACGATGATATTGGTCCCAGTCTTGCACGGCGTGTAGAGTTTGTGCTGTTAATTGTAGCCATGTTTTGATGTTACTGAGCCCATGTCGTTTTTGGCCGTCCTGGTCGTTTCGGGCAATGTGGCCTCTAGGTAGTAACACTTCCTGCTAATGATGGTCTTCAGCAGTTGCCTGTCAGTGCCCATATCTTGCAGAACTTGTGTATTGGTGGTTTTGGCTGTCCATGGGATTTTCAGCATTCTTCGATACAGCCACATCTCGAAAGCTTAGAGCCTTTTTGTTGCTGTTGTTGTCAGTGTCCACGTCTCTACTCCGTACAGCAAAATTGACCAGATGTAGCATTTCAGTGTGCGCAGTTTCAGTGATGTACTCAAGTTGCGGTCTGCAAGGAGTGTTTTCCATTTAATAAATGCTTGCCTTGCTTGTTCAATTCTGCTCTTGATTTCGACTTCATGGTTCAACTGATCGTCAATGATTACACCAAGGTATTTAAATCGGTGTACTTGTTCCAATTTTTCGCTGCCCAGCTTGATTGTTGTTTCGCTTGTAGTTCGGCTGACCTTCATAACCTTTGTTTTCTTTTTGTTAATTCGTAAGCCCCATATTTGACTCTCTGCGGCAACCGCGTCCAAGATTTGTTGTAGGTCTTGTTCCGAATCGGCCAGCAGTGCAGTGTCGTCGGCATACCTGATGTTGTTGATGTATTGTCCATTGACTTTAATACCAATGTTTTTGTCTGCAAGTGTTCGATCAAAAATCTGCTCCGAGTAGATGTTTAAAAGAATCGGTGACAGTGGGCAGCCTTGTCGTACACCTTTTTGTATTGGTGTTAGGACTGTCAATTCGTTGTCATATCGGAGTTGGGCTGTTTGCTTCCAATAAAGAGCAATGATGAAGTCGATGTCGTTTTTATCTAGTCCCAGTTGTTTTAATAGAGCTGCTAGTCGGTCGTGGTCTACTGAGTCGAAGGCTTTCTCGTAATCTATGAAGCAGATGTACACTTCTTTCTGATGTTCGTAGCATCGCTGTAGTAGTATCTGTAGACAGAAGATTGCTTCTCTTGTGCCTAGTCCTTTGCAGAAGCCAAACTGTGTGTTCTTCAATGCATTTTCGCATGTGGAGCGTATGCGCTGTTGGATCACCTTCAGGAAGACTTTCAGCACGTGGCTCATCAAGCTTATCAGTCTGTAGTCTTCACATTTCCGGCTTGTTGCTTTCTTTGGTATGGCCACAAAGATGGATTGTAGCCAGTCGGATGGAATTTTATTGCCGTTGTATATTTGATTGTACCAATTAGGATTTGAAGCTTTCGTGACTGCAAAGATTCATATTCTTAGGTTTTTTCGGTTAAGTCACGTAAGTAAAACATCAAAATAAAAATAAATGGATTGAATTCTGATGTACCTGCGCTGGTGAGGCATTGCCTCACCAACACCTATTTTACCTGGAATGGCACCTTCTACAAACAGAATGAGGGTACCCCTATGGGCTCCCCCTTGTCACCAGTTATAGCCAACATGTTCATGGAAAAGTTTGAATCAGACGCCATCCAGACATCCACCCTGCGTCCTTCCTTTTGGAAGAGGTATGTTGATGACACTTTCGTCATCTGGCCACATGGCCTCCCAGCACTGAACCACTTCTTAGACCACATAAATTCTAGACACCCATCCATCAGATTCACTATGGAAGTAGAGAAAGACGGCAAACTACCATTTTTGGATATTCTGTTTGAGAGGAGACCTGACGGATCCTTGGGACATTCTGTCTACAGGAAAGCCACCCACACAGATTCCTACTTGAAACCGGATTCCCACCACCACCCATCTCAAAAGAATTCTCTCATCAAAACGCTATACCACAGAGCCCATGGCATTTCTGACCAACACCACCTGACCGGTGAATTGAGACATGTACATCGGGCCCTCAGGATGAACGGATACTCTGACCGTACTATCCGCCAAGCGGTTTCTCCCACCACACAGAAGAAACAGCCACATGAAACTCCGACCAAAACTATCACGTTACCATACATAGCAGGCGTGACCAAAAAGATCTCCAAAATTCTAAACAAACATAAGATCCAAGTCCGATTCAGTACAGTGCATAAAATCCGTGATCTGATTCCATCTGTGAAGGATGTCGTTCCTGACTTACAGTATCCTGGAGTCTACAAATTGAGTTGCATTTGTGGTGATTGCTACATTGGAGAAACAAAACGTCATGTTGCTGATCGTGTCCGCGAGCACAAGTCAGATCTGAAACACGGCAGAACTGATTCTTCGGCCGTTGCCGATCATTGCTACAACTCGGCGGGCTCTCATGAAATTGTCTTTTCCGAGACCAAGGTTCTCTGCAAACCTCCTGGCTACCATCAAAGGTTTGTACACGAAGCCATACAAATATACAAACACAGACATAATTTCAACCGTGATGATGGGTACAAACTCAGTAATCATTGGAAAGATGTTATTAACCACGCAAAAAAGACTTAATTACACTTTTTTGGACCATCTTATCTGACAGGCACTTTTAATTTACTTCACCGAGTGTTAACATCCCCACGTGCAGTCTTTGATCACCGCTCACCCTCCGTCCCGACACGTTTCCATTCATTGTGTTGAGCACTGCGTGATGTCTTTGATCATCGCTCACCCTCCGTCTCGACACGTCTCCATTCATTGTGTTGAGCGCTGCGTGCAGTCTTTGATCGCCGCTCACCCTCCGTCCCGACACGTTTCCATTCATTGTGTTGAGCACTGCGTGCAGTCTTTGATCGCCGCTCCTCCTCCCTCCCGATACGTTTCCATTCATTGTGTTGAGCACTGCGTGCAGTCTTTGATCACCGCTTCTCCTCCCGATACGTTTCCATTCATTGGCTACCACAGTCTGATAAGCTCTCCACCCCCCCTCTCCACCTCCCTTCAACTTGCTTATAAGGGATTACATCTTGAATCATTGCTTCACTTGATGCAGCTAATTCGGCTGTGACGGTCCCACCTGATGACGGAGACTTGTGTTGCCTCCGAAACGTCGTGATTTTTTATTTTTTTTATTTTATTTTTATTTTGATGTTTTACTTACGTGACTTAACCGAAAAAACCTAAGAATACCAATTAGTCAGTTGTCGTATGTTGTTGCTGTCTAATAGTTTGAGCAATTCTACATGGATTGTGTCGGGCCCGCACGCTTTGCCTGGCTTAGCTGTTTTGATTGCATGTTCTACTTCTGATGTTAAAATGTGTAGAGCGTCTTTCGATTTCTGTTGCTCTTTTTCTGCAGGTGTTCTCGCGGCGCCAAAGAGCTTGTGTATATAGTTTGTCCAGGTGTCCATTTTTTCTTGTTTATTTAGGATTGGTTGCTTGTTGTCCGCATAAATTGTCATGTTTTTTAATTAGTTCTTCAATCTCGGTGCATTGTTCTTCCATCCACTTTTCTTTTGCCTGTCGGATTGCTTCTCTGATCTTCTGTTGCATTTGTTTGTACTTCTCCAAGTTGTTATTTTTGTACATTCTTCGTTTGCTCATTAGATCGAGAATATATTGTGTCATCCATCGGTGTTTCTTTTTCAGTGACTGGTGTCCCAGAATGCCTTCTGTTGTTTCTGTGATGCATTGTTTGAACGAGCGCCAGTACTCCTGAACATCTGCTGTTTCTGTTGTTATTGAGCGGATGCTATCGTTGAGATCTTGCTGTACTTTATCGGCGCTGTTCTTCAGTTTCTCCAAGTCTGCTCGTCTCGTCTTTGTACATTGTATTGATCGCAATTTGAGTCTTATTGTAGCTGTTACTGGGTTATGATCTGACGATATATCGGCTCCAGGGTGGGTTTTTGCTGTAATCACACTGGACTTAAACCTGATGTTAATTAGGATATAATCGATTTGGTTCCTGACGATGTTGTCGGAGTCTTGCGGCGAGGTCCACATGTACAGTCTTCGAGGTGGTAATTGGAACCACGTGTTAGCAATACTGAAACGTTCTTCTTGGCAGAATTGAACCAGTCTGTCGCCTCGTCCATTCCTTGTTCCTAGTCCGTGTTTTCCGACAATGTTCTGCATTCGACCGTGGCCAACCTTGGCGTTGAAGTCGCCGAGGATTATAGTGATGTCTTGTTTCTTCAGCGGCTTTGCTAATTTCTTGTGTACTATAAAGGCGACATTGTATGTTTCTTTGGTGTTTTCTTCTCCTCCGGAGCAGAAGATGTGGTGTTCGCTCGATATAATCTTTTTTGTTCCAGGCCATTTAGTTTCGCTTAGACCGATTATGTTGATTTTAAGTCGATCCATTTCTTGTATGACATTGGCTAGTTTTCCTGCTTGAAGTAAACTTCTAACGTTCCAAGGTGCTACTTTGAAAGGGTTCTTTGACACAAGCTCGGATATTCTTAGCACCCCTGTCCTATTTAAAGGACGCCGATACTCAGGGCCTTTGTTGATTTTGCTTGTCATCATTAAAGTTTTCAAGGGAGGCATAATCCAAGTAGTTTCCCGTTGCTTTCTTGGATCACAATTTATTTGAAAAGGTCATGTGGGGACCTTTCGAAACGGGTTTTGTCTGACGTCTCCACTAAAGTCTTCCCGCCTTGGGTGACCCTTCTGAGAGCACTAGGCTCTCGACGGTATAGCGATCAGCTTCTCAGACGTACACAAACTCTCTCGCCGCGTTAAGGCACCGTTTCTCGAGAGAGATGAATCAGCTAAGAAATGCATTACTGATTCTTATACACTGGTCCATTCATACAATGAGTACAATCTTGAGCTACTTTAGAGGGGGGAAGGAGTAGAAGAGAATGGGAGGAGGAGAAGAGGAGGGCCGGGGCGCCGGAGCCCAGAGAGCACCCAGAGGGCCAGGGGCAGCCCTAATGTTTATCTTATGTGATTTTCACGTGGCTGATGGCTCGCGGAGAGCCAAGACGTGGCCCCGCTTCCAGCCTTTACCCACTGACCCCGAGCCCCTTCCGGCTTCCCCTTATATCCCCTTCCCTCCGTCACCCAGACTCCGCCCCTCGCCACACCCCTCACGAACTTTCTAGATGGTACCACCCCCCTAGCGCCCGCAGGCTCCGCCCTTGAACTTTACCCCCGATGGTTCGTGTTGCCTGGTTGGCTTAGAAGCTGAGGCGGCGAAGGCCCCCCCCCACCAACCGGCGACCCACCAACATACGCTCGCATTACACATGCAATGGATATGCATCAGCCGCCGAGATCTTGTTCAATTTACGGAAGTCGACGCAGAAACGGAGACTCCCGTCCCGTTTCTTGACCAGCACAATGGAGGCACCCCATGGGCTGGTGGATGGAGAGATGATGTCCGCCGCCAACATCTCATCAACTGCGGAGCGGACATGATCCTTTTTCGCCAGGCTAAAGCGGTGTGAATTTAGCCGAATAGGGGCCGAGCCGCCCGTAGCTATGTGATGTTCCAGGAGAGTGGTATGTCCTAGATCGAATTTACTCTGGCTAAACATATCGGTGAACCTGACGATGAGATCGCAGAGCCGCTGGCGCACCTTGGAGAACGAGACATCCACGATGCGTCGGACCTCCCTTTGGGCAGCACGCCCGCCACACCCCACTTTTGACACCAGTTGTTGTGGCGCAAGGTACGACGCAGAGGCAGGTTCTGTTAGGGGCTCACGCCGAGTTTATTAAGGGCTTATGCCGAACCAAACCATCCTAGCCTATAACTCCCCAGGGGACAGGGTACTGTGAATCCTACAGCATTCTTCGTTCAGCTGTACCATAGCCACGATTAGCAGGGAACTGAACTGGTTTCGGCTTAATTTTGCGTGTGCCGTCCTTGCCAAAGTCTATTTCAACTATTAGACACATCAATGTTGAATCTTAACATGACTTTGGCTCCTATAAATATCAATTCATGTGACAAGTCTTATTGATGTCCTTTGGAATGATTGTGTTCATTTCGATATTTTCAACATTTCTCGTGGCATCCACTAATCGATCTTGTGCTGTTATTGTGTACATAGGGGTGTTAAGAGCTCTGAAGTTTTGAAGCACTGCTTCGTTATAAGCATTCACTTGATTATTCGTTGGATAGATTCGCAGAGCTTTATCTATGGCAAACTCTCCAATTGGTTCTTGAAGGCGTCTGTTTTCCAATACTGTAAAATGCTCAGCTCTCATTTCTCCAACTCGCAGTGCATTCAATACATTGATTAACATATCACCTTGCTGTCGATAGATGAGTGGCTGGTTGTAGATGTTCTGGCTGATCATATATAGGAGTGACATTTGTGTTATTCGGTCTAACTGGAGGAAGCTGCATCAAATTGCCAAAGAACAGGACATTGATACCACCGAAGAATTCATCATACTTATTCTTCAGCTGTCGAAGACGCATATCAATAACGCATAGCATCTGATACGAGACCATTGATATCTCATCGATGATGATGCATTCAATGTCCTTCCATTGTCATATGGTTCTTAAGTAATGTCCGGTTAATGGTGACATGGTAGTGCTTCGACCATCTCTTTGAACAGGCAGTTTCAATGTGGAATGAATAGTTGATCCGCCGATAAGGCACACAGACTATGACAGCTTTCTTTGCAAGGCAACGATTGATTTGATTTTTCAATAATTTCTGTAGGAATGTTTTGCCCACTTCAGCTCGATCAGTGATTAAGACTCTTAAGCGTTCAGGAGAGTCTTCACTCTCAGGGTCTTAATGCAATTGCTTTTTAAGGCTTTCTGTGACCATTCTAAACATTTCCTGTTGTCCTACATTCATTGCTCTTCGTTCCAATTGGAATTGTTCTTCATCTATTGGCACATCTGCCACCACTTCTTCTTCATCTTCCATTTGAACTGGTACAGCTTCTTCGAGATTGGTGAGTGCATGAACTTGATTTCATGCATTCTCAAGTTGTCTGTCACGTTCACGATGCACTTCCATATGCTCACTCCTCTGTTCATTTGCCATAAATGCTTCCTTTGCAGTATAAAATCCTTGCAATAGCTCTTGTTCACTTTTGTATAGTTTGTATTTAACCAGAAGGCTATAATAGTAGTTTTCAGGATCTGTTGCAACCACAAAGTATGGCACTCTTAACAACTGTTGGAACATTTATGTTGACCATTTTTGTTCTATCGGTGAGTGTGATCATCTCGCTTCCTCTTGCAGAGTTCTCTACTTCTTCATATGCATCTTCATAAATATTAACCTGAAGATCGTCTTGTGCTTTTGCGTAATGTGTTTCAAACAACATTGCAAACTCTACCAAGCACATATCTTGATATTGCAAAGGACGCTTTTCGTATCGTTCAAAGATGTTGGCACACTATCCAGATGCTTGACCTTGTACATTGAATCTCAACACGGTATCGCTGCTTGGGTTTTCGAGTATTGAGGAAGACACATTTTCTTGAACTTCCTCGAAGGTTGAGATGACATAATCGGAATTCATATTAACTAGTTGAAACCTGTCGCTCCTTCATTATTCTCATGCAGATCTTGAACAGTTTGCGCGACACGTAATTTTCTTCACGTCGAACTTGCTGTATTGCTTGTCTGATTCCTGCGAAGAGCTCTGTAGGTTCAGATTTTGCAATGTACTTAGCAATGTAGCACGCGATTGACTCATTTAATCCGCATGGGTGGATGTCCATATTTCCTTTCCAGAGCTTGAGTAGCATAGATAGATAGATCGTTTATTGTCATTGTCACCAGTACAACGAAATTTAAAATGCTCACCAGTCAGGGCATCATTCATAACTTTAAATTAAATAAAACAAGAAAATAAAAATTAAATTAAATAAAAGATAATCAATTTATACTATATATAAAAACAGCCCAAGTATACCCACATACCCACATAAGGTTACATTTTGTCATTGCACATCTCTATTTCACAATCAATTGTAAACACTATTACTTAATAATTCATTAGCATTATTGAGTGTGGTGATCGCTGTAGGATAAAAGCTCTGTTTGAATCTGTTTGTCCTTGTTTTGACTGATCTGAATCGTCTGCCTGATGGCAACAGCTCAAACAGTGAGTGTCCAGGGTGAGAAGAGTCCTTTATAATGTTCTGTGCTTTTTTGATGCAACGTGAACTGTGTAGTTCTTCTAGTGTGGGGAGATGGCAGCCGGCGATCTTTTGGGCTGTGTTGATGACCCTCTGGAGCGCTTTCCTCTGAGCCACTGTGCAGCTGGTGTACCATACACAGATGCAGTATGTAAGAATGCTCTCGATGGAGGCTCGGTAGAAGGACACCAGCAGTTTCTGTGTGATGTAATTATTCCTGAGAATTCTCAGGAAGTAAAGTCTCTGCTGGGCCTTTTTCAGAAGCTCAGTGCTGTTGGCGCTCCAGGTCAGGCCCTCCCCAATGTGGACTCCCAGGAAGCAGAAGTCTGCCACCCTCTCCACACAGTCCCCGCTGATGATTAGTGGTGGAGTGTCCGTTTTCTTTCTCCTGTAGTCTATTATGAGCTCCTTGGTCTTTGCGGTGTTAAGGAGCAGGTTGTTGCCCCTGCAGTATGCTGTCAGCCGCTCCACCTCGTCCCTGTAGGCAGACTCATCCCCCCCAGAGATGAGCCCCACCACTGTGGTGTCATCAGCAAACTTCACAATGGTGTTGCTATGGTGGACGGCGGCACAGTCATGTGTGTAGAGGGAGTAGAGCAGGGGGCTCAGTACACAGCCCTGGGGGGAGCCGGTACTGAGGCTCAGGGCTGTGGATGTATGACGGCCCACTCTGACCCTCTGTCTGCGGCCCGAGAGGAAACTATATATCCACATGCAGGTGGAATGTGGAATCCCCAGGTCGCCCAGTTTTTCCACCAGTTTGTGTGGGAGGATGGTGTTGAACGCAGAACTGTAATCCACGAAGAGCATCCGCACATAGCTCCTCTGCTGCTCCAGGTGTGACAGTGCAGCATGTAGTGGTGTGGCCACGGCGTCCTCCGTGGATCGGTTCGCTCTGTAGGCAAACTGGTGGGGGTCAAGGTTTCGGGACAAGCTTCCTATGATGTGACTCCGGACCAGTTTTTCAAAGCACTTCATCACCACTGGCGTGAGTGCTACTGGCCGGTAGTCGTTGTAGCTGGAAATGTGGGTTTTTTTGGGCAGCGGGACTATGGTGGAGGACTTTAGGCAGGTTGGTACGGTGGACTGTTCCAGAGACAGGTTGAAAATCCTTGTGAAGACTCCAGCCAGCT